>NC_054387.1:112735676-113935676 GCF_017654675.1 Xenopus laevis | reverse complement strand
TGGATTAAATAAATTGACAAGAGTAATAGAACTGAGCAGAGAAGCCTCTGAAAATGCTTCCAGCATCAGTAATTTAGCCTTTAGGTGACAGCAGTGTAAACCTACTAAAATCATAAATACCAAAAGGAACATATCATGTAAATGGCAAAAGTTCTCCGAAGAGCATACAGAGCAATTGTACAGGTGTTTGGTTTTTATTTCACATTTACACTTACAAGAGGTCAAAAGTCTGCCAAAAAAAGAAGTTTAATAACCAGCTCTTTCCCCCTCACTACTTTTATCGCTCCATAAGGGACTGTGGAACAGTGAACAACCTTTCTTCATTTTGTGTTTGTTCTTGTTAGAGCACAAAACTAATCTCATAGAAGATGGTTTGAGTCCTTGTAGCCTCGTAGCTCCGGATATATGAGGGCTTTAAGAGAAATATAGTTTCCCCTTTCATTTAATATCTTCTCTGGGCCGATCAGCCGCTGTATTACATTTTAACTAATCTAAACTTCTCCTCTCGGAGAAAGACTCCTTAATGAAACCAACAGGATTTCTCCACGCTGGGGTAATTCATCATACGGGCCCACAGAATATTCCACCGAAAATGCATTATTAATCATCCATTTTAACCCTCAATCCTAGCTTTATCTTAATATTCAATGAAAACTGTCATATAATTCTGTCCCTTTGAGGCTGGCACCAATGTCTCCTCTGGGATGTTACTGTGGCCTTTCACAGATATAAGACTCATCAATTTAAGCCTCCCCGGTAGTTATCTACAGAATGTTCCTACTGTAACTCAAATGAGCGCTCTATAATTAAGCTCTTTGCTATGTTCTCCTGTTCATGTGGTTTCCTTCTCTCCGGCTATACAGAAGCACACAATTGGTCTTGTACTGTAAAGGTTGAACACATGCTCACGTGTGCAATTTTTCATAAGAGGAGGTGATACAGAAGGGTCCAGAAGCAATAATTTCATATATCTTTCTTTCAATTTATTTAATGGAAGTAACTTGTCTCATAGATAATAAATAAAAGTAAATAAAAATAATAAAAGGGCAGCCAAGTTTGGGAGTTTTACTTTGAAAGCAGCAAGTAAGTTGCAGGTAAAACTTAGTCCCTTTGTAAAATGTATAATGAAGCAATAGAATTCTTAATGAATCAGATAAAAATTAAGCGTAGGACTGACCAGATATGGGATGACTTTGACGTAGTTGGCCAGCTTAAATATATTGCAATATAAGTTGCAAAGCCTCTACCACTACATGCCTTGGGGCTATGCTAGAATGTATGCCTATCTGGGAGATAGAATTTATAGAATCCAAGTGAGTATGACCTAAACTCACTTGGCCACCAGGGGGCCACAGAGGGGTCTCAGGGGCCACGTGTCTTGATGTTTGAAGTAGGGACCAAGGAGGAGGCTGGCTGGGAAACAAGAACAGCAGAACAGCCATAAAGGCACAGAAAAGGTTAGCGAATGCAGTCTCTGGCACAACAGGCCAAGGCGGGGGGAGAAAGTCCATGGTAAGGGTAAATACAGCACAAGTTTAATGCACAGATAACAGGTCAGGACTGGGTTAAAGGGGTAGTAAACTTTGCTCCACCACACTGTTCAACCAAACTTTACTTAGTTGACTACAAATCTCGGCATTATGTAACATATAATAAAGGTTAAAGCATGCTGGGAGCACACTTTTCCAAACTTTTCCCAAAGTCCCCACAGCCAGCGACAGCTTTCAAATGCAAAAAAAATCCTCCAATGAGAATCCCAGCTGATTTGTATCAATCTGACTCCCTGTTCTTTGTTCCTGCAAAGGGAGTTTTGAAGCTTTAAAGCAGAAGTAACCCCTTATTAAAAAAAAACCCTACCCCACTACCCTACATAGACCCCCCTCCCTCCCCCCCAGCCTAGCTGGATGGGGATATGTTTTTTTTTTAAATAAGGGGTTTGTTTCTCCTTTAAGCACAGTTTCCCAGCACTGAACAAGTCTGTCCTTTATCCCCATGTTTGATTCCAGTGTAATATAATGAAGAAAGAAATGACATAATTATCTCTATATGTAAGATAACAGCCTGCCATGGTGCTGGGATTCTTATTTGTCAGTTCTTTTGCATTTAAAATGAAGTGTCTGATCAGTAGAATTCTCATTGGTGAATTTTCTTGCATCTATAATTAAGTTTTTCTGCAACTTCCAAAGGAAACTAGGGGGCGCTGTGGGACGGCGTTATGGCTGGGTTTATATCCCTTTTAATACAGAAACAGAGGGAAGGAGACAATCACCAGGAGCAAAGGGACCAGCAGAGAATGGGACCAATGAACTGGAAATGCATTTGAATCGTTCGATTTTTCGTTTGATCGTTCGATCGAACTAATTGCGGTAAATCCTTCGACTTCCATATTCGAAGTCGAAGGATTTACCTTCGGCAGTCGAATATCGAGGGTTAATTAACCCTCGATATTCGACCATATGTAAATCTGCCCCTTAGTGTTGGCAATGACCACCTCAGGGCTGCACCACCTCAGTGATGTGATTGCCGATTGCAGGACCAGCGCACCCATGCCAACAGTATGCTTTGCTACATTAAACCCAGTAATGTCAATGCCAGTTCATTGGTTTCTGTATACATAACAAGTATTATGACAAATGAACCTGATAAAATATCCAGAAGAGCTGAGTCAAGGGCATCTCTTTAATATAGGATACATGGGCCTATGCTAAACAATCTTTTCACTGTTTATTTTATAAAGTTTTTTTTATTTATTTATTAGCCTTACTATGGTGCCTCCTTACTATACTGAAAACTGAAAATGATATCTGGTTGCCAGGGTCAGCTTTATTGTTATTCTTAGCTTTCTATTACTTGCCTTTCTTTTCAGGTATGCTTCTTGGTTGTCTTGTTAACCTCCAAACAGCCAGAAAACTGTTTGCGTTCCAAGCCCGAGAGCTACAGAACAATAATGATAAAACATCCCAAAGAATACAAAATGAAGAGACGGTGAGAATAAAAGAACGGCCATTGGGACTTGAAAGACTTGGATTAAAGGGATTGCTCACCTTTGAGTTAACTTTTAAAATGATGTAGGGAGTGATATTCTGAGACCATTTGTAATTAGTTTTCATTTTTTATTATTTGTGGTTTAGGAGTTATTTAGCTTTTTATTCAGCAGCTCTCCAGTTTGCAATTTCAGCAATCTGGTTGCTATGGTCCAAATTACCCTAGCAGACAAACAAATGTTGGTGCAAGGCACTCTGGTATGCCATGTATAGATCAACCAAAAGATAGATAAAAATTGAAAACCTTTATTATACAAACATCTCATTTCATGTCACTATGACACTTAGTCATAGGCTTCCAAACGACCCTAGCAACCATGCATTGCTTTGAATAAGAGACTGGAATATCAATAGGAGAGGGCCTGAATAAAAAGATTAGCAATTAAAAGAAGAAATAACAATACATTTGTAACAGAGCATTTGTTTCTCTAGAGGGGGTCAGTGACTCTCTAGGGATAAGAAAATTTTTTAGTCGAGTTTCGCCACGGAAATGAGGACCATAGACTTTAATGGGAGAAAAAAGTGTTGGGCGTCAAAAAAATTACGCAGATCAAAAATATATTTGTCACCCATAGACTTTAATGTATTTCGGCATATTATATTTTGGCGAAGCAAAATGGGACAAATTTGCCATCCCTAAGTCACTCATATAAAAGCTGGAAAGAAGGCAGCAAATAATCCAAAAAACATCTAAAAATAATAGCCAGGTCAATCCTCTATCTATTATGTTAAAAGAAAACAGGACACTCTTTTAACTGCATTATCATAAGCATTTTATTTCCCAGCACTGACAATGGGATACTGGCTGACTGTACTAGACTCAGGGAAGTCTGTCTCTGCAGTAATGGAAATACCTATGATAGGATTGGCCTGGCTGTATGTTTAGTGAAGGGTTAAGAAGGAGTGATTGGCACAATGGGAGCAAGGTGGGTGGGGGTGGAGAAGGGCGACTATTATATGGAGAAGGATAAAGCAGGAATAAAGGTGGCCATAGATGTAACAATTACGATCTTTCTTGGAAAATATGTTTCCAAGAAAGATCGTTAGTTTCAATACACATGTGTAGAAATAAATAGTCTGATATGCAGGTAGATATACAGATAGAAACAATAGAATTCTACCTGTATCTGACGATTCAGCACTAACAATGGCCGATGTTTGGGTCCCTTCAAAGCCACCCAATCAAAATTTTCCGTCCAGCCGAATCGACGAGCCGACCGATATCCAAGTCTTCTGCTATCAGTCGGCTCTTTTCCCACCATACACGCACCGCATATCGTTTGAAAGTTAGTTTCGTATGATATTATCTGTGCGTTTATGGCCACCTTAAGATTGGAACTTGGGGAGACTATGGAGAAAATAGAGAATGTCACTTAGGTGTGGGGGTGTCAGGAGAGGGGAGAGATGGCAGATGGACAGAAGAAGGAGAGAATAGAAAAGAAGGAAATAAGAGAATAGTACAGGGGGATACATAAAAGGAAGAATGGGTAGAAGGTGAACAGAGGAAACAGTGACAAGGTAATGACAAAGCTGAGAGGAGAAGAAACCCATGTGTTGGGGAAAAAAAATAAAAAAATGGAATTTAAAACAAAAACATGAAAGGACCAGAGATATCAGAGCTGTAAAGATGAAATAAATGGAAAACAGTTCTATACATGTCTTCCCGCAGAAGGTCACCATGCTGGGCTTGACTTGCCTTGGGCACAAAATCCTGTAAGTGCGCCACTGCACCTCAGCCATGGTGAAATCCATTATTTACCATGGAAGAACAAAATGAAAGAGAGAAGGAAATAGAAATGTTCCTACCTCACAGCAATTCAGAGTCAAGAGTTTAGGGATACCACACGGCCAGGATTTTACCAGTCTGGTTCCAAAAGAAGTTTTTTGGTTCAGAAGTGACACAACCTGATCTTGATCTCTCCTGATCTCGCAAGGGCAAGTGAGTATTATGGTGAATGCAATTTGGAGGCACAATCCCCCTAAAGCAGTGCTGTAAAACTGACAGCCCACAACCCCCCCCCCCCCTGTGCGGCCCCCCTGCATGAAAGTCTGCCTGCTGTGACTGCTTACCGTGTGTAAGCTTTGAATGGTATAAGTACCGAAATGAACTGACCCCTGCATTGTTTACACCTCAAATTCATACTATAAACCCCTGCATTGTTCACACCCTAAAGGTGGCCATGCACTATATGATCCACTCGTTTGGTGAGGTCGCTGATTTTAACCCGATATACCCACCAACTGCAGGACGATATTGGGTTAATCTGAACGTTTGGCCCTAGGGACAAACGATTGGATTATACAAAGGTGATGGGCGCTCCCTGTGTGTGTCATACTCTGCCTGCCCTATGCTTCCTGTGTGTGCCATACTCTGTCTGCCCTATGCTCCCTGTGTGTGTCATACTCTGCCTGCCCTATGCTCCCTGTGTGTGCCATACTCTGTCTGCCCTATGCTCCCTGTGTGTGCCATACTCTGCCTGCCCTATGCACCCTGTGTGTGCCATACTCTGCCTGCCCTATGCACCCTGTGTGTGCCATACTCTGCCTGCCCTATGCACCCTGTGTGTGCCATACTCTGCCTGCCCTATGCACCCTGTGTGTGCAATACTCTGCCTGCCCTATGCACCCTGTGTGTGTCATACTCTGCCTGCCCTATGCACCCTGTGTGTGTCATACTCTGCCTGCCCTATGCTTCCTGTGTGTGCCATACTCTGTCTGCCCTATGCTCCCTGTGTGTGCCATACTCTGTCTGCCCTATGCTCCCTGTGTGTGCCATACTCTGCCTGCCCTATGCACCCTGTGTGTGCCATACTCTGTCTGCCCTATGCTCCCTGTGTGTGCCATACTCTGCCTGCCCTATGCACCCTGTGTGTGCCATACTCTGCCTGCCCTATGCACCCTGTGTGTGCCATACTCTGTCTACAAACAAGGGAATGTTGTGCTCACCACTAATTTTTAAAAACATTAGGCGGGGGTGCAATGAGGTTGTGACCACAAAATTCACATAGACAAATACAAGAGTCCTCTGCACTCAACCCATTATCAATATATTAAGGACATTGAAAAATGTTGTGCCTTAAGATACTAAAAATCTCTTACCCTTTTAAACAAAACAGGAATTGTTTGTCCATATATTGCAATATATTTAAGCTGGCCAACTACGTCAAAGTCATCCCATATCTGGCCAGTCCTACACTCAACTTTCATCTGATTCATTAAGAATTCTATTGCTTCATTATACATTTTACAAAGGGACTAAGTTTTACCTGCAACTTACTAGCTGCTTTCAAAGTAAAACTCCCAAACTTGGCTGCCCTTTTATTAGACACCAGTGGGATCACCTGACTATGGCTGGGAATAGTGAGAGCTACAACATGGAGCTGGTCACTGCTCCTGTATAACTATAACAAACAAGGGAAAGTTGTGCTCACCACTAATTTTTAAAAACATTAAGCGGGGTGCTTAAGATTAAGGCTTAAGGTTGTGACCACAGGTGGCTAATTAAAAAAATATTTCCGTTTTCCCTCTGTAATAATAAAACAGAACCTTGTACTTGATCCCAACTAACTAGATATAATTAATCCTTATTGGAGGAAGAACAATCCTATTGGGTTTAATGAATGTTAAAATGATTTTTTAGTAGACATAGGGGGTTATTTATTAATCTCTGTTTGGCAAAAAAAACCTTGAATTTTTCAGGATTTATTATACCCTGAAGTTGGAAAAAGTCAGAATCCGAAAATCTAGCATCTCTAGCATCTCTAGCATCTTATATATAAGTCAATAAGAGAAGTCCTGAAGATATCCTCATCTGTGCTGAGTTTCATGCAATAATCTGAAGATTTCATGATTTTTGGGCAAAGATCTGAAAAAAATCGGATTTTTCGGGGGCGAAAAAATTCATACCATTCGTGTTTATTTTTTTTAGTTTTTTCCCGCACTGGAATTTTTTCAGGAAAATGTATTGATAAATAAGGTAAAATAACCTGCGCGTATTTGGTCTGAGTATATTTCAGAAAATAATGAGTTAAATTCAGATTTTAATAAATAACCCCCTAAATGTATGGAGATCCAATTTGCTGAAAGATCCCTTATCCAGAAAACCCAAGGTCCCCAGCATTCTGGATAACAGTTTCATACCTATACATCTGTTTTCTTCTCTTCTCTAAATGCATCCTTAAAATATAATATTTTTCAATATCAACCCCACAAAATGGACTTGCATTTTCATTGTAGTAAATAAAGCTGCGCTGGAATAATCACAGAACCATTGTAGATGTCCGTGGGCTGATGTACAGATAATGCAATTCCATGCGAGGGAGGCAACTTTCTGCCAACAGTAACCAGATTTTTAATCACAGGCAAATGAGGGATTTTTCATTGGCTTCAGCATATATAATTCATATCTCTTTTATTATGGCCGGAGGCAAATACAAAAAAAAAGTTTGATTTTCAAAATGCCATTTCAAGTGGGGGAAAAAAAAATATTGGCGCATGCAAATTCAGTGTGTCTTGTCAGAATGAAGGAAGGGGACACTGGATCTTGCGGAAAACTAATTGTTTTACAATAAATAGCACTCCCTCCCGCCATCACTCTCTAACAGCACTTGCACCGAGCCACTTGATAAATGGGCGCTCGTGAGCCGAATGGATATTCTTCCTTCTTTTAAACAACAATCTGTTACCTTTAATGGATAAAAAAAAAAACCGAACACCAATTCTCCCTAGCGAATAGCAAATGAAGATTTCTTAGAGGATGTGTTGGAATGGGCTGTAGATATGTTTTCATATTTGTAGTACTCACTCTCTCCTGACTGCTAATTGGCCATTGTACAAGGCATCTGCTTTGTTGTCACCTAAAAACAAAGCAGATCCATTCTTTTTTTTTTTATTTAATCTTAAAGGGATCCTGTCATTGGAAAAAAATTTTTTTCAAAACACATCAGTTAATAGTGTTACTCCAGCATAATTCTGCACTGAAATCCATTTCTCAAAAGAGCAAACAGATTTTTTTATATTCAATTTTGAAATCCGACATGGGGCTAAACATTTTGTCAATTTCCCAGCTGCCCCTGGTCATGTGACTTGTGCCTGCACTTTAGGAGAGAAATGCTTTCTGGCAGGCTGCTGTTTTTCCTTCTCAATGTAACTGAATGTGTCTCAGTGGGACATGGGTTTTTACTATTGAGTGTTGTTCTTAGATCTACCAGGCAGCTGTTATCTTGTGTTAGGGAGCTGTTATCTGGTTACCTTCCCATTGTTCTTTTGTTTGGCTACTGGGGGGGAGGGGGGTGATATCACTCTAACTTGCAGTACAGTAGTAAAGAGTGATTGAAGTTTATCAGAGCACAAGTCACATGACTTGGGGCAGCTGGGAAATTGACAATATGTCTAGCCCCATGTCGGATTTCAAAATTGAATATAAAAAAATCTGTTTGCTCTTTTGAGAAATGGATTTCAGTGCAGATTTCTGCTGGAGCAGCACTATTAACTGATTCATTTTGAAAAAATTATTTTTTTCCCATGACAGTATCCCTTTAATCTGTGGTTCGGGGACCAAAATGGGTACCCGTGCTGTTTAGGTTTCAATAATAACTTATTTAAAGGAGTTGTTCATCTTTAAATTAGCTTTTAATATGATGTAAAGAGTGATATTCTAAGACAATTTGCAATTGGGTATCATTTTTTATTATTTGTGGTTTTTGAGTTATTTAGCTTTTTATTCAGCAGCTCTCCAGTTTGCAGTTTCAGTAATCTGGTTGCTAGGGTCCAAATTCCCCTAACAACCATGCACTGATTTGAATACGAGACTGGAAAATGAATAGGAGAGGCCTGAATAGAAAGACAAGTAATAAAAAGAGGAAAATCTTATCATACTTACCGTGATTTTCTTTTCCTGGACTGTAACATGGCAGTGGGCACTAACGGGTTAACCCCCCTCGTCATGTGACGGACAGGAAATACCTCATCAATAAAAGCCTCCCTAGCCCCTGATACGTCCTCCAATTTTTTCTCTGTACCGATGATCTCCCCTTAAGGGCTGGGAAGTGTTGCCCACTGCCATGTTACAGTCCAGGAAAAGAAAATCACGGTAAGTATGATAAGATTTTCCTCTTTCCTGTCCTTCACATGGCAGTGGGCACTAACGGGACCTTACTAAGCAGTAAAGGATAACACTTGGGCGGGCTAATGCAAATATATTTATTCATTTAAGGTAGCTGCTTGAAGAATGGATCTTCCAATCCTGTTCATTGATGTGGCCATCAGATCGATTTCTGGTAGACCCAAAATCTCCGTTATCTGGATAAAAATATTTTGATCTAGTTCCCATTCTCCTGGGTGAGGGTTCCGACTGAGCCAATCTGCCCATACATTCATTTTCCCTGGTATGTGGAGGGCAGCAAGATCTGATATATGAGCTTCCGCCCACTGGAAGATAAGTTGAGCAATTTGAAGTAAGGATCGGCTCCTTGTGCCTCCTTGTTTCATCAGGTATCTCACTGTGGTCATGTTGTCGGAGTTCACCATAATCGCCTTTCCTTTGATGTCTTTTTTGAACTTCAGGAGAGCTAGTCGGACTGCCATAAGCTCTTTCCAGTTCGATGAATACTTTATTTGATAAGATTTCCATCTTCCCCAAACCGACTTGTGTTCTATGTGAGCTCCCCATCCGTGTTTGCTCGCATCTGTGGTCAGGTGTAGCCACTGAGGAGATAAGAGAGATTTCCCCTTTAACAAATTCTGCTGAATTTTCCACCAGGTTAGGCTGATTCTGACTGCCCGGCTGATTTGAATGACTTGAGAATCTTGAGTTTTGTTCCATTGCTTCAAGAATTCTGATTGAAGGGGTCTGATATGGGATAGAGCCCATTTTACAGCATCTCTTGTAGCCACTAACTTTCCCGCAAAAGGGAGGGAGCAAAGGTTGTGTTTTGATGGTGTATCCGCCATCCAATGTCTTAACCACAATGATCTTCTAGCTGCAACTGCAAGGCTCATGCCTTTTGCAGCCAGCATAACTCCATCTAAGGAAGCCTCGGAAACAAAGTCGTTTACTGCTTTTACTTTTTCCAACATTTTTAAGATTTCATCCCTGCTGATTTTTTCATTTAAAGCTTCTTCAATCTCTCGGATCCAAATGTTGTTTGCTCTTGCCAAGGATGTAATGGCTATAGCCGGTTTACAGGAGGCGCCTGCCACCAGGTAAGCTTTTTTTAACGTGTAATCCTGCCTTCTTTCCATAGCATCACGTAGAGATACACCTTCATCTACTGGTAAAGTGGTTTTCCTAGCGACCCTAGTAATAGCAGCATCGACCTTGGGAGCTGTGTTCCACTCTTTAATCTCCTCATCTTTGAAAGGGTACATTTTCTTTATTCTTTTGTTAGTGTAAAATTTTTTATCTGGAGTGTTCCATTCTTTATTTATCATATCATTAATTACCTTATGAACTGGAAAAACAGCTGATTTTTTTGAGGCTGTATGAAACATTAGGTCTTTGTCTTCCGTTGTTTTAGCGGATGTATCTAGTTTTAATGTTTCCCTCATGGCTGTGATTAGAGGTTCCACAAGCTCAATGTTGAAAGAAAATTCTTCCCGGTCTTCGGCTTCATTCTGAGATAACTCTGTGTCACTTGAAATGGGGGAATCCGATAAGGACACATTCTGTCTGCCATCCAAACTTGTTATGGTCAAAGATCTTCTTTCCAAAGCGTGAGAGGAAACTTTTGATAAAACGTTTTCGGTAACTTTGTTAACCATATCGTTCATGGTTTGATCTACTTTCCCTTTCATCCAATCCATGAATGATGAGACCTCTTGTGAGGTAGATGGGCTTGCTAATTGATTCAGGCATTCTTGACACAGCTTTTTGTTTAAAAGTGCTGGATTTTCACAAGAGAGACACTCTTTCCTTGAGGATTTACTTCTCCCTTCGCTTCTTTCTCTGCCCTGATCATATCTTCTTCTGTCAGGGGAATGCCTGTGAAAAACAGTGCCCATAATATTAATAACATATAAAATAATGCTTTCTTCGGCTCAATCACTGTCCACTCACCCCCTTGAACTTGAGTGCGATCGCCTCCCAGAGCTCATAGCTGTATTAGGGAAAAGGTAACAATTATCCATAAGCAAGTAGGTAGAAAAAAGAAAACCTTACTGCCAATGTTCCCTGTGGATGCACTTACTGCAGTGTCTTAATCCCAGTTGGAGGCTTAGAAAGTTGTCCTTGGTTGATGATCCAAATCTCACCTTGGTTTCCTTGAGGTTGTTATATAATTTATGCGGGGAGACCCGCGGAGCACGCCAGTTTTTATCCGTGCTTGAATTCCGCCGGAAATGACGTCATCCGTCTGGCTGCGCTCCAGATGATCCGGCGTCTTACTGCGCATGCGCCCCAAGCGGAGCATTGCGGCTTATGGCGCCGGCTGGCAACAACGGCCACGGCCCCGGAGGAAGAGGCCCTGCAGGGACTCACTAAAGGCATGATGCATTGTCCCGCAGCATCAGTGGATGGAGCCAGGATCCACCGGATTCGAGGGTGAGCCACAAATGACGAGGGACAGGAAAAAATTAAGAGGACGTATCAGGGGCTAGGGAGGCTTTTATTGATGAGGTATTTCCTGTCCGTCACATGACGAGGGGGGTTAACCCGTTAGTGCCCACTGCCATGTGAAGGACAGGAAAGTAGCAATAACAATACATTTGGAACCTTACAGAGTATTAGCTCTTTAGATGGGTCAGGGAACCCTATTTGAAAGCCGTAAAGAGTCTGAAGAAAAAGGCAAATAACTACAAAACTATAAAAAAATAAATAATGAAGACTATTGAAAGTTGCTTAAAATTGGACATTCTATATCATACTAAAAGTTATCTTAAAGGTGAACCACCCCTTTAATATTTTAACTTAAAGGGGGTGTTTCACCTTTAAAGGGGTTGTTCTCCTTTAACTTTCCTTTTAGTATGATGGAGAGAGTGATATTCTGCAATTGGTTTTCATTTTTTATTATTTGTGGTTTTTGAGTTATTTAGCTTTATTCAGCAGCTCTCCAGTTTACAATTTCTGCCAAAAGGGTCCAAAGGGTCTACATTACCCTAGAAACCATGCACTGATTTGCATAAGAATAGAAGAGGCCTGAATAGAAAGATGAGCCAAAAAAGTAGCAATAACAACAAAATTGTAGCCTTACAGAGCATTTGTTTTATTTAGATGGGGTCAGTGACCCCCACTCGAAATCTGGAAAGAGTCAGAAGAAGAAGGCAAATAATTCAAATACTATAAAAAAATAAAGACCATAATAACCAAAAGTTGGTTAAAATTGGACATTCCATAACATACTAAATTTTAACAAAGATGAACCACCAACTTTTAGTATGATATAGAATGGCCAATTCTAAGCAATTTTTCAATTGGTCTTCAGTATTAATTTTTTATAGTTTTCTTTAATTATTTGCTCTCCTCTTCTGACTCTTTCCAGCTTTCAAATGCGGGATGCAACTTTTCAAATGTTATCAGTCCTATTTATTAAAGGGAAAATTTAGCATGAATCAAAATCCCCCTAATCTTTTAGGAGATGATAAAAACTATACAGTGGCAGTTTGAATCTGGGCTAAAAGTATTCATTATCTTTAAAAATGACTCCTTTATTGGAGCTCCCCATAGATCAGCTCTGGTCCCTGTTTGTGTTTCAAATAAGTGGGGGTGTGTCTTAACAGTCCTTGTGAGAAACACAATAGGAGGTGGGTAGCCAATCACAGCCCTGCCACCCATGGCTACACAGCATCTTGTTTATATAAACTATAGTAGGCTTTCTTAAGCAAACACATAACTCTTACCAATGAAGGACAGTACATTATATTTTAATTACTTTACAACAGTTTTATTTTTTAGTGTTACTGTTCCTTTAAGTGCTACAAAATACGCTGGTGCTTTAAAAATAAAGCAAAATAAACTTTCTAGGATACTACCATTGGCAAACAAAAGCCATACAGATTTCTTCCTACCTGTGCCAGTCCATGGGGGTATTAGAGGGTTCTCAGGAGTCCCAGCCTACAGTAAGAACTGTTCATTCAAAGTGACAAGCCAGAGCTTCACTCTTGCACACAGTGACAGTGGTTGCAATGAGATTACAGCCAACAGATATTATAAAAAGACTTCAGATGAACTGGGTCACCGAGATCTGCCCATTGCATATGACATTTGGGATATACTAAGTCCCAGATCTCCTACTCAGGCTGGGGGCTCTAAACTGAGGCTTCATGTGGAAAATAAATGGTAATATTCTTAGTAGAATAAAATCACTTTTGTTGCGCTTTGTATAAAAAGTTTTACCCTATAAATTTTTCAACTGGCTAATGCAGTACTAAAAGCTTTACACGTGATAATGAACAATGGCTGGCCAGGCTACCTATAGCAATACCCATCATATGCACCACATGTCACCAGAGTTCTAAGAAACTTTACATTATACATTTAATGACACATGTTTAATGGCTTTAAAGTTATTTGTAAATGTAATTGCTATTTAAAGCAGTATCTGCCTGGCTCTGTACATTTTCCTGCACTCCTGGCTCTGCCTGCTGAAACAATGTTGCAAGACAGCTGATAAAAGCTGATCAAAAGACCTGGAGGAGACCTGGCTCCTGTTACATGATTTGCTCTGTTCAACCAAACTTTACTCAGTTCTTGCTGGACAAATTCCAGAATAATGTAAAATATAATAAAGGTTGAAGCATGCTGGGAGCTGCAGTCCAGCAACTTCAGCAATATTGCAGAATATTTCCCCAAATCTCCACACCCAGCGACTGCTTTAAAATGCAAAAAATCCTCTAACGAGAATTCCAGCTGATCTGTATCAATCCGACTCCATGTTCTTTGTTCCAGCAATTGGAGTTGGAAGCTTTAAGCAGAGTTTCCCAGCACTGAACAAGTCTGTCCTTTATCCCCACGTTTGATTCCATGTTGAACCCTACTTCCCTACCCTACATAGAACCCCTCCCTCCTCCACCCTCCCCCCCAGGCTAGCTGCTACCCAAGGTAAACGCCCCTAACTTTTTACTTACCCCTCATTACAGGGTCGGACTGGGAGGCCCGGGTGTCCACCGGGGCTCCTCAGGGCCAGATTTACATAGCGGGTGCCCCTAGGCCCACTGCTGTTCATCGCCTCTTCCCTTTTTCATCATTGGGACCAGAGCAATGGGGATTGGCACATGGGATATTAAAAGAAATATTATATTTCCCGTGCAGCCCCAGTGTTTTTGAACCAATGTGGGTGTGGTTGGGCAGCATGACACCCCCTAAAATCCTGCCACCCTGCCTTTCCACAAATCCGGGCCTGGGGCTCCTGTCACAGGGCCCCCCTCCCAGCAGTCCCCGGGGCACCCTCCTGAACTCCGGTCGCCTCCACGAACGCGGCGTGCGCACACGCGCAAATGACGTGAGGCGCATGTGCAGAAGACGTGCGTTAACTTTCTTTTCTAGGGCAGCCTCTACGAATGCACCGTGTGCATGCGCAGAAGAAGCACCACACCGTTAGCTTTCTTTTCATGGGGAACAGATCTAGGCCGGCGGAGCGTTTTTTCCCGGTGTCCCACTGGCCCAGTTTGATGCTGTGTCCAGCGAGTTCAAGGGTGTCATCTTCTTCTCTTTGGTAATCTTTGGGAAGTAAGTGCCGTATTGACGCATGCACAGTTGTAGTAGTCTGCCGGTCCCGAACAACTAAGCATGCGCCGAAAGTCACAGAAGTTGCTGAAGCGTCAGAAGAAGACTCAAAGATTACCGAAGAAGAAGATGGCTGCCGTGAACTCTGATGCCCTGAATCTGCACCGAGGGGTAAGTAAAAAGTTAGGGGCAGCAGCTAGGCTGGGGGGGCGGAGGGGGGGGTCTATGTAGGGTAGTGGGGTAGTGGTTTTTTTTAATAAGGGGTTGAATTCTCCTTTAAGAGATAAATTATGTTATTATACGACATGTACTATAATGAACATCCTGCTCATATACATGCTTCAGTGCATTTAGCATGAATTTCCCAACTGAGCATGAACTAGGGGAAGTCAGACAGAAGAGGTTTGTGCCTAATACCAGAGGATCGAGGCATTTAGGGAGCCTAGTAAGGCCCTAATTAAAGAACAATTTCAATATATCTTAGTAGAATAGGTCAATTCACTAATGTTTTGGCACTGGTATTCATCAGAACAGGCTGGGCAAATACTCTGATGTCAATTCATACTCAAATTCGGGCGCTGCACTTGTGCTTGTGATCATAGATTAGCCTGACTGGTGACAGTTTTGGAATGGAGTTTGTTTATACAGAGCAATTAAATAAGATCTCCTAATTACAGAGAGGAAAAACAAAGAAAAAAAATATTCGTGCTTCACATTAAAAAAAATGGGTTTTTGTTCATTTTGAACAAAGCGGTGATTGCCCCTTTCAGTATCAACTTCCTTTAAAGAGCCTTTAATTCAAGGGAAGTGGCCGGGGTGCTGAAACTGATCTGTGCTGCTAATGAAACCTCACAAGTTCCTCTCTATATACACTTCCAACCAGTGAGCTCTGAGGCTCATCTCATCTGCTTAGCAGTCAGCCCTATTAAGCTGATTTATAAGGCTTCAGTAAATTAAACCAGTCTCAGTCTGTTTATTTTCCTACTGTGGTTTTAATGAAATATGAGTGTTTTCTCTTCTGTACACAAAAACAGCTTTTTCTTTGCCGCCCGATGAAAAATGTAAAGTTTGGGAAAGAGAAGCCTCCCTAGGCAGACTCACACTCCTGCTGTCAGGTTTGCCGTGATGAATGACCGTAACCCATGCCAGGTATATTCTCCCCGCAGTGTGGAGATGAGGGGGCAGCTGGAAGATGACCTCACCATGGACGGATATGGGATACGTTTAACGTCTGCAGCGCTCAACCTCAGCGCATAACCAACAGGCAATTTGTCATATGCTCAAACAGCCGTCCATGATAAATCTGCAGATTTCACAGATCTGCAGCCAATACTCATAGACAGATCATCAATTAACAACAAGAATAAAAGTTAATAACAACAGTAATGCTGATCTCGAAATATTAGGAGGCAATTTATAGTGATAACATCATTCCCAATAAAGGGGATTATTCGTGCACGGTCTTATTTACTCATGGTTTCAACCAGGTCTCATTAACTACTGACAGGTGTAAGAACTATGTACATTAAAGGGGGGTGTAGTCAGGTCCAGATTTGTGGTAGGGATGCACCGAGTCCACTATTTTGGGATTCAGCCAAATCCCGAACCCTTTGTAAAAGATTTGGCTAAATATCCAACCAAATCCGAACCCTAATTTGCAAATGTGAATTAGGGGGAAAACGGGGAAAGAGAACCAAGCATGCAGCAAACGGTTAAGAAATTTTTTCGAGCATATCTCGAAGCTTACTTAAAAATAAAAGAAAAAAGAAAAAAAAATTGAGTTTCTTGTTTGTGCGACGGAATGTCCAGTCATTTTTTGGATTTGGATTCAGTTCAGTAAGGCACCTGGATTTGGCCGAATCATACTGGTTAGAACTACAAGTAACAAAGGCACTCTTACTCATTATCTTGCTCCTCACCTGCCGTTGACTAGTGAGTGCCATGAGACGTCTTCTGTCCTCCTGCTTTTAACCTTTTAAGCTTTCCAATGCAAGGAACTATGCAACCATAGCATAACCAAAAGTCCCGAGCATTCTGGATAACAGGTCCCATACCTGTAGTAGATGTACATGTCAAATGCTCACTGCATCTAAATAGTTCTGTGTATGACATTAAAGTCAGCCGGTAGTGCTTATTTTAAACATAAGCCATTAAATGCTAAAATAAGCCTAATCATTTAAAGAAAATCTACTAAAAGATGGATTTTCTTGTCCTACAAAATAGAAATTGTTTTAATTTCCATATATATTTATACTGTAAAGTTGACCCTGGTTGTTGTCCGGATAAGACTGAACCAATCATTTGGTCTCCATGCCAATGACTTGATCCATTTGGAAGGCCATGCAAACCCATCAAGAGAGGTGAGCATCCCTTACCCAATGTTGTCCTCACCCAACTGGATATTCCAGCCATTTTTAGCTAGTATCTAGCTGAGCCCCAACCAAATATCTGCGGTGGCCATTTGGCCCCATATCTAGGCTGATAATGTGCCAAACTCAACCTAGCCCAGCCAACTGGAATGTATAATGCAGTTGCACCTCCAGTAGAGACTTCTCTGCTACTTCAGTATTGATTTCTCTGCAGTTAAGTACCATGGCTCTATACTTGTTGTTTCCCAAAGATTTCAGATACATTCAAACCTGTTTTCAGAGAGGCCTAATCTTGAAATCTGGCTAAAAATTGTATTTTCTATTGAGTCGAGTAAGAAAAGGCATATCCTGACCGCCAATTGTTATTTTTCTGCTTGAGAAGGGGAACAGACATCTTTCAGTTGGAAATGTGGCAAACATAACATTTTTAATTGTTAAATAGTCTGGCTGAATGAAGGATGAATGCTTCTCATCTAGCTTATCATAACCCAATCACATAAAATGTGTTCTCTCTGAGGAATGCATAAGTTCAGTTAATACATCGCCCTAACTCTATGGGGAAAAAAGCTTCTGTCAAGTCAGGCAGAAACTGTGATTGAACTGTCAGTCGTTTGCCAGGTACTGAGGGGTTTGAGGTGTAAACAAATATTTAATTAATGATATAATTACATAATCAAGGTATGAAGAGGTGGATAATTGCAGCACATAGCACTTGTTTATCCATTTAGGCGAAGCCTATCTTAAAATAATGTGCTCAGCGCAATAAAAATAGAAGCAAGGGAGAATCTATATTTATGCAGTTGATGCTAGTCTGTATTATGAAGCATGAAGGCCTCATATCTTTCGTTTTCATTCTCCTTTTGTGTTTGTCTAAAGTATGAAGAGATGAATGTATTATTTTTCTTCTTTGTTCTCCCATAGCTTCCCCATAGGACTGACTCCTGTATCTATGTATATTTCTATTTATATAGCACTACTTGTATCTTCAGTAGAACAATACTTTAATAGAAAACAGGAGTCAATATCAGAGTAAAATACAAATAAATGCAAGTGCTAAGTGTTAAAGAGACAAAAGGAAGTAGGTCTCTACTATGCAGCTTCAGCCTTGCAGAATGACATTGTGTTTAATGGGATTTATCTCTCCTTGTAAGCCATAGAAAATTTAGGTAGGATGTATGCATCCTCTCCTAGATACATCTAAAAGCCCAACTTGAAGGTCGCTTATGATGACACTTGGGGTAAAATGCATTTGTTGCCCAAAATATTCTTGGAACTATGGCTGAATGACTAATACACCAATGATGTCCTTTATCTGTAACCTTGTTATGCACTAAAGGTGGCAATGCCCAATGATTGAACCTTAAAAGTCCAAGAACAACTGTTGGAAACGGGCACATAGGGGCAGATGTATTAAGGGTCGAATATCGAGGGTTAATTAACCCTCGATATTCGACTGGCGAATTAAAATCATTCGACTTCGAATATAGAAGTCGAATGATTTTGCGCAATTCGTTCGATCGAAGGAATAATCGTTCTATTGAACGATTAAATCCTTCGAATTGAACGATTCGAAGGATTTTAATCCATCGATCGAAGGATTATCCTTCGATCAGAAAAAACTTGGAAAGCCTATTGGGACCTTCCCCATAGGCCAACATTGACTTCGGTAGCTTTTAGGTGGCGAACTAGGGGGTCGAAGTTTTTTCTTAAAGAGACAGTACTTCAACTATCGAATGGTCGAATAGTCGAACGATTTTTAGTTCCAATCGTTCGATTCGAAGTCGAAGGTCAAAGTAGCCCATTCAATGGTCGAAGTAGCCAAAAAACACTTCGAAATTCGACGTTTTTTTTCCTCTATTCCTTCACTCGAACTTAGTGAATGGGCCCCTATATAGACTTACGCTATGGCACGATTAAGCTTCCCATTCCTTAACAGAGCTGATAGAACCCTTCAGAGGGATTCATTTGATTAAATGTACAGGATTATTTGTTTGAGTGATTGCTATGTACCTATGTAGCAGCTTCTGTCCAATCTAGAAAACCCCCTTATCATATCAATACACCTTGCTACAAAGCACCAACACTCGAGATAGTGTTCAGGCAATAAATTATATGCAAAGCACAGTATGTGTGGGAATTTTTTTTTTGTATGGGCTCACCATTAGTTGTATTTGCAATGGAGTATTTTTGTTTGGACTTTTTTTGGTTCAAGCCCCCATGAAGGTTCCATCTGTATTTCAGAGTCCAAGGTTATAGTTATAAAAAACTTTGCTTTTTAAGTCATTCAATCAATAATTGCAGGGATATATAGGCAAGGACAATGGGGTATGCAGGGTCCACTGGGTCTGCTAAACCAGGTCCCCCCACACCCCCTTAGGGGCCCCTGGAGTAGCAACCCTGGAGGGCCAGTTGCTTTGCTTACTGTGGAGGCTTATGAAAAGGCTTTAAGATACCATTAATCATTCAATCTCCTGAGAGCAAACTGATGTTCAGGTGTCAGATGTATTATAATGATTTACTAGTGATGGGCGAATTTGCCCCCTTCGATTTGCCGAAAAATTTGCGAATTTCCCACGGAATTAGCAAAACTATTTTCATCATTCTTTGTTTAAAGACTGCAAGTTACTTAACACTAATTGGATCTAGCAGATAATTCCGAGGAAGTCCATTCCTTTAGATTAGGTTGAAATGTTCATGTGCCTGGTTCTGCAGAAGACATATATTGAGGACCTATCTTCAGCATTTAATCACCACTGGGAAAGAACTTTTTTCCCTCCAGCTGGCCCTGTATGTAGGTGAGCAAATTGGTGTTCAATTCCAAATATCATACTAATTAACTATATAGGCTGTGCTTTTAGTGATATCTAGAACAGAAAATAGGAATTATCCCCAAATTGCACCTATAATGCCCTGGCCTTGAGGCTTAAGGTCAGAAACGGAACTAGAAGGGGGCGGGCCCTGGCGCAGGACGCGCAGCCGGGCCCCCCGCCCCCCTCCGTACACCCGGAACTGGCCGGGAATATGCGGCGCTGCCGGGAATATGCGGCACGCGGACTGCCGGGGGGCCCTGACGGGGTGCGGGCCCTGCTTAAGGTGGCCATAGACAGGCAGATTTAAGCTCCCTATTGAGACCCTTCAGACTGATTTGGCAGCTTATCTGCCCATGTATGGTGCCTAGTGATGAATGAATCTGTCCCGTTTCGCATTGCTGAAAAATTTGCCAAACTCATTGAATTCAGCGGGCGTCAAAATTTTATTTCCGTGCAACAATTTTTTACACTGGTGAAAATTATTCTTACTCCGAATGCATTAACGTCAATGAGAGGTTTTTCTTGTGTCAACTTTTTTGTCTCTGCAACTTTTTTCCGCTGTGAATTTCTGCCGCAGTTTTACAAAAAAATGTGCAGAAGGTGAAATGTGGAATTTCACTGCAAATCCATGGCTGGCAAAAAAATTTGCTCATGACTAATATTGGTTCCCTCCGACAGGCCAGTCTGACCGATATCTGGCTGACAACTGGGCAGATGTTGGTTTGGCAGGTTTGATTTTCCAT
Source organism: Xenopus laevis (assembly GCF_017654675.1). Taxonomy (NCBI): domain Eukaryota; kingdom Metazoa; phylum Chordata; class Amphibia; order Anura; family Pipidae; genus Xenopus; species Xenopus laevis. The sequence goes on along the minus strand of NC_054387.1, from coordinate 113,915,051 downwards.
GTTGGAATGAAGACCACATCACTTCCCAATATTGTCCACCTCAAAGTGGAAGATTTGCTGGTTTGGCGACCTTGCCCAAAGAGCAGAGCTTCTAATCTAGAGACAGCTTTAGTCCATGTTATTTCTCAAGGGGTTTACAGAAGGGACAGCTCCATAGTCTCGAAACCACTGACCTAGGGCCATTGTGGAAAGAGGATAATAAGCAATCCTTGGTCAAAATGCAAAAAAAGGTTTCTTACAGCTGTGCCTGGAAACTGCTCTTCCACAGCACGGGAAATTATCCAACAGGCATTTCAGCATAAGAGAGAAGTTCAGAAAATATATTTATCCTTTCCCGTGTGCCACTTACCAGAGAGGAAGATTGCATTTTGAGCTTGCATCTCTTCCAGCACTATTAACCAAGCCTCCGTGCTATTTCATATCTGCTTGAAAGGTTTGTGATCCAACATCACACAAAGTGATTGACTCCAGAATCTATGTGACGGACAATTTTTTTTTCTTCTTTTCCTACTGAAGCTTCATAGGCAGCAGAATATTTTATGGAGGGGGGTCACCTAACCCTGGTTAAAACTGACCTATATTGTGAACACTGTCGTTGATGAACCAATCGTTTGTAATCATTTATATAGAATGTAGCTGCTCTACAGTGTCTATGCTTACCAACGAGGATGTTCGGTCCTCCTTTTATTGGGGGGTTGTATTCGACTTAATATTTGTTTTTCCTTATTGTAGTTATCTCTCCTAATCTTTGAGATGTGAACATTCTAATGCCCTGCTTCAGGCTGCTGTAACCTTGTGAATATTCTATATAATAATAATATAATATGATGCCTGGGGCAATGTTTGATCTCACAGCAATCAATCAGTACGTAGAATTTATTGGTCTGCCATTCGAACAGAAATATCTGATTGCTATGGGTTACTAGACCTGGAGAAAAATATATTATTGCATTAGCAGCTGAAGGTTGGATTTGTCCCAACCACCTCAAAGACACACACAAAAGGGATGAAAACAGAGCAGTCAAACACATATAAAATGAGATACAGTATGTTAAATTCAGCAGTCAACGTGCTATAGGATGAATATTCCTGTTCATCTGTTGCTTCTGTCTGGTGCATTGGTAGCTGGGGCAAGTGTTTAGGTGTGATTGGGCAGTAAGTAAAGGCCCTTCAAAAGCATCCCAAACAGGGCCGTTTTAAAGCCTTGGTGGGCCCTGGGCAAAGACTGTCGGGATCCAAAACCCAGGGGTGAGTAGCGTGCCAAAATTTTTTGGTGAAACTACACCCAATGTTTTCACAAAACATAATTCAGTCATGCCACTATTAAATGAATAATCAGAATATTAAACACAGATCTGACAGTATACTACATAAAAATGGATAATTAGCATATTAACCCTAGCTGTGCCAGTATAATCACTGTAGAAACTATGAAGGATGAACACTGTAGCAGTTCTATGTATAAATACCCAGAGACTTTATACTAGAATGGCACAGGGGCAAGTACATGTATAAATGCCCCCAGAATTCATAGCAGTATGGCACAGAGGCAATTCCATGTATAATACACCCCAGAACCAATTGCAGGATGGCAAAGGGGCAATTCCATGTATAAACAAACCCATAATTCATAGTAGTATGGCACAGTGCAATTCCATGTATAAATACCCCCCCCCCCAAGGCCAGAACCCACAGCAGGAAAAGAGTAGATGAGTACAGTCAAGTGCAGCAGCAAGCGCCAACGCAATGCTCATCTCCTCTTCCAGTTTCCCTCTCCAAACTGCAGCAGGTGGTGCTTGGCTTCCTTTCCTTTGTGGCCATTTCCACTTCACCCATTTGGTAGGTGTGTGAAATTGAAGTAGATCTGCCCGGGGGAGGAAGCCAGCCCTGACACATGACGCACCAGGTACAAATAGGCCCAAAAACAAATTGTAAAAAAAAAAAAAACGGTAAAAAAAAAAACAAATTGTAAAAAAAAAAAAAACGGTAAAAAAAAAAAAAAAATTACGAGTCAGCAGTGGGCCCCAAAATAAGTGGGCCCTGGGCAGAAGCCCCTTCATTTGCGTTATTAAAGCGGCCCTGATCCCAAAAGCCCTGGGCCATAGGGTTAAAACTGGGACTGTATATTAAAAATAAGACCAACATTAAAAAACATTGTGTACCGGAGCAGAATTGTACCAATGGCAGCACTATAACAGCGAAAACCAGTCCTTCTACCATAGGGGCTCCCACACCCCATCAGGGCTCCCCAATCCCATTCATGAGCTGATGCCAAAACCCACCACCCCCCCTCATACTTTATACTTGTCCATTGCAGCTGAGCTCAGTGGAGGTCGGGGGGAGTGCCAATAGTTTTCTGTGGGGAGAGGTTTCCGCCAGAGACCACCAGGATTATTCCTGGTTTCCACTGTCCCAATCTGACCCTGGCCGTAGCCCTCCTCCTGTGTTATAGTGTTCTTACAAGTAACCAGAAGCTGCTGTAGCATTGCAAAAATGGCACAACTGGGGCAATGGAGCCTTTACTAACAGACTTAGCTGCCTAGGTTTTTTTCATAGGGTGTACAGAGGGGTTACATTAAATTATTGCTGCTATTCCACTACATTATATTAGGCACAATTCAGCAGGATAGCTCATGCTGCTCCTGGTAACCTGCCACACACATCTTAAGACAAGGGTCTTACCTTGGTTCATGGAGGAGCAGCCAGGCCCGGATTTGTGGAAAGGCCATCTAGGCCCATGCCTAGGGTGGCAGGATTTTAGGGGGGTGGCATGCTGCCCAACCACACCCACATTGGTTCAAAAACACTGGGATACAATCATTTTTTAAAATTTCCCATGCACCAATCCCCAATTGCTCCTGTCCAGATGGCGCCCACAATGTAAATCCAACCCTGGGAGCAGCCCTGCTCATAGCAAACATATAGGAAATTCTAAAGAGCTTTAAGATAGTGCTAAATGCTTCCAAGCTCAAGGGGGACTTAAAGTCAGATTATGTAAAGGAAGATTGAGTGAACATCCGTTTGCTGAGACTATGTGAAAGCAAGCGACTCACTGCCACTCATATATTTATTATAATTAGCACAATATGCTCTTTAGGAAATGCAAACATCTATTTTTTTATAATCTCTTTAAACATATGATTAATTGAAGTGGATCAGGCTTTCTTATCATTTGATGGCAACACGTTGACAGCCGATTTCATTCTTTGTCTTTTCATATAAGCCCTCAGGACAGACATCCTTTCATTCTGTACAGTAAGTAAATGAGTACAAAATGAATGATGTTTGGTCCAGTTGAACTCACTGCAGGTACAGTACATTTATACAGAGGCCTCTGTGCCATTCTTATGGCTTTTTATGGGTTGTGTTAAAAACTTTCATCCAGTAAAAGGGCATACAGTATTAATGAAGCTGTGAAGAGTACTTTTACAATTACAATATACAACTATTTTGCCTGCATTTTGCTAGGAGCTTCTTACTTGCAAGCACCCCTGCTACCCCAGCTCCCCCTAGTGCCCAAGCCACCGAAGAGGCCACATCTCTATGATTTTGCGTAGCCCTTGGTTCAGGCCAGGCTGAAACTCTGCTTTGTGCAGAGTGCAGGCTGGGAAAGTCCAACACCCCAAAAAACGAATGTACTGACACTAATGCAGCTTAAAGGTCACAAATTCTGAACACATAATTCTGCAAAATACTGTATATAACCAGTTGGCTCCCATATATTATTAACTCTGCAGTGAAAACTCTACCAGACTTGGGAATACTGACCCATTCTAGCTCAAGCAAGTTTTTCCCCACCATCCCATTTGCTTCAAATGCCATATATCCCAAAGAACTGTACCAGCAAAAGTTCTACTGCCCCTCCAGCAAAAAAAATTGGTGGGATGCTGCTCCTCCAGGCTGCCGGATGAGAAAGGGGGCATAAACTATCTGCATGTTTTTTTTTACCCCTGTCTAGAGTAAACCACTCCTCTTTATTCCCAGCCCTACTACTTAATTAACCTGTTCCTCCTGGACCCTGAGCCTTTCAATCCTCCCTTAACTATGTATCGACCTGGGAAATGATACAGGTGTGGGATCCACTATCTGGAAAACCAGATATCCTGAAAGCCCCAAATTACCGAAAGATTGTCTCCCATAGATTTTCTTTTAAGCAAATAATTCCCATTTTTAAATATAATTGACTTTTTTACTGTAATAATAAAACAGTACCTTGCACTTGATCCAAACTAAGATATAATTAATCTTTATTGAAGGAAAAACATTCCTATTGGGTTTAATGAATATTTAAATGATTTTTTAATAGACTTAAGATATGGAGATCCAAATTATGGAATGACCCCTTATCCAGAAAACCCCAGCTCCCGGGCATTCTGGATAACATATCCCCTACCTGAATTCTTTCCTTTTTTTTCCTGAGCTGAAACCATGATTCTATAGACCAATATATAGTCTATATACAGTAATATACAGTTACTGTTCGGTTGGTTTCTTATTTTTAATTTATATTAAATGAATATTTTTGATATGATGCTGGCTCAGGCATCTGCTTTTTCTTTCTCTATCCTATTTCCTAGCTAGGAGCATATGGGGAAAAATAGAGAGAGGGAGGGAGAAAAAAAAAAATCTGATTTGTATGGAAGTTTATGTGGCTCATTATGCTTTATATCTCGTTATGTTTAAGTGCTTTAGAAATAGCTGCAGGGAGCACTATGCAGATCTACCTGGCGAAATTCCGGCGGCGACAAAGGTGATGATTACTGTTAGGTTTGAGCAGTGAGACTGTGCCTGTGTGAGTCACTGGAGTACCATTCAGTGGCTTCTCTAAGCATAGTCATTTTCCCTAATTAGGCGTCAGATTTTGTATTCACTCCCTGCTTGAAGTCCTCCCAACTCCGGTGCCAAAATTGCTCTAAAGTACTCTGGGCTTTGGTGTTACAGGTAATCCATTAATGAGGATGAAAACTAAAAAACACTCATTTCCCATATCGGTAAATCAAGTATCAGTGGCCTGCTATTTGGAACAGCGGCAAGTATTCATTTCACTACAACTCCCAGCTTCTTTTATTGTAGAAGAACTTCCCCCCGGAGGGGGGAACAGAATCTTATACCCCTGCACCATCTCGCTCTGTGCTATTAGTGTTTGGAGATAGATCAGATGCTGGTTGCTTAGAGGAGCTGAGGACTAATGAAATCCTGTGTTTTGCAATACATTGCTATGCCCCAGGTGCTGAAAGCATTTTAGGAGAGAGATTTATACGACAAGCAGATGTGGAGATACAACGGCAGAGCTTGAGATGTGCCAAGTCGGAGAAAAAAAAAAAAATTGCAATGAAATTTCAAAACCATTTCTCCTGGTTGTATAGGAAGATAACAACAACAACAAAAAAAAAGTCTCCGTTCCGTGTCAACCTCGCTGATTTGTGACATTGGAAAACAATAAGAATGTCAGAGTGACATCTCCCAAACACTTCTACCTCGGAAATGAAATGTTACATCTCACTGTCATGCCTTGTAACTGCGCTAGGGCTCCCTATTAACTTGAATATTAGGGGCTATAGGAAGTTTGCTAAGCATGAAATGCCCATGTTGGGTACAGGGACCGTCTGTCTTTCTGTTGTCGTGTGCTTGTCTGAGCTGCAGGACCATTGCACATTTATTAGGAATGGCACAAGGGATCATTTATAATGGAGGTGCAAAAAATAGATCCCTGCATCCCTTAATTATATAATAATCCCCTGCCCTCAGATCAGGCTTTTACCCACAATTCCACTGTAACTGTGGTTGCATGCTGGAATTGCTTCTGGGGCAATTTTGCTCAGTGTGTAAGGGGGTGTAAGGTGATGAGAGTGTTATGTGAGTGAAATGTTATCTTTTTGAATGGCAAAAATGTGCATGTATGTAAAATGTATGTGTGTTTGAAATTGTTGGGTGTAATTTGTGTAGAGACTTAGTTTAGTTTGTGTAATTTCTTTCCACGGCCACCAGAGGCCACTGTAGGACACAGAAGGGCAATAAAAGGAGGGGTGTCGCACAAGGTGAGCTGTCTTGATGGGAGGGCATGGACGAAGGAACATCACCTGGCTGGTGAGTGAAGACTTCAACGGTAGATAGGAGAAGTTAGAGAAGGAAAGATCTTAAAGGGGACCCGTCACCCAAAAAAATTATTCAAAATCCTATTTTATCACATTAGTCAAGCAAAATGAACTTTAATTACACTATATAAATTATTTGAATCTTGCTTCCTTCAGTCTGGGATTTCAAAATTATAGCAAGCAGGCAGGAGCCATTTTGTGGACACAGTTATTAAGACAAGTCTTGTATCATCTCAGAATCTTGTTTGTGCACCAGAATAGGGGACCCGATGTCCATCCCCATGTACTGGTTACTCAATTAAACGGTAAAGCGAACGGGGGAAATGTGTGGAGAGCAGTGACATCTAGTAAGTGATGAATGGAAAGTGAAAGTAATTGTCTGCCCCGCCTCTATGCCACTGGCATAGAGGAGTGGCAGACAATATTTGATTGACAGCTAAGATTTTTAAATGATCTTACAACAGCTATGAATGCTTTAATAAAAAATAGAAATTGGATTTCATGTTTAGTTTGAAAAGGACTTTTATTATACAGATTTTTGTGTCTGGGTGACGGGTCCAGCCTGAACTAGGTGCACAAGATAGTGAGAATATTTAGCAAGGGCAGTTGTGGCCCCATCAAGGAGGAAAGTGGAATTTGTTTGCTACGGGCCCCCTGTAAGTAAGGGAGTCAGTGATAGTTTAGGACAAGGTAGGAAGGACACCTGGGGTTCAGGCCAGGACTTGGATTGAAAAGGTTCCTAACCTGAAGGTATCGGGCCACTGGAGAATGGGGAGATACGGAATTCAAGGTCCTAAGGCAGGTGTGCCTACCCAGAACCGGTTCATTGGAATAATTGTAACTGAACGTGTTTGAAGAAGTAACTACTGGAGTGTGTAAAGTGTGCCTGTCTAAAGAAACCTTCTGTTGTACGGTGTGAATAAAATCTTCTGTTTTAATTTTTTACACCGTGATTCGTGTGTTGAGTACTGATTGGGGGTTAACTTCCCCTTTAAAGTCCGGAAGACCCTCCCACAAGTGTATCAGTACAGCATCATTTTTGTCTCTTGCCGCCACAATGAATTCTGCATGTGATTCTTTGGGCTCAAGTCTGTAACACTTACTGGCACTGCCTGCACTAGGAAACCTGGAATTGATGCAATTGTGAAGGTGCTGGTAGCTCAAGAGTTCCCTTGGCACATTTGCACAGGATTTGGAACAGGAGGCAGCTATAGTAGATTTAGTGGACACATGTGCTTTTAATGGATGTAGTTAACAACTATCCATTTTTGCACAACTCCCACTGCAATTGCCATTGCAAACAAGCCCTTAAGCCTGAACCCCACAACAGCCATAGAGCCGAACTAAGCTAAGGAATAGGGATGTAGCGAACGTCGGAAAAAAAGTTCGCGAACATATTCGCGAACTTGCGCAAAAATGCGAGCGGTTCGCGAACGGTTCGCGAACCCCATAGACTTCAATGGGAAGGCGAACTTTAACATCTAGAAAAGACATTTCTGGCCAGAAAAATGATTTTAAAGTTGTTTAAAGGGTGCAACGACCTGGACAGTGGCATGCCAGAGGGGGATCATGGGCAAAAATGTTTCTAAAAAATCCATTGTTGACACAGCGCTGCGTTTTGTGCTGTAAAGGGCAGAAATCACACTACATTTCTAAACCTGTGTAATAAAATGCTTTAAAACGTCCGGCGTCTACATGCCAATCAAGTCGTGTAAAAGTTACAGCCTGTTCACACGCAAAGACGAAACGCGGTGCTTACTGCAACGCAAAAAGACGCAAAGAGCTTTAATGAATGATACCGTCAAGTGAGCAAATAATAGTTTTTAATTACTAGTTGCTTGTCACCTCCAGGATGTTCGTCCTGTTGGTGGCAATATTTCTGTAGTGGTGTGTTTAGCAGTCACCGTGCTTGTGCGCACGTGCACGGTCAGGCAGAGGTAATTCAATGTACAGTGAAGTGAACCAAAAAACACAGATTCTGCAGTGTGGGCCCAGTTTTGGTCTACTTTATTGATCACCTGCGGTGACCATAAAAGATGCGATTTTGCCACTGTTGCAGAACCCTGAAAAATTAGGCATGTGTACTTTCCTGAAAAATTATGTTTTTTTTGTCGCAGCCACTGAACCAGAAGTCCAGAAACAATATGCCATATAAATGCTGAAAATATTAATTTTTTTTTTGTGGCAGCCACTGCAGCACAGAGGCCAGAAAAAATATGCCATATAAATGCAAACAATATTAATTTTTTTTGTCGCAGCCACTGCAGCACAGAGGCCAGAAAAAATATGCCATATAAATGCAAACAATATTATTTTTTTTTTGTCGCAGCCACTGCAGCACAGAGGCCAGGAAAAATATGCCATATAAATGCTAACAATATACATTTTTTTTGTCGCAGACACTGAAGCACAGAGGCCATAAAAAATATGCCATATAAATGCAGAAAATATGCATTTTTTTGGTCGCAGCCACTGAAGCACAGTTGACAGAAAAATTATGCCATATAAATGCAGAAAATATAAATTTTTTTGGTTGCAGCCACTGAAGCACAGAGGCCAGAAAAATTATGTCATATAAATGCAGAAAATATGCATTTTTTTGGTCGCAGCCACTGAAGCACAGTTGACAGAAAAATTATGCCATATAAATGCAGAAAATATAAATTTTTTTGGTTGCAGCCACTGAAGCACAGTTGCCAGAAAAAATATGCCATATAAATGCAGAAAATATAAATTTTTTTGGTTGCAGCCACTGAAGCACAGTTGACAGAAAAATTATGTCATATAAATGCAGAAAATATGCATTTTTTTGGTCGCAGCCACTGAAGCACAGTTGACAGAAAAATTATGCCATATAAATGCAGAAAATATAAATTTTTTTGGTTGCAGCCACTGAAGCACAGAGGCCAGAAAAATTATGCCATATAAATGCAGAAAATATGCATTTTTTTGGTTGCAGCCACTGAAGCACAGAGGCCAGAAAAATTATGCCATATAAATGCAGAAAATATGCATTTTTTTGGACGCAGCCACTGAAGCACAGTTGCCAGAAAAAATATGCCATATAAATGCTGAAAATAGTCATTTTTCGCCATACGTTGACCTTGTAGACATTGTTTGCCCAGTTTTTTTGGTTGCAGCCACTGAAGCACAGAGGCCAGAAAAAATTAAACCAGTAGGGTTTGCACCCTAGTTTGTAACGGTGGCGGAGGGAGGAGGACGCTAAAGGACAGCTGTGTGTGGAGTCATGAGGCTTGAAGAGAAGGACAGCTGCATAGAAGTCAGAACAAGTCTTCCGGCGTGCAGTAACCCTCCGAGATCCACCCCTCATTCATTTTAATAAAGGTCAGGTAATCGACACTTTTGTGACCTAGGCGAGTTCTCTTCTCAGTTACAATCCCTCCTGCTGCACTGAAGGTCCTTTCTGAGAGCACACTTGAGGCTGGGCAAGACAAGAGGTTCATGGCAAATTGTGACAGCTCTGGCCACAGATCAAGCCTGCGCACCCAGTAGTCCAGGGGTTCATCGCTCCTCAGAGTGTCGATATCTGCAGTTAATGCCAGGTAGTCCGCTACCTGCCGGTCGAGGCGTTCTTTGAGGGTGGATCCAGAAGGGTTGTGGCGCTGCCTTGGACAGAAAAACATTTGCATGTCTGACGTTACAGACTGGCCAAAGGGCTTTGTCCTTGCAGGTGTGCTCGTGGCAGGATTACTGGCACCTCTGCCCCTGGAATGTTGATGAGTTCCTGAAGTGACATCACCCTTAAAAGCATTGTACAACATGTTTTGCAGGCTGGTTTGTAAATGCCGCATCTTTTCGGACTTGTGGTATGTTGGTAACATTTCTGACACTTTATGCTTGTACCGAGGGTCTAGTAGCGTTGCGACCCAGTACAGGTCCTTCTCCTTAAGCCTCTTGATACGGGGGTCCTTCAACAGGCATGACAGCATGAAAGACCCCATTCTCACAAGGTTGGATGCAGAGCTATCCATCTCCGCTTCCTCATTATCAAGGACTGCATCATCCACGGTCTCCTCCCCCCAGCCACGTACAAGACCAGGGGTCCCCAAAAGGTCACCACTAGCCCCCTGGGAAGCCTGCTCCTGTTGGTCCTCCTCCTCCTCCTCCACAAAGCCACCTTCCTCCTCTGACTCCACTTCTGGCACCTCTCCCTGCGTTGCAGCAGGTGCCTGGGTTCGTTCTGGTGATTCCGACCAGAAATCGTGCGCTTCCAGCTCCTCGTCACGCTGGTCTACAGCCTCATCTGTCACTCGTCGCACGGCACGCTCCAGGAATAAAGCGAAGGGTATTAGGTCGCTGATGGTGCCTTCGGTGCGACTGACCATATTTGTCACCTCTTCAAAAGGTCGCATGAGCCTGCAGGCATCGCGCATAAGCACCCAGTAACGGGGGAAAAAAATCCCCAGCTGTGCAGATCCAGTCCTACCACCCAGTTCAAAAAGGTACTCGTTGACGGCCCTTTGTTGTTGCAGCAGACGTTCCAACATAAGGAGCGTTGAATTCCAGCGAGTCTGGCTGTCAGAAATCAAACGCCTGACTGGCATGTTGTAGCGCTGCTGAATGTCAGCAAGGCGTGCCATGGCTGTGTAGGAACGCCTGAAATGGGCCGACACCTTTCTGGACTGGGTGAGAACGTCCTGGAATCCTGGGTACTTGGAGACAAAACGTTGGACTATTAAATTTAACACATGTGCCATGCAGGGCACATGTGTTAAATTGCCTAGTCTCAACGCTGCCAACAGATTGCTTCCATTGTCACACACCACTTTTCCGATCTGCAGTTGGTGTGGGGTCAGCCACCGATCGGCCTGTGACTGCAGAGATGACAGGAGTACAGATCCGGTATGGTTTTTGCTTTCCAGGCACGTCATCCCCAAGACAGCGTGACAACGGCGTACCTGGCACGTCGAATAGCCTAGGGGGAGCTGGGGGTGCACAGGTGTGGAGGAGGAGAAGGAGGACCCAGCAGCAGAGTAAGAAGAAGAAGAAGAAGACGAGGTAGAGAGCGATGGAGGAGTAGAGGTGGTGGCAGAACCGCGTGCAATCCGTGGCGGTGACACCAACTCCACTGTTGTTGTTGAGCTACCCATTCCCTGCTTCCCAGCCATTACCAAGTTCACCCAGTGGGCAGTGTAGGTGACATACCTGCCCTGACCATGCTTGGAGGACCATGCGTCAGTAGTCATATGGACCTTTGGCCCAACACTAAGTGACAGAGATGCGGTAACTTGGCTCTGCACATGTTGGTACAGGTGTGGTATTCCCTTTTTAGAAAAAAAATTGCGGCTGGGTACCTTCCACTGCGGTGTCCCAATTGCTACAAATTTGCGGAAGGCCTCAGAGTCCACCAGCTGGTATGGTAAAAGCTGGCGGGCTAAGAGTGCAGACAAGCCAGCTGTCAGACGCCGCGCAAGGGGGTGACAGTCAGACATTGGCTTCTTACGCTCAAACATGGCCTTCACAGAAACTTGGCTGGTGGCAGATGACTGGGAATGGGAACAGGTGGTCAAGGTGGAAGGCGGAGTGGAGGGTGGTTCAGACGGGTCAAGGAGAGCAGAGGTAGAGCAGTAAGATGCTGGACCAGAAGGAGTGTGGCTTTTAGTTTGCCTGTTGCCTTTGAGGTGTTGCTCCCAAAGTGCTTTGTGCTTGCCGCTCATGTGCCTTCGCATAGAAGTTGTACCTATGTGGCTGTTGGGCTTACCAAGGCTCAGTTTCTGACTGCACTCATTGCAAATTACAATGCTTTTGTCAGAGGCACACACATTAAAAAAATCCCACACTGCTGACTTTTTGGAAGTGTGCGATCTGGCGGTAACAGTAGAAGTTGGCGGAGTTGGCGGTATTGGCGGCAATGGCGGGTGCGTTGGCCGGCTGAACACAGGTGCCGATACATGTTGTTGCCCTACTGATCCCTGCGGGCTGTCCTCCCTGCTTCTTCTAGGTCTTATTCTCCTACTGCCTCTCTGACTCTCCGTCTCTCCATCTGAACTACCCTCCTCTTGCTCTCTTCTACTAGGCACCCACAAAACATCAATCTCCTCATCATCATTCTCCTCAGATGCATCAATTTCTTCTGACACATCACAGAAGGAAGCAGCAGCGGGGACCTCCTCCTCATCACTCATTATGTCCATCTCTATCGTGTTCTCTGCCAGAATTAAATCTGGTGTAAGGTCCTCATCTCCTTCATCTTCTTCTGGCAATAATGGTTGCGCATTACTCAGTTCAAGAAACTCATGGGAAAATAACTCCTCTGACCCCAGTGAAGAAGGGGCACCGGTGGTGGAGGAAGTGTTACGTGGGGTGGCCATAGCAGTGGAGGATGAGGAGGATGTTGTGGTAAAGTTAGAAACGGTAGAGGATGGGGTGTGCTGTGTAAGCCAGTCAACTACCTCTTCAGCATTTTGGGAGTTCAGGGTCATTGGCTTTTTAAAACTGGGCAATTTGCTAGGGCCACAGGATTGCATAGCAGCACGGCCCCTAGCACGGCCTCTGCGTGGCGGCCTGCCTTTGCCTGGCATTATTTTTAAAAAACAACAACAACAAAAACTCAGTTGGTTTTTCTGGAAACGATAATACACACAGCTAGATGGCAGTTTGAAGAAAACAGTGTGCAAATAATGCCTACAAGGTCAACGTATACACAGCGGTGGATACGGATTACGTAAAATATATGAATGCTGCTTGAAAAAAAGTAACTCAAGTGGTTTTTCTAGAGACGATAATATTATCAATATTTAGACAAAATGTGAACAAGCTCACACAGCTAGATGGCGGTTTGAAGAAAACACTGTGCAAATAATGCCTACAAGGTCAACGTATACACAGCGGTGGATACGGATTACGTAAAATATAAGAATGCTGCTTGAAAAAAAGTCACTCCGGTGTTTTTTCTGGAGACGGTAATATTATGGATATTTAGACAGAATGTGAACACGGGCACACAGCTAGATAGCAGTTGGTTGAATAACACACTGGGCAAAAAATGCCTACAGGGCAAATAATGCCTAAAAGGTCAACGTATACACAGCGGTGGATACGGATTACGTAAAATATAAGAATGCTGCTTGAAAAAAAGTCACTCCGGTGTTTTTTCTGGAGACGGTAATATTATGGATATTTAGACAGAATGTGAACACGGGCACACAGCTAGATAGCAGTTGGTTGAATAACACACTGGGCAAAAAATGCCTACAGGGCAAATAATGCCTAAAAGGTCAACGTATACACAGCGGTGGATACGGATTACGTAAAATATAAGAATGCTGCTTGAAAAAAAGTCACTCCGGTGTTTTTTCTGGAGACGGTAATATTATGGATATTTAGACAGAATGTGAACACGGTCACACAGCTAGATAGCAGTTGGTTGAATAACACACTGGGCAAAAATGCCTACAGGGCAAATAATGCCTAAAAGGTCAACGTATACACAGCGGTGGATACGGATTACGTAAAATATAAGAATGCTGCTTGAAAAAAAGTCACTCCGGTGTTTTTTCTGGAGACGGTAATATTATGGATATTTAGACAGAATGTGAACACGGTCACACAGCTAGATAGCAGTTGGTTGAATAACACACTGGGCAAAAAATGCCTACAGGGCAAATAATGCCTAAAAGGTCAACGTATACACAGCGGTGGATACGGATTACGTAAAATATAAGAATGCTGCTTGAAAAAAAGTCACTCCGGTGTTTTTTCTGGAGACGGTAATATTATGGATATTTAGACAGAATGTGAACACGGGCACACAGCTAGATAGCAGTTGGTTGAATAACACACTGGGCAAAAAATGCCTACAGGGCAAATAATGCCTACAAGGTCAACGTATACACAGCGGTGGATACGGATTACGTAAAATATAAGAATGCTGCTTGAAAAAAAGTCACTCCGGTGTTTTTTCTGGAGACGGTAATATTATGGATATTTAGACAGAATGTGAACACGGGCACACAGCTAGATAGCAGTTGGTTGAATAACACACTGGGCAAAAAATGCCTACAGGGCAAATAATGCCTACAAGGTCAACGTATACACAGCGGTGGATACGGATTACGTAAAATATAAGAATGCTGCTTGAAAAAAAGTCACTCCGGTGTTTTTTCTGGAGACGGTAATATTATGGATATTTAGACAGAATGTGAACACGGGCACACAGCTAGATAGCAGTTGGTTGAATAACACACTGGGCAAAAAATGCCTACAGGGCAAATAATGCCTACAAGGTCAACGTATACACAGCGGTGGATACGGATTACGTAAAATATAAGAATGCTGCTTGAAAAAAAGTCACTCCGGTGTTTTTTCTGGAGACGGTAATATTATGGATATTTAGACAGAATGTGAACACGGTCACACAGCTAGATAACAGTTGGTTGAATAACACACTGGGCAAAAAATGCCTACAGGGCAAATAATGCCTAAAAGGTCAACTTATACACTACTACAGCGATGGATACGGATTACGTAAAATTTATTATGGCTGCTTGAAAAAAGTCACTCCGGTGTTTTTTCTGGAGACGGTAATATTATGGATATTTAGACAGAATGTGAACACGGTCACACAGCTAGATAACAGTTGGTTGAATAACACACTGGGCAAAAAATGCCTACAGGGCAAATAATGCCTAAAAGGTCAACTTATACACTACTACAGCGATGGATACGGATTACGTAAAATTTATTATGGCTGCTTGAAAAAAGTCACTCCGGTGTTTTTTCTGGAGACGGTAATATTATGGATATTTAGACAGAATGTGAACACGGGCACACAGCTAGATAGCAGTTGGTTGAATAACACACTGGGCAAAAAATGCCTACAGGGCAAATAATGCCTAAAAGGTCAACTTATACACTACTACAGCGATGGATACGGATTACGTAAAATTTATTATGGCTGCTTGAAAAAAGTCACTCCGGTGTTTTTTCTGGAGACGGTAATATTATGGATATTTAGACAGAATGTGAACACGGGCACACAGCTAGATAGCAGTTGGTTGAATAACACACTGGGCAAAAAATGCCTACAGGGCAAATAATGCCTAAAAGGTCAACTTATACACTACTACAGCGATAGTAAAATAAAAAAAAGTTAAATAAAAAAAGAATGAATATTAAAAAAAAAAAATTAAAGTTGGTGCTGCTGAACTACTAGGAGCAGCAGATTAGCACACCAGTCCCACTCCCCAACACTGCTAGACTAATAGCACTGGGCTCTTATAGTAGTAGTAGTAGTAGTAGTAGTAGTAGTAGTAGTAAAACAACAAAAAAATAAATAAAAGCAGTCCTTACAAGGACTATTGCTATTGCAGCAGTCAGCAGATGAGATCAGAAGCAGGACAGCTGCCCACTGCAGCTACATACAGAGCACTGCAGTAGAAGGTAGATTACTAGCCAGCAAAGCTACCTAAGCTTAAATGTCCCTCAAACCCCTGCAGACTTCTGTCCCTCCAATAACAGAGCAGTATCAAAACGATTACTAGCCAGCAAACTTTCAACTGTCCCTGAAATCACTAACAGGCAGCAGCTCTCTCCCTACACTATCTCTTCAGCACACACAGGCAGAGTGAAAAAACGCTGCAGGGCTTCGGTTTTTATAGGGAAGGGGAGTGGTCCAGGGGAGAGCTTCCTGATTGGCTGCCATGTACCTGCTGGTCTGGGGTGAGAGGGCAAAAAAAAGCGCCAACAATGGCGAACCCAAAATGGCGAACGTCGCGCGACGTTCGCGAACTTCCGGCGAGCGCGAACACCCGATGTTCGCGCGAACAAGTTCGCCGGCGAACAGTTCGCGACATCTCTACTAAGGAATCGCTTGCTCCATGCAGAATCTACAGGCAGTAGCTTGGCAATAAAAAACAAAGCCTTTACCTCCAATTCCAGAATCCCTTTTCATTCTGACATCACTAGCCCACAAAAAGCAGCCCCTGCTATTAGTTCTAGAACTGCACCAAGCAACACCAGCATCCTTCAGAGGTTATGGAACTGTGCTCATTTTAGAACTCTTACTGTTAAAGATGTTATTTGCCTTTAACTTAACTGTTAGTATGACATCGATATTGATATTTTGAGACAATTTGCAACTGGTTTTCATTTTGTATTATTTGTGGTTTTTGGTTATTTAGCTTTTTATTCAGCAGCTCTCCAGTTTGCTTTTGCAACAGTACAGTTGCTATCATCCTAGCAACCCTGCACCCTGCATTGATTTGTGACCCCCCCCCCCCCTTTTTTTGACAGCTGGAAAAAGTCAGTAGAAAAAGGAAAATAATTAACAAACGATAACAAATAAATAACGAAGACCAATTGAAAAGTAGTTTAGAATCAGCCATGCTCAGTGGGCTCTGAGCAGCTGTTAAGAAGCTAAGCTTAGGGGTCGTCGCAAATTATCAAGCAGAAAATTGAGGTTGGTCTGTAATATAAGCTGATGCTACAGGGCTGATTATTAAATTCTGATGCTAGTTGCACTGGTTTCTGTGTTGCCATGTAGTAATTATCTGTATTAATTACTAATCAGCCTTATATTGTGACATTTCTATTCTACTGTACTGTATATTGTGAGTGGGTCCTTAAGCTCAGTAAGTGACAGCAGCACAGAGCATGTGCAGTGAATCAGCAGAAAAGAAGATGGGGAGCTACTGGGGCATCTTTGGAGACACAGATCTTCACTGCTAAAGGGCTGTGGTTGCCTTGGACTGGTACAGAAGCACAAAACGGAGAGGCAAGGGTCATATTCCAAATTCATGTGAGTTTTTTTAAAACTCCCATAAATTCGAAATTAGACTAATCCAAATTTATTAATAAAATCTAATTTTTCCAACTAGGACGAATTTAAACTATCTGAAAACCCTAATCGAATTAGAATCTGATTTCGATTTTAGTTTTTTCTCCGAAAAAAAACTTGAATGTCAGGAAGGCTGCAAACACCTCCAAATTGATCCCTGGACCTCTCCCATAAACAGCAATTCGGTAGGATTTAGGTGGTGAATAGTCGAATTCGAATTCTTAAAGGGCCAGAGTATGATAAATCTCGAAATTCTAATTTTTTTTAAAAACTATAATCGAGTTTGGATAACTCCCTAGTCCAATTTGACCATAAAATTCGACGCTTAACGTACCTGCCCCATAATGAATAACATTTCTAGGCTACTTCTGTTTTTGCATGACTGTGTTTTCTAAATTATATCAGTTCAGTTTCCAACAGAACCAAGATCAGTTTGCTATAAGTAATACATTTATGTCAATGATGTAGTTCAGCATATCACTAAATCAGCCCTATATGCTGCATAGCCTTTGAGCAAATGATCTCTGGCGTTATCAACCTCTCTGCTTAAAGAGCATGTAAAGGCAAAACAAATAAAATCCCATTTTTACTTTCTTTAATGAAAAAGAAACCGATCTCCAATATACTTCAATTAAAAAATGTGTATCGTTTTTATAAGAAACCTGACTGTATGCAGTGAAATTCTCCCTTCATTTACTGCTGTGGATAGGAATTGTCAGATGGTCCCTAACTGCTGAGCAGGGAAACAATCATACTTATGAACAGCAGGGGGAGCCCCCGCCTTACTTCTCAGCCATTAAGAACTCAAGCAGCTTTGTTTATGACGATCCCTAAGCAGCCCAGACCACACTGAGCATGTGCACAGTCTTAGTCTTGCAAAGATATTTAACAAAGTTACAAGATGGTGACCCTCTGTTGCCAACTTTGAAAGCATAAATTATTTGTTTGATTAGGCTTGTGGTGCAGTAACTTCATGTTTATATTTAGTATACAAAATACAGCATTTCTAGCCTTATTCTATTTTAGACTTTACATGCCCTTTAAGCTTTAGTTCTACTTTAAATAGTTTTAACATTCTGCCCTTTAAAGTAATGCTATTTTGTTTGCAGCTTTGCATACAAGAAAGTAAAAAAATCTTACTGCAAAGTTAGCAAAATCGTTGCATTCAAACCGCAGACAGTGTGGAGGGGGGTGTGTGCGTCGGATACGATACGGCCCCTACTACCATTCAATAGAGCCGGCTTGAAAAGACATTTTTATTAAGAGCGAGAGTGCATTCCCGGCTTTATGGACGAAATAGCACAGAGCTCATATTATATGTCAACATTGGCAACCCGCAGGTGTTTAAGTCAGCCTTCTATCCACACAACCCGTCTAACTCAATTCTCCAGCCAGTTGTGAAGCGTAGAAAGGCCGGCGCGGGAACATTGAGGCTATGCCTGCTCCGAAACCTACATCACAAACCTAAAATGCCAGATTCATCATTTACATTCCTCCTGCCTCTCCAGGAAAGCGTTTGGACAGCTTCTGAATGAGGAAAAAGTTGTTTTATGTTTTATTTCATTTGCTCAAACCTTGACGTTAACTGTTTGCATCCCGGGCTTGTTGTCGGGAATAGAAAAGGGTCATTTTTTGAATAGGACACGGCTACTGAAAGACATGTTTATGGAAAGCGAACAGGGGCTAAAATTCAGGGTCCCATATACAGATTGACTTCCAAGAGAAGAGGAGATAATGGGCATAGATCAATGCTTTATATTCATTTTGCTCAATCATAGACCTTCAGTCGCTGTTGAAGTCAGGCCTGGATTTGTGGCGAGGCCACATAGGCCTGGGCCTAGGTCGGCAAAAAATAGGGGCAGCATGCCGCCCAGCCGCATTGTGGGGACGTGTGCATCCCCATTCAATGACACCAGCTGCGCCGGCGCTCTTTCGCCGGCGCGCTGGGAAGGGGAAGTGTAGGCAGGCGCTAGGACCACGCGGCCGTCTGGTCGGACCGCGCGGCCAAGGGGCGGCCGGGAAACAAATCCAGCGCTGGTTAAAGTAGTAGTTGAAGTTGTAGCCCATTCATCATATCAATAAAGGGGATACTATGGGCAACCTTATACCAGGAGCTTATTCCCACAGCTGCAGTCTGTGCTTTATATTCTGGATCAAACGTAGATCTAAGGTTATAAAGGTCCAGCTTTATTAGGTTATAGAACGGCCAATTCTAAACAACTGTTCAATTGGTCTTCATTTTTATAGTTTTTGAATTATTTGCCCTCTTCTTATGACTCTTCTCAGCTTTCAAATAGGGGGTCACTGACCCCATCTACAAAAACAAATCATCTGTAAGGCTACAAATGTATTGTTATTGCTACTTTTTATTACTTTCTATTCAGGCTCTCTCCTATGTATATTCCAGTCTCTTATTCAAATCGATGCATGGTTGTCAGGTTCATTTGGACCCTAGCAACCAGAAACTGGAGAGCTGCTGCATGAAAAGCTAAATAACTTAAAAAACACAAATAATAAAAGATGAAAACCAATTGCAAATTGTCTCAGAATGTCACTAAAAGTTTATTAAAAGGTGACCCTTTAAGCTGAGAACAAATAGCACAAAAAACAACAAATAATGAAAAAATGCAAATTTTCTCAGAATATCACTAGTGATGGGCGAATTTCGGGCGTTTCGCCAAAGATTCCTGAATTTCCAGCGAAAATCGAAAAACTTCGAAAAATTTGCAAAACCGCGCCAGCGTCTCGTTTTTGATGCCAGTGTCTGTTTTTTGATGCTGCCAAATTTTCGCATCGGTTTTGCAAATTTATTCGCCGGCGGCGAATCGCGGGAATTCGACGCAAATTGGTGCCTGGCGAATAAATTCACCCATCACTAAATATCACTCTCTGCGTTATACTTAAAGTTAATATAAAGGTGAACAGCTTCTATAAAGAGGACATTTCCATTGTACTCCAGCTGGGAAATCATTACCAAAAAGAAGTAGAATAAGGCAAGATGTAACCTGTCAAAAATCATATGATTATTGTACTCCATTTCCTTAAAGGGAAGTTCCGGCTTTAAGTTAACTTTTAGTATGTTTTACAATGAGCAACTTTTCAATTGGTCTTCATTTTTTTTATTTTGAATTATTTGCCTTCTTCTTCTGACTCTGTCCAGCTTTCAAATGGGGGTCACTGACCCCATATAAAACAAATGCTCTGTAAGGCTACAGATGTATTGTTATTGGTAATTTTTATTACTGTGCTTTCTATTCAGGCCTATTCTTCTGTTAATATTTCAGTCTCTTAATCAAATCAGTAAATTGTTGCTAGGGTAATTTTGACCCTAGCAAACAGATTGCTGCTGAATAAAAACCTAAATAACTCAAAACCCACAAATAATAAAAAATGAAATGCAAAATGCAATACTGTCTCAGTATATCACTCTCTACATCCTACTAATATTTAATTTAAAGCGAACAAACCCCTTTAAGGAACTGTCACAGTGAGAAGTCTCCTTTTAATAGCTGAAACAATTTGATGGCAACAGTCCTCAGGAGAATTCCTCCTCCTCTGTAAGCTTTCTGGCAAAGACTCAAATTGAAAGAAGCTAAGCAGAACATTTGTAGTACATTCATTCATATAAAGAGCTCTGAGCTGACTGTGCCATTAGTAATGTGCATATAGATACTTATAGCAAGAGGCCAGCAACAGATTTACTGTGTTTTTATTGGACTCACGGGTGGAACTGTAATAATTGCAAATAGGCAAAACAGCAGTTTCCCTCTTGATGTAACATGCAGTTTTTCTTCATCTTCAATCAAAATAATATTGATCTGATCAAGAATCTAAAGGTTTTAAATTGCAAATGGAAAAATATCTCCCCTAATACACCAGTATCAACATGGGCCAGATAGTAGGATAAGCCGTTGTTATTGTACTGTGATATACACGTATGTATGACTTTTACTTTTTTCCAAAAACATATTAGAGCAATTTCGCCAATGGCAGAGCAGTTTAACTGGTTGCAGAGTAATGCACAGTAACTGACTGTGGAGTCATGAAACTGGTTGCAGAGTAACGTACAGTAACTGGTAGCAGAGTAATGTGACTGGTTGCAGAGTAATTGAATTAATTACAGAGTAATGTAAGTGGTTTCTGAGTAATGGAACTGGTTGCAGAATAATGTTACTGATTACAGAGTAACGGAACTGGTTGCAGGGTAACAGAACTGGTTGCAGAGTAACGGAACTGATTACAGAGTAATGGAACTGGTTGCAGAGTAACGTAACATGGAACTGATTGCAGCATAACGGAACTGATTACAGAGTAATAGAACTGGTTGCAGAGTAACGTAACATGGAACTGATTGCAGCATAACGGAACTGGTTGCAGAGTAATAGAACTGGTTGCAGAATAATGTAACTGATTACAGAGTAATGGGACTGGTTGCAGAGTAATGGAACTGGTAGCAGAGTAATGTGACTGGTTGCAGAGTAATGGAACTGGTTGCAGAGTTATTTGATTGGTTGCATAGTAATGGAACTGACTACAGAGTAACAGAACTGATTATAGGGTAACGGAATTGGTTGCAGAGTAATGGAACTGGTTGCAGAGTAATGGAACTGGTTGTAGAGTAATGGAACTTGTTGCAGAGTATTGGAACTGATTACAGAGTAACGGAACTGGCTGCAGAGTAATGCAACTGGTTGCAGAGCATTGGAACTGATTACAGAGTAATGGAACTGATTACAGAGTAACGGAACTGGCTGCAGAGTAATGGAACTGGTTGTAGAGTAATGGAACTGGTTGCAGAGTAATGGATCTAGCAGCCTGCGTGCTGGCTGTGTAATAGAACTGGTTGCTATATAAATAAATTAAACCATGATGATGATAATACATATACTAGAGACCTGCTGGGTCTAAAAGGGTAGACCCACAAACCCACACCCCGACCTGCAACCTTGCAGTTTTAACTACTTGGACCCACTATCAGATCTGACCTGCAACTGTTTTTTAAAATTGAAATGATGTCATCAAAAAGTGACATCATTGTAGAGTGTAAACTGGATGTGATGTAATTCAAAGACTACAAGACTACAAATGTATTGTTATTGCTACTTTTTTCATTACTCCTCTTTCTTTTCATGCCTCTCCTATTTATATTCCAGTCTCTTATTCAAATCAATGCATGGTTTCTAGGGTGTTTGGACTCTAGCAACAAGATTGCTGAAATGACATACTGGAGAACTGTTGAATAAAAGTTAAAATAACTCAAAAACCACAAGTAAGAAAAAATGAAAACCAACTGCAAATTGTCTCAGAATATTGTTCTCTACATCCTACTAAAAGTTCATTTAAAGGTGAACAACCCCTTTAGCCGTTGCCCTTTTCCAGTAGATGACAGCAGTAACCCAAATATCTGGTGTGCCACATGATTGAATCAAAACGAAGGAGTCTGTCACTGTTGCTTTAATATCAGAAGTGTCATGATATCTACCCTAAAGGAGATGGCACAGAACCAAAGAGCTTACAATCAATATTGTTTAGAAATATACAAGTGAGTTGCCCCCAAACAAACTTTGCTGGGCCTGCTGTCATTTATCAAGTCTCAGTATCCAGGCCTAAGCTTTCATGCCATTTATCATCTCATTGATTCCATAATATTCCTTATTTGTCCTTTGTGTCTCAGGCAGCCCATCGCAGAAGATCAATGGATGTGGCATCTTTATTCGGCCTGATAATGTTACTACCATTACCTTCTCGATATAAGTCACTCAACCCCCCCACTACAGCTATTAAAATGTGACTCTTCATCCAGCACCCCACAATCTCCTTTCCACCCTTAGGGGCAAATTCACTAACCTCCGAAAATTCGCCAGCGGGGGCTTGGCTCACACTTTGCAACACTTGGCCAGGCATAAATTAGCCAGGACAACGCTAATTCACTAAAATACGAAGTTGCGTCCAGGGCGCCAAACTAGGGATGCACCGAATCCAGGATTCGGTTTGGGATTCGGCCAGGATTCGACCTTTTTCAGCAGGATTCGGCCGAATCCTTCTGCCCAGCCGAACCAAATCCGAATCCTAATTTGCATATGTAAATTAGCAGTGGGGAGGGAAATTGCGTGACTTTTTGTCAGAAAACAAGGACGTTTAAAATGTTTTCCCCTTCCCACCCCTAATTTGGATATGCAAATTAGGGTTCGGATTCGGTTCGGTATTCAGCCGAATCTTTCACGAGGGATTCGGGGGTTCGGCCGAATCCAAAATAGTGGATTCGGTGCATCCCTACGCCAAACGATGGCGAAGTTGCGCTAGCGTTACCACGACAAGCAAAGCAAAGTTGTGCTAGCGTTGCCTAATTTGCATACGGTGGGAAGTTGAATGGACGTATATGTTGCAGCAAATACATTACATTACACAAGCCAGGGAAACCTTAATAAAATAAAATAAAGTTGTTATATTGCCCTACACATGAGCCCAGTGTATAGTTTATGTGCCATATGTTTGGAAATGTAGCGGCGAAGCCGGTTAAACCAAAAAAAATACGTTCTTTTTTTAGCCTATCACCCTGAAAAAGGAAAAGACACCAGCGTTTTTTGGGACTATTTTTTTAGGAACTCCTATCTACTCTATTAAACTTCGCCTGGTCTGAGGTGGCAAAGGCAAGTCTGGTGCAAGAGGTAACGTTCAGTAAAATCCGCATCTTAGTGAATTTGCGTAGTTACGTCCATTCGCCAGAGTGCAACTTCACCAGGCGTTAGGGAGCGAAGTACCACTAGAGTCTGTCTCCTTCACTAGCGAAGTTACGCCGGCGACTGTTAGTAAATCGGCAAAGTTCCGAAATGACGTCACGCTGGCGAATTTTCGCCCACGTTAGTCACTTCGCCCTTTAGTAAATTAGGCAGCAGGGATTTGTCAGCCCGAACGCTACTCTCTCTTTTCTCATTTCCCAGCCACGGGGCGCGATGTGACTTTTGTTAGGAGCCACGTTTAAAATACGGCAGTGAATATTTTTACAAACATTATGTAAAACCCATGACTTCCGGAGAGATTTACATACATATTGAAACTCCGAACTGCTCTCTAGAAAAAGGGAACAAAATGATATCATTTTTCACCTCCGCTCGCTCGATTTCTTACTTGTCATAAATAGATGCCGAGAGGAATTTGACTTTCAAAGCTCCCGTGCCGACTCCGTCTCATCCCGCTCCAAAGAGAAATGCATTTTCCAGGTTGCCTTGATAAAAACAGAAGTTTGGGGTGATAAATTAGTCTTTGGGCTGCTCTCCTTCTGCAAATACACATCTGAAAATACTATGGAATCACCAGCAGAACAGGCCGTGCCTCCCTATACAACATAAATAATCCCTCTAACCTGTTAATTTTCCCCGGAATGAACAGTGTGATAAATTGGGGTGCACTGCTCAACCAAACTGTACTCAGTTCTTGCTGGACTACAAATCCCAGAATAATGTAACATACAATAAAGGTTGAGGAATTCTGAAAGCTGTAGTTCAGTAACATCAGGGTTGTAGTCTTAAAGCAATATTGCACAATAAAACTTTCCCCAAATCTCCACAGCCCGCTACTGCTTAAGGGTCAGGCCACACAGGGCGTTTTGGGGAGATTTGGTCTAATCGCCTCGTTTTAGCGGCAACCAATCTCCCCAAACGCCTTCCCTTCTCTGCGCCGGCTAAAATGAATCACACGCTGTAATTCGTTTACCGAAGTCGCCCAAAATTTCCTCGTGAGGCAACTTCGGAAAACGAACAGCCGCGTGTGATTAGCGCTGGCGTTTTTTCATTTTAGCCACCACAGAGTCAGGTAAGCTGTTTGGGGAGATTGGTCGCCGCAAAAACGAGGCGATTAGTCGCCAGGCGACCAAATCTCCCCAAAACGCCCTGTGTGGACTTACCCTTAAAATGCAATCCTCCAATGAGAATCCCAGCTGATCTGTATCAATCTGACTCCCTGTTCTTTGTTCCTGCAATTGGAGTTGGAAGCTTTAAGCAGAGTTTCCCAGCACTAAACAAGTCTGTCCTTTATCCACATGTTTGATTCCAGTGTAATATAATGAAGACAAAAATAAGACACGATTATCTCTATATGTAAGATAGCAGCAAGGTGCCTGACATGGTGCTGGGATTCAGCATTCTCATTGGTCAGTTCTTTTGCATTTATAATGAAGCTTTTGATCAGTAGAATTCTCATTGGTGAATTTTCTTGCATTTATAACTACAGTTTGCGGCAAATTCGATAGAAAAATAGGGGCCGCTGTGGGGCGCGTTATGGCTGGGTTTACATCCCCTTTAATGTTGAATATGTCAAAAACGAACAAAATTCTAAGCAACTATTAGTAGTTTGCCCGTGCAGTTTAAGTGTTAATTAAATCCCTACAGAATAGAAAAGCAACTAGAGAGATGCATGCTGGTCATCCATGAACTGGCGCATCCTCTTTAAAATGTATTGGATGGAACCATGAGCATTATTTACTGTTTTATTGGTTTAGTTCCAGCTGCAGTAGAGCACTGACATCTAGTGTCCGTTCAGAGGATTGCAGACATGAAGATCTATAGATCTGCTCATTCATCACCAGTTTTTAGTGGCATTAAAATATAAATAATAGCTATAGTAATGGCACAGGCGTCATGTTTCTTGTGTGATTGGTCCCCTACCTAAAGGAGAAAATAGAGATAGGAGGCAAATTGTTGGGAAAAAAACAAGATACAGTCAAGATAAGGGTCAGAAGTCATGATTTAGCGAGTAGAATAAAGCAGGAGGATTGCATGGGAAGCTGAGGATTTCAGCAAATTAAAGAAATCTTTAAAATCCTTCTTTTAATCTGACGGTTGCTAGGAGGAATTACAGACAGCTGTGGTGCTCTGGAAATGAATTAAAGGCCAAGTTTAGCCATTCAGCCTTTGATGAATTATAATGACTGGTGTATGTACTACAAGCTCCTGTATTTTCCTGGCAGTACATACACCAGTCATTATAGTTCACTAGAGTCTAGTTACTTTGGTTGTGTCATTGCATCCAATCAGTGAGTAGTATTGTTTGGAAAAAGAAAATCTGGTTGCTGGTAGTTACAGTTAAGGCTGTCAACTTTGTTACAAAAATGTACATTTCAGAGAAAATAAATCTGTGATTGCAGTCTAAGCCTTAGTGGGGGGTTTTACTGGGCAGGCTAGTGAAATCTTGAGCATCCCTAGTTACTAGGCCTAGCAGGATTGTGCCTATTATCATATACTACCCCTAGTGTCCAGAGACAAGTGCATGTTTGCACCCCCTGGTACCCACATCTGACAGCGTTGTCTGGTAACAAAGAGTAATACTCTTGTCTGGAAACCCGTTATCCAGAAAGCTTGCAGAAAGGCTGTCTCCGATAGACTCCATTTTATCCATACAATCCAGATTTTTAAAAATGATTCATTTTTCTCTCTATTAATAAAACAGTACCATGTGCTTGATCCAAACTAAGATATAATTAATCCTTATTGGAGGCAAAACCAGTCTATTGGGTTTATTTAAAGGGATACTGTCATGGGAAAAAATTTTTGTTTTTCAAAATGAATCAGTTAATAGTGCTGCTCCAGCAGAGTTTTGCACTGAAATCCATTCCTCAAAAGAGCAAACAGATTTTTTTATATTCAATTTTGAAATCTGACATGGGGCTAGACATTTTGTCAATTTCCCAGCTGCCCCTGGTCATGTGACTTGTGCCTTCACTTTAGGAGAGAAATGCTTTCTGGCAGGCTGCTGTTTTTCCTTCTCAATGTAACTGAATGTGTCTCAGTGGGACATGGGATTTTACTATTGAGTGTTGTTCTTAGATCTACCAGGGAGCTGTTATCTTGTGTTAGGGAGCTGCTATCTGGTTACCTTCCCATTGTTCTTTTGTTTGGCTGCTGGGGGGGGGGAAATGGAGGGGGGTGATATCAATCCGACTTGCAGTACAGCAGTAAAGAGTGATTGAAGTTTATCACAGTACAAGTCACATGACCAGGGGCAGCTGGGAAATTGACAATATGTCTAGCCCCATGTCAGATTTCAAAATTGAATATAAAAAAATCAGTTTGCTCTTTTGAGAAATGGATTTCAGTGCAGAATTCTGCTGGAGCAGCACTATTAACTGATTCATTTTGTAAAAAATTTTTTTTCCCATGACAGTATCCCTTTAATGTTTACATGATTTTCTAGTAGCTTTAAGGCATGAAGATCCAAATTACAGAGAGATCCAGTATCCATAAAACCCCCAGGTGCCAATTATTCTGGATATCAGAGAGCGAGGGAGAAGATTTGGGCAATGTTTTCTATATAGAAACCTGAGGACAGGTGTCAAGGGTGACAGTTTTTTGGCGGTAACCTTAGGGCAGAAACTGTATCAGCAATTTTTTTTTCTAAAATCCCTTCTGCAGGACAATCATGGCTAAATTTGCTAGCAGAGCGGGGAATGGGGTTTACCTCCCTCATCTCATGGGCAAAGATTTCAGGTAGAGGGTCACCTGTATCCATCCCCCGTTTCAGTCCCCCGCCCGGTATAGAGGAAGCAGACCAAGGTCTTTCTGCAACTACAGGGTCTGCCTCATTTATAGTTACACCACTGCAACTGTCTGACCTCTTGGTTTAACCCGTATCCAGACTTTGCTTCATACCTCCCAACATTTGGAAAAATAGAAAGAAGGACAAAAAGATTTGTCGCAACTAAAAAATTTTGACCCTGCCCTTTTAATGGTCAAACCCCCTAAATACCACATCCACTTTACAAAATTTGGCAGGTTTTGAAAAGTTTTAACACATTTCTGGGTGGTTTGGGGTAACATTTTATGTGTTATTACAATTTTGTTAATGACAGTGAATGGCCCTTTAAGCTGCAAGTCACAGTTTCCCCTAGAGACCGGCTTATCTTAAATAGTTACAATTGTAAAACGTATAATGAAGCAATAGATTTCTTAATGAATCAGATGAAAATTGAGCATAGGACTGACCAGATATGGGATGACTTTGACGTAGTTGGCCAGCTTAAATATATTGGACAAACAATCCCTGTTTTGTTTAAAGGGTAAGGCATTTTTCAGTAGCAGTATGCACAAAATGTCTCTGTCTTAAATATATTGATAATGGGTTGAGTGCAGAGGACTCTTGTATTTGACTATATGTATTTTGTGGTCACAGCCTCATTGCACCCCCGCCTAATGGTTTTAAAGAATAGTGGTGAGCACAACTTTCCCTTGTTTGTTATAGTTACAATTGTTTCTTTGCATATCTTAAATTGTTACAAATGTGTCTTAGTGCAGCTGCTGGTGTCAGGTCCACCTTAATGTCCTGATGGGACAGTCCAATGCTGAACTTGGCTCCCCTCAAGACTAGTATCAACATTTTGGAACTGTCCAAAGCTGAACTTGGATCCCCTCAAGACTAGTCTCAACATTTCACTGAGGATAAGTGTCTTCTGGTACTATTAATACCCGGCCTAGGTGAATAACTTCGTCCAAAACGTCGTTCTCCTTGAAAAATATTGATAATAATAAATAAAACCCCCTAGATGGGAAACACCGAGTTTGAGCCTCAATGAATGTCCGTGATTAATGTTGTTACATCCGGTAATTTCTCATTCTGCATAGACCTGCATTGCGCCAGGCTCCTTCCCTTCTGTAATTACCTGAGAGTTCATGGAAAGAAATCGCTTGCATTGGTCGCAGTGTAACTCCAATCATTTATTCAAATGACAAATGTTTTTATTGTTTCATGTGGATTCGCAATAAAGGCTGTAATTAAATAAGCGATTCATCTCTTCTGTTCTTGTTAAGTCTTCTTGTTAGGTCTCTTTTGGTTAATTTACCCTTTCTTCAGAATATTATTCTGATTATTTTTCTTGTTTGTGACAAAAATTGCCTGAAATAGTGGGAAATTGCAATTTAGTTTTTCTTTATAGTTTAAAGGAAAACTAGACCCCCAAAATGAACACCTGAGCAACAGATTAAGTGGCATATTAAAGAATCTTATCAAACTGGTATATATATTATAGTAAATATTGTCCTTTTACATCTCTTGCCTTGAACCCCCATTTAGTGATGGTCTGTGTGCTGCCTCAGAGATCACCTGACCAGAAATACTGCAGCTCTAACTGTAACAGGTCATGTGACCTAACATGTATGGTTTGTTTGTGTGCACAGTGAATCCTACGATCCCAGGGGGCGGCCATCATTTTTTAAAAAGGCTATTTTCTATTTAGGATTACCCAATGGCACATACTACTAAAAAAGGATATTACATGAAACAGGGTTTTACATATGAGCTGTTTTATGCAATATATTCTTATAGAGACCTACATTGTTTGAGAGGTATAGTTTTCCTTTAATTCATCATCCCCATCAGACAAAGAGGTTGAACCCGATGGACGTACATCTTTTTTCAACTTCATCTACTTCATCTACAAGTTCACACATTAGAGCCCATTTGCTAATACCTTACATCTGACCCCTAACAGCAGTGTTTTATTCTTCATGCTGGTGGCACCTCCTATAGTGCATCTGACGCAAGCCTAGGCTTTAACTATTGGATTCCATATTCCTCTTGCTCTCACTTGTTAATGACACACAATTAAGGGGTGTGCAAGTGTCCCACACACGGAGCAGAATGATTTTGCTTGGCCCCAACAGGGAGGAACCTGATTGGTGCATGCAAATAAACTGTACAGCACATGAGCTAATCAGGTAGGAGAGGGGTTGGATAAGGGGGCGTGCGTAGGGCATCCACAAAAATCTGTAAAATTTTGCACATTAAAGTAACTTGCACAAATGTCAACTCATATGCATTTTTTAGAATTCATCATAATTTAAGCCCCCTTACTTGGTTACCCCTGCAACAATCAAGTCATGGTTATTAATTTGCTACCAAAAATTAACTTACCATGCCCTTGAAATATATAGAGTCAATGAAGCAGTCAGAAGCAGCCGGAGCATGTTGGGGTGTGTGGCCTGAGTGTTGCCCCTCAAGTTACCAGGGTTGTCAATAAGCCGCTCCTGGTAACTTCTGGGTTTTAAATTTCTGGGTTTTAAACAGGAAATTCGTGTCTTCTGGTGCAAGAGGGCACAATTGCGCTGTCTGCACTAGTGATGCATCATAGGAATTTTTTTATTTATAAACTCACTTTACATTAAATATTCAACATATTATAAACAATTCATAGATCATGAAACAAAAAAATCCTATAAACCCACCCATACACCCTCCAGCCCGACGAGTCCATCCCTCTGTTCATTGGCAACTTTCCCTCAAACACACCAAATCAAAGGCCAGTTTGCAAAGTCTTGGTTTGTGCATACAGCCTTCCTTCCTCCCCTACCAACCCAAATGAACATCCCACAAAAGTCTTTCCTGGACCAATCTCCTCCAGTTTCCATCACCCAACAAAATAGGAGTCACCTCAGGGCAACTTAGGGGCCTGAATTGCCTCTGATTGGAGACGTGACCTGGACAGAATTAGGATGCACATGGGACAGATTGGGTGTGGCTCACACACAAGTGGATCTGAAGGGATCTGGGTTGGGGTCCCCGAACTTGATGGATTTTCTAACAAGGGGAGAAGAATAAAGAGCCAAGAATCTCAAACGACGGAAAAGATTCGGAAAATACTGGAACACAGAGACCTGCGGATATTCAGAGTAAAGCAGGGAAGGGTGCAAGTGTAAATAAACCTGGGTGTCCCTAATGGATACAGTGATGGCTATACTCAGTAGGGATGGGAGAATTTGACCCATTTAGCCAAATACGCGTCTTTTTTTTGTTGGACGCACACCGCCATACAAGTCTATGGGCGTCATTTATGCAGCGAATCAAGGCAAAAAAATTCGCCCATCCCTAGTACTCAGCAGTAGGGATGAGCAAAATATTTTGCTGTGAAAAAATCACACAGTGCCTTTCAACTTTTGGTGATTTTTTTTGCAGTTTTTCGATTTTTTGGGCGAAAAGAAATAGGTGAAATACTCCCATCACTATTCAGCAGATCTGTATTGTTGAAGAAGGGAGGTGAAGGCACATAGGTGTCCCTCCTCCTGACCCCTACTCATCTCCCAAATTGTTCTCCATTCAGATGCTTTGCACCTTCCAGCATTACAAGGACTTTTTGAATGAGCAGTAAAGGGTGCGCTTTTGTGCCCTTTCCTTTTCTAGCTCTTGTGTAGGGGTCATTGTAAAAACACCCATGTGTCTTTAAATTTACAAGGGGTATATATGTATTGATGTCACAATAAGTCATGCACAGGTTTATAAAAAAAGCTGAAATACATATGTATATAGGCACAGAAACGGCAACCAAATATTGACTCTTATAGGGGAACTATACCCACAAAGCAAAATTGTTGACTGTGCTCTACGGAGCACTTTTGCAAATTACAACTTTTTTTTCTTTTAGTTTTCATTATATAATCAGTTGTACACTGCCTATATCTGGCCAGAAAGAACACCAGAAGCTCAAGTTACTGATGCTTCTCTATTCACTTCTACCACTTCTGTTCCAACGGTGATAGACTTATACAGGGAAGTGCCAGGAGATCCTGCATCAGAAACATGACATCCTGATATTAGCTGTGTAGAAGTGCTATTATCATGAGAACATTAATATATATATAATATTAAAGTTTATATCATGACAGGTAATTCATAGACATTCAGCAAGCCAAATGGGAGAGCATCCAATAAACAGCCTCCTGATCAAACCCACCAGGTTTTCTTACTGAAGATGCCACATTAGTCAGTAATGTAACCAGTGCCTCGTGGAGCTAATTGCTGATTGGTTACTATGAGCAACTGCACTGCAGCAGGCACACAAACTGAAAATAACATTATCTGCTCAAGTTTCAGTTTAACCAAGAGGCAAGTACGTGCTTGGCTGCCCTGGGATCAGAGAAAATTCCTGCCGTGTTCCCACCTTGCAGTGACTCCATATTATCATTTCTTACCTGTTCTGTTCATTTTAAAACACAAATCCATTAACGAGAACCCTGTAGTGACCTTTAAATAGCAATTGTCTGGCCCTGAACTAATCAGCTTTCTAATTATACGGTAACTAGATGTTTACAGCCGAGCTGCAGGTGAGAATTAGCGGAGCACGACTCCTGAGGGAGAAAAAACTTAAACTGCCACTTCAGGGTGCAAATAAGGAAGTTACGGGGGCAGCCCAAGCGGCTAATTAATATTTATGCACTAGCGGCTTGAGCAGTGATTCATGCCTTGGAAAATATAAAGAGGAGAGAGGGAGTGAAACTGAATGGGAGAAGGAGAAAAGAAATAGAATAGAGGGAATGGGGTAGGGATGGAAGAGTGGAAGAAAAGGCAAAAAGAGGAGTATGAAGAAAAAGTGAAGGAGGCTAAGGGTAGGATGCACAGTCCCAAAGGCCCTGGGGCCCCTTGAGAAAAATATTGATATTAACTGTTGTCATCTCACTAACCACCTTTTTATTTGTGTAAGTTAAAATCTGGGTTGCTGTAGCCTAGGTGGAGCTATGTTCAAGGACTGCTAGGTTATTTAAATGGACTGGTATGATATCTAGTAAGTAGGTACAACTGGTGTGCTATCTATTTGGTAGGTAGGAGTGTTAGGCTATCTAGGGGTTAGGTACGACTTACAGGCTGCATGGTTAGTAGTTTGAACTGGTAGGCTATCTATTTAATAGGTAGGAATGGTAGGTTGTCTAGTTGGTAGGTAGAACTGGTAGACAATGTAGTTGGTAGA
The DNA here is from genome assembly GCF_017654675.1 of Xenopus laevis. Taxonomy (NCBI): domain Eukaryota; kingdom Metazoa; phylum Chordata; class Amphibia; order Anura; family Pipidae; genus Xenopus; species Xenopus laevis. The sequence goes on along the minus strand of NC_054387.1, from coordinate 113,882,434 downwards.
TAGGACTGGTAGACTTTCTAGTTGTTAGGTAGGCTTGGTTGGCAATCCAGTTGGTAGGTAGGACTGGTAGGCTACCTAGTTGGTAGGTAGGACTGGTAGACTTTCTAGTTGGAAAGTAGTACAGGTAGGCTATCTAGTTGGTGGGTAGGGCTGGTAGGGTATAAAGTTGGTAGGTAGGACTGGTAGCTATAAAATTGGTAGGTAGGACTGGTAGGCTATATAGTTGGTAGGTAGGACTGGTAGATTTTCAAGTTGTTGGTAAACTTGGTAGGCTATGTAGTTGGTAGATAGGACTGGTAGACTTTCTAGCTGGAAGGTAGGACTGGTAGGCTATATAGTTGGTAGGTAGGACTGGTAGATTTTCAAGTTGTTAGGTAGGCTTGGTTGGCAATCCAGTTGGTAGGTAGGACTGGTAGGCTACCTAGTTGGTAGGTAGGACTGGTAGGCTATATAGTAGGTGGGACTGGTAGGCTATATAGTAGGTAGGTAGGACTGGTAGGTTGGACTGGTAGACTTCTAGTTGTTAGGTAGGACTGGTAGGCTATATAGTAGGTGGGACTGGTAGGCTATATAGTTGGTAGGTAGGACTGGTAGGTTGGACTGGTAGACTTCTAGTTGGAAGGTAGGACTGGTAGGCTATATAGTAGGTAGGTAGGACTGGTAGGCTATATAGTTGGTAGGTAGGACTGGTAGATTTTCAAGTTGTTAGGTAGGCTTGGTTGGCAATCCAGTTGGTAGGTAGGACTGGTAGGCTACCTAGTTGGTAAGTAGGACTGGTAGGCTATTTAGTGGGTAGGTATGACTGGTAGGCTAAATAGTTAGTGGATCTAGCCATTACAAATTCATTTGTAGTGAAGGTTGCAATATTTTTGCACATGGAGCTGCTCAGCAATGACAGTAGGGACTCCTGTTACATAAGAGATCACACGCACTAAGCAAAATAAAACTCCCTATTTAATTTTACTGTTAAGTGAAGTTACTGTTGATTTTCCAGGCACCTTTCAGTCAGTTGAAGAGCATTCTGCTTTCAATACGTGATTTCCCCGACTGTACTGTAGATGGCGGTGTTCTAGCACATTTTCCTTTTTTTTTTGCATCTTGTTCCACTACGGATAATAAAGTTTGTGAGGCTCTTCCCATGGGCTCTCTCTGTACAACAACAAAAGTGGAGGATATATTAAATAAATGATTTTTATTACACTTATGAAACACATAAATCCTGTTGCTCTCACCGGGACCATTTCAACACCTTTGGGGTCTCATAAAAGAGAATTTCTTCTAAAGAATCTTTGACAAACAAACATTCCTCACAATACAGGATTCAGACCGGCTTTGTCATACCTAATCTACACAAGGGAAACTCTTCATTTTGACTTCTGGCCAGATAATGGCCGGTTTTACGGCAGGGCAAGAGGTGCATTTGCCAAGAGTTAAGAATGCCATCAACGCTATTTACACCAGTCTTATGGTGGGTTAACCCATGAGACTTTAACCACAAATGAACCAAGTAATAGCATAGTGTTGTCTGTTTAATTATGAAGCAGGAATGCATCAGAAATAATGTCTTATGTGAGCAATGCAATAACTCAATTGCCAAATGCATTGCCGCTCGTGTATTTAGTATTTTGAGTATTCTTTCAGTTGAATGCAGTCCAGTGCTCAGACCCTACCAGTGCAGACATGTCAAGACACACATATTCTTCAGGCGTTTATTATTATTTTTTATTTTATATTATTATTATTTTTATTATTAACATGTATTTATATAGCGCCAACATATTGCGTAGCACTGTAAAGTAAATGTGATCATACAGCTAAATCACATGAATTATATAGGGCATCACCCTAACATGTATCAGTCACCCAGAAGAAGACACCTGCTCCATGTAATTTGCACCTGGATGAAAGATAACCCCTGCAATTGAAAAGCATGAGCAATATGGCTCAGTAAAACATTAAGCACCGGCCTTTATCCTCATGTCCAGCGTTGGACTGGGGGGCCGCAGCCTGAGGAGCCACCGACACCATCCTATGGGCCCCTCAGCTGCAGTCCTATCTGCCTCAAACCCCCTCCCGCCACGAGCGCATACCATTTTCCGGCACAACAGGGGTCGAAGGGGTAAGGAGAGGAAGTGCAGGGAACAGGTCTGGGCCGAAGGGGCCCAAAAGAGCCGGGGCCCACCAGGTTTTTTCCCAGTGTCCCACTGGCACAGTCTGACCCTGCTTATGTCTGATTCCGGTGCAATATAAAGACCCCAAACTAACATAACAATCACTTTATGTAAGATAACAACAAGATGCCTGACATCGACATCACAGGGATCTAATGAGGCTCTCCAGGACCATTAACATGTTGAGTAACATCGGCCACCGGCACTTGCACTGTACAGGTATGCTTATCCAGCATACCATTATCCAAAAAACTCCCATAGGCTCCATTTTAATCAAAAAATTCCACTTTTTAAAAATGATTTTCTCTGTAATAATAAAACAGTACCTTGTCATTGACGCCCAAAGCAAAAATGGAGTTGTGGTCTATACAAAAACAATAAAAATGGTATATGTCCAATTCCTTCTAGTTGCTCTGTGCAGCAGCTCAGTTGAATAAACAAAATACCAAAAATTTGAAAGGAAAGGGAACTCCAGCAACTTGATAAAGGGTTCTGACCCGAAACATGTCGTGCTGCCACTACCTGAAATAAAAATTTTGCAGTCAATCTGCTGGCGTTCCTTTTCCTTTCAATTTTTGGTGTTTTGTTTGCCTTGCACTTGATCCCAACCAAGATATAATTCATTCTTATTGGAAGCAAAACCAGCTATTGGGTTTATTTCATATTCAAATGATTCTTTAGCAGACTTAAAGGGGGTTGTTCACCTTTAAGTTATCTTTTAGTTTGTTATATAATGGCCAATTCTATGAAACATTTCAATTGCTTGTTTTTATAGTTTTATATGTATTTACCTTCTTCTTCTGACTCTTTCAGCTTTCAAATGGGGGTCACTGCCCCCATCTAAAAAACAAATGCTCTGTAAGGCTACAAATGTATTGTTATTAGTACTTTTTATTACTCATCTTTCTATTCAGACCTCTGCTATTCATATTCCAGTCTCTTATTCAAAGGAATACATGGTTACTAGGGTAAGTTGGACCTTAGCTATCAGATTACTGAAGTTGCACCGGAGAGCTGCTGAATAAAAAGCGACATAACCCAAAAACAAATAACAAAAAATGAAAACCAATTGCAAATTGTCTCAGAATTTCACTCTCTACATACTAAAAATTAATTTAAAGGTGAACAACCCCCTTTAAGGTATGAAGGTCCAAATAACAGAACTATTATCTGGAAAACCCCAAGCCCTGAGCATTCTGCATAATAGGTTGTTTAGCTGTAATAGATAATAGATCCTATAGCTACTGTATATACTATATTGCCCATGCCAATGGCTCAGGATAGTGAAAATGCTAGCACAATGTCCTTCTAATAATTTGCAGAGGTGCAACAAGAGTGTGCTGGTTCACCCCGCCAAAAACATTTTCGGAGGGCTCAGCTGACATAGCTGCTTCCACCCTCAAAGCAACGCCTGTCCACAACTCCCAACCCTGCCACTTACTAGCACAGGTGCGAGAGCATCAATTAAAAGAAGAAGAAGAGCAGCAGAGAGGGAACATTATAGAGAAAGCTGAACCCCCTGTTCTCCAGACCTACCAGCGACCATGGGGATCTGCTTCTTCTATAATCACGCCAATGATATTCTGCTCTTCCTTACTGCTTTTGTCACATAGGGATGAGCGAATTTTTTTGCCAAGTTTCGCCGCAGAAATGACGTCCATAGACGCCAATGGGAGGAAACAAATGTTGGACATCAAAAAAATTTTGCCACCTGGCAAAAAAAATAGTCACCCATAGACTCTAATGCATTTTTTTTGGCGAAGCGAAACGGGTCAAATTCACCCATCCCTACTCACACCTATAATAAAACACCTATAATAAAAGGTACCCAGCCTATTTCTCTGTATATATGTGAGTGTGTAGGTGTTCCCCATCCTGACACGCCAACCACTGCACTCCATCTTGTCGCTGTCTGAACACGCGTCCTGACATCCGACAGGAGAAAGGTAACGTCTGGAAAAAAGGCACATTGCAGACAACAGACGCTGCTCGGTCGGATCAGGGCAAGCGCCGGCTCTTCTGAGCGAGTATTAAATATTTACTCCTTTTTTTATTAATACATGACAGAATTTGACTTGAAGCTTATTCATCTATGGAAAGGTTAGGGCAGGTTTCATGAGTTGTGCTTATTTATTTATTTAGTCTCGGATAAGCAGCCCCTCCCGGATGCTCTGTCTCTCTCTTTCTCTGGAAAGGGCGGCATACCATTTGATATCAGGATATCTCTGTATGCCAGGGCTCGGCACAGGTTGGCAGCAGGCAGTAGGTTCTACTCTGCTAAAAGATAATGATTTGCAATGTCTAACATAATGCTTTTATATACAGGAGCACAGCCGTGTAGATCAAATTCCCCAAACATTAGACGTACCACTGCCTTTTTCTAAACACTTCTTTAATAATTCCAGTTTGGCTCGCTGACATTTCGAGTTAGAAACTGCCGCTCCGTGATTGGTTTTAATTCTTCCGTCTGTCATAAATCCCCGTACCTGTCTAATAGCCCTGCCTAATTCTGGAAGCAATTTTTTTGGCCAGTGACTGATTATTGTAATACTTTTCCTGTACTCTGCCAACATTTTCTGCCGAGCTGCACAATATAGGATAGGGCGAGACAAGTGGAGGGAGAGAAGATGGAATAGCGGCAAACACTTGCTGGCATTTGTGTTTATGGACTAGAGGAGGACAAGGTTTTGGTGTTGGGTTGTCACCTGTGTGAGTCTGAAGATATAATCACTGAGGACATCATTCTTCACTTTGATAGGAAGCAGATTAATTGAATTGACTGGAGCCTGACATGTGATTGGAGTGATGGCCTCTACCATTTGATGCAACTGGAACACTAGATATGTTGCAAGTTGCAAGTTGCAACATGACCAAAGTGTGCCCTGTTTCAGTAACCATAGGTTTTATTGATTAAGTGATATAGTAAGGGCAGAAAGCAACCATTGACTTATCAACACAAATATAGGTTTCCTATTTGTTCACATTACAGAGGTAGAGGCCTAATTTTAGGACCTTGATCCCTGGGAAAAAGTGTCCAGGTGCAAACTTCCTCCCTGCAGCTGTTAAGTCAAGAAATCAATATTCTGTATATATGTATATATTTTGCTGGAGAGCCCCTTGATTTGATGGGGCTGGTTTTTACATTGACAACAGTAGCAGTATCATCATTATCATTTATTTATATAGCGCCGACAAGATACGCAGTGCTTTACCTCAGTTATAACCTTCTACGGTATTAGTTATTACCTTCTATTATCCAGAATTAGTGATGGGTGAATTTGAAAAATTCTCTAAAGGCATTGAAGTCAATGGGCATCATAATTGTTTTGACAGGTGTCAAAATTGTTTTCATGCGCCTCAATTTTAACGCCTGCGTCAATTTTTATATGTGTGCCTAATTTGTCCAAATGCATTAAAGTCAATAGGCGTCCGAATAATTCTGAAGCATGCTCAATTTTTTTGACACAGCGGATTTTTCGCCGGTGAATTTTCGCCACGGTTTCGTGAATTCGCCGGCGGCAAAACATGGAAATTTGCTGTGAATTCATGCCTGCCGAATTTATTCGCCCATCACTATCAAGAATGCTTTGGACCTAAGGGATCTTTGTAATCTCTGTAATTTGGATTAGAGCCCTGCAGCGGGTTGGGTACTCACATATTACCTGCAAAAAAGTGGGTGACCTGCGGGTTGCAGGTGGGACTTTCAGAATGTGAGGTTGGTAGTTTGGGTCAGGGGTCTTATATAGGAAGTTTAACTCTTTCACACATTTATTTAATTATGTTTTTCCAATGTTGGACTGGGGGGCCCCCCAGCCACAAAGCCACCTCTGGCCCCCCAATTCCAGCCCCAAACCCACACAGCCCCCCGCTCCACATGTACCTTTTCCTTCATTCAGCAAGAACCGGAGCCAGGGAGGGAGGGAGGTCAGGCAGGGGAAAAGCTTCAAGCAGGGAGTTGGTGTGGGCTTTTTTTCTCTGGGTTTTTTCCCAATGTCCCGCAGGCCCAGTCCAACCCTGTGTTTTTCCTGCCAACTTCTGTTGATGTCACCTCTGGTTACAGCACTTTCTGTTTCTTAATAGCAGTGGGTCGTAGATTGGGTTGTGGATAAGGCAGTTAAGGCTCCGGTTCCGGGTCCAGTCCGGGCTTCAGAAATTGGTTCTGCACAGGACTCTTATTTAGATCTCCATACCTTAATTCTGCTAAAAATCATTTAAATGTTAAATAACCCCAATAGGATTGTTTTGCCACTAATATGGATTTATTCTGGTTTTATTATTAGAGAGAATAAACGTTATTTCAGAATGAGACTATTTTGCTTAAAATGAACATTATGGGAGATGGCCTTCCCATAATTCTGAGCATTCTGGGTAATGGTTTTCCGGATAAGCGATGTCATACTTATATACTAGGATATTTATATTCTGTTTATTAAACAGATATCTGTGTCCAGGACCCTGATTGAAAGGTGTTAACATTAGGTGTGCCTAAATACAATTTAAATGATGGGTTTCATGCGCTGGACCTTTTTTATTTGTCCCTTTGAACACGTGTAACTTTTTATCCGTTTCTGCAAAACATCCTTTCCTAATGCTATGGAGAAATATGGAACCTTTAATAGTGGTTGGGCTAACAATGCATTCGAAGCTAGATTAGATGCAGAATAAAGCTGAAAACAAAGAGGCAGGCCACAGATTAACCTTCATATAACTTACCCAGATTCAACTTTGTGTCAGGGCAATAACCCTTGGCAACTATTAAGCCGTTACATCTAAAGGGTCTAGTGCGGCTAGAATAATCAAAGCAAATGTTTAATCCTTAATGAGGGCATCTGGGTTCAATGAGTGGCGGACTGAAGCACTTTGAATTTCTTATTCTTAAAGGCAAACTGAAATCCTCAAGAGACTGAAAATGTTTCTGCTGCTTCATGAAGACAAGTCACCTTCTCAGCCAGGCTTTCTCTATCCCCAGGGGCTTCTGTAATTGGGTACAATAGCCTTCTTCATTGTAGTCAGCATGCTGTATAAGAACATAATGTTTGTGCACCATATAAAATACAGGTATGGGATGGGTTATCTGGAAACCCGTTATCCAGAAGTCTCCCATAGACTCCATTTTATACAAATAATCCAAATTTTTTAAAAAACAATTTCCTTTTTCTTTGTAATATTAAAACAGTACCTTGTACTTGAGCCCCACTAAAATAGAAATACTAAAAGGAAAACCCACCTATTGTATTTATTTGATGTTTACATGATTTTCTTGTAGACTTAAGGTATGAAGATCCAATTTACGGAAAGATCTGTTATTTGAAAAACCTCAGGTCCTAAGCATTCTGGACAACAGGTCCCATACCTATACTTTGCATTATACTTTAGGCAAAAAGCAATGTCCCAGTCTTTTTGCAATGATGCTTTATGATTGAAACTCCTCAAGCAGCTTTTCAATATACAGGTATGGGACCTGTTATCCAGATTGCATGGGACCTGGAGTTTTCCAGATAACGGATCTTTCCTTAAGTCAATTATAAAATCATATAAACATTAAATAAACCCAATAGGCTGGTTTTGCTTCCAACAAGGATTAATAATATCTTAGTTGGGATCAAGTACTAGATACTGCTCTATTATTACAGAGAAAAAGGAAATCATTTTTCAAAATCTGGATTATATGGATAAAATTGAGTCTATGGGAGATGGCCGTTCCGTAATTCAGAGCTTTCTGGATAACCGGTTTCCGCATAATGGATCCTATACCTGTGCATTGATTAAACATTGTCAATGGAAAGTTGTTTTGAATTACATTTTTTTTTAATAAAAAAAGAATAAGTCATTTTTGGGACAATCAGGAGGAATTCAAACTAGTTCCACAAATAAACGTTGAATATATTTCAGATGTCAAAAAACATTATTTAATGATTTTTTTAGGCAATTTGTCTAGGGCAGATTAAGACCATTAATACCGTAAAAGGCTGACATTTTTGGGAACATTATGGCAATATACTGGGTTTATTATACGAAAGAAGAATAAAAGAGAGTTGGAGAGTAAGAACTATAATAGGGAATTATCTAATAATCCAACCTTTGAATATGAAAAAAAAAAATGATTGAATATTTGTAGAACTCAGAGTTACAGGGGATAATAACAGCCTTATTGGTAACTGGTTATCTTGAAGCTCTTTCATTCTCTCTATTACCTGGGATTCATTAGAGTCTAATAGAACCCCTGGGCCAATGTATTCAGTGAGAAATCAGTTCATTGTTATAAACCTTGGCAGGGATTCATATTTACAGGCAATCTGTTTAAAAGACATGTCAGATATTTAATGTAGATTAAGGAACCCAGATACACATGTTACAAAAAGTTGTGTTCCATGTTTATGAAGTACTTCCCCAATGAATATGATATGACTGACTTTTATTTTTCTGCCCGCACCTGTTTTTTTGACTCCGGCTAATTTTTTTGGGCGAATTTTTGTGGGTGTTTCGCGAATGTATTCGCTGCCGGCGAATCGCGCAAATTCGCCGCAAATTCGCGCCTGGCCAATAAATTCGCCCATCACTAGTCAGGAACCTTAATGGCTGCTGGTACTCTTAAATCACGAGAGACGCGAGAACGTCAGACGCCCGCGACAAGACCGGGACTGTGCGTCAGCTGCGCATGCGCACCGGAGCTAAGACCGGAGCTAAGGGGGAGGTAAGGGAACACGCAGATCTCCTGGCGCGTCTTACGGGCTATGTATTTTTGAATTATGGATGATTTATTTATCAGAATGGAATGGTGAACGGAAGGAAATGGAAAGATAAAGTGCATTGCTGAATGAGGTCCATGCTGATGCCAAATTTACCCTACATGCTAAAGAAAATGAGTTGATTACATTCACGTTCTTCTGATGAATGACTTTGGCATATTAGTTATCACAGTGATATCAACAGAGAAGATTGAGCTAATGCTAAGGGATAGTGTCCAACCACCCAGGGTATATAAAGTATTTCTAAGAGCAGTTTTTGAGTGTTAGTTCATGGCTGATAATAAGATAAAGAAGCCAAACGGGTGACTGAAACATGTGTAGAATTGGGTTTGACTAATAAAACTGTTTGGACAAAGAGGAATACCAGTTGAGTCAGTATCAGAGCAATGCAAGCATGCAAAAAGTTCCTGGGAATGCCAAATTAGGGCTGTGATTGGCTATTTGTTAGCCCTTATGTGGACTAGCAGCCTACAGGAGGCTCTGTTTGGCAGTATATCTGTTTTTATGAAACTAAAACTTGCCTCCAGGCCAAGAATTCAAAAATAAACACCTGCTTTGAGGCCACTGAGAGCAACATCCAAGGGGTTGGTGAGCGAGCCACTGGTTGGGGATCACTGGTAAAGATTAATAATAAATTATTCTGAAAAACTGGGGAATTTTCCTTGCCAATTTGAAACAAAAATATCCAAGAGGGGATAATGGATTCTGCATTGATGTTTGGACACTAGTTTTCCATGAATTAGCACTAAGGAGATAATTAAACGATTAATTTCAGACTATAGAGTGGAAAATAGACCTTTTGTAGTTCACTGAGGGTTTTTTTGTATCTACTGTATATATGTTTGTGATCTGTGTCACTATTTATGGGAACCCTCGAAATGTTGTGGCTGTATGCACCCTGCTCACTACAGTAAGATAGGCAAATGCTTAGAGGAGTCCCCAGTAATCCACTTGTTTGATTGGAATTAAGGGCAATGAACCTGGACTCTTCTTGGTAGAGAACCATATGAATTGTAACTGAATAATGACCGGATGCCATTGGTAGGGGCTGCTGGTCTTTTTCATTTCTTTAGTTCTATAGTGATGCAGCAAGTGAATAGCGTTAGTGGGTTTAAAGAAAGGAGGAATGAAGTTGCCCAAACAAAGATTGCTGAGCTTTGCTGACACTACTTATATTAGCTACCTATATTACTCTAAATATGTGGTCATTAAACATAATAATATATTGGTTGTGATTAAGGCTTCTGTAATACACCATGCAATATTATATTAGTACATTGTTTTGCAAAAAAAAAAAAATGAAGGCCTTTGCCAAGGCACATACGTCTAGCTGTAAAATAAACAAATATAAATGCTAATGGCATCATAGAAAATTTCACCAAATTAAAATAAAATTTAAGTCTAAGATTCAAAAAAAAATGTGCAGGAATTCTGAAGAGAGAGATTATGGGGAATGGATAAGAACTCAATTTGTCCAGGATGATGGCAGATAAAGGACAAAACAGCAAGGGCTTGGGATACAAATATGCTTCAATTATAAAAATATTTATGTACTAAAACTCCGACAACAATAAAAAGTCAGCAAGAGACTGGCTAGCAAACAGCGTGTAAAATTCTGCATCTGTTTCTGGGACTAAATGATATGGAAGAATATATATCTCAGGCACAGATGGTTTGTAAGATGGTATGTAAGTGCCCATTTGTGTCACGGAGTGTAGTCACGGGATGGAAAGCCTGAGAATCTTTGTTTCATAACAGGAACAATACTGTATAAATCCTGGACTAAAATTCAAACAAATAATTGGATGCGGGTCTGTTTGTATCTCTCTATCTCTGTATCTTTCTTACTATTTCTCTGTGTCAGACCATATTGATATCTTTAAGATGTTGTACCGTGTAAGCCATTGAAAAAACACAGAAAATGTAAAGTTTGGTGATACCGTTTATTGGCTAAGCTTTCAGAGCATCCATGCCCCTTTGTCAAGTATTTTGCCTTATGAAGGGGCCTGGGTGCTCCGGAAGCTTGCATTTTTTACTTATTAAGTTAGCCAATAAATGGTATCACCAAACTTTACATTTTCTGTATTGATATCTGTAATGTAATAAGATAAGTCAGTGTGAAAGAAGGGCCATGCTAACATTTACCCATAAAATAGGTACCCAAGGTGTATTGTGACAAAAGCGACTTACCTGGTGGTCTAGTGGTGCGGCGGGGACGTGCAATGGCGCGAAATTCCAAGGGTATTTAAAGGGACTTCATTCAGTTATAGGAGTTTGTTCCTGGTGCAATTTGAGCTTCTGCTAATCTGTTTTGAACCTGTTTGATTCCTGTTGTGACCCCTGCCTGGCTTTTAAATATTCTGACCTCTGAATCCTGACCCTTGCCTGTATACCGACTACATCTTCTGCTAAATCCCTTCTGATTGATCTTCCAGTTTTGACCCTTGCCTGCCTGACTACGCTTATTCTCTGCCTGCCTCGACCCGGCCTGTCCTGACTACGATTCTGTCTTACACCTTGTACCATGAACTTCTGCCCAAAAGACTTTGCTTACAGTTGTGCCCCTTCGCTTGCTTAGAACCTTTCGCCTTGCACCTCTCGTTTTAAGATCTGAGTAGCTGAAGGCCAAAGGCGGCTGCTACAGGCAGAAGTATGAGCCTAGACCAGGGTGCTTGGCATTGGCTCTAGATTCAGGTTGACAACCGTTACAAGTATTAGTGAGAGTTGTTATGACAGACAAATACAACAGTGACTACCCAAAAATGTGTTACTAGCAATAGTGAGCTCATTTACTAATGGGGCAAGTGCAGACAATTACGTTTTTGACTGTATTTTCCACCAACGATGTTGTTTTACTGCCAGATTTTTACCATGTAATTGCATCTGTTAGTAAATGCTTGTGCAAATGGACCATGATTGCACCCAAGACAAAATGGGGTTTTAAGCGGCTATGGCATAGTCATTTGTGATATGCCATTCAATTGTGTACATGAACAGGAAAGGCCACAGATTTAAAGCACCGTGGGACCTAGTAGCATGTCAGTGGCAGACCTATCTTGCACCTTGCTACTCATTCACATTTATAAGTGCAATTCAGATAAGAATACTTAGAGGCAAGTAATTTTTGTATGACATTTTTGTTTCACTTTGAATGTGAAGGAGGACTATTGTTGTAAAAGGGATTGCCACCAAAGCTCTTGCATTGAGGCCAGAAACTTTAAGCTACAAAATAACAAAATGACAGCTTGTTTCAAATGGAAAAGGTGTTTCCAAACCAAGGACATCAGGTCTGGACTGGGACTCAGAATAGGCCCAGGCACTTTAAGTACACAGAGGCCCAAATAGCCCCCTACCTATGGCTCTGGCATTTGCTAGAACCCACAGATTGCCAGTCTGGGCCTGAATGTTGTTCCTATAAGCTCTCCTTAGTTTGGAGTTTTTTCACACAAACGCCTACAAGAAGTATAACTACATCAATCTTGAAGTTTTATTTTAAAAGGAGAAGGAAAGTCATTGGCACTTGTGATTGTATTTACTACCCTGATACTCCAGGCTGGTGCTTCAGTAGAAAACTGCACCAGCCAGATTTCTTCCAGCGAGCACCATGGAGGGAACTTCTTCCTGCTTCTTCTTTCTTCCATTGGCTGTGCATGTGCAGTAGAGCAAAAAGTCGAACTTTAATGAAAAAGCTGGCTATTTCGTTCTACTGCGCGTGCGTCTGCCCTGTGATATTTGAAGAGTGATGAAGCAGGAAAAAGATTGCTCCATGGTGCTCGCTGGGGTGTCAGGTAAGTAAATACAATCACTTGGGGCTGCCTAACATTTGACACCTCCAAGTGCCAAATGACTTTTCTTCTCCTTTAAGAGATGGTTACTCTGATGTTCTTCAATAATCAGTGGCACAGAGGAGATGAGGTTGTGCAGCATGATCCTATCTGATGTACAAATGTAGCAGGCTTTAGTGATTGTAACAATCTCGTTCTCAGAACCTTGAGCAGTGATAGGTACACTCGGTTGCACAGGTTAACCCTGTGGTCTTCAGTGTTCACCAAAGCCCTTTTGGGGCCCGGGCTTTCTGCTTCGGAAACCCAAAAAGGAAGTGCAGGTTTAGATAAATAAGTCCGTAAACGAGGTACCGGCAAGGATTTAGAAGAAGGTGTAGTCAGACAGGCGAAGAATCAAGGGCTGGCGGCAGAAATCGTAAACGAGGGTCAGGCAGGAGTCAAAAACCAGATAATCAGAACAGAAGATACGCTTGAGTAGGAACAGTAGACTGAAGCCTAGCTTGGGCATTTACAAAATGGTGAACTGGAGTTTTAAAGGCGCCAAATTCAAATCTGGTGTCGCATCTACGATGTCACGACGCACGGCGCTGTGATGCACACGTCATGACGCTCGGCATCAAAGCTGGCTCAAGATCAGGATGTGCGCACCCTCCGCACCAACTTCTTCAACGAGACGCGCCAGGAGGTAAGAGATTGCCGGCATCTCCCGGCGCGTCGTACAGTGATGCTGTGACGAATAGTTATCCTGGTGGTCTAGTGGCTTACCCTGTGGCATGCAGGGGCAGCTGCCGTGCCTTCTGCATATGTCCTGTTCCCTTCAGCGTCGGTTCTCCTATGGCGCCTGCGCACTTCCAGGTTTATGCGCTGGCGTGAAGACGTCATGGCATAATGGTGCCGAATTCAAAGTATTTAAAGGGACTTTGAGTGAAAACACACTGCCTGATTATTCTGTCCTCTCCAAGCTGAACCTTGCCTGCCTGACTATCCTACTCTCTCCAATCCTGATCCTAGCCTATTTGACCATTCCTAGAACTCTGCCTGCACCAACACGGCCTGTCTGACTATTCTTAACTCTGCTTTTGCTGGGCCGGCCTGCCTGTATCCAGTATCCTTGTGAAACTATCGTGACCCTTTGCTCGTCCAGAACCTTTAGCTTTGTTATACTCTGCTCATCCTCGGCTACCAAAACTTAACATGTATGTACTTTTTAAGCCTATTCATTAACCTTTGGTGATGTTCTGGCTTTGTTACATCCATTTAAACAATAGTTATGTGCACCATGGTTGCTTAAAACAATTCTGCTACACTTCAGTACAAAAGTCACCTCTTCGACCTAAATCTCAAGCCATTTTGCAGAAGACCTTATTATCGTAGAGTAAAAGTCAGAATGGCTATAACCACTGAACATCTTGTTTATATTTGTAATCCTCTTAAAAAACTATTTTTCATGTCTTATCTAATGCGCCCCCCTCACCCGCTAGGCATGGTTATCAACAAACTGCTTGCACATAATTAACAAACCAATTTTTATTAAGCTCCAAGGTTTCTTTTTCCTAATTCTATAAAATGAAGCAGGCTCCCCTCCGTGAGACTGCAACTAATAGGAAACAACCCCTGCAGGGAGATGTTGGTTTTCAGAGGTTTGCACTTGAACCATGATGCCCATTATAACAGCACGAGCCTGGAGTCTTATTGCACATTAATGGAAAACAGAATGGGTTTCTCTGGGATGAAGGAACACAGTGCAACCATGGAATTAGCTTTGCCAGGAACGGATGGATCCTGTGAGTGGTTTTTGCTAATTTTGATTGTGAAACTCTACAGACTGGCATATGGCTCTTCTTTTTTTTCTGCCTCATATTAAAGGAGAACTTTATTTTGATAACTTTATGTGTTTACAAATCGTTATCATTTCCCATTCTTCATATCTTCATTCTTCTACATTAAAATCTATTTTAAGCTGTTTCCCACTATTTAAAAGAAGAGAATAGGTAGAGCCTCATTATAAAAGGGACAAAACCAACTTTTGTTCTTCTTTTATGAAGTTTATGGGTACATTCTCCTGTTTTAAGGCTTCAAAAACATGGCCAAAGGTAATGTGAGCTGAGCAGGAGAACTTCCGTGTTGAGGTCAATGTAGACTCAGCTTGCAATATGAGGAGAGTTTACAAATTCTTCTCATTTCTGTAGTTTGATACTAGTGAAAGCATTTACTAATAATATACAGACAGAAATCAAAGTCTAGCCTATTAAAGGCCAGAGTGCATCACACATGCCTACATCTGACTGTCTGGTCCCATCCCTCGCTCTAGGAGTACATTATTATATATGTTATTTTGTATCTCCTATCACAGATGATTTCAGTATGACCATTAACGAGTAAACATTAACTTAACTACATTAATTTTAGTTCAAGCTCAAATTCTTTTAGGTTGAATATTTGATGATTGCCCTCATGAAATACTGAGAAGGCATTCTCCCCAAAATATTATGCTAAGTAGCCTTCAAGTTGGCTATTCAGTAACTGCTCAAGTCCTGTAGTTTAGGAACTACTGACCTACAGATGAAGCTGTTGGGATTTCACATTTCATTTTTTAGTGCTAAATCCTGCCTCTAGATGGTGCAATAGCCTTAGTCCATCAGAAGTAATGTACTGAAAAAATGCACTCTAGCACCATCTAGAGGCAGGATTTAGCACAAGTAATTGGTGTCTGGACATGGTGCGCCAAAATGTGAAATCCCAATGGCATCATCTGTCCATCAATGGTCAAGTTTATACTAAGAGCAATATGTTTTGGAATCATAAGATGGGTGGCACAGCATTTCATTATTAGAATACTTTATCAACTTATCACAGCTCTTTAATAGCGTACAGTTTCTTTTCTTTGGTGGATTTGGTTTGGCTTGATCGTTATGGTTGTGTAGAGACCTTGAGGGTTAGGCATATTTCGCAAGTAATCATCCTTTGAGTTTGGACAACTAAAGTGATCCTCAGTGAGCCCTGGGTGATTATTTCCCCTTGCAGGGTGATGTAATAGCAATTCATGGAAAACTCACTAGAAGGTGTAATTTGTATAAAAGGGAGGGCACACGTGCTCTTCTCCTGGATCCCACCTAATGGGGAGGTTGGTAGAGGATTGGGTGTGAGCAGGTGTCACATCCAGTTAAGAAAAGTTAAGTTCAGGGGTAGTTCTTGTTATTGTCACTGTAAGAGTCAATGTCAGTGGCAGAATAGTTATTGAGCAGTTATATGCTCCAACAAGGAGAGTAGTTGAGGTTAGCACCTTTGCAGTGACAAAGCCACCAGCCAGGGACATGAGTGGGTGAGCCCAGGAGCAGGGAAAATGTCAGGGAGCAAGATACCCCGTGGGATTTCCAGTGCAGGGGAAGAATCCCCAAGACAGGTTGTACTACCCCCTTGGAGGGTAAATATCTGGAAGGGTAAAGGTATTCCACTGTATGAAGCAAATGAGCATAGAGATTCCACTGTCTGAATACTACGTTAAAGTACATATTTACTGTTAGTGTAACCCTTATCAACCAATCAGCAGGTAGCATTTAAAGTGTAGCTGTCAAAAAGCAATATGGTTGCTGTGGGTTACTACTACTAGACCTATGCAAATGTTGGCCTTTTTATTACCCTAAAACTGTTATGCAATTGGTAGGGTAGGGGCACAAAATGTTCAGGTTTGCTGGGTACAAACACTTCTGTTACGACAGCTGCAAGAATTACAAAGAGAATATTGTGGGGGAGTGAACAGACCCTTGCGATAATATGGAGAGGGAGGATGCTCTTATGTATTATATTGCCAAGTAGGAAACTGGTATAGGTTAGACTATGCCTAGTCCCCAGACCTTGCTGAATTACATATAGACATGCCCATGACCTTTTCCAAGTAATTGAATTAATACTGTTCTTCCTAAATAGATATTAGAAGGTATAGAGATCACAACATGAAAATACATTACTTATTTCTATACATGTATACTAGTGATGGGCGAATTTATTCGCCAGGCGCGAATTCGCGAAAATTCGCGGCAAAAATTCGCCGGCGTCAAAAAAAAAAATTTTCTCGGAAAAACGGATGCCGGCGTCAAAAACGGGCGCCGCCGTCTGAAAACGGGCGCCGGCGTCAAAAATGAGACGCCGGCGCCGTTTCGCGAATTTTTCCGCAAATTCGCCCATCACTAATGTATACATATAATATACTGTATACCATAGCAATGTGCACACATACAGGCACAAAACACAGCATTTTATTGGATTTCAACAACCAGGATTCACAGAGGAAAAACCCTAAGCCCAGTGCCGTGATGGATGAATGATACAAAGGGTCACAATTACTGTTCAAATCCAATAGGTAACAGTTAATAAGTTTGCTTGATTTCTCAGGCAATCACTAATAACACCTTGGCAGCTAATATTTTGACCTCTGATGCATCTGTGCATCGATCGGTCAATGGAACTTAGAGATGCTCTGCAGGACAGTCCTGTATATTTTATGAAGAGAAATCATTTATAAATGCCCTACTGAACAGGGCAGCAAAATGAAGAATATTGCCAGAATCTCCATTGATCAGTCGACCTTTAAACACAATTGTGGATTGGAATGGCGCATCAATCTGAATTACAGGGAAAGGGAAACAAGTTAACATAAAAGAGACTGAGCAATGTCTGCAATATCAGTTTTTTTTTTTTTTTTCAAATGACACCAGTGCAAGGAAAGCTTTAGGTTCCCACCCAAGATCAGGGATTAACCTCTGATTGCTTGTGTTAAATTTAATACTGTATATGTCATGGATAAGAGTCAGCGGATAGAGATAATCCTTAAAAGGATACTGACACAGATAGAACAGGTGGCATGGCGGCTCAGCATTGGTCCTGGATTTGATTACAAGGCTCTATCTGCAAGGAAAGTTATATGATCTCCCCTGTGTCTGCTTGGGTTTCTTCCCACGCTCCAGGCAGGTTAATTGGCTCCTGATGAAATTGACCTGTGTGTGATAGAGACTTTAGACTATAATCTCCACTGGGGTAGGGCATGATGTAAAAGACAATGATCCTCTCTCTAAAGTGTTGCATAAATGTGCTACCATTGTACACATAAAGCATAATATTATGGTGTCTCTGTCTCATACTTTTTGTTATTATGGGATCGGCCGTGTAAACTTTAACTTGTGACTCCATGACCACCATCAACCTCTACCTTCACTGCTGCTTTGAAACAATATTCTTCTTCCTGCTGCAAACAATTCAGCCTTCATTTTAGTATTCTGGAATATCTGGAAATCTGATATCTGGAACAACAACAAAACATATAATCATATAATAACTTGCCATCTTCTTGAGTTTATTGGCTTAACCCCGGGTATTTTTATGATCTGGATCTAGAAGACAAAAGCAATATTCTTAAGTAATGTTGAAAGTCTTCTCTACCTCAAAAATTTCAGCCATTGGCCCAGGGTTGGACGGGGCCATTGGGACAACGGGAAATAGCCCCTCATGGGCCCCACCGACCCAGACCCGGTCCCTGCCTGACTTCCCGCCACCCTTCCTTACCTCCCTCTGATTGCGGCAGCAATGAACAAGAACAAAGTATGTGCGTGGAACTTGTGGTGCTGAGACTGCGAGTGCTGAGACTGAGGTTTTAAGACATTTTGGGTTTAGGCCCCTCTTTGTTTTCCATCTTAGTTCAAAGAAAGGACTTATGTAAATCCAGGTATACGAACAACTATACTATAATTGGCCTTCAACCTAGGTGCTCCCCCCAACAGGAGAAACCACTGTCCTAGGACCATCCAAATCCCAAGCAGCTCACTACAATCCCACTCTGTTTGTTAGTTTATACCAGTCAATGCCAGAAAAAAAACTCAATATGTGTCCTGTAAACAAACCTTACAGTAAGTAGGTTGGGTGTCATTCATCATCCAGTGAACCACAGGCTGGGGAACAGGCATAAGATAATGGGCAGACAATCTCATCAGCTTCAATTATGTGCTGCGCAGAACCAATTTCTAAGACCCGGACCCGACCCGAACTGCAACCTGCATATTTACCCAATTTGCCTTATCCGCAACCCGACCCGCAACTCGCCGACCACCATCAAACAGGAAGTTATGTTGCTGTAAACCGGAAGTGATATCATCAAAAGTGGGCGGGACAGAAACAAGTTTGGTAAAACTTTAAAAGGAGTAAAATATAGACAAAATATGATAATAATAAGATAAGAAATTTAGATGAGACCCACAACCCGACCCACAACTCAAAGACCCGCATCTATACCTGAAAATCCTACCCTCATTTTGCACGGTGCCCGCTTTTTTGCGAATAACCTGTGGGTACCTGACTCGCTGCAGGACTTCTCTCCATCTCGCTTCCAGGTCTAGGTTTTCCTGTACCAGCTTCACTCCAATACTTCTTGGAAGCTAAGTCAAGATGTGAGCACCCTTGACTAGGGCTCAGTTAAATTAGTTATTTCTCCAGTGTTTTCTAATACGTGAAGCCACTTTGGAAGTGCTAATAAACTGCAGTAAATTATAAATATTAGTATCTATATATGCCAATACTTGCCAGATGCTTCCAGGTCAATCCACCTGAAACAGCATTCATGGTCCCACTAGACTGGATTTATGAATTTAAAATGATCTTGATACAGGTATCCTTAGAGACACAGAAGCACTGACACATAATAGTCTTGTAAACGTGGATTTATGAATGAACTAACATCGGCCTATAAATATTGTACAGCTTTTTGTATTGCCGCTCTTAAACACTGTACAAAATGTAAATCCCCACCAACATGGCTTTCTCCAATAATCCCTATTTGCAGAAACCATTCTTTCTTTTCTGTTTGTTTCAACCAAACGGAAACAGCGTGTGCAAGTTAAAAATCTATTTATATTCGTTTTTGTAAAAGGATTTTGTCTGCATTGCCTGCCCTAATCCCGAAAGAGATCTCGTCTGTAGCAAATGTTGTTAAGAATCAACAGATTCATTATGACATTCATTAAAATGTTTCACTGCGTTGTTCCTGCAAATATTTTTAGCAATATCCCGGACACGTATCAAGACGACGCTGCAAAAGTTTTGCCCACTTTAGTTCACCCACATCCATTAATTAATTGGTTTTGTAAGTAATAAAGTGTAAAATCGTCTGCTCTTTCCCACCTGCCCCACGGAATCTGTGCACCAGGCAAAGCAGCTTCAGCATCTCATTATTCCTTTAATTACTGAGGCACCAAGCCATGATGCAACTATTAGAAGAAGCAGGAACAGATTTAAGCAAAGCAAGTCAGCAAGTTTGCAAGTTCAACAAATCCAGCGCTTCCAGAGCTTGCAAGTCTTTTTATATCTCGGTTTTTAGGGGGTTTGAGAAGCTTATCAGGAAGGGATGTTAACACCAGTTGGGTTTAAGCAAGTGCATATTGTGCAGGGTTATGGTTTGTTTTTGGCCAATTCAGAGAAAAAAAGGATAAGTCAAAAAAGGGTCATATAAATGCAAGTGCAATGTGCAAAATGCCATTTTGGAAAAAAACACAAATTGCCATGTTTTTTACCCATAATGCAGAAGACAATTTCCAGCGTAAGTCCCAAAAGGGTCAGGGGCCCACCGGGTTTTTACCCGGTGTCCTGCTGGTCCAGTCTGAACCTGCTCAAATCAGGTGCAAGTTATCTCTAACATTATCAGAACAGGAGTTGCATGTGGCATTTGTATATGATTTACAGGGTGCAAGCTCGGTTCGCCTACTGACGCAACCCTCTCTGGGATCTCTGACCTGGTGGTAGATCCAAGATTCTCGCAGAAGGTTAAGTCAATAGGCAAACCAAGCTTGTACCCAGTGAATTGGAAGCAAAGGCTGTTTTAAATTTCCACTTCTGAATAGGGATGCACCGAATCCACTATTTTGAAATCGGCCAAACCCCTGAATCCTTTGCAAATTAGGGTTGGGAAGGGGAAAACATTTTTTACTTCCTTGTTTTGTGACAAAAAGTCACGTGATTTCTCTCCCCACCCCTAATTTGCATATGCAATTTAGGATTTGGATTCCGTTTGGCCAGGCAGAAGGATTCTGCCAAATCTGAATCCTGCTGAAAAAGGCCGAATCCTGGCCGCATCCCGAAATGAATCCTGGATTCGGTGCATCCCTACTTCCGAAGTTCCCCAGCATCAACAGTGCTAGTGTTTGACTTAAATCTGGTGCAATTTATGTCTAGCATTTTCATAGTAGGAATTGCATGTTCAAAATGACAATTATGCAATTTCCTGGGTGCAAGCTTGGTGCCCCTACTGACGCAAACCCTCTGTGGAAACTCTGAACTTGGTGGTAGCTTGAAGGTCCTCATAGTAGGTTGTGTCAATAGGTGCCCCAAGCCTGCGTCCAGTAAATTGGATTCAAAGGCTGTATTAAAATGTGCACTTCAAAAGTTCTCCATCGTTAACAGGCCCCAGCGTTAGGAACAGCTGCCCACCATACATTTGTAGAGGTAGGATTGATGCATTGGCAACCACGTATAAATACAGGGATGTGTTTGGATACAAGTACTCTACCTTAATAAATTGTTTCAATATGTGGCCTGCATTGCATCCATTTTAGGGCACCTGCACTTGAGGTTCCATTTGTAAATGACCCCTTGTATGTTCTAGTATCGCATTCCATTGATTAGTTTAAGAAGTAACCTGTAACCATAGGATGGACCTTCTGGAGATGCACGTGGTGCTCAAGGTGGGGACAAATGCATCTGTGAAATTATTGTGCTAAAAGGAACCCTAAAGAAGAAGAAGAAGAGTGTAAAGGTGGGCAGTTCTGAAATTTTTACTTACATACTAAGCAATCACATTTTTTCCCAGTGTAGGAGGAGTAGGAAGAGCAGGACTGGGGAGCAGGTAGTATTTCAGTTTACAGATCTCTGTTAGAGCAATATTGTTTCTGCTTCCCTAGGGGAAGGGCAGTTATAAGTGCTCGACCATCCCACATGACAAATCAGATCATTAGTGTCCATGACCATTCACTTATGGGTTGAATTTACCAAATCCTTTAATGATGAAGATAGAAGAACATGTACGATAATGTTTGTGCTTTTTCTTTTTTTTTTCTGTTCCTGAACAGTAAGTTAAAAGCATGGCTGGTGCCCTCCTCTTTATGGAGAAGGCCAGTGAAACTGTTCATAGCTAGAATAACAGATTAGGGGTTTGATTGTTCTTTGGTGTGTTTTACTTGAGCTGTAAAGTCTGTTCATTGAGTATAATAAAACGTAACTACCTAGAACAGAGCTCCCAGAACAGTCACAAAAAACTGCCTATGGGCTAGGCACAGACAGGTGTGGGACACGGGAGAGGTTAATGGAAAGCCATTATATTATCACCCTTATAGCTAAATGGGATTTGCTGAACAATTCACAGCTCTGTGTTTATGATGCTAAAATGTGAATGAAAGTGAGAGCAAATCAGACAAGAGGGTGAGTGTGTTGCTTTTATTTTAACTCTTAAAAAAGACTGACAGTAAAAAATGTAGAGGCTATTGGCTCTCCCTTGGGAATGTGGAAAGCCTGGGGCATGCATTTGTCATTTGCTCACAATTCTCTTGCCCCTCTGTGAGTTGTGATTTAGCTTCATTCCCCAGCTCACTGGGTTGCACCTGACCCTTTCTTTTGTGCTGTTTTTTCCTATTGTACATGGATGTCACATGGGCAGGTCTTAAGTGTCCCCTGGAATGTCCCTTCCTTATACAGTTTGTTTCTGATGTTATCAAATGAGCCCTAAAGATTTTAGAACCCCCACTGAAGTCCCAGTAATCCCAGAAACAGATGTCTTCTATGAGCTGGTTGGGTGTCCCTCATGTATTGTCCTAATATCTGGGTAGAGAGGACATCTCAAAGGCTTCTACTATTTTTAAGTACGGTAGTCATTATTTACTTCCCAAAACTCAGGAAGTAGTTGCTACTCCAACTGGGCAGATATGGCCCTCTCTATGTTTTGTCTCATTCCTGACATTGCTGGTGGCAGCTGGTATTTTCTTTTGTAACAGAGAGGTTTACTTGGCTTTTAAATGAGGTTGCTTTATGCGTGTATAGAGAGAGAGAGAGAGAGAGAGAGAGAGAGAGAAAGAGAGAGAGAGAGAGAGAGAGAGAGAGAGAGAGAGAGAGAGAGAGAGAGAGATGTAATGATCCAAAGAATGTTTCCTCCACAATGGCAATCTCTTAGAAGGACAGGTCAAACAGAAGTACAATGTATGTTCCACAGTTTCGCACCCAACAAGATTTGTCTTCTGCTCACCTCTGTGTACTGGGAATTAGGATTTATGGATTCTGCTTGGGACTTTGGGCCAAGCCTATTAGTCACGTTTAACATGCTAGCTTGCAATCTGCATTCCGCTCAAGGTTTGTCTTGTAAAGACGCATAACAGAATTCACATGAACATTTGCCATGATTGTGCACGAGGGGAGATGTTTGGATGCGTCTATCATTTCCCCCCTCTTTGCCAATGCCTTCGTTTTTTTCCTCCTGTTGACAGATATATAATTCTTTAATATTCAAACCTTTTCTTCTGACGCATTTATGGGCTCTTAATGGAATGAGCAATGAAACAGTTTCCTACATAATTAGAACTTTCATCACTTTAACCCTGAGAAATGACTGGGATTTCTGAGAAAGAAATTAAGCACCCGGTGATTACAGTGAAGAAGAAAATAGTCTCCCCCTTCAATTCTTTTTTTTTTTTTTTCATCACCCATCAAAATATACTCTTGCCACCTAGCGTGAAAACAACATTTGACATAAACATAGATAATGATTTAATGGATTCTAAGTGGTTTAAAGAAAGGAAGCAGCTTTATAAATACTATTTAAGATTCAGACCATATATAAATTTAACATACTAAAGCTGTTTTTACACGGTGTACAGAAATCCAATACGATGAGCCTGAGCTCTGATGGGAGGGGGGGCTCAAATACAATGAGATGTGATAAAGATACAGAGCAATCTAAGCATCACTTTACATTTGTTTTTTAATGTGAAAAGCCCTCAGTTGCACAGAGACATTTTAACATGAGACACAAGGTTTTATCCAGAATCGAAGGATATTTGGTAGTGATATGTAAATGTGAGGATGCAGGATGCCCTTTGGTATAATAGAATTCATATTAAGATTTGATGTTGTAGATCGCATCTGCTCCAGAGATAGCCGTGAACTCTGAGACATCTCCTTGACACCAATAGGGAAGCATGTCATAAGAACCATTATAGAACTTGCTAAAAAATGGTAACCATAAGCACAAAGTGCAATATAAATGAATAAACCATGTTCTAGCTTTAGTCTTAGTAATCTCAGGACAAAGGAACCTTCACAAGGGTTGTTGGGCGTCATGCATCATGTAGTAGGGTCCCCAACCTCTGCATAAGGGTGAATGTTCAGAAGGAACATAACATAGGAAGAATGGTATTTTGGATGACTATAACGATCCAAAAGAACTAGTTTTCATTAGAGTAGGGGCTCAACTTTTTTACCCCGGAGCCACATTCAAAAAACAAGAAGTTGGAGAGCAACTAAAGCTTGCTTTCAACCTAGGGAGAAGAATCTGTTTTGAGACAACGTCCAATGGGTTGGTGAGCAACATGTTGCTCCCAGGCCACTTGTTGGGGATCACTGCATTAGAGAGCACAATGCTTATCAGAATAGACAGAATAGAACTGTGTAGCCTTTAAGACTGAAGGACAATGTAGCCTACAGATGGAATCTCTGGTATAAGGAGTGGGCGGGTGTCGGAGAGGCCATTCGTGTACCTACACAGTCATGTATAGATGGTCCAGTAGTTGCACTAGAGTTAATAATGGCCCCGGAGGACTGTAAATTTTTATGTTTATGGAATTAGCTATGATATACAAGTGCATATTTTTATCCAACATTGTGAAATATACCTAAAATAGGGTCACAGCACCCACTATTTCCTAGGTCGCCCTCACTGACACCATGGAGATCTCAGAGCTGCCAGGTGAGAGCCATAGTACTGGGCTCAGGGTCAATGTGTTATAATGTTTTATGTATCCAGTGTTGCAAATATCACTTTGAACCATTTAACCTGATCATTCCATGCAATCTGATCTACCTTCATAACAGCAGCTTTAAGAGCTGATGTCATATTCAGTTTGGCTCCTGTGCAGTGCTATGGAAACTGCTTGCAGCTTTAGAAAATAGCTATAAAAAGAATAGATCACGTGAATATGATACTCTTTTTTTCTACTTACTCTTTAAATTCATGTTTGCATAAGGCACCTTTGAAGCTACTGATAGACTTTTGACTCCTATTGAACATATAGGCATAGAACCCACATATCTAAACACAGATGGAGCTTGAACACCTCTTCATGAGCCAAATGTTTTTACCATTTCATTTGTGCATGGTAGCATAATTAAGGAATTGCTCAGTTGCGATTGCATTTTCTTAACATTCTGTAAGGACTGTTATTTACAGAGGCTACGGTTTAGAGCTAGCAGTTAGAAATTTGGACCGACTATATGAAGTTTCTCCATGCATGCAGCTAAAAGGAAAGGCCGCTCCTCCGCCAAGCGTCCCTGTTCCACAGCTCCGATGTATACCACACCGCAGCCTCCCTGGGGCTCTGCCATCTCCACACTTATCTCAATCACAAACCAGGTGGCACCCAGGCTAAAAAATTGAGTTTTATTGCAACAACCTGCTGGACAGTGAGTCCTGATGTGTTTTGGGCATGGTGCCCTTAAAGGAGAAGGAAAGGTTAAAACAAAGTAAGCTTTATCAGAAAGGTCTATATAAATACACCAGTAAACCCTCAAAGTAATGCTGCTCTGAGTCCTAAATCAAAAGAAACACAGCATTTCATTCCTTCTGTTGTGTACACATAGGCTTCTGTATCAGACTTACAGTTTTCAGCATAAACCTCCAGGGCTAGGGCTTGAGCATGCTCAGTTTGCTCCTCTCTCACACTCCTCCTCCCCTCCCTGCTGTAATCTGAGCCCAGAGCTATGAGTGAGCAGGGAGAAACTCAGGCAGGAAGTGATGTCACCCAAGCTAATATGGCAGCTGATATCCTAAACAAACAGAGAGAGCTTCTATAGCTGTTTACTCAGGTATGGTAAAGCATTCTACAGAATAAATATATTGTTCTAGCTTGCACTATTGTGGCTAATCTATTGACAATAAACGGTCTCTGTAGCTTTCCTTTTCCTTTAATCATAGGCTCCTATAATTAAGGGCACCATGCCCAACTGAGGTAAGTGTTTGTGCTTAAAATAAGTGTTTCTCCATGCCCGGAGAACCAATTGCTTTATAAAATAGTCATATTTTTATTGAAATATACAAGACATGTTTCGGATTCAAGATCCTTCCTCAGGTGCTTATATGGATATAAGCACCTGAAGAAGGATCATGAATCTGAAACATGTTGTGTATATTTCAATAAAAAGATGACTATTTTATGAAGCTATTGGTTCTCCAGAGTATTATTATCTACAATTTGTGAATAGGGATGGGCAAATTTTTTCACCGCGTAATTGATGGCCATAGTCGTGCGTCAAAAAAAATTCGCTGTGCGACAAAATTTTTTTGACGCCCATAAATTTTAAAGGCTGTCGTCAACATTTCGCCAGCGGCAAATTTTTGGTGAAACGAAATGGGTCAAATTCGCCCTCCCCTATTTGTGAAGGCTTGGTCTGGCGGTGACTCTGAAAGTTGAAACTACTACACTACTAATGACTAAGGATCCTATCACTTGCTGAATCTGTTCTCCATGCCTGTCCCTATTTATAACTGTGACTTAATTTAGTGCTTCTTGTTTGTGTCTTTATATAGAGATATAATACACTCATTTATTGTACATCTTATGTAATTGTGGTGCTATGAAAGACCTTAGTGAGCAGGAGTTATGAGCTGGAGTCTTTTATTATTAGTGGGCTCAGTATTAAGCACAATAATGTACTCAAACTTGGGCTAGAAATTTTTTTATATATGCAATGCCGGCACCTAATTTTTTTTTCTGCCTACCATCATTGTACCTATTAAGCCTATTATGTTGACTTAGGTGCAGCATGCAAAGGAGCCCCCTACACTGTGCCATTGACCAGGCATTAAGTTTAAGGCTTCCTATCTGCAGTGCATCCACACACAGTACTTCTGAGAGTCTGTATTATTGCACATGTAGGGACCTATAGGATATCCTATCCCTATAGAGTTAATCCCCTACCTTTTGTATGTAGTTCTCTTTTCCCTTGTTATTGGGCCAAGCCCTTGTAACTGGTAAAGTGTAACAACCACACCTATTGGACAAAGAGTGTAATGACACTCCCCTGCCACACTGCTATATAGTGTGTGCAGGGAGTGTCCTCTTCCTCTTTGGCTCCTGGTGCTGCTGCTAGGTGAATCTCCACTGAGCCTGGGATCACCATAGGCCCCAGTAAGCTTTTACCCTAAAGGGACCTGACACCTTTAGTGCTAAGTCGGGGACCAGGTAATAGGGATGTAGCGAACGTCGGAAAAAAAGTTCGCGAACATATTCGCGAACTTGCGCAAAAACGCGAGCGGTTCGCGAACGGTTCGCGAACCCCATAGACTTCAATGGGAAGGCGAACTTTAACATCTAAAAAAAAAATTTCTGGCCAGAAAAATGATTTTAAAGTTGTTTAAAGGGTGCAACGACCTGGACAGTGGCATGCCAGAGGGGGATCAAGGGCAAAAATGTATCTGAAAAATCTGCCTGTGTGTGCTTGGAAGAGATAGTGTAGGGGGAGAGCTGTTAGTGATTTCAGGGACAGATGATAGTAAGTTTGCTGGCTAGTAATCTGCTTGATACTGCTCTGTATTGGAGGGACAGAAATCTGCAGGGATTTGAGGGACATTTTAGCTTAGGTAGCTTTGCTGGCTAGTAATCTACTGTTCTCTTTAAACAACTGCCATACGTTGACCTTGTAGGCATTGTTTGCCCAGTTTTTTTGGACGCAGCCACTGAAGCACAGTTGCCAGAAAAAATATGTCATATAAATGCTGAAAATAGTCATTTTTCGCCATAACGTTGACCTTGTAGACATTGTTTGCCCAGTTTTTTTGGTTGCAGCCACTGAAGCACAGTTGCCAGAAAAAATATGCCATATAAATGCTGAAAATAGTCATTTTTTGCCATACGTTGACCTTGTAGGCATTGTTTGCCCAGTTTTTTTGGTCGCAGCCACTGAAGCACAGTTGCCAGAAAAAATATGCCATATAAATGCTGAAAATAGTCATTTTTTGCCATATACGTTGAGTCAACGTATGGCAAAAAATGACTATTTTCAGCATTTATATGGCATATTTTTTCTGGCCTCTGTGCTTCAGTGGCTGCGGCCAAAAAAACTGGGCAAACAATGCTACAAGGTCAACGTCGTCGTTTTTTAAAATATATGAATGCTGCTTGAAAAAAGTCACTCCGGTGTTTTTTCTGGAGACGGTAATATTATGGATATTTAGACAGAATGTGAACAAGGTCACACAGCTAGATGGCGGGTTGAAGAAAACACTGTGCAAATAATGCCTACAGGGCAAATAATGCCTAAAAGGTCAACTTATACACTACTACAGCGGTAGTAAAATAAAAAAAGTAAAATAAAAAAAAATGAATATTAAAAAAAACAATTAAAAAAAAAATTAAAGTTGGTGCTGCTGAACTACTAGGAGCAGCAGATTAGCACACCAGTCCCACTCCCCAACACTGCTAGACTAATAGCACTGGGCTCTTATAGTAGTAGTAGTAGTAGTAGTAGTAAAACAACAAAAAAATAAATAAAAGCAGTCCTTACAAGGACTACTGTTATTGCAGCAGTCAGCAGATGAGATCAGAAGCAGGACAGCTGCCCACTGCAGCTACATACAGAGCACTGCAGTAGAAGGTAGATTACTAGCCAGCAAAGCTACCTAAGCTAAAATGTCCCTCAAACCCCTGCAGACTTCTGTCCCTCCAATAACAGAGCAGTATCAAAACGATTACTAGCCAGCAAACTTTCAACTGTCCCTGAAATCACTAACAGGCAGCAGCTCTCTCCCTACACTATCTCTTCAGCACACACAGGCAGAGTGAAAAAACGCTGCAGGGCTTCGGTTTTTATAGGGAAGGGGAGTGGTCCAGGGGAGAGCTTCCTGATTGGCTGCCATGTACCTGCTGGTCTGGGGTGAGAGGGCAAAAAAAAGCGCCAACAATGGCGAACCCAAAATGGCGAACGTCGCGCGACGTTCGCGAACTTCCGGCGAGCGCGAACACCCGATGTTCGCGCGAACAAGTTCGCCGGCGAACAGTTCGCGACATCTCTACCAGGTAACCCCGTGAACGAGGACCAGCTAAAATAGTAAGATACTGTTATAGTTCTCTCTAGGAGAGAAAGACAGAGAGGTGTAGCAGAACGAGCAGCTGTCGCTCCAACGAGGATTTGTAGTAGGAAGTAGCTTCCCACAAGGCCTGTTTGCCTTTAGAGCAGGGACCTCAGTTGATAGGGCAGTAGGTGAGCAAAGGACTACCTGAACCCTACCTGATAGATCCCGATCCCCTCACTGTGCAACGTCGGTTGAACTGGGATTTGATGTACACCTATCTGCAATATCCTTTGGGAGTCGTATCTGTTTGACTGTGAACCTTTACTGTCCAAAGTGATTCCATCTGCTGTGTCCTCAGAACTATTGTAAGTAAACCTGTGGTCATTTGCCTCTGGCATAATAAATCTGCTCCTGTTGTACCCTTTTAAAGAACCTCCTGGCGTCCATTATTCTATTTGCACTTAAATGCCTGTGAGTTGTAGTTCAACTACAGTTTAAAGGGGAAGCTTCCATTTGGCGAAGGCTCTGCCCTGGGTGAAGATTCGCAATGTAACCCATGCTCACTCCTAGCTGGTCACCCTTAACTTCTAATTGGCAGATTAGGCCAAGAAAGCGTTACATTTTTGGCGCCCAACGTGGGGCCCCGCCCCTAAATCCAGGCTATTTTTGTATTTTTGTGATTTAGTGTTTTTGTGCACTGTCGCTTTAAATTTTCGTGACAGGCGGCGGACCTGATTGGCAAAAGGCTGCCTGCACGTCTCCTCTACTAAATTGCTAGGTATTTTGCCCCTAGTATCTCAGGGCCGTGGGTTCGGGCTTGGAGGCTCTATTTCCCGATACACGAGCCTGCGCCATAGCTCAAGTCTCGCGAGCGCGAGATTTTTCTGGCGCCAATCTTTTTCCCACGCAGTAACTGTTGGCGCGCTTTGGGAGTAAGGCAGTCCCTGACGTCACGTCCCGCCGCCATTTTGTGAAGAGACTTTGCAGAGAGAGGACGTGTGTATCACTGCTCCACCTGTTAGTGCCTGTGGACTTCCGGCGGCTGCCTAGAAGTTTCACCGCACTTCCACTCTTCACATCAGCTGTACCAGCTACTTTACAGCTTCTCATTTCAGCGAACCGGAGGATTTCTACACCACTCCTGGTTCAAGGTGCTGCACCATCACGGACCACGGCTGTGGCTCATCCACGTGCAGACCTTCCGGACTTCACTACTGACTGCCCTGCGGCTGCGGGCATAGTGGAGGACTACCTACATTCTTCACACGGTAAACCTTTTCCCCATTATTATGGCTGACCATTCTTGGGAAGGTTGGGCGGATGCGGAGGAAAACCTAACTGGGGCTCCGCTGTTCTCGGATGAGGACATAGAAGATGTAGACTTTGGCCTTAGATATATTTGGGCCGGGACATATGGAGAAAAACTAAATGTCCACTATAACCGGATAGTTGTTCCCTATTGCGGGCACTGTACCCGTGAACTATCCACAGAGACCTGCAACTTTCACTCAGCGTGTCCTTATTGCTTTCATGAGTGCTGGTTAGGTCCCTATGTACTTTATGCTGATCCTAAAAAGGGCATAAAGACAAAATCCATCGCTACAGACACAGATGGACTGTCTTCAGTGTCAGGAGACTCTGCTCCTGCACCTGTTCCCGCATATCCTCTTCACCTCTCCTCAGTGTGTCCACCCAGCAACCAAAGTCTGCCCACTCCTATAAAAGCTTTGTGTACTTCACAGTCACAGGGAGTAGGCGCTAGTGGGGATGCAGCCTCAAAGAGTGAGGATCCACGTGTTCCACCCAGAGGGAGGGGGAGTACTATGCGCAGGAACCCTGATGTTGTACCTAGGCCTATCACTCCTAGGCCGGCCACACCCAAGCCTGCCACGCCTAGGCCTGCTACTCCAAAGCCAACCACTGCACCTAAAGATGAGGCTTCATCCACAGTGGTTCCATCAGTGTGTTCAAATTCTCAGCAGCCTGTTGCCTGCTTGTCAAAACCCTTGCTTTCTCCAGAGGCAC
The DNA here is from genome assembly GCF_017654675.1 of Xenopus laevis. Lineage (NCBI taxonomy): Eukaryota > Metazoa > Chordata > Amphibia > Anura > Pipidae > Xenopus > Xenopus laevis. The sequence goes on along the minus strand of NC_054387.1, from coordinate 113,851,395 downwards.
AAGGTTTCTGGGTCTCTCAGGGAAGGGCCGACCCCAAGAAGGCACGCACAGTTTCAAGGGTGCAACGCATCATCAATGCCCGTGTGCGTGACCGATGGGGTTATCCAATGCCCTATGCACCTGAGTGGGTTTATGATGAAGTAGAGAAGAATTTGGAAGAATGGCTTTATGGAGAACTTTTAAAGAAAACAGATGTGGGACCCAAGGGATTGTTTCAAAGCGATCCACAGAAGCGGCAGCGTGACATGGTCTTCCTCTGTGACACCCTCAGCGAATGGTGGTATGGGCGTACCATCTTAAAGCACCATGTTAAAAGTTGTGGGAAGTTTCAAGAGGACCGCTTCTTCAGCTTGTCAACCACTCTGCCTAATGGAGGGAAGGTAGAAAAGCCTCACCCTTCTTACTATTTGTCATACGAACACACCCTGGAAAAGTATGGGATGATTTCTTGAGCTGTCCACAGTGGATCCGGCTGGACCCTGTGTGTTGTAACTTTTCAGTATGCCTCTAAGAGTGAGAATTCCTCTTAGAGATGATTTGTTTACACTTGAGGACGTCGTTTGATTGCCCCAAGTTTTGGGCCTTCTTCATTTCCTGATGTTCTTCAAGATTGATGCCCCAAGTTTTGGGCCTTCTTCATTGTTTTGTTCACTCATTGTTCCATTTCTGGACTTCTGAACATTGTCTGGAACTTGTAAATAGTTGGGTTCATGAGACAAAGACTGCTGAGCCCCACCAAAAACTCTTCTACCTCTAACTACTCGCTGAGTAGCACCTTTATTCTTTCCCTTACTACTCCCCAAGTGGCTCTCAGTGACTTTGTACACTTGGGTAGGGGGGGTGTGATATGAATAAAGCTTTTGGTTATGGTGGGGTCATGTAACTCAACTGCACTGAAAATGAGTGTTCATGTGTGAAAAGAAATCTATGCTAATTTTTCTTTTCAGCCAAGCCTGTGGCTGGACCTCCTGATACACTATGGATGGTTCAAGTGTCGTAAGTTAAGTGCCTGAGTGTTCCTTTAAGGACCTCATGAATGTAATAAAGTTATGCAACTGATGTTATTTGCACTGAAACTTATCCAATACAGTATTGCACTTTTGCTCTTTACTGTTCTTTTCTCCACAGTACCCATTGTTACCAGGTATTCCTCAGGAGAGGATACCAGAAGAGTGATGTTCAATGGTATTGTTGGTTTGCACTTATATATTCACTTTGTTACTATTGTGTCTATATCATTTCACCATTGTCGGGACGAAATGGATTTTTCCCCCGGGTGTATGTAGGGACCTATAGGATATCCTATCCCTATAGAGTTAATCCCCTACCTTTTGTATGTAGTTCTCTTTTCCCTTGTTATTGGGCCAAGCCCTTGTAACTGGTAAAGTGTAACAACCACACCTATTGGACAAAGAGTGTAATGACACTCCCCTGCCACACTGCTATATAGTGTGTGCAGGGAGTGTCCTCTTCCTCTTTGGCTCCTGGTGCTGCTGCTAGGTGAATCTCCACTGAGCCTGGGATCACCATAGGCCCCAGTAAGCTTTTACCCTAAAGGGACCTGACACCTTTAGTGCTAAGTCGGGGACCAGGTAACCCCGTGAACGAGGACCAGCTAAAATAGTAAGATACTGTTATAGTTCTCTCTAGGAGAGAAAGACAGAGAGGTGTAGCAGAACGAGCAGCTGTCGCTCCAACGAGGATTTGTAGTAGGAAGTAGCTTCCCACAAGGCCTGTTTGCCTTTAGAGCAGGGACCTCAGTTGATAGGGCAGTAGGTGAGCAAAGGACTACCTGAACCCTACCTGATAGATCCCGATCCCCTCACTGTGCAACGTCGGTTGAACTGGGATTTGATGTACACCTATCTGCAATATCCTTTGGGAGTCGTATCTGTTTGACTGTGAACCTTTACTGTCCAAAGTGATTCCATCTGCTGTGTCCTCAGAACTATTGTAAGTAAACCTGTGGTCATTTGCCTCTGGCATAATAAATCTGCTCCTGTTGTACCCTTTTAAAGAACCTCCTGGCGTCCATTATTCTATTTGCACTTAAATGCCTGTGAGTTGTAGTTCAACTACAGTTTAAAGGGGAAGCTTCCATTTGGCGAAGGCTCTGCCCTGGGTGAAGATTCGCAATGTAACCCATGCTCACTCCTAGCTGGTCACCCTTAACTTCTAATTGGCAGATTAGGCCAAGAAAGCGTTACACACGTGTTTAATAGTGTGCCTGTTTAAGGACAAGGAACATTTCTGACTGTGTTCCAGCATAGCTTGTGCTGAGCAGCTCAGGAGGCAGTCTTGGAAAACACATGGATTGCCCTGATTGATTGCAATTTGCCCTGTAGTAGGTTTCTTGGTCTCATCGTCAACACTGTAGACTGTTCCCGCTTGTCTCCTCTTCAAGACATCAGAGCTTTGTCACTTGCTTTCCAACACAGCCGACTGTAATCACTTTTGTCTGAAGGACCATAGAGGGAGGGATCAAGAGTGATGTTTCAAGGAGAACTAAAGCCTAACTAAAGAAGTAGCTAGAAATGTTGTACATTATGTTTTGGGCTTCTGTACCAGCCCAAGGCAACCACAGACCTTTAGCAGTAAAGATCTGTATCTCCAAATATGTCCCAGTAGCTCCCCATCTTCTTTTCTACTGATTCACTGCACATGCTCTGTGCTGCTGTCACTTACTGAGCTTAGGGACCCACTCACAATATACAGTGCACATAGAATAGAAATGTCACAATATAAGGCTGATTAGTTATTAATACAGATAATTACTACATGGCATCACAGAAACCAGTGCAATTAGCATCAGAATTTAATAATCAGCCCTGTAGCATCAGCTTATATTACAGGCCAACCTTATTTTCTGCTTTATTATTTGATGACCCCTAAGCTTAGCTTCTCAACAGCTGCTCAGAGCCCACTGAGCATGTGAATGTCACAGACACTTACCAAGATGGTGACCCCCTGTGACAAGTTTGAAGTCCTGGATCATTGCTGCTATTTACAAGCTGAAACTTTAGGCTGGTGCAATAAGTTCAGTATATAAAATATGGCATTTTTTAGCCCCGTTCATTTTTAGGGTTTACTTCTCCTTTAAGTGTACAGGATTATGCATCCCCAGTGCTCCTTAGGTTGAGGCTGGGTGATATGCCATATAAAATATGGTATTTTTAGCCATATTCATTTTTAGGGTTTAGTTCTCCTTTAAATGGGTGGTTCACCTTTAAGTTAACTTTAAGTATGGCCTATTCCTAGCACCTTTGCAATTGGTTTTCATTATTTATGATTTATAGTGTTTATAGAGACTCTTTTCCAGCTTTTTCAGCTCAATGACCAAAAAAAAAAACTGCTGCTCCCTGAGGCTGCAATTGTATTTCTATGCAGGCCCACTGACTGGTTACTTGGGTAAATAAGGTAGCTGCTGAAATACCAGCTGCTGAACAAAAAACTATAAAGAAAAAAAAGAAGACCAACTGAAAATTGTTTTAGAATATCAATGTCTACATACAGACATATCCAGTACACAGTCTTGATACGGATTAGGATCTCCACCTGCTTTGTATGTTAGCGCAATGTGAGCAGGGAATTCTCCCTTGTGTTTCACCCATGTTAAATCTTTCATAACTGCTGCATCTTTTATCCGCCACGAATCAGTTTATTTTTGTTGCCTTTAATTTTGCATGGGGTTTGGGAAAGGGATCCATTAAGGCTGAATAAGAATCACTGTTCTGTAGGGGAGTAGTGAGAGGAAGAAGTGAATAAACAAGGCAAGCACAAATAAACTGAATGCCTATGAACGAATGCATTGTCCCACTCTGACATGCAGTGATCCCATTTCTCCCAGAATAAAATGTAGTTGCTTTGTCACCTGCGGGTGAGGGAATATCCGTGGGCAACACAACATTACATGTGTTATTGCCCTAAGGGGGTACAGCGATTTGTTCCATTTAATAAATGGGTCACAAGATATGTGATTGTCTAAAAGCCTAAATTCTGACTCGGCTTAAATTAAACACAGATAAATTATTTATTCACCATGTTTCAGCTCAAAACGAGTCTCAAACACACATGGAAAATTTAAATACAGATATTATCCAGAATGCCCGGGACCTGGGGCTTTCCGGATAATGGGTCTTTCCGTAATTTGGATCTTCATACCTTAAGACTGCTACAAAATCACGTAAACATTAAATAAACCCAATTGGCTCATTCTACTTCCAATAAGGATTAAATATATATTAGTTTGGATCAAGTACAAGCTACTGTTTTATTATTATCAATAAAAAGAAAATCACTTTAAAAAAATAATATTATTTGATTATAATGGAGTCTATGGGAGACGGCCTTTCCGTAATTTGGAACTTTCTGGAAAACGGGTTTCCGGATAACGGATCCCATACCTGTACCATATACTGTGCCCTTACAGAGGTTTAATGAACCCATTATTTATACAAGTGAACCCAATTTAGAATCCTGTCACCATATAAAGGTTAGATGGAACTATAAGTATAGGTATGGAATGTGTTATTCAGAATGCTCGGGACCTGGGGTTTTCCTGATAAGGGATCTTTCCATAATTTGGATCTCCATACCTTAAAGGGCATGTAAAGTCTAAAATAGAATAAGGCTAGAAACACTTTATTTTGTATACTAAATATAAACATGAACTTACTGCACCACAAGCCTAATCAAACAAATAATTTAGGCTTTCAAAGTTGGCTACAGGGGGTCACCATCTTGTAACTTTGTTAAACATCTTTGCAAGACTAAGACTGTGCACATGCTCAGTGTGGTCTGGGCTGCTTAGGGATCGTCATAAACAAAGCTGCTTGAGTTCTTAATGGCTGGGAAGTAAGGCGAGGGCTCCCCCTGCTGTTCATAAGTATGATTGTTTCCCTGCTCAGCAGTTAGGGACCGTCTGACAATTCCTATCAACAGTAGTAAATGAAGGGAGAATTTCACTGCATATAGTCAGGTTTCACATTTTTAAATTAAAATATATTGGAGATAGGTTTCTTTTTCATTAAAGAAAGTAAAAATGGGATTTTATTTTTTTGCCTTTACATGCCTGATAAAAAATTATTTAAACATTAATTAAACCCAATAGGCTGCCCCCCCAATAAGGATTATGGGAGATGACCTTCCCGTAATAAAGAGCTTTCTGGATAACAAGTTTCCAGATAGCCTATAATATGTCATATCTTCATATTTCACATTAACTAATGAGAAACACATGTTGAAATAATTTCTTACATGTTGGAATATGCTGGCGCTTTATAAATACCGGTATGGGATCCGTTATCCAAAATGATGGGGACCTGGGGTTTTCTGAATAATGGATCTTTTTATAATTTGGATCTTCATACCTTAAATCTACTAGAAATTAAATAAACCCAATAGGCTGGGTTTGCTTCCAATAAGGATTAATTATATCATTTTAAAAAATGTGTATTATTTGGATCCAATGGAGTCTATGGAAAACAGGCTTTCCGTACTTCAGAGCTTTCTGGATAATGGGTTTCCAGATAAAGGATCCCATACCTGTACCTGTTATTATTAATAACAATAATGATACGGGTATGGGATCCATTATCCAGAAAGCTCTGAATTACGGTATTTCTCATAGACACCATTTTTATCAAATAATTCACATTTTATAAACAAGTAGCTTGTACTTGATGCCAACTAAGATATAATTAATCCTTATTGGAGGTTTTAATTCTTTTTTTTTGTACACTTAAGATATGGAGATCCAAATGTCAGATTATCCAGAAAACCCCAAAGGTCCCAAGCATTCCGGATAACAGGTCCCATAGCCATAATTATAATACTACTACTACTACTAATATTAATAATAGTGATAATATAGTTTGATGAGCATCACTGCCTGAAAACATTTTGTAAATCTGTGTATACAAATATTAAAGCAGGGAATGCTTTGCACGCAAGTGTAACATTTTTGTCCCTGAGCAGTAACATTTTTCCAGCCCGTCATGACATTTTATAATTTGCATGTTTATATCTGCATCTGTCGTGCTTTGATAAGATTTTGAGTCCAAAGGCTGTCATATGTGCAATACCCCTGCCAGAATGTTCTCAATGACCTTAGCCGGGCTAATTTGCAAGCAAGGGATACGGGTAAAGCAATATACAGACCTTGGGCCCTTATTTACGTATAACATTGGAGATTTTCTCTTGAGAAGATGGGTTTTCCTATTTATGATATCTAAACGAAATTGGAGCTAGAGGGCCTTTATCTTATAGCGAGAAACAAGGGCCCCAATAATGTTTCTGGCAGGGATCTCTGTGTTTTACCCATTCACGTTCACGCCCATCTGCTGTGATGGCAGAGTGCCCAGTTTCAAGGTGTCATTCAAAAAATAGCTGCTGCCTGTAAGCCAACCAATCCCCGTCATTGCTCAATTTAACTTCCTATGTCTTGTGCTTAAATAATGTATCACATACAAAGAACACTGAATGAGAATATTGAAACTATAACAGTTGATTTAGCTCAGATCACACATCTTTGCTTATTTGCTCCATAAACAAGGACCATATCTTCTGTTTCACATATTATAAATGTGCAGGGATAGGAATGATGGGGGGCTTTTGAGATTCTTTGCCTTTCTTGTGTAATAACGTTTTGAGGTTGGCTTATTCATCTGGGCTTTAAACAGTAATGTAAGGTTAATAGCACATGGGACCTTTTGGGTGGCTTTATAAATAGCCCAACGGTGACACCAAAGCACCAACTGCTCCCTATGGAAATCACTTGTACCAGAGCTTGTCAGGCGACAGTTTTCTGAATTCATTTAATCACCTGAGATCCCACAAACACTTACCAGGAAATCTCAGTGTAAGTTGAGTTTGTGCTCTTTGGCATCAAATTTTAGGTTACTTAGTGTTGGAAGAGGCCCCCGTGCCATCTTGTCACCTGGACTCCCAAAACCTTTCAGAAAATTAAGTTTGGTTCCTGGTCTGGAGGACCGGCCACCTCCAAATAAGTAGTAACCAAACATCAACACAATATTTGCGTTTTACATAGACATTCCATAGATTGAAAGGAAACCATCATAGTCTACCGCAGACTCATAGGAACTATTTTCCATCCTCCCTTAGGCTCACAGAGTCATTCCTCCCCTCCCTCACCTTGTTTCAGTGTGAAATTATGGATTCTTGGACTTGGAAGTCCTTCAGCTTTCCAGCTTTCTATGGAAAGCTGAAAGGGACCCACACACTCCCAAATCCTTTCAAAAAATTAAGCTTGGTTCCTGCTCTAGAGGGTTGGCCACCTCCCAATCTTTAGTAACCATACATCAACACAATATTTGTGTTTTTCATAGACATTCCATAGATTGAAAGGAGACCACAAAAGTATACCTCTCACTCGTATAAACAATTTTACATCCACCTTAGGCTCACAGGGTCATTCCTACCCTCCCTTGTCTTATTTCTTTTTGAAATGATAGATTCTTGGACTTTGAAGTCTCTCAACTTTCCAGAGAAACTGTGTACCACCCTCTAGGGAAAGTTGACGGGCTCTAAATCCCAGAATCCATTCACAATAGCAAAAGGTGAGGCTGAATGACTATTTGAGCCTAAGGGGGAATTGAAAAGGGGTCCTACACGTTGGAAACAAACTATCAGGGTACAGATACCATTTATTCACAGTTTTACATAAGCTTAACTGAATGGGAGTATTTTGCCCTTTATTCCAGAGAGACCAAAACCAAGTGTCAAATGTGTTTTATAATTTAGTAAATGTGATTTATCATGTAGGAAAGAAAATTTCAGCCCAGAATTTACATCAAGGTCAGACTGATGGAGAAAATCCGCTCACCTGCCTGTGCTTCCCTGGCAAATATCTGAAATAAAGTTATGTTTATATGACCCTGGTAGTGATGTGCGGGCTGGCCCGATACCAGTGGATATCCTGCTCTCTCTGGCCACCACCTTACACTGCCAGTTTCCAACTTCCGGCTTCGGTTTTTATAGTTGTGCGATTGCTTGTCCCACCCCTTTTGTGACATCATCGGAGGGGGGGCAGGGGTCTATAAAAGGAACCGGAAGTTGGGCACTGGTGGACGCAGGTGGAGGGAGGGTTTGGGTCAGAAATATTTATAATGTATGACAGGTCAGGAAGAAGAAACCCTTTTATATAGTCCTTTAGATAAGGTCCCTTATTGCAAATGTAGTCTTTAGTTATGCACATAAAAGCCCTTCAGTGATTGCTAATGCGACAGCAGCATATTTTGCCAATTTATTTAAATACCTTTTTTTTGTTGTTAATGAATACATCTGGGATAAACGCCTATCCCTGTACCACTCAGTCGCTCTTTGAAAATCCCATCGGCTGCTTCTGAAAACTTTCTGACAGTATTCCTGTTACAGGGACTAAAAAAAAAGCGCAAATTTACCAAGCATAAAATTCGTAATCAAACCAACCAGAAAACTTTAATCCCTCTCCTGGCCTTGCTACCTTATGATTGGGCCAAAAAGATCCATACAAGTACAGCTTGGGGATCCTAGAGTCTTACTTGTGCACAAACTTCTGCAGTCAATCTATGGGTCTATCAATTAAAATGTTCCAGTACGTGCTTAGCTGATAAATGCTTTTTTTCTACTTTTTTGTTTTGTCTGAGTTTTAGAAGATACAATATAGCTGTTACCTGGAATGATTTGCGTTGTTTTTCTTTAGTTTGTCCCCTTTCTTTATATACATTTATATTTTTACATCTTGCACATTTTATCCGCCTCTGGCCAAATATGCCAGTATCAAGCCCTTCTTGTGAAGCAACCCGGGGACGTATTTGAAGCTTTAGAATACTCATTTCCAGCTCTTGCCTTTGAATGAGATTTGTCCTTGGTCAAAACACACGACTTTTCTATTTTTATAAAATCCTGAATAAGAAATTAAAATGTGGATGCGTTTAAGGTTGAAGTGGCTACATAATTTGATGTTTGGGAAACAGGTAGAGACTTTCTTTTGTAGGTCCCTGGTGCCTTCAGAATGTAGCCCGAGGCTGTTTTTGGTGTATACCAAGATATTGGGCTTTGGGAGCACTAACAAGCTCTGTCAAGCCTGTTTCAAAACCATCTCATAAACAAAGATCCTGAGGGAAATTGTTCTCAACCAGGCACACTTCCAAGGATCGAATCCTCAGATGTTCGATTTTTCTAAAGTGTAAAAGAGAAAAAAACGTGTGAGCTGGGACCAAAGTTATCTGTAGCTAAAGAATGAAATGATACATTGGACAGAAACAGCTCTGTGGAACAATAATAGGAACCGTAACCATAAAGAGCATCTAATACAGGGGAAGGTATAGGCAAGACACAGATGTATTGTCTCTTTTTATCCGTAGAGTCTATGAGAAAACTGAAAAAGTTGTGTTTGTTCCTTCTATCCCTGCCCCTTGTTGGGTTTCATCAGTTCTGTCATATCTCTAACAGAATTCAATCAGAACATAGATACCCAGAGTAAGACAAATGTGGGATCAGGTTAGATGGATAATAGGGCAAAGTCAGAAACAATGCCCCTCAATACATACAAATAGAACACACCTTATAAAGTTTCCAATATAGAAACTGAAAAACTGCCATAGTACAGATAAATGATCTGGACGCTGCCCACCATTTTTACCTTTATTTTAATTTGCTAACCTTAGTTATTCCTACTTTTAGTAATGCCTAGTCATGCTAAAGAAAGATGGCCTCTTTTCGACACAAGCTCCTGTTGAGTTATGTAAAAAAAGGCACCTAAACATTATCTGAACTTGAATAAATATAAGCTTACATAATTACATAGTTAAATTGAGTTGAAAAAAGACAAAGTCCATCAAGTTCAACCCCTCCAAATGAAAACCCAGCATCCATACACACACCCCTCCCTACTTTTAATTAAATTCTATATACCCATATCTATACTAACTATAGAGTTTAGTATCACAATAGCCTTTGATATTATGTCTGTCCAAAAAATCATCCAAGCCATTCTTATAGTCATTAACTGAATCAGCATCACAACATCACCCGGCAGTGCATTCCACAACCTCACTGTCCTGACTGTGAAGAACCCCCTACGTTGCTACAAATGAAAGTTCTTTTCTTCTAGTCTAAAGGGGAGGCCTCTGGTACGGTGATCCACTTTATGGGTAAAAAGGTCCCCTGCCATTTGTCTATAATGTCCTCTAATGTACTTGTAAAGTGTAATCATGTCCCCTCGCAAGCGCCTTTTTTCCAGAGAAAACAACCCCAACCTTGACAGTCTCCCCTCATAATTTAAGTCTTCCACCCCCCTAACCAGTTTAGTTGCACTTAGTCTCTGCACTCTCTCCAGCTCATTTATATCCCTCTTAAGGACTGGAGTCCAAAACTGCCCCCATACTCCAGATGAGGCCTCACCAGGGACCTATAAAGAGGCTTAATTTTGTTTTCATCCCTTGAGTTGATGCCCTTTTTTATGCAAGACAGAACTTTATTTGCTTTAGTAGCCACAGAATGACACTGCCCAGAATTAGACAACCCCTAGATCCTTCTCATTTAAGGAAACTCCCAACACACTGCCATTTAATGTATAACTTGCATTTATATAATTTTTGCCAAAGTGCGTAACCTTGCATTTATCAACATTGAACCTCATTTTCCAGTTTGCTGCCCAGTTTTTCAAATCAGACAAATCACTGTGCAAAGTGTCCAGTATCTTATCCTTTATTAACCCCTCGAAAAGCTTTCCTACCACTGACGTCAGACTAACTGGCCTATAGTTTTGAGGCTGAGAACAGGATCCTTTTTTGAATAGAGGCACCACAAGCTTGTTTTTTCATTCGTAGGAACCAAATATTCAACCCCTGTTATGCTCATAGAGTAATTCAATCTCTACCCTCCTTCCATATGGGATGGATTGTGCTTATCATTGTGACTTGTCACAGACAGTGTTGCACTGGGGGGAGGTCTGGGTCCACCAGGGCTGCCACATAAAGGGCCCGCACCCCTGGGCCCCCCTCCACAACCCCCACAGCCCCCCCCACCCCAGCTGCAAATCTCCCTCTGTCCCCTCCCTCCTCGCCAGTACATGCCTTCTTCATGAGGGTTATTTCTATATGCGGCTGTGATTGGGGCAGGGTGTCGTTTTGGAAGCAGTACAATTTCAAAAAGATTGACGCCAAATTCACCAATACCTTGTCTGCTGCAAATGGGGGGTTCCCAATCTTTATTCCATGGTGCTCTTGACACTTCACAGTGATCAAACGTTTCGGGACCACATGGCCCTTCCTCAGTGGTCACTGGCAGACAAGGTATTGGCGTCAATCTTTTTGAAATTGTATATTACTGGTGAGTGGCTAGGCCAGGGCCTCTACCTAATCCCCTAATTAAACTTTCATATGCAGGAAGCAGCACAGACAAGAAGCAGTTCTGCAGTCCATTGGGAGCAGGTCTGGGTCATGGATACATGAGGGCTGGAGTCCACCGTGTCCCAGACTTTAGGTTCCATCTGAATCCATCACAACACAATGCTGAAAGTAATGTTGCATTCATGAGGGGTGAAGGGAAGCAGTTAGGCTTCCTACTCCCACTCACTACCCATCCCCTACCAGTGTAAGGTGCAGAGTGTAGCAAGACCCCAAGGGCATAAGTGTATCTCATTTTAAAATACTCCTTTTTGTCTTGAAGAACCATTTCTATTATGATGGTCCAATGGGGGAGGCTACTGAGTAGTGAAGGGCTAAGAGAAGAAGGACAGGTGAAGATATGACATATGTGACTTCCCATCAGCACATCCGAAGTACAGACCAGCTATTCCACTGCAACTGGAAGTGTTATCAACATAAAAGAATTAAGGAACTTCTTAATTATATTTCTAATTAAATCATCTAAGTCTGCTCAGTCTGCATCCAGAAAGAACTATAGTCTTTTTCAGAGTTCTAATCTTTTCTTTGTTGTCATTGTCTATTATTCCCATGCCTAATTCCAAGCAGGTATGGAAATGTTTAAATACCCGTGAATGTTGCAGAGATGATCATCATGTAGGAACAGATTGTACTGTAATTTAGCATAAGTTAACCTTCAATTGCTTGTCTTTTGTGCATCAGTTTTTTTTTTATCCATTAGTCTAAGGAGAGAACAGTTGAGTTGACTTGGCAACGACAACAAATGTTTTACCCAGAGCATTTGTCATGATCGCACGTGACTGAGTGTTGTCAGTACAGAAGAGAGAAATATGGATACACATGTACACGTGTCAGATGTTCAGCGCTTTGTTAGGGACCCGACCGCCAAGGATTTTATATTGTTGAAGAACAAACTGGTTCATAAGGATAATAGGGAGAGCCATAAATGCATCACAGAATGAAGATATAACCTGTGCTCAGTTAGAGGGTACACAAGCCTTTATTCCTGTTTCAATCAATAAGGTCAGCTCTTATTAAATAGTAGAGCATGCTAAACTCTTCCTAGAATAGGGAAAGTCCTTGACTCTACCTACTGTAATAATGGGCTAAAGAGTGTCCTGTAACAAAGGCAGTTGTCATTTCAAGTAGGACCACAATGGACTCTCAGGCAAACCGGCAGGCAGAAAGGAAACTGGCTGTAGGGTAAACTGAAGATATACACTTGTCAAGGCTGAGAGAAAATACTGGCACAAGCAGGGAGAATAGAACGGCAAGTCATTATTAGCCTGGCCTTGAGACAGAGCCACCTTCTTGGCTGTAAGAGCAGTTCTTTGTTTTCTTGTACAATGAAAATATATCTCTGTGGACTCAGGGTTCTGATTTTTTTGTTAGTTCACAATCCACGGAGCTAATGTCAAATAAACTTTTGTCTTTTACCTTAAGTGATCTGCAGCTGCTGAATTTCCACTACACTGACATGGCACATACAAGTCCAAAGTTCAAAACAAAGGGGGTAAACGGGGTACACGATTCAGAGTCCAGGAGAAGGTTCTTGGCTGGCAGAGTACAGGCAGAAACAGATTAAGAACATAGGTACAGGAGCAAGGGTCAAAACCAGAAACTTAGGTACAAGAGCACTTACTATGGGCAGAGTTGCCAACAGGAAGGCGGAACTCAAAAAATGTCCCATTGTTGACCGTGGTTTTCATTTTGTTTGTTTTGGTTTTAATGTTATGCTGACATCACATCCTGGTGCCTAGTGGTCATGCCTTGAGGGATCAGCAATGTCATCACAGAGCGCTGGACCAGCTTAATGCTACAGCAGCATATCAATGTGTTGGAAGCAGGGAAATGACTGCTTTAGTATATTGCTAATATATTAAAATGAGACATTTTGGTTGTGGTTGAGCGCTAGTGTTTCCCTTACCTTTAAAATACAGCCCTGATGCTGCTTAATGACAGGCACAAACCTTAAGTATTGCTATTCAAGGACATGTAAAACCTACATTTAATTACCATGTATATAAATTGGGCATATCTTCTCCACCCAAGCCACATAATTGTACTGCATATACCCCTCCATTTGCCAGCATCATCACATTTTCCTAAAACAAACAGCAGCTTTTACCCAGCGCCCATTTTCCCTCTGACACATCATCAATAACATTGACATCTGAAAACAGGACATGTATGCTGTATAGTTTATGCAATGCAGAATACAGGGTTACACAGGCACAACATACTTTAATTAAAACGTTCTGCTGGGGTTGAGCACTGTAATGGTTAAGCTGAGCTCAGGAGAGGTGGTTAAAAGAAAAAAATAGGAGCAGACAGCTAGAGTTTCTATAGGAATTAGCAATGCTATCTTTTCATTGGCTGTTAGACTTGAGGGTGTGTTTACTAATCTGAGCTGAGAAGAAGTGAGCATGCTCATTAGCCAACATCCAAATAAAATTCCCGAGGGATGGGGCAGAGTGGGTTAGAGGAGGAGCAGGAATTTTAAGTGATTAAGGAGATTCTGCAGCCTTACTGTTAACCTTTTAACAACCAGAGTGGCAGGGATCTAAAGATTTCAAAGAGCCTTTTTGTGTGTGTGTGTGGGGGGGAGTACATGTCCTTTAAATTGAAGAATGATGGGAGTTGCAGTCCTGCAACATTTCAGTGGAACAACGTTACTATGGAACATCTATGTCCCCTTTAAATAGGAAGCAAAGAATTGGCTCATTGCATTCAGAGCAAACTACTGCTATGCAAATCTATGACAAATGGCTTTAATTGTATTCACATTGAATAAAGTTGAGATCTAAAAGGTCAGCGTTAATACAGGAGAATTCCCCAGAGGTAAACACAGAGCTCTGAGTTGAACTCCCATTCATCACAAGTTATCATCTAATTAGTCCCCACAATGGCACAGTGATAGACAGTGACCTAAACAATGCTATTGATTGATTATTAGCTTCGTATCTATCATATATCCCCAGTCATCAGCCTGTCACTCGCTGGCAAGAACCGGTGCCGTGCATCAGCAGAATTCAGTGGCCGCGGTGATGGATGAATTTCTTATAACAGATTGTGTACTGGGCTGCACTTGGGACTGGAGAAGCATCACAAACAATAGAGGGGGGAAGTCACTAATGACCCATTTGCCAGGATTTGAATCAGAGTAAGAAACAAGTTGCTATGAAGTTGCTAATTCATTGTTCTTGTCACTTCTAATTAACAGGGCAAGAGTGTGTGAGGCTGAGCCCCTGAGATAGATTGTCAGACAACTCTAGCCCATTTCATTGCTATTAACACCACCTTTAGAGAAGTCATTATATTTAAGTTTTATATATATTTGAGTTAATTTGTTTCATGTTATATTCAAAATAAACCATATAACATCATATATGCTGCCCCCAGTGCACCTGCCACTAGGGTGGGTCCAAAAACATAACCCAAACTACAGTCTGACTCCTGTTTTTTATCTATAACCCAAACACTCTGGTAGCATCACCATGGATGACCACCATTGATATACCCAAGGAGGAGATCAGATGCTGGAGAAAGACAGAGGGGCCTAATGTAGTAGGCCCAGACATCTGGAAACACAACCCTTCCAAACTTGAGCAAACAGACCCTCTTTAAGGGCTGCCACCCTGTATTACAAATACTTTTCTATACACTATTGTTGTGACCCTGGCCTGTCCATTTAAGCCCTTTAAATCTTACCCCTTCTTCCAAGTACAGAAGATAGAGCACTTTTCTCTTGTTTTAAAATCTCATTTCTTTATTTGCAGAAAGTCCTGCACAAAATGTTTCGGCGACATCGGCCTTCATCAGGTGCACGATGAAGGCCGATGTAGCCGAAACATGTTGTGCAGGACTTTCTGCAAATAAAGAAATGAGATTTTAAAACAAGAGAAAAGTGCTCTCCAGCTTTTATCTTCTGTACTTGGAATCTTTTGCACTCCGGCATGGGGTTTGCAGTCCGTTGAGAAGCACAAATATACACATGACTAAATGAAGGACAGCCCTTATTTTGTTTGATACCCCTTTTTCCACCCATGATCCACCCATTATGTAATTGCTCTATCCCAGCAATCCCCAAGCAGAGGCTCATGAGTAACATGTTGCTCACCGTCACTGACCCATTTGATGTTGCTCCCAGGGGCCTCAAAACAGGTGCTTATTTTTGAATTCGTGACTTGTAGGAACATTTTTAATATACAAAGACCATGTAGACGACCAAAAAAGGCCTTCTGCACATTGCCAGTCCACATGGTGCTACCAAATAGCCAATCAGTGCCCTTATGTGGCATTCCCTATGAGTGTTTTTGCATGCTTGTGTTGCTCCTCAACTCTTTTTACATTGGAATGTGACCACCGGCCTACCCACCACAGTTTGGGTGCTGGGATATTTTCAAAAGGTGACAACCCTACCCCCATTGTGATCCAATCTCGCCCAAAGCACGGCTCTCCAAAAGATCCATGCATCCCTATCCGGCATCATCAAAGCAGAGCACCTTCTGTATCTCTGTGGCCCTACCTTCACCTGGCAGCTCTGCATTCTCTAGGGGTGGCACATAGATTTAGCACTCCTCTACCTTCAACACTATTCAGGATGTGCAAGGCACAATGACCAAAGTACATAAGGGGGCGCTGTACTTAATGCCTACTCAATGCAGAATCAGGAGCAAGAAAACCTAAGCGCAGTTCCTTTATTTGTAGTGTTTGAATGAATAATTCTTTAGCTGCTTCCGCCCCTATTATAATAAATCAGGGCCAGGATCCCAATAGGGTCTTTATGACTTTTCTATACAAATTGCTACAATCTTTACATGCCAACAAAGCAACGGACTGAATTCTCTTTCTCTTTTCATATCACATTCTTTTCTTTCCTTCCAAATGCCATTGACTAATCCTCATTGACCGTAGGCACAGTCATAAAAGAAAGTGTAGCGGTGAGTGGGCAGGTGTATTTATGCCAGCTGTGCGTTGTGTTTAAAGCGCCCATACAAACTCACAAACTCACGCACAATGCCAATGTTTCCCTTGATTGAAGGCGGCAGACTGAGAATTAACAAGGCTAAATGTACATAAACGTGCGACCACAACAACAAAAAAAATATCCGATTTCCCCCCTCTTCTCGCTAGTGTTGTTTTTTTTCCCCTGTCCTTTTCAGCATTCACAATTGCTTAAGTCTGAAAGATCTCCCGGTTTGTTCTTTATTGATTGGTATTATAGTGAATGTAAGTAACTGTAATTTTATCAAGCTCCCGCCGGGGCATCTTCCCGTTGCCAGCTGCAGGAACAACCTGTACCGCTCCGCATTTAGAAAACATTGATCCTTTCGTCAGTGGGGTTTAATTAAATGAGGGCAGGGGGGGCACAACAGGTGTAGAGCTTTGAATCGGGCTGTTAGTTAGACACAAACGAGGGTTTGATGGGACAGGAGCGGTTATAGGCGAGAGACATAATGCACTATTGCCTGAACAATCCATTTGTCTGCCTCAAGTGATCAGCCTGGCTTTGTTTGGGAAACAAGCAATCCAATATATATTAAAGATCACCAGTATCTGCTTATATCCTCTATGTCCTATGTACAGTAACTGCTTGCCTGCTGCAGCCATCCCCAAACTAGAAACAAGAGCATTTCAGTTCCCTAGGTATGGGATCCGTTATGCACAAAACCGTTATCCAGAAGGCTACCTCCCATAGGCTCCATTGTATGCAAATAATTAAAATTTGTAAAACTATTTCCTTTTTCTCTCTAATAGTAAAATGGTACCTTGTACTTGATCCCAACTCAAATACAATTAATCCTCATTGGAGGCAAAACACACCTATTGGTTTCATTTAGGGACTAATTTATCAAAGGTCGAGTTTTTTTTATAGCTCGAATGAATTCTAATGAACTCAAATGGTATCTTATTTAAAAAAAACCTGAATGGGAAAAACCTGATTCTGCATTTTTGAGTCCAGAAACACAATAACTAACATTTTCGTGGAAAACACAAATCAAACCTTAATAAATCTGCTCCCTAATGTTGACTATGTTTTAATTATTGAAAATCCAAATTCAAAAATACACCATCTCAAACCTGTCGGTATGTAGAAGTCAATGGCAGATGACTTGAAGTTGTTTGTTGACATTGTGATCTGTGCTGGATACTCTGATTAAGTCAGGCTTTTTGTTTGATAATCTGAAAAAGTCTAGTTTTCATGGAGACAATTCGATAAAGTCGAGTTTTCAGAGCGTCAATTGTACGATTCGAATTGACACACTAATTTGTTGCAGAGTTTTTTCCCTCTGACTTTCTCAAGAAGAATTATTGACAAATCAGTTTGATTTGTGGATGGGAGTTAAGTCGACTTTGTTTTAATGTATGCAGTGTTGTATGCAGGATAGTAGTTTGATAGTAAAGCTGTGGGGGTAATGCAGCAATATAAATATGGGATGGTGTGTTTAAAGGGCATGTAAAAGCAAAAAAATAAAATCCCATTTTTACTTTCTTTAATGAAAAAGAAACCTATCTCCAATATACTTTTATTAAAAAATGTGTACCGTTTTTATAAGAAACCTGACTGTATGCACTGAAATTCTCCCTTCACTTACTGCTGTGGATAGGAATTGTCAGATGGTCCCTAACTGCTCTGCAGAGAAACAATCATACTTATGAACAGCAGGGGGAGCCCCCATCTTACTTCCCAGCCATGCAGAACTCAAGCAGCTTTGTTTCCCTGTTTTGATAATTTATGTTGATCCCTAATCAGCCCAGATCACACTGAGCATGTGCACAGTCTTGGTCTTGCAAAGATGTTTAACAAAGTTACAAGATGGTGAGCCCCCTGTGGCCAACTTTGAAAGCATAAATTATTTGTTTGATTAGGCTTGTGGTGCAGTTCATGTTTATGTTTAGTATACAAAATACAGCATTTCTAGCCTTATTCTATTTTAGACTTCCCTCCCCCTTTAAAGGGGTTGTCTACCTTCAGGTTAACTTTTAGCATGTTATAGAATGTCCCATTCTTAGCAATGTTTCCTCTGATCTTTATTTTTTAAAAATATTTCATGAATTATGAATTACTTGCCTTTCCTAAGTCTTTCAGATGGGGGTCACTGACCCTTTCAGCCTCGCACTCCGAGGCTTCAGTTTCATTGTTATTAAAAAATGTATACTTATCTTTATATTCAGGCCCCCTTCTTTTTAGTTACTGAACACTGTGCCTAGTTGCTTGGTTAAATTGATCCCTAGCAACCAGATTGCTGTTGAAATGCGCAGCTGAACAAGAAGCTAAATAAAGCCCAAGTGCAAATTGTCTTAGAATATCTCTAAAAGTTCATGTAAAGGTGAACAACCTTTTTAACACAACAGGATGGTACCAGTAATGCTCTAAATCATATTTGACCAACTTTGGCCTCCAGCTGTTGAAAGACTTTAGTGTGTTGATTCTGATTGGATTAAAAATAACAGGGCTCATTTACCAATTCTGGGCAAATTAGCCTCAGTGCAGTAGATGAAAGCTAGATGCTTGGGGCTAGTGCAATGAAGCAAAGTTGTCCAGTGTTAGTTAATGAGCCCCGTTGAGCCTAGTTTATAGAATCTTGTCTCAGGCCCCACCACTACTAAGGAAGTCCTATAAATTGCATAAAGTCAACAAGCAGGAGAGGTAATCTTGCTTCTGCGAATGCTTAGGGGCTCTGCCAACAACAGTTGTACAAATAAGGGTTCCAGAATCCTGGTACAAGGGTTAATTGAAAACAATTATGGTAACCAGATTCAGCTAATCACTCTAATCAAATACATGGAATCTTTATCCATGTACCTACTATCGGTTGTAGGCAAATTCCAACTATTGAGGATCAAGCTGGACACATCTGTGATATATCTCCCCCGTGGTATTCAGAACCTCCAAAAGACCATTCCATTTCTGCCCTGTTCTTACTGAAGGAAATTATTACATTAATAAAACGAGCCCAGGCAGAAAACTGCACATCCAGCTCCTTCTACTTCTACATGCACACTAATGCCTTTAATTAAATCTTACACCATCACATTCATTAAAAGAGACTTATAAAGATTAATCTTTCTTGCTGTCGCACGTACGGTCACTGCACAATTAGGATACAGAAAAGGTTAAAGTTATGCTGCTGCATGCAGGTTTGTAATCAGCAGATGTTCCTCTCATGCCTTCTGTTCTGTGCCTTCAAATTAGCTGTTGACGGTGTTGTCCAATGCAGAATTCCCTAGTAATCTGAAAAGAGTTTGTTTTATCCCAATTATGTGTGTATTTTCTCTGAACTGAGGGGGCTTGGAGCAGTGGCCTGGGGGGCAGCCGTATGGGGTTAGTGGGTGTGGGGTCATTCTTCCACTTTGCAGCGTTGGTAAGGCCTCATCTAGAATAGAGAAGGTACAGAGAAGGGCAACTAAGCTGGTAAAAGGTATTGGAAATCTTAGCTATGAGAAAAGACTGGCCAAATTGGGGATGTTTACACTGGAGAAGAGGTGCTTAAGGGGTAATATGATAACAGAAGATAAACAGTTTGTGCAGGCTTGGAACAGTGCCAGGCCAAGACGACTGGGCGCCCTAGGCAACCCAGCCAACAACGTTGCCCCCCTCGCGCATGCGCAGAAGGAGGAAGTGAGTGCGCATGCGCACAAGAGCAGCGAGGCCGCACCATTGCGCAAGCGTGAGACATCGCAAGAGACGATGAAGCGAGAGTGCGTATGTGCCAAAGAGCGTGTATATGTGTGTGCCTGCCATGTACATGTGTGTGTTTTACTTAGTATAACTGATTTTGCATTTGTGTGTTTGGACCAAACCCAGATATCTTTGTGCTGCTGCAAAATGAATTGTGTATTATTGTGTGTGTTTGCCAAGTATTGTCACAATTTCTCTACTTGTGCAACTGTGCCTGTTACATCTGCTTTTGTTGATGCCTTTATAGCCCTATATGTTTGTGTGTATGTGTGTACAGTATTTATGTGTGTGTTTGAGTGTGTGTGTGTGTGTATGATTGTGTTTGTGCACCTGCCTGAATCCCTGATTGAGTAAAGCCCATGTACACTGCTGGCAGGACCCGCACCCTATTAATTCAGCTTTACAACAGGCACTGTGTAT
This sequence comes from Xenopus laevis, assembly GCF_017654675.1. NCBI lineage: Eukaryota > Metazoa > Chordata > Amphibia > Anura > Pipidae > Xenopus > Xenopus laevis. The sequence continues at coordinate 113,830,899 of NC_054387.1, read as the reverse complement.
TTATCGTGCCTTGTTTTCTAGTGGCATCCTTAATTGAACTGGCACCATTGTTATTGGCAGTATATTAATTCTAGTGTGTTTTCTGGTTTGTTATAAATATTATTCTGCACTGTGTTCTGGGGGATTCTTTATTGAATTGAGACCATGTTTACACTGTGAGGTATATAGGTCTATTATACACAGAGCTGGCCCTATTACCACATGGAGACAATTTACACAACACACTGAAACTCTATTCTGGGGCATTACGTATCAGATTGGCACTGCACTGAATGCAGGTGCGCTCCGCCAATGAGGCGAGCTGAGGCGCTCGCCTCAGGCAGCAGTGCCAGATAAGTTTCCAGGGGCGGCAAAAAGCCGCTCCTGTCACTTTAAAGAGCCGAATTTCCGGTTTTGAAACCGGAAATTCGGCTTTACTAGTGCGAGAGAGCGCAGTTGTGCTCTCCGCACTAGTGTTTCTGCGAGGGGAGGGGCGGCATTTAAGGAGCCGCCTCAGGCGGCGTCTTCATTAGAATCGGCGCTGACTGAATGTGCTTGCATAACGTGCCATTTGACTATGAAACAAGTAATTGAGTTTATAGCTGTAATTAACCTTCCCAAACCATAACATCACCCTCTGGCTGTGCCTGCACCACTACTGTAGCTCCCAGCACCCCTAGTGTGTAAAGCACCAAATGAATGTCTTCTCTGAATAATGCAAGTGTTTTCTTTCACATGTGTGTCTATGTCATGCTAGTGCCACACGTGATGTTTATTGGCTTCAACCCACTTACTTATGTCTCTGCAATGAGAGGGCACTGTTTCAGCCTGGGTAAATATACACAGAATGGGATTCAGCACAAATGCATGTTTTCAATCCAAAATCTGCTTTGTGTGTATGCACCCAGGCCAACACTGTGCCTGTCAATGAAGAGGCAAAAGTGAGTGGGTACCAGCAGATCATTTGTTTCTCACTAGTCTGAGACTGTAAGTGTGTGAGTCAATGCAAGTGTGTATGTGAGAAAAACTATGGTTACTGAACATTGCATCTGATACCCTGGGTTTTTTTTACTTCGTCTGGATCAACTAGCAGTTAAGCAGGTTGTATATAGACTTAAAAGATTGAACTTTATGGACGTGTGTCTTTTTTAAACCTCATTTTCTATGTTATTATGTCGATTGCTGAGGTTGCAAACCGGAGAGCTGCTGAATAAAGAGCTCACTAACTCAAAAACACAAATAATAAAAAATGAACAACAATTGCAAATTGTCTCAGAATATCATTATCTACATCAGGGGTCCCCAACCTTTTTTACTCGTGAGCCACATTTAAATGTAAAAAAGAGTTGGAGAGCTACACAAGCATGGAAAAGTCCATGGGGATGTCAAATAAGGGCTGTTATTGGCTGTTTGGTAGCCCCTATGTGGACTGGTAGCCTACAGGAGGCTCTGCTAGGCAGTACATCTGGTTTTTATACAACCAGAACTTGCCTTTAAAGGGCATGTAAAGTCTAAAATAGAATAAGGTTAGAAATGCTGTATTTTGTATACTAAATATAAACATGAACTTACTGCCCCACAAGCCTAAGCAAATGATTTATGCTTTCAAAGTTGGCTACAGGGGGTCACCTTCTTGTAACTTTGTTATACATCTTTGCAAGACTAAGACTGTGCACATGCTCAGTGTGGTCTGGGCTGCTTAGGGATCATCATAAACAAAGCTGCTTGAGTTCTGCATGGCTGGGAAGTAAGGCGGGGGCTCCCCCTGCTGTTCATAAGTATGATTGTTTCCCTGCTCAGCAGTTAGGGACCGTCTGACAATTCCTATCCACAGCAGTAAATGAAGGGGGAATTTCACTGCATACAGTGAGGTTTCTTATAAAAACTGTACACATTTTTTAATTAAAATATATTGGAGATAGGTTTCTTTTTCATTAAAGAAAGTAAAAATGGGATTTTATTTTTTTGCCTTTACATGCCCCTTAAGTCTGGAATTCAAAAATAAGCACCTACTTCGATGCCACTGGCAGCAACATCCAAGGGGTTGGTGAGCTACTGGTTGGGGACCACTGATCTACATCATACTAAAAGCTAATGCAAAGGTGAATAACCCTGTTAAACTGGCTATGTCCAAAAGCTAAACTGACTAAATGAAATGCTAAACTGCAGCAGTGTTATACATTGCAACCAATGAGATATCTGATTTATTTTACTTGCTTGTAATGCACTGATCAGCAGTGATTACTGTATGAAGTGTAGTTCATAGGCATCTGTTTGAAAACAAACATCTGATTGGTAGGGATGGGTTACTAGACCTGGTGCTGGTTTTTATCTTTCATTCCCTATGAGGCATAGACTACCGATGCCTGAAAAATCCTGCGGCAGTCCAGTGAAAAATTACTGTATCAGTATAAAGATAGTTATACAAAGGATACCATTAATAATGATACCACTCATTTATTATGGACGCAGGGACATTTGGGGGCATTCCCTTTAACAGCTGCAATGGGATTTTCTAATATTTGTGCACTTTGCAGTATATTGTCTGTGCCGGCTTGGAGACATTATGTCATTTCTCATGCTCACTGCCTGTTACAGGAACCTGAACAGAGGCCCAAGGTCAGGTAGCCTGGAAATAAAAGTAATGTATGTGCTAATGGGACATTAGGGACCGGTAATGGATGGCATGCTAGAGCCAAGCTTTAGGGGCAGACTTGATAGTGTTATCTCCTCATCATGGGTGATTTCTTTTATACCATCAAAGAAAACCTTTCACTGCTCTCAAAGACATGGGTTTATATGTGTGTCTGCTCCATGGTGAAGCAGGAACAGCCGGGGTGCTGTATTGCAATAATAAAATATGCCCAGTGCTGCCATTTATTGCATTGCAACAAGGCATTTATTTAGGCAGATGAGTCGAATGACCCTCCAAATTGGGGACTGTTTGTAACTAATGCTCTGTCTGTGCCCAATACCTTCAAGGAAGTAACTACTGAAATACTATAAAGTGACTGTATTTTGTAACATTTAGGGGGTTATTTACTAAAACTCAAATTTACAGTCTCTCATCTTTTTCATTAAACCGAGCTCAACCAAACTCCCAACCATGATTTTATATTATGTATCAATAAAATAACTCGAAAAAGTCGGGTCAGGAATAGACGCGATAAAATTCAGTGAAAACTTGAAAAGTGCACTTTTTTTAGATTTGACGCCCGAATCGCTCAATTTTTTCTGGTAATTGCCCAAAAAGCCAGAATTTTTGGCAGCGCAGATCACGATACCTTTAAATTATAAAGGGGACACTTACCATTGACTTCTACATGACCTAGGCAGGTTTGAGATGGTGGATTTTAAAGTGGGCGTCTAAATAATGTGCAAGTTACTATGCAAAGTGCAAAAAAATGGCTGATTGAGGCCCAACTGCACACCCTGAATTCTGTTAAATAATGACCCCTAGAGCAAAGCATATTAAAAACAGGATGACATGCACTTTCAGCATGCATAAAAAACACTGGTTATTGGTATATTAATTCTATACAGCTCACTGATTGGCTAGAGGGACTGTAGCAACACCTACTCGGTATCAAAATCCAACATTGAGCAAATGATACTATGGCAGTAACCAATAACCACCAATCCGATATTTGGTTAGGGTACGTTATGTGAAGTACAGTCATCAGAGCTAATTGCTGATTGGTTGCTTTAAGAAATCGGGCAGCCTGATTGCCTAGAGAAGCTCAGTGACCGCATGGCACTGCTGCAAATTTGTTATTAGGCTGGAGTGGTCATGGGAGCTAGTTGAAGTATATCGAATTTACTGATTGGCTTACTGGGCCTATACATTTACATTGTTTGATTTATTACAGGCATGGGATCCAGGGTCAGACTGTACTGTATTTTCCCGGGGGGCTCAGACCCGCTGCCCCCCGCATGCCTGAAATTGAGCTCTCCCTGACTGCCCCCTGCCCCGATCAATAAGAGAAAAGCAGGTATGAGCTGGTAGTTGTGGGGATGTGGGTGGAGGGGGGTTTGTGGATGGGACCCATGAAGGTGGTGGAGGGTGGTCAGGGATTGGGGGCTGGGAGCCCGGGGATGTGTGTATGGCAGGGTATTTTGTATGCTCCAAAGCTACTAGCAGCAGCTACTGGTTGTGGCTACAAAATGCCAAATAATACCCTGCCATAGAAAATACTGAGAATTGCCTCTGCTAAAACACACATAGTAGTTTAAAAGCCAATTATCACTATTGTCTATTTTATAGCCATGAGAAGTAGTTCTGTGTGTCTTCATGCTTAGCACTCTAGGTTCCAAATTACAACACCCTGCATCCTCCCAAATTCCACCCAATAGAGGTTTGCTGGGCTGGTAGTTGTGCAACATCTAGAAAGCTAAAGGACGCTTGTGCATGAACCAATAAAAATATACACATCCTATACTGAATAATAATCCCAGCCCCCCCCCCCCCCACCACCAAAGTGATTTATGGCTTGTTAAAGATCTGATCTATGTGATTGCTTCATCACTCAATAATGCATTCCACTGTGCCCTCCCATGCCATAAAATGCTGAATATTGCTGTTCTAGGGAACAAAAGCCGAGACTAAATAAGAGGTTACTTGCAGTTTAAGTGAATCAGCTCTGATTTATTTCTTGCCTAATATTTCTCGGACATTTCATTGATTTCCAGTCCGGCTCAAACGGATATTGATAGCATTGCAACTGCCTTCAAATTAACAACAGTATGTCCACCACTGCTGTAAATACCCCCCAACCCCATAGGAGCATTCTGCAAATCTAATATCCCTTCTAATGGAGAAATGTTTGCTTCTCGCTTCTGAAGCTGAGCCCTGGTAGACATTTCTATCTCTGGAATCCTAAGCAGACGCACTGTTTATGTCGTATGGTTGAGCAGCCTGCCGTGTCCGTTGCTTTCCGCAGATGGAATCCCTAAAATTGATTTCCATTTTGCCCCCCCTCCCCACTTTGCCACTTGCTTATGCCAATCACATTAATAGGGAAGCTCCACCAACCTGAAAAACTCTTCTTTTCTTCTCCATGTGACTTGGGAGTTTAGAGTGCTATTATGTGCCGCTGCATAATGGTGTCATACAGAGCCGGGGAAGGTTTAGCTAAGCCTTTCATTCATAAAACATCACACTGACGCACACAGGGAAGGCACAGACATTACTGTATACCAACAGGTAAAATACAGCTGCTGAGCCACACATTCAGAACTGCTATTTTATATATATATATATATATATATATATATATATATATATATATATATATATATATATATATATATATATATATATATAATGGCATGACAGTAATGGAAGCATCTTAATGCTAAATAGTGGAACTGTCATAGTTGTGTCTAGCTGAGACTACTGTGCACATTTCCGAAACATGCCGAAACTTCAGTTACATTTTCACTTGAATAAATGTCACCATTTTTGCATTTTAAGACCTGTGAGTGCTCGCCTTCTTCTGGATATTCTACTGCTTTGCTGTTAGCACCCAGGCACCAACCACACTCTACACAAGATGTGCCGGTCCCATAGCTACTCTTATCTGTATATCTGTATATTCCAATACTTATATTAAGTAGATCCTGGGCCACAAATCAAAAATGTTTCCCCAAACTCAAACCTTAGGAACATTGGCCTGTTTTTTTCACATACATATATGGGAAGTGTGTTTCTGGTAGGACATCCTATACCATCTACTGTATATTCCTGGCCTCCCAGCAACCTAGGGGTTTGTCTCACTTATATCAGATAGGGCTCCATTTAGTATCTGGCTGAAACATGCATGAACACCATAGAGATGCCTATAAATATCATTCACTGACGGGATGGCGTTACGGGATGAGTTTACATCCCCTTTAATAAATGACCTCCTCAAATGTTTTCTGTCCGATCTTTGTCTTAATGTCATTAATGTCATTGTTAATGATTGGTCACCTTCACCATAATTGACCCACCCCCCACAATTTTTCCACAACCTATCTCCTTCAAAAACGATCCTTCCATATTGCAGTTGTATCTGATTGGATGCTGGAGCATCATTTATTAACATAACAAAGACCGCAAGTGAACAAAAGCAACCCAATTAGTGTTTGAACAATTTGTATATCATTAAACCACCCAAACCACTTGGTGGCTGCACTGATCGTTCCCAATGTAAGTGCAGCCTGACTAATCATTTAGAAGGGGTTTTTTCCCATGCCTGGCACTTCTTTGGACTTACCAACCTCCAGTTCTCACTCGCTGTATTCATTACCTACCCAATTTCCAGACATCTATCAGCTGACCCACATGTAGACGCCCACCACACCCAGTTGTTACTACAAACATATCAGCTCACAACCCATCTAATTCCCAAACAGGTAAGGTGAGAGAGTGGGGTCTGTGCAACTAAATGTGTCCCTTTTCTCCGAACGGTCCCCTTTGGCTCCTTCCAATGTCCAATAGTCCAATAGTCCACTTCCTGAAGGTTGGCCAAATTCCTAACCTCTCCTTAACGCCCCTTGCACTGGGGGTACTGTCTGCTCCATGGGGGTTCTAAGGAAAACTTTCATCCCAAAATGACCCTTTATGTTTTCATTTTAATTTCAGTATTTATTCAGGAGTAACTAGTTCTCTATAACGAAAGGCTCCCCTTTTCCTCTAAAACTGCATATCAGTGGAATATTTATCTGACTATTTTAATAGAAAAAAATCAGACCAAACTAGAATCCACAATTGGAACTTATTTATTATTAAAAAAAAAAAAATCACAATTTTATCAGATAGGGGAAAAACACGAACAAAATTGAGTGAAAATCCCAGAATCGCTCAATTTTTTCAGATTTTTTCCTGAAAAGTCATAATTTTTCAAATTTTTGCCCTAAAAGACAGAAATAGTCGGATTTTCAGGCTAATCCCAGCACAGACCACAGAAACTTACAAATAGGATAGGGGCCTCTCCCATTGACTGTATATACAACTTCGGCAGGTCTGAGATGCCAGATTTTCGGATTCTGACTCTTTAATAAATCTTGAAAAATTTCAGTATTTTTTCCTACTAAAAATTCTGATTTTATAGTAAAAAAAATTGGATTTTTTGAGTTTTTTCTATTCTGACTTTTCTAGCAGACAAAGTATGAAGACGGAAAGATCCATTATCCGGAGGTCCTGAGCATTTTGGATAACAGGTCCCATACCTGTATAAGGGTGGGTCTAAAAAGGTAGCTAATAATCGATTGAAACAGGAGCAAAAAGAGATTGAACCCTATAACCTCTTCAAGTTTGCAGAGTACCCTAAGCTCCATCCAACTAAACATTTATGGTATGAATTGTAATGCTGATGCGAGACAGGCATGGTCCCCAACCTCCCAATCTCTTATATACAGATAAAAGCAAATCCCACCAACATGTTCCAACATCAAGTGGAAAGCCTTCTGTGAAGAAGAGAGAGTAAAAGCTGTTTAAGAGGGAAAGAGAGGACCAACATGTTTTTTGGGAATTAGATTATGGATAGACAGGTGGTCACCTAGTTTTGGTTATTAAAGTGTAGCTAGAATCTGAGAATACGTAGCTCAATAAATGTGCCATCTTGGCAAATGCAAAAGGGACTATAACTTTTTTAGGAAATTAACCCTTTTTACTCCAGAACTACTCAACTATATAAAACACATGGTTTTTAAGTACCATAATAAATGTTATCTCTTGGTGACAGTGTTTTTTTTAGTCTTCAAATTGTAAAATAAATGTAAGATAACACCCAATAAAAATGTCACATTTTACCTTTGGCAGCATTTTTCAGTAAAGTGCAGGAAATCAGTAAAGTTAATTATTTAAAAGCAACCGCAATATCAAATTCGTCAAAAAGCATTTAATTTTGTGCAAACTCGCACAGTTTTAACATCAGACAAATAAAAGGACGAACATTAAGAGCAGCCTGCTAGATGAAATAAATTAAAATGAAAATAAAATGGAGAGTTGTGGGCTGATTGTGTCCGGCTGCATCAATTATTAGCTGGGGTTATTGCAGAAGGTGCGGTATATTATGCTGCACTCTATGGGAAATCACCAATAGAAAGTCATGGCAGTCTTTGAGATGAAAGATTTTTGGGTATTCTTATCGACTGCATAACTGATTGCACCCCCTTTAGTATCAGCCCATCCCATTAATAGGTATCATGTAATTTTCTATTCTCTATATAGGGCACTTAGCCCCATATGTAATAAAAGCCACTAAGTTTGCCCAGGAGCAGTAACCCATAGCAACCAACAAGATGTTTGCTTTTAGACAGGTGACCAGTAAATGCTACCTTCTGATTGGTTGCTATGGGTTACTCTTCTTGGGCAAACTTAGTGTCTTTAATTACATAACCTCCTTAGAGTCATCACATACAGACCGGCTGATGATTACAGGTTTGGGATCCGTTATCCAGAAAGCTCAGAATTACAGGAAGGCCATCTCCCATAGACTCAATTTTAATTAATTAATAATTCACATTTTTAAAAATGATTTCCCTTTTCTCTGCAATGAAAAAACAATATATTGTACTTGATCCCAACTAAGCTATAATTAATCCATACTGGAAGCAATGCAATCCTATTGGGTTTTATTAATGTTTAAATAATTTTTAGCAGACAGAAACATCCCTTATTCAGGTTCAGAGCATTCTGGATAACAGGTCCTATAATTACATTCATTTCATATTGTGACCACCTTATTATACCTAGAATTAAATGTCACTGCCTGTACATATGTATCATAAGTATCATTATATAGAGCATTTACTGCATACATTCTTTATTGTGCAACGTATCCTTAAATGATTTTACAGGGAATTATGCTAGGCTATAAAGGGATGAAGTGGAAATCTATGTTTATTTAATCAGTGTCGGACTGGGACACCAGGGGCCCACCCAAAAACCTTAGACCAGGAGCCCACTAAGTACTATTTTTCTTCCTCTCCTCACTCTATTCTTCTAGTCTCTAATCTTTACACACTATAAACTATTTAGCTTCATAGAAATAGGGAATGGCCATGAAATAGGCCAAAAGTTTAACAGCATGAGGGCCCACTGATACCTTGGCCCACCAGGAGTTTTCCTGGTATCCCGGTGGGCCAGTCCGACACTGTATTTAATGTAATTGGTGCAATAATACACAACAGATGCACCTATAGCAGTATTTCATTTAAAGGGCTACTCCGCTTAAAATATTCTGTCTGAATCGTTCTTAGTACAAGATAATAGCTAAACTTGCACAGTTTTCAGAAAGAAAAAAAACACTGGTTGGCTGGCAAATCAGTAGTGATGGGCGAATTTGTTCGGCAGGCTCGAATCCGCTGTGAATTTTCGTGTTTCGCCGCCAGTGAATAAATTCTGGAATTTGCTGCAATATTTATTTTTTTTGATGCCGGCAACAATTTAGATGCCGGCGCTGATTAAAGGACGTCCATTAACTTTAATCGACGCCAATTTTGACGTCTGTGAATTGTCGGCTGCGTCAAAATTCGCGTTTGGCTAATTTTTTGCCCTTTTCATGAATTTCTCCTCCATCACTACAAATCAGCCTCCATTTACATGAAGTCTGTACTTGGACTCTCACGCAAAAGTTGAAGGATGGCATGTTGTTGCCACCATGGGTTTCTATGGGTGGAATTACAAATAAACTCATTTAGACACAATCTGCTGTCGCTGAAAGTTAAGGGCTCCCAATAATTCACAGACCCATACATGCATATATTAAGCATCTAAGGAGACCCAAGTCACACTGGCATATTTTTGCTGACAGTGGCAGGGCAATGCTTCGGCCCCCCATCATAGACTTAAACAAGAAGGAAAGTGTAACACAATAGGACGTGCCAATATGTTAGCACATTGTATTACACTTTTCCTTGTCCTTAAAATATCAGCCACGTCTCACAACGTAATGACAGACAGCTATTATCCATTTCAGTAGAAGGCAGACTTGAGGAGCAAATTCCATGGGTCTAAAAGTGAAATGCAATGCTTTTATACAAACCTATTTATTTGCCCATTTGATAGCAACGGGATGCCCTTTTGGATTGACTGGACTGCACAGTTGTCCACTATCACCTATTTTGTGGGCCAGTAAATGCTCATAAGTGCTCCGAATTTTTGGCAGACTTCTACTCATATGACTGATAAGCCTTAAGGCCCCCATACACGGGCCGATAAAAGCTGGCGACAGACTGAGTCGGTAGCTTATTGGCCTGTGTGTGGGGCCATCCGACGGGCTTTCACAATCGATATTTAGCCAAAAGTTGGCCAGATCTTGATCGGGCAGGTTAAAAAATCCTGTCAGATCGCGGGCGCATCTGTGCGTGTATGCAGTCCTGCGACCCGAAAAGCCTGTATTAGATGCATTATGAACCAATCGTTGGGCCCTAGGGCCCACGATCGGGTCAGCCCGATATCGCCCACTGCAATGATCGGATCTCTACGTGGCCACCTTTAGAATTAATATCTTCTGATTTCTGTGTAGAATGGTGGCTCCATACTGTTCAGGGTTGTGGACAATCCCATGCATGAGGATTCATCATTCAGATTGCTGATCCATTTTGGATGACCGTGATTGCTCCTTATCTCCACCTGGCAATTTGGTAGGAATAAACTTGTTCAGGGTCTTGACACAATGCTCAATGGCTTTACAACTAGTTGTCAATCACCATATTGTCTAGGTATAGCATTCAATACTGTTGACCTGTTGGAGTATCCATTGTTCTCTATGGGGCAAATTCACTAAGATGCGCACTTCGCCGCACTTCACCGCACTTCGCCAGGCGTAGTTTCGCCAGGGCTCCGCAAATTCACTTAAATCCGAAGTTGCGCACATGGGTAGCGTAAGGTTGCGAAGTTGCGCTAGCGTTGATTCGCTATATAAAGCGAAGTTACGCTAGCGAAGGCTAATTTGCATACGGCGCGAAATTCAAATTTCAATGGAGGAATACGTATCTGCACTACAAATGCCTAGAAAACCTTCAAATCAGCAAATAAAATTTTATTTTGCCCTACACATGTGCCCATTGTCTAGGTAAGTTGCCATGAGTCAGGAAATGTAGGGGGGAGGAAGGGGAGCCCCAAAAAAATTTCGATCTTTTTCAGCCTATCAGCCATCATGTAGAAAACACGCCAGCGTTTTTTGGGACTTAGAAAAAAAATTGACTTTTTTTTAAACAATCCCTATCTACTCTATTGCGCTTTGCCAGGTCTGAGGTGGCGAAGGAAGTCTAGCGTAAAAAGGTAGCGTTCAGTACACTGCGCAAGTTAGTGAATTTGCGTAGTTTCGTCGCTAGCGAAAATTCGCCTGGCGTAAGGTTGCGAAGTAACACTAGCGAAACTACGCCAGCGTTCGTTAGTGAATTTGTGCAGTAGCGAAAATGGGCTCAGGTGTCAGTGGGTGTGGACTTCCGTGCATCTAACCATTTGGCCTATTTCATGGTCATTACCTATTTCTATATGGGAATAAAGAGGCTTAATGATGGAAGACTAGAGTATGTAGAGAAAATAGACTAGGAGGATAAAGAGATTGAGAAAGAAGACGAGGAATAACAGTTTGGAAAGTGGACCAAGGTATAGGGTTTTTTAAACATTGCTTCTTATTGACTTAAAGAATCAGACAGACATCTCATTGGATGGAAACTGAAAGGGTTGATTAAGCGTCACCATTGTTCCATCGATCTTTAACTTGACTTAACACTACCAACTTAACCATCTGCTGGGTTCTCTTCATTGCTCACTTAACAAACTACAAATGTAACCCCCTTCCTAAATAAGTTGGCATTAATGTAAGGGAAAAGAAACATTTTTCTTATATGGAGATATTCCCTCCATTGTACGATATGTCGTAAAATACATTTTTTTTCTTCTTATTGTCCTTCTCCAAGGCTTCAGGAGAAATATATCTACAGTATGGCTTAATAGGATTTTATTGATGGAGCAGGGAATATAGATTATTATTCTAATTACAGTTGATGAGGCTACAATTTATTCCACATTCCCTATACCCCTTTAGTACTAAATTGAAGCTTTAAAATTTAACCTCCAGTAATAAAGATAGATTTTACAGCTCTGCATATTCTTAATCATTAATCTCTCGTATTTTAATCAAACACAATCTTAAAGCTATTTTGCTCTGATGTTAAAAATAGTTAGAAATCTTTATCTGCAAAATCATGAAATTATATCCAAGGAAAGAGTTGGAATCCTGTCTGGTTACAAAACTTTGTACAGGTATAGGATCCCTTATCCGGAAACCAGATATCCAGAAAGCTCCGAATAACGGAATGGCTGTCTCCCACAGACTCCATTTTCTTCAAATAATCCAAATTTTTAAAAATGATTTCCTTTTTCTCTGTAATAATAAAACAGTAGCTTGTACTTGATCCCAACTAAGATATTATTAATCCTTATTGGAAGCAAAACCAGCCTATTGGGTTTATTTAATGTTTACATGATTTTCTAGTAGACTTAAGGCAGGAAGACCCAACTTACGGAAAGATCCGTTATCCGGAAAACCCCAGGTCCCGAGCATTCTGGATAACAGGTCCCATACCTGTAGATGATAATAATAAACAATCTGCAAAAACTCTTGAAATATTGGGGGGGAATCATCATTTGCAAAGTTGTATAAGTAAAGGACAGATTTATCAAGGGTCGAATTACGAATAAAAAAAACTTCGAGATTTGAATAAAAAAAGACCAACCGAAGTTTATTAAAAAAAAAACGAAGTTCTTTTTCGGATGAATGGGCCGTTTCCACTCGAATTCAAATCGTACGAATCAAAGTAAAATCGTATTCGATTTTTTCATAGTCAATGAACTGACTCCAAATGGGTTCTAGGAGGTCCCCCATAGGCTAAAACAGCAATTCGGCAGGTTTTAGATGGCAAATGGTCGAAGTCGAATTTTTAAAGAGACAGAACATGATAAATTTTCGATATTCAAATCTTTTTCAAATTCGAATTTCCCTTCGACCCTTAATAAATCTGCCCCTAAGTGTTAGGACTATAGTGGCATTCCTATTGTAGCTCTACCGATAAATGTCCAAATGTCTACCTTATCCCATGCCATAATCATAAGATTGCTGAACATTTAAGGGGACATTCATTAGAAACCCAGACACTGGTGATCTTTAGGGAGCCCCTTCATTATTTATAGTTTTTAAATTATTTGCCTTCTTTTTCTGACTATTTCCAGCTTTCAAATGGGGGGGTCAATGACCCCATCTAAAAAACAAATGCTCTGTAAGGCTACACATGTATTGTTATTGCTACTTTTTATAACTCATCTTTCTATTCGGGCCCTTTCCTATTCATATTCTAGTCTGACATTAAAATCAGGGCACGGTTGCTAGGGTTATTTGGACCCTAGCAACCAAATACCTGAAAATGCAAACTAGAGAGTTGCTGAATGAAAATCTAAATAACTCAACAACCACAAATAATAAAAAATGCAAACCAATTTAAAATGATCTCAGAATATCACTGTATACATCACACTCAAAGTTAATTTAAAAGTGAACATGGAGGGCTGCCATCGGATACCTAATTTGCTTCTGGGGCCCAGTAGACGTACAACGTCTGGGGCCCCAACAGTTCTGCCCCTGTCCCTCCCCCGATGGCTGCCCTGGTTCCATATTTCTTCCAGGTAGTTCCTGGGATCTGTTTTTAACCCATCAAAGAAGAATTTCTTTAGGCAGTTAAGTGGTTTCTCATTCTCCATCCACTGGTCATCTGCAGATTATGGAAGTCGATCTGTTATTCTTCAGCATTTTGTTCTTGCAGATTCAAAGTTTTGCTATTACAAAATATTGTTCATGGTTAGTCAAGGAGCAGGTGTGTACGTAATCATTTTTCAGTTTCTTAGATTTGCATTTACTATTTTTGTCATTACATGTTTTATGTCCCATGCCTTTTTCTGCTTATTTAAAGGTCAACTACAACTATCCAACAATAACATTGTCTCCCATCTCCCCCTATGTGTCTCTCTCCTACATATGGCCTAGTTTAGTAACCCAACACCCTAAGGGGCAAATTTACTAAAGGGCGAAGTGACTAACACTGGCAAAAATTCGCCAACTTGATGAAGTGTGGTGATGTGAGCGCAGCTGTCACTGGCGAATTTTCGCAGGTTAGTGAATTTCCCCCGAATAGTCTATGGGGCAAATTCCCTAACTGGTGAAAATTCCAGCGACGGCTTTGAAGCCATAGCAAAACTTCGCCAGGCGTAAATTCACTAGGACATGCTAATTCATTAAAGTCTGAAGTTGTGTCCAGGGCACCGAATGCTGGCAAATTTTTGCTAGTGTTACTTTGGCAATCAAAGCGAAGATGCGCTTGTATTGCCTAATTTGCATACAACGGGATATTATAAAGTTGAATGGACGTATATGTTGCAGCAAATACATTACATTACACAAGTCCAGGGAAGCTTAATAAAATAAAATAGAGTTGTTATATTGCCCTACACATGTGCCCACTGTATAGTTTATGTGCCATATGTTAGAAAATGGAAGGGGGAACGCGGTTATCCAAAAAAAAAATTTACGGACCTTTGCAGGCTATCACTCTGAAAAAAGGAAAAGACGCCAGTGTTTTTTGGGACTTAGAAAAATGTTGCACTAAAACTTAAGGAAGTCCTATGCACTCCATTGCACTTCGCCTGGTCTGAACTGGCGAATGAGGTAACGTTCAGTAAAATCCGCATCTTAGTGAATTTGTGGATTTACGTCCATTCGCCAGAATGAAAATTCATCTGGCGTTAGAGTGCAAAGCAACGCTAGCGTCTATCTCCTTCGCTAGCGAAGTGACGCTTGAGCCCATTAGTAAATTGGTGAAGTAATGAAATGACGTCACGCGAATCATGAATCAATGACGTCACGCCAGCGTTAGTAGCTTCGCCCTTTAGTAAATGTGACCCTATGCCTTATTATTTAAAGCTTTAGTTTAGTAGAAAGCCAGAGAATATTGTTTGCATAGGACAATGGAGAGTTACAGTTTATGTGAATGAGAATGAACAATTTCCCTTACCTCTCGGTAGATGTTTTATAATATTTCTCTTTACATCCCTTTCTTCCAGTTGTGCTGTGATGAAAGAGTGTGACAAGAGCCGCCTTGCAGATGGTCTCTCAGCAGGATTTTTCTGTAGGCATTCTTCAATAATGTAGTGGCAGTTTTTGCTCCTGGAAAAAAACTATAACTGTTCATGTTATAAATATAATATCTAATTTCTCAGATTTCCTTTTTCATTTCCCCACCTTCCCCTCACTCTCGTTTTGTGTTTCTATTGAAATGACTCACCATATGTTCCACTTCAATGCAGGAGGGAGACCACAAATAATCCGATTGATTAACTGCTTTTCATTAAGTTCGCTGTATGCTGGAGGGTAAGAATATACAATATGAGAACATGCTCACCACTAATATTTATAGGGTTCTGAAAGGTGCAAGGTTTAATACAGGTTAAATCACCGATAGCAAGGAAGTATTACTGCCAGTGATGGGCGAATTTGTCCCGTTTCGCTTTGCCGAAAAATTCAGGAATTTCCTGTGAAATTTGCGAAAAGGTGAAAAATTCACGAAACGCTGCCGGCGTCTCATTTTTGACGCCGGTGTCCATTTTCTTTGGAAGCCGGCGAATTTTCATGGCAGTTTCGCAGGAATTCTCCGCAAATTCCCACCTGGCAAATAAATTCGCCCATTACTAAGTACTGCACCTGGCACACTTAGTGGGGGTCATTTATAAACATGGGGCAAATTTACACCTGGGTATTAACCCATGGCAACCAATCAGACGATTGCTTTCAGTGTTCAACCTGCTGCTGGCTGAAAAAAATCTAATCACTGATTGGTTGCTAATGGTTACTGCCCAGGTGCAAATTTTCCTAATCTTCATAAATGAACCCCAGTGTCTTTTACATTGCATTGGGGATGGTATTCATTATTAATTGATTGTATGATTTTATATAGGGGCAGTATCATTCTGTGTTAGAGCATGACATATAAGTGGCATCTGAGCTTTCTAGCAGTCATGGGCTAATTTGCCACAAAATTCGCAAATTTCCAGAAAAATTCGGGAAACGGTCGAAAAACTAATGAAACGTGGCTTTTGACGCCGGCAACAATTCGCTGGCATCACAATTGATGCCGGCGACATTCGACACACATTAAAGTCAATGGGTGTCCGTTTAATTTGACGCAGGCGAATTTTCATGGCAAATTTGCTAATTCGCAAATTTGCTGACGGCGAAACACGGAAATTCGATGCAAATTCGCACCTGCCGAATAAAGTCATCCATTTTTACCTGAGCTCCCCTGCGTTCCGTTTTTCGGCGTTCAGCCGCAGGGGAGTGCAGGAAAAATTCGCCGGCGTCAAAAACTTTTTTTTTCCCGAAAAAACGTCAAAAACGGGTGCCGGTGTCGAAAAAACGGGCGCCGGCGTCAAAAACGAGACGCCGGCGCCGTTTCGCGAATTTTTTGCAGTTTCGCGAATTTCGCGCGAAATTCGCAAATTTGTTGGCGAAGCAAAACGGCGCAAATTCGCCCATCACTAATAATAAGCTTATGAGGAGTAAACAGGAAGTGAGGTCCCATTCAAGGTATGTGGATCAATGGTATATACGTGCAAGCATTGGAGGTCATTAGTGAGTCCATCACGCAAAAGTCCTTGTTTAATTCAGTCCACAGTGTAATTTCTTATGGAAACATTTCCACATAGTCTCTGAAAATAATTATTGACAAAACGGAACTGCCCATTTCTGGGCCTACCACAAAATATCCTGATAAATAATTCTATTAATATGGAAGGAAGAGGAATGCCCGTTATTCTTACCATTAGCCGTTCATATAATGTACTTATTTTGGGCTCAGAAATCAGTGATCTGAAAAAGAAACAAATCAGGCATCAGTAACAAAAACTTTTTATACACTGTACAAGTACAGGGCAACATTGTCACGTTGTCAAAGGAAGCATTTCACAGTCCAGCTGTCATTCTTGCCTTTTGGATACATAGGGGCAAATTCACTAAAGGACGAAGCGCCTAACGCTAGAGTTAATTCGATAGTGAAGCGCATTTTCGTTAATTCGCCGATTCACTAACGGACACTGGCGTAACTTTGCAAGTGTTACTTCGCACCCTTACGCCTGGAATTTGCGCAACGGACGTAACTACGGAAATTCACTAAAGTGCGAATTTTTCTGAACGCTGCCTTTTACGCTAGACTTCCGTCGCCACCTCAGACCAGGCGAAGTGCAATAGAGTAGATGGGGATTGCTTCCAAAAAAGTTAAAAAAATTTTCTAAGTCCCAAAAAACGCTGGTGTTTTTTCTTTTGTTATGGGTGATAGGCTGAAAAAGATTGAAACATTTTTTGGGGCTCCCCTCCTTCCCCCCTACATTTCCTAACTCATGGCACCTTAACTATACAGTGGGCACATGTGTAGGACAAAATAAAAATTTTATTTGCTGTTTTGAAGGTTTCCCAGGCTTGTGTAGTGATGATACATATTCCTCCATTGTAACTTCAATTTAGCGCCGTATGCAGATTAAGCATCGCTAGCGTAACTTCGCTTTGCTTGGCGAATTAACGCCAGCACAACTTCGCAACCTTACGCTTCCCCTGAGCACAACTTCGGATTTTAGTGAATTTGCGTAGCGAAAATACACCTGGCGAAGTGCGGTGAAGCGGAAGCTGGCACCACTACGTATCTTAGTGAATGTCCCACATAGTGTCTAACTTCTTGATCCAATATGCTTCCCTCTGTAGTATTTTCTTTTTCGGGTTCCCACCTCTATTCAGGGGACTTATTACTTCTAATATAGCCCCTCTTAATTGTGACTGATTATGGTTTGCATCATTCAAATGTCTGAACACTGTAGTATCCGTGGCTGTTCCTTTCTTATAATTTCGTATATTTCCTTTGTGTTCTTTAATCCGGGTTTTTAGAGTTCTTATGGTCTGGCCAATGTAAGCCAGTCCGCATGGACATTTTAATATGTAAATCACATTGCTTGTATCACAGGTGGCAAAGTGTTAATTTTATTGGTGTGCCATTTGCAGGGTGTCTCAAGGTATCTCCTTTAATGATAGAGGAGCAACAGTTACAGTTTTGATTGTCTTTGGTTGTCTTAAGAATCTCGTGGCCCCTTTCATTGACCTCCAAAGGGCATAATATATCTCAGAGGTTTCTCCCTTTCTTGTAGCTGAATACTGGGGGTTTTGCTAAGGGACCCCTGAGTGTCTTTTCTTGTTGTAATAGTGGCCAATACTTGTGAACATCACTTAGGCACACACTATAAATAATAATCTGCATTGCTTGCCTGATTGCTGAGCTTGCATTAGGCAATACGGATGATATACGTATGCCTTTTGAGTACTATAATTTACTATAGTATAGTGAACAGGTAGGGGATCCATCATCTAGAAACCCGTTATCTCAAATTACGAGAAGGCCATCTCCCATAGACTCTATTTTAAGGAGATCTTTAAAATTTTTAGAAATGATTTCCTTTTTCTCTGTAATAATAAAACAGTGCCTCGCACTTGATCCCAACTAAGATATAATTAATCCTTATTGGAGGCAAAACAATCCTATTAGATGTGTTTGATATTAAATTATTATTGAGCAGAGATAAGATATGGAGATCCAAATTACAGAAAGACCCCTTATCCAGAACACCCCATGTTCAGAGCAATTTGGATAACTAGTTGCCCTGTACCAGAAGTAAAACTTGACTGCCTTGATCTGCAGTCAGTAGGTATAATTCAGAAATACACACAGGTATTCCGGGTATGACTGCAAACAGGTAAAAACTGAGAACATAGCACTCATGTGGATTGCACTCTTTAACCTATCTGAATAAACACTTCCTTGCCCATAATTCTTTTTTAGTCCTCCTCTAGGCCTTTTGATAAAATGCGCCATAAATGGAGATAATATTCTCATGGCCTGAAACCTTCTCAAGAACTTCCAGTTCAGTACAGATTTTTTCTTCTTTCTAATTTCCAACAAAAGAAATGTTAATTTAACAGAAAATGAAATATAACGCATGCAATTGTGTCCCAAAAAACGCTAACTTTGTTTCCTTTTTCAGGGTGATAGGCTGAAAAAGAGCGTCATTTTTTTTTGGGGTAACCCTAACATATGGCACATAAACTATACACTGGGCTCATGTGTAGGGCAATATAACAACTTTATTTTATTTATTAAGGTTTCCCGGGCTTGTGTAGTGTAATGTATTTGCTGCAACATATACGTCCATTCAACTTTAACTTCCCAACCGTATGCAAATTAGCCAACGCTAGCACAACCTCGATTCGCTTGGCGCAGTAACGCTAACACAACTTTGCCAGCGTTCGCCACCCTGGACGCAACTTCGGATTTTAGTAAATTAGTTTTGTCCTGGCGAATTTACGCTTGGTGAAGTGTTGAGCTGTGAGCGAAGCCGTCGCTGGCGAATTTTTGGAGGTTAGTAAATTTGCCCCTATATCTATAAACGCAACCTTAGGCTGTGATAACATTGTAGGTGGATGTATACCAAACAAAGATGTCCTTTTGTAATGTATATGGTAAGTAATTATCCAGGGTATGGGGAAGGACATTCATATAAAGTATGAAAAGTCTTATATGTATCATAATAGTCTTCCTTCACAAAATTAAACAATATAATATTGCTTAATTATATATACTGTGGATACCTTTGATTGCCTCATATGTTGTACATTCTTGTAGATCAGTAGGAATTAGAATCCCCAAAAGTAAATAGTTCATCTGTAGCAACAGCATTGCATTTGCATTTGCATCCATATTATTTCCGCATTATTATCTAAATTCTCTGTTCAACAACACCCATTTTACTTAGTGGTTGATGTGCACAGCTTAAACCTTGTACTACGCACTTTGGGAATTTGTTATTAAAAACAATATAATAAGAATGTTTCAATATGGATGGCATTTTTGAATGGCATGTCTGCTACTTGCTCAACAAATCCTATAGTTTCCATGTATTGACACAGATGCCCCGCGTGGCTCTTCTAATAAAAATGATTGCCTTTGCTAAGCCCAGTGTGCTTAGGTATTGGGATAAGGCCCCACCTGTGTATTCCATCCTCTATAACAGTTTTGACCTTATCAGTTATTGTGATTTTTCAAGATTAATCCATTTTTTCCTTCTATTCTGCCTTGTTTGTCTATACCAGTGATCCCCAACCAATGGCTCTTGAGCAACACAGTGTCGGACTGGCCCGGCGGGAAACCGGGAAAAAACCCGGTGGGCCCCGACCCTCGTGGGCCCCCGCCGGGCCAGAACCCGTCTCTAAATATTTGCAATCACGGGAAAAAAATTTTTTTTCCGGCGACGCTGTTGCGCATGCGCGCCGAACGGCGCTGTTGCGCATGCGCGCCGAACGGCGCTGTTGCGCATGCGCGCCGAACGGCGCTGTTGCGCATGCGCGCCGAACGGCGCTGTTGCGCATGCGCGCCGAACGGCGCTGTTGCGCATGCGCGCCGAGCGGCGGTGTTGCTGGGCAGACGCATTTTTGTAGGGCTGCGGGGGCCGGAGGGGGGCCCCTGGACAGCAGTCCCGGTGGGCCCCGGGCCCCCCAGTCCGACCCTGGAGCAACATGACTCTTGTTCTCAGTGGCCGCAAAGCAGTTGATTATATTTGAATTCCATGCTTGGAGGCAAGTTTTAGTTGCATAAAAACCTGCCAAACAGAGCCTCCTGTAGGCTGCTAGATCAGTCCAAATGACCAATCACATCACGTATTCTGCACCATCCAGGAACAGTTGTCATGCTTGTGTTGCAACACAACTCTTTTTACATCTGGATGTTGCTCGTAGGTAAAAAAAAAGTTTGGGGATTCTCGGTCTATACATACCATTGTTATTGTTCTTTTCTGTATGAGAACAAAGAGAAAAAAAGAAGAGAAGGCTAGATGATACTAGTATAAAGAAGCATCATAAGAGAAGAGACTAGGAGAATGATGGAGGCCATATTTTGCAGCAACCTTTTTTGCACAAATTATGTTGGAGCCAATGGGCATTATTTTTGCACAAAAACAATGGGCTCAATGAGTGTTTATGTCGTAAAATTTTGTAAATATATTTGCAGAATGCAAAATTTCGCCATAAATCCATGCTTGGTGAGAATTTTTGCTCATCACTAAAAATAATGTGAAGACTGGTCATTGGTCTAGGACGGGGCCCCAACTTTATTAACCCCTGAGCCACATTCAAATATAAAAAGAGGTGGGGACCAACAAGCATGACAATGATTGGCTATTTGGTAGCCCCTGTGTGGACCAGGGGCTTTCTTTGGCAGTACACCTGGTTTTAATGCAACCAAAACTTGCCTTCAATCCTAGAATCAAAAAATAAGCAGCTGCTTTCAAGCATGAAACATGGTGCTCATGAGCCACTAAGTGGGGATCACTGGTTTAAGGGTTTCTGGTGGGCCTCTGGAATACTCTGTTCCCTTGTTATAGATTGCTGGACAATAGGACATGAGGGCTGTGTAAAGTTTGCTTTTTAAGATTGGAGGAGGATACAATTATCATTGGTGTATGTGAAAGAAGTGACATGTATTTCTTATGTGACCTAATCAAGGTATTAGTATCTGATACAGAATTCACTTTCAGACAGGCGACTGGAACGTAGACCTTGATAGACCTTGAAATAGTTTCCAAATCCAGAAATGAACATGGAGCCATCATATACAGTGAGAGGTCTACAGACTTCATGTAGTGTGATTGATATGTTAATGTTTACCTGATAGGGAGAACAGTATATAATTTCTTTAGCCAAGATACTAGAAGCAGTTAGGAGGTGATAGGAGGTAGTGGTTATTCTTGGCAACAGAAAACAAAAATACACTTGCTCAAATCTCTTTAGCTCTTTTTTAAAATTAGTGCTGGCTACAACCTCCATACTTTAATAATAAAAGGAACTGGGATCACACGCATTATATTCTAAAAAAAATGTTGTTGTACGTATTTAAGCTTCTTATCTCTAGCTATTAATTTAGTGATGCTCCAAATACTATTAACACAGTCCATGATCCCTTGTTGACACAACCTATTCATTATGCCCACATACTGATAACCACCAACTACACCTTGCTGCATAAATTACATGGTTTGTATTACATGAAATTAAATGTTTTACCTTGTAGCTATTATTGGTTTGGAAATATTTATACTCAAATCTTCACAAAGAAAATCACATAATTTGCATTCAGAACAATTTATATTCCTTGTACAGGTATGGGGCCTGTTATGCAGAATGCTTGTCGTGACCTGGGGTTGTCAGATCTTTTCGTAATTTGGATGTTCATACCTAAAGTCTACTAGAAATTCAAGTAAATTTTAAATAAACCCAATAGGCTGGTTTTGGCTCCAATAAGGATTCATTATATCTTAGTTAGAGTCAAGTACCAGGTACTGTTTTATTATTACAGAGAAAAAGGAAATTGTTTTTAAAATTTTGGATTATTTGGATGAAATGCAGTCCACGGGAGAAGGCCTTTCCGTAATTTGGAGCTTTCTGGATAGCAGTTTTACAGATAACGGATCCCATACATATATTATTATCAGTAGTAAGAAACCAAGTGGAACATTTCTAACTAGGTCAATCTTCTCTCTAGAATACACCTCCTTGGGTTTTGCTGTTAACTGTGCCCTAACACTGGATCTGTTGACAAAATACCCCAGTGTTTCTCCAGGATTCATATTTGATTTGTGAACATGCAAAATTAAAATGGGTTACAAACCTTTCTTTGATTTTTTAAACCAGGCTCTATCTTCTACTACAGTAGTCCTCAACCAGTGGTTTACGAGCAACATGTTGCTCACCAACTCAGGTACTTCTTTTTTAATTTTAGGCCTGGAGGCAAGTTTTACTTGCATAAAAATTAGGTGTTGTCAGGCCCGAAGGCTCAGTTTGAAGTGTCGGACCAAGGGGGAAGCTGGCAGGTTACACACCAAAGTTCGCGGTACAGGAAGGGATCAAGAGAAAGAGTAGTCAGCCAGGCAGGAGATCAGTTCAGGCAGCAAGTAGTCGTAAACAGGAACAGGCAGAGGTCAAATAACAAGAATCCAAACACGATAATAGCACCCAGGAACACAATGAAGTAGAACCTATACACGGGCAAAGGCAGCAAGTCACAAATGGTCTTTTAAACAATTCTTTGGCGCCAAAACATGCGCAGTGACGTCATGCGTTGTGTGCTGACGCTGCGTGTTGACGCTGTACGTTTTAGCGCTGGCGTCTTGGCGCAGGCGCAAATCCGCCGCGTCCAGGCGAGGCGCCGAAGAGGAAGATCCACGTGGCCCGCCCTGGGCGCCGCCATCTTGGACAGGACGCCGGTGAGGGAGGACGCGCTGGACCGCGCTCCTCACAGGTGTACTGTCATGTAGAGCCTCTTGTAGGCTTCCAGTTCAGTACTGTGCCAAAATAAACAGATTTAATCTACATAGCAAAGCCACTGAACTATATTGTTCAAGTAACCATTGATGAACTGATGCTCAAAATAACACATATAGAGGTTTGTACATCAAAGGACTTCCTATTTCTGTCCGATTCAGTTGATTGAAAAATAAATCATCAACTACCAAAATAATTGTGGGACAGTAGGAAATCTATTCCTTCTAATAGAAACAGTTATTGACTGGTGCAAAGTGTATTATCCACCTCCAGCAAATCCGGATTGTTTTAATACCTTTATAATGAGGAATTGAGATATAAAAAAGGCTGACCATCTACAAACACCAGAGTCATACTGGAATTCCACTCAAAATTCTGATGTCCTTTGATATGATTTATAATCGTAGGCTGTAAGAAAGTATCGACATAACCTGACAAATGTGCAATAGCCAAACTAATAACCAAAATAATTCTTGGCAGCCAAAACATAAATGGACATTTTGATGACCAAGCAGTTAAAATGGTGAATATAAAGTGGTTGACAGTTACGTATATTTGAGGGACGATTTAGACCTTGATCGGTGTTTGCAACAACCATTACAATTTTTTTACTAATGATTTTGGATGCCATAAGTAGTGATTGGAGAATAAATTTGCAGGGCATGGATTTGGGGTGAACTTCCACATTGCACTGGCCATAAATGTTTTCGTGAAACTGCACCAAAAATTCACTGGAAAAATCTGCTGTGACAAGAAAAATTGTTGCGCATCAAAATTGCTACGCGCATAAAAATTGATGCACGTCAAAATTATTCGGACGCCCATCGAATTTAATGCATTTGGAAAAAATAGTCTTGCGTATCGCAATTATTTTGATGCCCATTGACTTCAATTCGTTTTGCGACAGATTCACCCATCACTAGCCATAAGAATTGAAGATGGTGAAGGCAGCTACAAGGAGGCAAGTGTTGTAGTGAGGCTACAATCTGTTTTTGACAGTGTCTTGAGATCTACTGATCACCAACTACAGGTCTACTTGTAGATCTCGATCTACCATTTGGGCCCCTCTTGAATTAGTATTATGTGCCAACTTGCCAGTGCTGTAAGAAATGGTCCCTAAGCCCACAAATCTTTCCTCCCTTGTCAGCTTCTATTGTGTTTAGTACTAGAGCCTAATTAAAAACCAACAAATATACGCTATTTAGCTGATTTTATTTCCCACCTCAACACCTGCTAATGTTAAGGTGCCTATACACTGGTTGACAGTCAATGTAATGTCTAAACTGAAACACTAAACTTAGAGACAATCCAATAGCAATTGCTGTGTAAAAATCACTATAAAATGTAGGGAGCTAAGGTGCACATGCCCCAGACCTTATGCTTAAGGGAGGTTACAGAAACTGTTACTCCAAAGTTGTACAGGTGGGCACAAGATTTGACCAATAGAACCAAGGTGGTGAAGTTAAATGTTTCAAATCCCCCCAATAAGAAAAGCCCAATCTACTACCCTAGATATTCCCCTAGTTCATTACTCCTGAAAGTGTCCTGAACAGCATGCTCATGTATCTGTGCACAGCGGAGCTCATGGGCGACATCTTCCAGAGCTTCAGACCACTCCTGTAAGTGAGAGCTGTATTGGCGCATGTGCAGTTGGAGCAGTCCGGTATTCATAGCAACTGTGCATGCACCAAAAGTGCCACAAATTGCAGAAGGGAAGGAAGAGTATGTGAAGAATACTGAAGATCCGGATGATGGTGCCCAGGAGCTCTGCTGTGCTACTCTGCACAGATACATGAGAATGCTGTTAGGGCCACTTTCAGGAGTAACGAACTATGCGGGGCGAAGCAGGGAGGGGGGACTATCTAGGGTAGTAGATGGGCTTTTCTTATAGTGTTGGTGTAGTTATCCTTTAAAGAAAAAGCACCTAGACAGGAACAGCCTTACACATTTCGTGCCAAAAGGGGGCACTTAATCATAGGCTGATCCTGTTGAGATGCTTTTTCTTTAAATTAACATCTTTTAACTTTGGTTTGGCCTTGGTTCCATTGGTCTAGTCTTTTTCCCACCTGTACAGCTTTGGAGTAATATTGTCTAAACTGGCCAACCAAATCTGAGCCTCTATAGCCAGTTTTAGTGCTATACTATATCTAGCTCTGATGTTATATAGCACCGCTGTATTTATTTCTGTACTTAATGCTTTTTTTTTTTTGCCCTGGAAAAGCCAGACATTGCGGAAATGTCACAGAGAGACTTTGGATGTTCCTTGGTCTTTTATCCCTGGTCAGTCTGAGCCTTGCTCTGCGGAATTAATGAATGCTTCTTTTTTGAGGTCTTGCGTACAATGCCTGGCTGTATTAAGATCAAATAGACAGCATGTTTTCTCACAGGTTCTATGCCTTTTAGTTCTTTTGAGCTTGTGCTTTGGGAAGCTATAACAAAAAAAAAAAATATCTGGACAGAAACCCAAGACTAAATGCTAATGTTAGTGACAATCACAATATAACCTTGAGCTCTGTTCTCTGTCCCCGTGTGTGGGTTCTCTAGGGGAATCAGAATGGGAAGGTTGAATGAATTGAGAATGTGGATGAGGTATTCCTTTTTTTCCCATCGGCTCCTGTCATTGGTATGCTGAGAAAGAAGTACAATATACTGCCTGCAACATAGGTGTTATGCGGCAGTGTGTAAAAAAAATGAAGTGAAGGAATCCATTTGCATAATCCTAGAAAGTAAAAGTGTCATCATTAATCTACTGTGTGCACGGGAGCGTACCGAAGTGATTTCCAATAGTTTGAATGGGGGAAAGTACTAGCCAGTCCATAGATACATGTGAACCATGAAAGCTATTCCTGTGAGTACACTTATAGGGAATCTGTCACACGGTAATAAATTCTCAATTTAGCATCTGCGTAGGTGCATATTCTTACATGGGGCCTGGAGGCAATTGAACAAGGCAGGCAGGTTGTATCAGTCACTTCTTACTGATAGCACTTCATGGCAATTGTGATACTGAAGGTGTCAGCAGTAATCCCCTCATCTTTCTCCCCTGCAGGTTTACTGGCACATACTGGGTTAATGTATTTTTCTGAAGCATAGCTGAGCCCTCCTGAACAGTGACATTACTAGATGTCAATGGGCCCCCGAGCAAATTAATTGTAGGTTCCCCAACATACAGTGGTGTAACTAGATGTTATTGAGCCCTACGGCAAATGAAGTTTAGGGCCCTCAACATATTAAGAGGATTTTTGTTTTACAAATATATGTTGAAATTGATCATTAATTAGGGCCACATGGGGCCCCTATAACCCCTGAGCCCCTCTGCAGTTATGTCCCTGCCAACAAATCCAGAGGATGTCCTGCTGTGCCAATATATGTTGAAATTGCTCTTTATTTGGTCTTCATGGGGCCCCTATACCTCTTGGGCCCTCTGCAGCTGCAGGGTGTGCTTCCTCTGTAGTTATGCCCCTGCCAACATATCCAGAGGATTTCCTTTTTTGCCAATAGATGTTGAAATTGCTCATTAATTAGGGCCACATGGGGCCCCTATACCCCCTGAGCCCCTCTGCAGTTATGGCCCTGCCAACAAATCCAGAGGATGTCCTGTTTTGCCAATATATGTTGAAATTGCTCTTTATTTGGTCTCCATTGGGCCCTATACCTCCTGGGGCTTCTGAAGCTGCAGAGTCTGCTTTCCCTGTAGCTACACCCCTGCTCCTGAGCGTCCAGCCCTTGCAATATTCATGTGCCACCAGCAAGCAAAGTTCTCCATAATGTACACCTTTCTTTATGAAGAACCAACCATTATTCTTTATGAAGAACCAACCATTATTAGCAGCAATACAAAACCAGTTGAATTATGCAAAGGATTCTGGGCAAAAATGCCTTCATTCCATAGATCTGCTTATTTCTTGCATGAGCTCCAAACACACCCCTATAACAAAAGTCAAGCAACCTGGGTAACAGCATGCAAATTCATGACCATTAATGGTCCTCCCCTTCATTTGCATTTCCTTTGATGTGAAGGCTTGAAAGACTCTTTGAACTTCACTTTAAGATACAAAAAAACACCTTGATTAGGAATTGTCGCTGCTGGATATGCTCTACATTGGGAAGATGAATGCAGATTTAACTACTTTTGTTTTGATAACATTATTAAAGTCATTTTTGCTTTTTTTTTTCGATTCTCAGTATGTATTATTCTAGAGAGATGTTGGTGTGAGCCTGGCCTATTAAAAGGCAATAATATTTCACCCAGTTTTATCAGGGTTTTGCATTGTGCTGCTGTCAACTAAATGAACACGGAAGTTGGGTTGTTACTTTTATCCAAGGATATGAAGAGGTTGTGCCTTGAAGTTTGGCTTTTGACACTTTTATTAACATGTAAGTGCTAAATTATGATCACTATTGATTTGTACTGTTCCTCTGAAGTTTAATGGGCCACTGGCATTTTGGATTGTTTTGGTAACATACTGTATGCACGTAAGGCACACTACATTCAGCATTTTCTTATTACTCCCATACGCTATATGGCCAAAAGTACAGTATATGGACAAATGTCTGTCAAACAACTCATTCCAAAATCAAGTTTGTCCTTTCTTTGAAGCTAAAATAGAACCTACCCTCCTGCACAGGCTTTCTACTAGATGTTTAAACATTGTTGAGTTTATTTTCAGTCACATGTAAGCGATTCAGTACTAAATGATATTCAGTTTGCATGTCTAACTCTTATCAGTGTTCAGAGTCATGCCAAAGGTATTCCGTTGGGTTGAAATCAAGACTCTGTGCAGGTCATTCAAGTTCTTCCTCTCCAATCTCTGCAGACCAAACCAGTTTGGACTTCACTTACTAAATAGTATAATATAAAAAAGCTACTCTTTACTGCTAAAACAGACTTTACCATTTAACTAGATGTTGCAAAAGTCTTGGTGGGAATGGCTTCTATGAATGGGTAAGAAGTTGGGCACTGCTGTTTGAGTGATCAGGTCTAAAGGTGGCCATAGATTGGCAGATTACAACTGCTGATATCAGTCCTTTATACCAATTTGGGGTGTATGGGGCGTTCCATCATGTCTCCCCAATCTATATAAAGCCCATTTTCTTTGTTGTAATCTGATTGTTTGGCCCTAGGGCTGAACTATTGGATTAACCCGATATCGCCCTGCCTATGGTGGGCATATCGTATCGTAGATGGCCACCATAACTCGTATCAGCATTCCAAATAAAACCACAGGGATTCAGTTGGGTTGAGGTCAGGGCTCTGTGCAAGTCAATCAAGTTCTTCCTCTCCCATCTCTGCATGGACTTTACTTTGTGCATATGGCTATTATCCTGCTGAAACACGAAAAAGCCTTCCCCAAACTGTTACCACAAAGTAGGAAGCACAGAATTGTCAAGAATATTAAAGAATGATGTAATGGTACCTGTATTGGAAATCATGGGTATGGCTTAGCCAATCCTAATAATTCAAAGAGTTGTCCACAGGCTCTTGGCCAAATAGTGTTTTATGTGTGAAGCTGGAGCATATAATGCCAATTAGATCTAGAAAAGTAATAAAATAGACCAGAAAGTCATACATTTCATTTACTGGACATTGGGAAGATGAATGCAGATTTAACTACTTCTGTTTTGATAAGATTATTAAAGTCATTTTTGCTTTTTTTTTGATTCTCAGTATGTATTATTCTAGAGAGATGTTGGTGTGAGCCTGGCCTATTAAAAGGCAATATCATTTCACCCAGTTTTATCAGGGTTTTGCATTGTGCTGCTGTCAACTAAATGAACACGGAAGTTGGGTTGTTACTTTTATCCAAGGATATGAAGAGGTTGTGCCTTGAAGTTTGGCTTTTGACACTTTTATTAACATGTAAGTGCTAAATTATGATCACTATTGATTTGTACTGTTCCTCTGAAGTTTAATGGGCCACTGGCATTTTGGATTGTTTTGGTAACATACTGTATGCACGTAAGGCACACTACATTCAGCATTTTCTTATTACTCCCATACGCTATATGGCCAGGTCAGGGCTCTGTGCAAGTCAATCAAGTTCTTCCTCTCCCATCTCTGCATGGACTTTACTTTGTGCATATGGCTATTATCCTGCTGAAACACAAAAAAGCCTTCCCCAAACTGTTACCACAAAGTAGGAAGCACAGAATTGTCAAGAATATAAAAGAATGATGTAATGGTACCTGTATTGGAAATCATGGGTATGGCTTAGCCAATCCTAATAATTCAAAGAGTTGTCCACAGGCTCTTGGCCAAATAGTGTTTTATGTGTGAAGCTGGAGCATATAATGCCAATTAGATCTAGAAAAGTAATAAAATAGACCAGAAAGTCATAAATTTCATTTACTGGACAAGAAAATTAAGAAGTGTAAGACAGATTTTTCTAATTCAAAAGAAGAGGCAATGATGAGAGTAGAAAGAATCCATATGTAGGCTGACTTGGCTGCTTTTGACTGGTTAAACAGCCTGTTGGGGCCTCTACCATATGTACCGGAAAAGATCTCACTCAAACCAACAGGTAAGACATCTATAAAGCTTAATATATTCTCCCTGGAAAGGGTTCGTTGAAACGTACACAGCATTTACAGCAACTGGGCCTTTTAGTATTTTCTGCAGTGTTACTGTAACTCTGTTAGATAAATACAAAGACACTAAAGTTGACTCTCTGGAGTGCTACATCCACCAACTTATTTCAGATTCTCTATCGGCCAGAAGATAATCTTTCAGCCAAAAGCTTTGTATCCCGTTTTATTTCATCATCATTTCCCAGCGTTTAGATAACATCGGCCTATTCTCTTTATGGGGCTGAGGGACATTTCTCTTGCTTACAATGACAACAATGCTTCTCTGAGGATTATAGAGCACAGGAGGGTAGTGTTATGGGGGCCCAGAACAGTATAAAGCATCGGAGGCCGCATTATTTGTCAGATGCGGGTCATTTCTCAGGCTCTTTCAACCCTACACAATTAGAATATACTTTCTTTTCCCCAGTCATTAAAATATAATCATTCCTGCTAGCCCTGGCTTCAGGCAGTTGCCCTATGTGCAGAGCATAAACATGTTTTCTCCCTCAAGTAAAAATTCTGTATTCATCAATAATGCACAGCTATATGTAAAATGAATAGTACAAGGCAGTAAATATTTGATCTGTGTATGCTATGTTGTAAGAAACAAGGGGTCATGGTGGTGCTTTGTATCCGCCCTATTCCTCCTGAGGCCTCATCAATCATAATTCTGTAATTATTTCATATTCTAACCTTGAACTAATAATTAGAATTAATTTGAAAATATTACACTGATGGATTTGTGTGATAGCTTTGTGCTTGTTAGTAGGGATGCACCGAATCCACTATTTTAGATTCAGCGAACCCCCAAATCCTGGTTCGGCTGAATACCGAACCAAATTCAACCCCTAGTTTGAATATGCAAATGGGGGACGGAAAAGACCCAATCAGAATCCAGCTGAAAAAGGCCAAATCCTGTCTGAATACCGAACCAAATCCTGGATTTGGTGCATTCCTACTTGTTAGTTTACTGACATGTTGTAACAAACCACAAAACCCTTGACTTCTGTTGAGCTAAGTAGAGCACTTGAGTAAGCTGCATGCAAAGTGCTACAGTATTACCCAAATACGCAAGTCTCAGTATAGTACAGTTTAGTATGAAGGATTAAAATACACTGGAGAACATAATGTAGCAACATCAGAAATTGATTTTTCAAGCATCACTCTTCAATAAAGCATGTTTATGTTCTCCAGGACAAGGATGGAAGCAGGGGTATGTAGGCAGCAGCGGGATGTGCCCAGGGTGCAACAATGGGCTGGGGGTGCTAGGACTGTAGGCACATTGGTTTGCTCTAATACCGGCCCTGTGCATCTTGATGCAATAAGACAGGAGGAATTGGTGAGTGGGGGGGGGGGGGGGCTGAGTCAAATTGAGAGGAGGTGGGACAGTGATGGCTATGGGCTTGCCTTAGTTGCCCCTTGACTTTTGGCCAGTTCTCCTCCAGTGTCACTGTCCGACTTAAAGGGGAAACAAACCCCTTATGAAAAAACCCCTACTCCACATAGACCCCCCTCCCTCTTCACCACCAGCCTATCTGCTACTCCGGGCAAATGCCCCTAACTTTGTACTTACCCCTCAGTGCTCAGAGTTCATGGCAGCCATCTTCCGGGTCTTCGGTAATCAAGAGAATGGGAGTGGCACATGCGCAGTTGGAGCAATTTTCCGGCTTGCGACATCGTTCCGAAATGGACAACAATTTCTGAGGCGCCAGAAGAAGACACGAAGACCCTGAAGATGGCTACCGTGAACTCCGCTCCCTGAATCTGCACTGAGGGGTAAGTAAAAAGTTAGGGTCTATGTGAGGAAGGTTTTTTTTAATAAGGGGTTTGTTTCTCCTTTAATGCAAGATGATATCCAATTAGAATCCTTCCTGTTCTCTGCACACTTGCCTCTCTTTCATGTAAGCGGCATTAAAGGGCATGTAAAGGCAAAAAAATAAAATCCCATTTTTACTTTCTTTAATGAAAAAGAAACATATCTCCAATATACTTTAATTAAAAAATATGTACAGTTTTTATAAGAAACCTGACTGTATGCAGTGAAATTCTTCCTTCATTTACTGCTGTGGATAGGAATTGTCAGATGGTCACTAACTGCTGAGCAGGGAAACAATCATACTTATGAACAGCAGGGGGAGCCCCCGCCTTACTTCCCAGCCATGCAGAACTCAAGCAGCTTTGTTTATGACGATCCCTAAGCAGCCCAGACCACACTGAGCATGTGCACAGTCTTAGTCTTGCAAAGATGTATAACAAAGTTACAAGATGGTGACCCCCTGTAGCCAACTTTGAAAGCATAAATTATTTGTTTGATTAGGCTTGTGGTGCAGTAAGTTCATGTTTATATTTAGTATACAAAATACAGCATTTCTATTTTAGACTTTACATGCCCTTTAAACTCTCCAAACACCATTATATTTGCCCCTTTAATACTCCATTTCAATCTAATATTAGTGTCAGAATGGATTAGCCAGGGCCCACCGGAAAAAATGTATTCATGTAACTGGCAGGAAAGGCATTAAACCCTCCAAACAGAACTATGTCTGCCCCTTTAATACACAAATTCATTGTAATATTGGTGTCGAACTGGGTTAGCTGGAGCCAATTTAATGCCAGTTATTCATGTCATTAAACCCTACAAACAGCACTATATCTGCCCCTTTAATACCAAATTGTTGGACTGGGTTAGCTGGGGCCCACCAGAAAATGGCAGGGTGATATGAGGAGGGGAAGAGCATTGTGAGATAAGATGAGGAAAGAGTTACCTGAAACTGAAAAGTAAATTATCTTTTTTTGCTGACTTCACTGAAGCCCCGGGGGGAGTGCAGTATACAGTGTACTTATAAATTACATTTAGTTCAAGTTCACTGTTTTTGTTTTTATACAATGCCCTTCTCTCCTTATTCTTTAACCACATCATTGCCCTAGTCTGGAATATAAGGGCGTCTCTCTTAATTACAGAACTAACTAAAAGGTAATTTCATGGTAAAAATGTAATGGTCAAATGGCTCTTACAGAGCAACTGTACTTCTAATCAAATTTGAATGCAAAGTAGATGAAAACACACCTCCCAATTGTTCAGTTTTTCGCGGGACGGTACCGATTTTGACAGCTCAGCCCACAGTCCCGGATTGTTACTGAAATGTCCCAAATTTCTCTTTGATTTCCTGCACCGAACAGCCAGAAAAAGATACAAAGTTTATAACTTACGGGGCAGGTGCACTTAGATACATTTGTAACAATTTAAAATTAGCAAAGTAACAATTTAAGATAAGCAGGTCTCTGTGACTTGCAGCTTAAGGGGGAGTTCACCTTCATTAGCAAAACTGTAATAACACATAAAAACCACAGAAATGTGTTTATAACCTGCCAAATTTGGTGAAATGAACATGGTAATTAGGTGGTGTGGCCACAAAAGCAGGCGTGTTCAAAAAATGTTTGTCCCTTATTCTATTTCCAAAATGTTGGGAGGAATGCGAAAATAATGTTTTTTTTTGATAGGCTGTGGCAATTATTAAGCTACTGCCACTTCCAAAACCAGGAATTAGCATCAGGGTTTCTACAGCAGCCTGCATCAATAGTTGCAGTGAAGATATGCCTAAAGAACACTACTAATGCGTCAGGCACATTGTGTACTTCGACTAGGGAAT
Source organism: Xenopus laevis (assembly GCF_017654675.1). Taxonomy (NCBI): domain Eukaryota; kingdom Metazoa; phylum Chordata; class Amphibia; order Anura; family Pipidae; genus Xenopus; species Xenopus laevis. The sequence goes on along the minus strand of NC_054387.1, from coordinate 113,797,253 downwards.
AGTCCAAATTCGATTCGAATTTGAAAAAAAATTAAAAATTTGAATGTCTCTGTCTCTTTAAAAATTGGACTTTGACCATTTGCCATCTAAAATTGCTGTTTTAGCCTATGGGGGATTTCCTAGAACCTTTTTGGAGTCAATTGGCGCACTCTGAAAAAACAAAGTTTTTTTTTTTGGAAAACTTTGAATTAAATTCGATCGAATACGATGTTACTTCGATTAGTACAATTCAAATTCGAACGAAAACAGCCTCTTCACCCGAAAAAAAACATACATATTTTTTAATAAATTTCGATTGGTCTTTTTTAATTTTAATTTCGACCATTTATAAATCTGCCCCTACATGTCTGTACAACAGTAATGCCGATCTCTTTTTGGTTAGGCCTCCAATTCATCTTCCAATCTTACTGTGGCCTGGTTGTTCAGGTTCTTATTATAGTATCTAAATGGAGTACAGGGATGGGACCTGTTACCCAGAATACTTGGGACCTGGGGTTTTCTGGATAAGGGATCTTTCCATAATTTGGATTGTGAAACCTTAGGTCTGGTAAAAAATAATTAAAACATTACCTAAACCCATTAGGCTGATTTTGCTTCCAATAAGGATTAATTTTATCTTAGTTGGGATGAAGTACAAGCTACTGTTTTATTATTACAAGTAAAAGGAAAAAAAAATGTTGAATGATTTGATTAAAATTCAATTTATGGGAGATGGTCTTCCAGTAATTTGGAGCTTTCTGGCTACTGGGTTTCCGGATAATGGATCCCATACCTGTACTTAAAACGAACAGATTTTCAGCGCAATTGCATCTGATCCATGTTGAAGCACACATGCAATTGTGCTCTATTTTGACTTCCATGTAGTTGCACTCTACACCGTTCAATCCTTCATGTCTCCCTTTTCCGAATTAAGTTCAGTTGCACCTATTGAAGCAGAGGAACCCCGGAGTTTCTGACACCATCTAGAGAATCGGGCTCATGCTTTCCATACTCTCTGGATAATGGGTTTCTGGATATTAAATGCCATACCTGTATGTTTCCATAGAAGAGATCGCCTGCGTATAACAGGGATTAAGCAATTTACAGCACTTTAGCCACAGTGTCCCTTTAAGATCAGAACAGAGAACACAACTAGACTTGCTCCATCGTGTATGGATGATTGCTCCTTTAAAGATGACTGATTCGTTTTATTCTACAGACGCTCACGCTTATGATTTGCCGTTAGTAATGATGATGCACACTGATAAGGTGGAGGTTTATGGTCCCAGACATGCCATTTTACAAAATAGGTTTTTTCGCTCTTTTTTCCCCTTTGTGTATAAAATAGCGACATCCATGAATTATTTTACGACTTGCCTCCCGCTGTATCAGATATGATATTTAACACCTTTGTCACAGCGTAAGGGGGAACGACTGCGGGGAACGAGGAGTTTAGACAACATTAAATACTGTGAACAAATAAATGCAAAATGTTCATTTTTTATTTCCCAGGATGCAGATTTCACTGCACAGCGGCCAATACAAACACATCCCCCCCGAAAAGTTCTGATATTGGATAATTCAATTAGGATCTGCTCACTGACAAAGGAGCCTCCTGGAGGAGTTTGAGGGCCATTTGTGGCCCTGTTGCAGCCTGGCATCAGCATTTTGATTTCTCCTTGTCTATCGGATACTGCAGATCTGGGAACTTTTGATTGAAAATATAAAAGTGAAGCCAAACAAAGAAGCAATAGACCATAATGCCCAAACAGATACACAGTAGAGAGAGAGAAAAGAACAGAAAGAGAATAAATGAGGGATAGAAGTGGCTTCAGGGAGCGACGCAAGGTTGTACTATTCTGCATCCCCAAATAATGACATATTACTTACTCTATACACCAATTGATTCTTTATTATCTTTATGAAGACAATTATTTTAGGCAGGGATGTAGACAGATGGTTTCAGGCATAAGGGACTTATTTATAATCAGTGCAGCCAGCAGGTTATGGCTATGTTTAATATGTTTTAATGTATATAACTGTGCTTGAACTGCTGACCACATAGAAGCTGGATGGAAGCTGTGTATGTATTATAGGCTGTGGCTTGATGATGACCAGGACATGTGCTTCAATTGTAGCCTCTTAGCTTACACCATGTGAATATTTTTCCCAAAGAGCTTGCTCTCTATGACTGGGACCAATGACCTGTAACGCCATGCAGAGGATTCCAAGGTATTGAAAGCAACATAAGATTTAATCTGAGCCTTCTCCTCCTGCCTCAGTGTAACAGAATGTGCCTTTCATGAAATCCAACACGTTTCGTATGAGTCATTTATTGTGCAGTGTTTAATGCAAATTAATTTTCACGCTGGCATAATTCCGTGCAGTAGACACTATCACCATGTAAATTATGCAATGGTGGGGAGGCAATGCTGGGTCATACACACACATAGGGGGTTATTTATAAAGGTCAAAATTTTTCTAAGTATTTCTAACAATAAAATCCAATCAACTCCGACCGCCCGAATGGACCTTATTTATCATTAAAAAAGTCTGAAAAAATTGAGTTGGGCAAAAATCCGATAAATTCAGGGCTTTGCATTTTGGTCCAAAATCCCCTACATTATTGGATATCAGTACGGATAGCAGCGCAGACATGGGACCTTCCCCATTGACTTATACAGGACCTCGAGAGCTTTGAGATGCCGGATTTTTAAGACGATCAGGCTTTAATAAATTCCTGAAAAATGCGTAGTTTTTTTTTTAGTCCGTAAACTACGATTTCGGATATTCGGAGCATAATAAATACCCCCCTAGAGTCATGAGAATTGCTTGGCACATTGCAAGGGGGTGCAACATAATGCTGCCCCTCTGAAGATTATGAGGATTGAGTAGATTCCATGCATTGCTGAATGTAGATAGATATTCCCTAAGGTGGAACGAGCAACTGAATCTATCATGCTGTCGGATAGTAGATACATGTTGGATATTTGTATTCCCCTTTGTTACAGCATTAGTGTTCTGCTCTGCCTGACATTTAAGGTGTGAAAAAAATCATTATCTTAATGTCTCTTTAAGGAATTTTATTTATGGGCTCCTCCTTTGTTTTAACATATATGAATAATAACTGCAGTATATAGGCTGGAATTAGTACTGTGAATTTATGATATGCGTCTCATATATGTTACTGGCCAGGACATCAGTCGACGACTACATTTACAAGTCAGATCAGTAGCACATCTATGTTATAGAATAGCCAATAGTGATCGGCGAATTTGTCCCATTTCGCCACGAATTTCGCAAATTTCCCCCGAAATTCGCCAATTTGGCAAAAAATTCGTCAAATGCAGATTTTGAAGTTGATGGGCGTCCATTTATGGTTGCTGGCGTCAAAATTGTCGCTGCGTCAGAACTGTTTTTGCTGCAAATTCCTAAATGTATTTGCCGGCGGCAAAACGGACAAATTTGCCGTGAATTCGCACCTGGCGAATAAATTCCCCCACCACTAATAGCCAATTCAAAGCACCTTTTCATTATTTGTTTTTTTCAGTTATTAAATTATTTGGCTTCTTCTTCTGACTCTTTCCAACTTTCAAATGGAGGTCACTGACTCCATCTAAAAACAAATGCTCTGTAAGGCTACGCATTTATTGTTATTGCTACTTTTTATTACTTTATTACCCTCTCCTATTCATATTAACAGTCTCTTATTCAAATCAGTGCATGGTTGCTAATTTGGACCCTAGCAACCACATTGCTGAAATAGCAAACTGGAGAGCCGCTGAATATAGAAGCTAAATAACTCAAAAATCCACAAATAATAAAAAACGAAAACCAGTTGCAAATTGTCTCTGAATGCCACTCTCTACACCATTCTAAAAGTGAATTTAAAGGTGAACAACCCCTTTAATAACTATCTCGACCACGTTCTTCCAGAGAGTCAGAGTTCTTACTGGAGGATCCTCTTGCATCAGTTGGGCTGCAAGTCCTTATGAGATGGGGTTGTTAAAGGACCCTAAAAATGAATGTCTAAAAATGCCATATTTTATATACTGAAATTATTGCACGAGGCTAAAGTTTCAGCTTGTCAATAGCAGCAATGATCCAGGACTTCAAACTTGTCACAGGGGGTCACCATCTTGGAAAGTGTCTGTGACACTCACATGCTCAGTGGGCTCTGAGCAGCTGTTGAGAAGCTAAGCTTAGGGGTCATCACTAATTATCCATCAGAAAATGAGCTTCCCCTGTTATATAAGCTGATGCTATAGGGCTGATTATTAAATTCTGATGCTAATTGCACTGGTTTCTGTGCTGCCATGTAGTAATTATCTGTATTAATTACTAATCAGCCTTATATTGTGACATTTCTATTCTATGTGTACTGTATATTGTGAGTGGGTCCCTAAGCTCAGTAAGTGACAGCAGCACAGAGCATGTGCAGTGAATCGGCAGAAAAGTCCCAATATAATGTATGAGAATCAAAGACTGAGAACAGAATAATTTATCGTGCATCCACACGACATGTTTCGGGCAACAAGGGCCCTTTTTCAAGTGTGTACAAATCACAAAAAAGACAATGTTTTAAAGAACCACACAGGAAGTCCCACCGCTTAATTAGTGTAGTGAATCACAGTTAACCCTTAACAGTATGAGTTACACGGTTAACCTTTAACAATAAGTCACAATTAGGGATGTAGCGAACCGCCGAGTATGTGTTCGCGAACGCCGTTCGCGAACACCGGCAAAAAATGCGAACAGTTCGCGAACTGTTCGCGAACTTCGAACATCCGAAAATCGTTCGATTCGAACGATCGAAGGATTTTAATTTTTAATTCGATTTTAGCGATCGAATTGTCGAATGGTCGAACGATTTTGACGCGAACGCCTATTGGCGAACGTCGCGCGACGTTCGCGAACTTGCGGCGGACGCGAACAGTCGAAGTTCGCCGGCGAACAGTTCGCTACATCCCTAGTCACAATTAACCTTTGACGGTGTGAGTTATAGTTCAGTTAAGTCCAAAGAATCCTTAAGAGTTCCTAAGGACGGCATACAGTGTCCTCAAAGTCCACCCGTTGTGGCAATGCTTGTGTGTTAGTGAATAGGCTAATAGGCTAATCAATAATGCTTGGCTTTTGTGTGTTACCCTGAGAGTGAATCAGCAGAAAAGAAGATGGAGAGCTACTGGGGCATCTTTGGAGACACAAATCTTTACTGCTAAAGGGCTTTGGTTGCCTTGGGCTGGTACAGAAGCCCAAAACATAATGTACAACATTTCTACCTACTTCTTTAGATAAGCTTTAGTTCTCCTTTAAAGCAATATTAGTTTAACAACCCAATATGCTTGAAGTATATTGCAGTATGCTGTGGGGTTGAATGACAGCAACATCTATGCGGAGCAGCACTTGAGACCAAAAGAATAATTCTCAGCTCTGTTGATAACTGCTGTAATCCCTTAAGTAGATCCCTTGAGTAGACCCTTAAAGGATCTCCAAAGGCTGGAAATAAAAAAGGAGAAATTAATTCAATGATTAGCATTATATACTACCAGTGGAGCACATTGGCTCTGTAACATGTTCTGCTAAGTACTATTGCACAGGAACTTTAATATTAATTGTAGTTTGCCATGTTTGACTCCCTAAATAAGGGATTAAGAGTCTTAAACTTCAAAACTTTAATGAAAGTAACTATAATAAATACAGCTTCTTTTAGCTGTTGGCTCGAGATTGGTGAAATTGTCAGTGTGTAGCCTGTACAGGTATTAATGAGCTGAAAATCCCCAGTGTTTGTTTTCCATTATATAAGTAATAGGTTTTACTATACAGATGTATTTCTCTGCCTTAAAATGAGTTGGGGGATTTCAGCTATGACTTCAAATATAATGAGCCGCTTTTGGACCTGATTCTTTCAACTTATTTTTTTAATATCTCTCTGCTTTGTGGAGCAGGAAATTCTGCTTATTGTAGATTTTGTTTACTTAGGGAAATTATTTTATTATGCGAGGAGTTGCCTGGTTTGTGCGGTACAAGCAAGTTTTCTGAACTTAAATTGTTTTTGATAATGAAACACAATAAATAGGGTCAAGAAGGTTATATAGGGGTGAATATATGTTTGTTTATATAATACCCATGTACAGGGTCCCTATTCCTCCTTACATCAACTTCTTTTTTCTCTTGTGATCTTGTGGTCTTGTGATCACTGCCAGACAATGCTTTTACAGGCTTGGCTAAGGTCTAATGGACAGTACATCTGGAGGATCTGAGGTTAGCGGAAAATGAATTTGTCTACATTAAACACTATACAAATGTATGCTGCTCCTTGATCTACAAGGCTCAGTCCCTCTGTGCTCCAAGATGAAACTATTACTTCTGTTTTTGAGTCTTCACTCTCAAACCCCTGTCTTATCCAGAAGTAACTAGACCTTTTCTTTGTGGGTCTAGGACAACTTAACTTGGTAGACCAAACCACCCAGTAAAACATCCAACACACTTTCAGTAAAAATACTACCTTCATAGGTAACAAACCTACTACACCCTCCTCCCTATTCTTACTACACTTTCCCCATTGTCAGGGCACTCAACCTTTATTTTCAATTAAGCTTTAGCTTCATGTTTTTGAGTCTTCACTTTCAAGCCCCTGTCTAGGTCAGAACCAAGTAGGCTTTATCCTCTCTCAACTAGGACAATGTAGCTCAGTATTCCAAACCACCCAGCGAAATAACCATTAGGAACACAAATATTTGGTTAAAATACTACATAAATGCTATTAAGGTCATCATTTATGTAGGTAACAAGCCTCCTCCCATTCTAACTATGCCACCCCTCACAGTCAGTGCACTCAACCTTTGTTCTTAATAAAGCTATAGTTTTGTGTTTTTGATCTTTCAATCCCAGGGCCCTGGCTAGTTCAGAACCAAGTTGGCCTGAATAAAACTGGACCCTTTTCTTGGTGGGTTAGCTCTTAACTAGGGCAATTTAGCTTTGTAGTCCAGACCACAAAGTGAAATATCCATTAGGGAGACACACATTTGGCTACAGTTCAGCCTCCATAACAATGATCCCCAATCAGTGGCTCAGGAACAACATGTTGCTTGCCAATCCCTTGGATGTGGCTCCCAGTGGCCTAAATGCTTACCATGTGGACTGCCAAACAAAGCCTCCTGTAGGCTGCCCATCCACATGGGGCTACCAAATAGTAAATTGCTTTTCATATTGGGCACCCAGAAAGTTTTTGTATGCTTATGTTGCTCTCAACTTTACATTTGAATGTAGCTCATGGGTAAAAAAGTTTGAGCAACCCTGATCCATAAGATAACAAAGCAAACACACTCTCCTCCCCATTATAGCTATGCCTCCCCTCATTGTGAGAGAACACAACCTTTGATTTCAAAGAATCTGTCAAATTTAGAGTTTTATAGAAGCAGATACGTAGCAAGAAAAGCTAATTTCCTATTATGAAATAATTCTAATTCAAGCCATATGCCTTGGCTAATTCCACTATGATTCACTTTGAGGCTTCCTTTCAGCATCTTATATCCTCTATGTGCCTCCCTAGAGATCTGTGAATTGTCTCTGATGAGCAGTTACCCATCTTGGAGCAACTTCTCTCAGCTTTAAATTGCTGTAGGAAACTTGCCTCAATCGACAGAGGCCACATAGCCCTTAATTTGGTTGTGCATTTGAATACTGAGATTAATTTATTTACAGAAGTAAAATATGTAAACACAGTACAAAACAAAGTGTTTTTAGTCTGGCAAATGTCACAATGATATCAGATTTAAATGAAACTTAAGTAAATATATTCATGGAAGACTAAGCATAATATCCACTAATTTCCCTATACGTATTCTCTGTAGCATCATAGCAAAGGTCACCAAAGTAAATTCCTAGTTGCTTGTTAAATGAAGGTGTTTAAAAGTCTCCAGAGGGGTTATAGAAATGCAATATAATTATATATTGGGAATCTATTTAGCGCGCAGACGTTTTCAAAGGGGTCTTCCGTCGGCTTCTCGGTTTCAAGAGATCCCTGAAGACTTAATCTACAAATCCCATATGATGTGGGTTCCATTAGCAGCCCCCTCCTACACAGTGACTTGGTTTAATAATAGAAACAGTCTTCAAAATATCAAATGGTACAGTCAATATGTGTCAAACAGGTCTTGATTATTTTTCATTCCAAAACTCCAGCAAAAGAAGGGTATAAGGTAGAGTCCTGCAGCGGGTCAGGTACCCGTGGGTTACCCGCAAAAACCTGCAGTACCCCTGCGAGTCACAGGAAGAAGTTTCGTGAGCGTGTATAGACGCGGGTCGTGGGTTCTCTGGGTTTGCGGGTCTTTTCAATATCGAGTTGTAATCCTTTTTTTATGACCACGCCTACTTATAATGATGTCACTTCCGGTTTACAATGACAGTACTTCCTATTTTACTCCTTATTTTCTGATTACGCCTACTTCTAATGATGTCACTTTCAGTTTACAACGACAGTACTTCCTGTTTCTTGATGGTCAGCAGGTCATGGATCGGGTTGCGGATAAAGTACTTGTGGGTAGCGGGTCCAAGTGGGTAAGTATGCGGGTCGCCGGTCGGATTCGGTTTTAACAAATTGGTTCCGTGCAGGACTCTGGTATAAGGGTAAGAATTTACCTGCAGAGAGGTGAGTACAAACCCCAGCTCATATGGATATTTTAATTAATTACCCACTCACCATACAGCCCATACATTATATTTCTAGAAACTATAGTCAAATTACATTGCAATTATTTGCAAGGGCATATAAGCTTCAAAATTTTGCACCACCACCACTAGATACCATCCATCAGGCAGTACTTGTCATAGGGATATTACTTCCTAATGCCTCTCCTGTTATACTTTTTGGGCTGTGTTGCAGCTTTCTCTGCCTACTTTAACCTTACCAAATCTGTACTGCTTACCCTGGTTAATTCTGACCACATTGTTTCTTATTTCTTCCCTTTTTATACTGTGACAACCTTCTTAACTCCACCCTGATCCATTAACCTGTCCCTTATTCACCAGATCCACATGTTCATTCATACTAACATAACATTTAACAACCGCAAACCCCATATCCACCAAGGATTCCTTTTAATCAGAAAATGACTCGGAGAATCAACACAACCAACGTCTTGTTCTTTCTTCAGTGACTTTGCCAGCCTATACTTTTGTGCACATGCCCTTGTATTTTCAGGATATTACTTTATGGAGGTTTGTATTGATTGAGCTACTACTTTTCCAGCCTCAGCCCAAAACAAGGTCTTTAGTTATATTTTTCTATTCTAAGCTTCTTTGTAAATGTAATTGGTGTCACATAATCCTTCCCTAAAGGCTGGCTTCATCTATAAGGAATTATTAATTGCCTTTTTAATGGTAACCAAATCCTCAGACACATCATCAATATACACACGTCGGAACGTCTAGGATGTAAAAAAAAAACAACAAAAAAAAACGAAGGGTAAGTTCGATGGCTGCTATAATTACAACTAACACTTAAGCAAAATTGTTGACATTTGTGGAGTTGTCACTACTGAAATAAAGAGCAGACATTAATATAAGTTGCTCAAGAAAGACCTTTGTAGCACTTTGTACTGAGCTGCATGTGTATTGGACAATGCTGTTATATTGTTACTGTAATACAATTAACAACATTTTTTGGTGCCCACATTTAGGGGCAGATTTATCAAGAATTTAGAATTCACTAAAATAAATTTGAAATTTGAATTTTCACTTTGACCCTTGATAAATCTGCCCCTTAATAAGGAATTACATCTTTCATGTCAGCATTGACCAATCATGGGTCACCTACAGTAACATGTTGCTGGCTATTATCAATCGCATACTCCAACAGATCAGTCCAGCAACATCATTAATGGGTAAAACATTTCCCTAAGTATGTAGAGCGAGAAGCTTACTTAAAGGGGTAGTTCAACTTAACGTTAATTTTATATGTTCTAGAATGGCCAGTTCTAAGCAGCTTTTCAATTGGTCTTCTTCATTATTTTTTATAGCGTTTTTTTTTCAATTATTTGCCTTCTTCTGACTCTTTCCAGTTTTCAAATGGTCGTCACTGGCCCCATCTAAAACCAATGCTCTGTAAGGCTACACATTTAGGGGCATATATCTCAAGGGTCGAATTTTGAATTTGAAAAACTTTGAAATTCGAATTCAAAAAGACCAACCGAAATTAGGTTGAAGTTTTTTTTTGGCTGAATAGGTCCGTTTTCAATCGAATAGGTCTGCATTTGGCCAAATTAGAATCATTCGAATCGAACGAATAGCGCATTCGATCGAATTCTAATCAAAGTTTTTCCCCCAAAAAATTAGACTCCAAAATAGGTTCTAGGAGGTCCCATATAGGCTAAAACAGCAATTCGGTTGAGACAGTACATGACAAATTTCGATATTTGAATTATCAATTTTTTTTCAAATTCAAATCAAATTTGTACTATTCCCTAGTCAAATTACACAAAAAAAACAGCTTGAAATTCAAATTTTTTAAATTCCAAAATTCACCTTGACCTGGATAAATCTGCCCCTTATTGTTATTGCTACTTTTTTATTGCTCGTCTTTCTCTTCAGGCCTCTCCTATTCATATTCCAGTCTCTTATTTAAATCAATGCATGGTTGCTAGGGTTATATGAACCCTAGCAACCACACTGCTGAAATTGCAAACTCGAGAGTTATGGAATAAAAAGCTAAAAAAAAACAAAATCCACAAATAATAAAAAATGAAAACCAATTACAAATTGTCTCAGAATATCACTCTCTACATCATACTAAACATTAACTCAAAGGTTGATGAAAAGGCTGCTTTTAAGAAGGTTTATGTCCCCTTTCTATTTGCATTTCCTACCTCTTTTCTGGGGATTTAGTGTTTAGTATTGCCTTTAATGTTGTTGCTCACCTTTGCCTATTGCTAATGTCTAGATTTGCTGGATATTTACTACTAATTGGTGGAGTGAGAACTTGACTGCTGTCTTGCACAGATTGAGTAATAAAAGTACTGGGGTTGGCAGATAGAAATCCTGCTGTTATATATTTCAGGTAGAATGTCCCAAGGGTTTACTGATTGGCCTTCCTGTTAATTTAAGTAAAATTCAATTCATGTCTGTTTCTCCCACTATGCCTTTTTTGGTTTGTTTTGCAATATCTAGCAATATTGATGTGTAACATGCCTGATATACTTTATAACAGGCCCTGTGGTTTTTAGACTTTGAGGCACCAGGGAATGGGTCAAACAGTTGGCTCCTGCTCCTTCAGGGAATACAGGTGAAAAGAGCTTAGTGGTGTTATGTGACCCCCCACCACGGAAGTTGTTGAAGTGGGAGATGGTAAGGTAGATTTTAGTGGCATATTTGTTTCCTGTGGGAAGGGGAGGTGAAAAGTGCTTTCATGTGTTGTATGGGCCAAGTGTCATTAGTAAAGTTATTGGGAAAAGAAAATAGAGCAGTATAAAAGGTGGTAGTAATATTGGGAGTACATTAATATGGTGATGGAAATGCAAGAAAAAGTATAGGTTACAGGGGACATAGAGGAAATATACACAATATCCCAAAACTTCAACTTTCCATAAAAGTCATGCTCCATCTAGATGGTGCTCCATTACAAAGCACAGACTTGTCCCATATGCATGGTGGGAACTGTAGTCCTGCCAAGTCAAAGATGATGTCTAACTGTAACACTGCTGCCCCAAACTTTCCAACATTTCCCAAACTCTATTTCTCCACCCAGATGCCCTCCAAGGCCAATGCCCTTGATGCAGCTGGATCCTTCTGCCTGCTCTATTTCAACTTGAATCAGTCTTCTTGGTTTAATACACTCATTAATTAAGGTATTGAGCTGTTTTTTTCTAGCTTTGAACTAAACAGCACTATGCCCTTGCAATATTCATTGTACAGGTCTGAATTAGGGGATGGCCATCTCCCATAGACTCCATTTTAACCAAATCACTCTAATTTTTAAAATAATTTTCCTTTTCTCTGTAATAATATAACAGTAACTTCTACTTTATCCCAGATAAAGATATAATTAATCCTAATTGGAAGCAAACCCAGCCTATTGGATTTATTTAATGTTTAAATGATTTTCTAGTAGACTAAGGGGCAGATTTATCAAGGGTCGAAGTGAATTAGAGGGAATTTTCGAAGTAAATTTTCGAAGAATTTTTAAGTTATTTTTTGGATACTTTGATCATCGAATAGGATACTACGACGTCGAATTTGCTTCCAATTTGAAGTAAAATAGTTTGAATATTCGATTGTCGAAGTACTGTCTCTTTAAAAAAAAACATTGACTTAAATAGTTCGCCAAATTAAACCTGCCGAAGTGCTATGTTAGCCTATGGGGACCTTCTAATGCATTTTTCCAAGTCTTTACACATCGAAGTAAAATCGTTCGATCGTACGCTAAAATTATTCAAACCGTTTGATTCGAAGATTTAATCTTTCGATCGACTGATTTTACTTCGATCATTCGATGGCCAAATTCGGTGAAAAATCCTTCGACTTCGATGTCAAAGTTTTTAATTCAATGGCCGAATTTCAAAGTATTTTTTACTTTGAAATTCGACCCTTGATAAATCTGCCCCTAAGGGTATGAAGACCCAAATAATGGTAAGACCTACTTTCCAGAAAACCCCAGGTCCTGACCATGGGGGACAACAGGTCCCATACCCGTATTACGTTGTACAGCTATGGGATCCGTTATCCGGAAACCTGTTGTCCAGAAAGCTCCAAATTACAGAAAGGCCATCTCCCATAGACTCCATTTTATCAAAATAATAATTTTTTTTAAAAAAAGATTTCCTTTTTCTCTGTAATAATAAAACAGTACTTGTACTTGATCCCAACTAAGATATAATTAATCTTTATTCAAGGCAGAAAATCCGATTGGGTTTATTTCATGTTTACATGATTTTCTAGTAGACTTCAGGTATGGAGATCCAAATTATTGAAAGATCCATTATCTGAAAAACCCCACGTCCCAAGCTGGGGATACAGGTCCCATTCCTGTACAATAACAGTATCTGCAGCCAACAATAAAATATAATTAATCCTTATTGGAAGCAAAACCAGCCCTTTTGGGTTTATTTAATGTTTAAATGATTTTCTAGTAGACTTAAGGTATGAAAATCCAAATTATGGAAAGATACGTTACCCGGATAACTCCAGGTACCAAGCATTCTGGATAAAAGGTCCCATACCTGTAGTAATGATGACTGTTATAGAGCTAGTAAGGATGATTCTTACATAAAAGGAAGAATAATATAGGTGTGTTAGTAAGGAAGAGCTAGGGATGCAATTGGCCTCATTTAAAAAAAGGTTCAGATGCGTTAAATGGGACTTCCCAAGAATAGGTTTGTTAGCCAGACTTTCTAGTGATCCAGGTCAGTGGCTAGGGCTTGTCTGCTATTCCTTATTAGAGTATGAGCTGCTATGAACTTCTCGGCTTGTATGCGGAGGAGGAACAACAACGAGCATTATTTATTTATTTATGAAATATTTATTATGTACTGCACTATACTGAACAATTGTATATTCTCTCTGTCTCCCTCTCTCTTTCTTTCCCTTCCTCCCAGTCCTCCTCTCTCTCTAAGGGGCCGATTCACTAAGCTCGAGTGAAGGATTCTAATTAAAAAAATTCGAATTTCGAAGTATTTTTTGGGTACTTCGACCATCGAATTGGTTAAATTCGTTCGAATTCGAACGAAATCGAACGAATCGAACGAAAAATCGTTCGACTATTCGACCATTCGATAGTCGAAGTACTTTCCCTTTAAAAAAAACTTCGACCCCCTACTTCGGCAGCTAAAAGCTACCGAAGTCAATGTTAGCCTATGGGGAAGGTCCCCATAGGCTTGCTAACCTTTTTTTGATCGAAGGATTTTCCTTCGATCGTTGGATTAAAATCGTTCGAATCGTTCGATTCGAACGATTTAATCGTTCGATTCGAACGATTTAATCGTTCGATCGAACGAAAAATCCTTCGATCGATCGAACGTAGGATTAGCGCTAAATCGTTCGACTTCGATATTCGAAGTCGAACGATTTTAGTTCCCAGTCGAATATCGAGGGTTAATTAACCCTCGATATTCGACTATTGATGAATCGGCCCCTAAGTATTACACAGGAAAATCTGACTATTTACCATCAGAGCAACTTCGGTGGTTTTACTATCAAGGGAATGGTTAGATTTGATGGAAGGAGAGTTAAAGAAACTATTGTAGTGGTCACTTTAAAATGTATAATTTAGGGCCTGTTTACTAATGTTGAAGGATGAACATTTAAAGGGGCTATTCACCTTCAAAAAACGAGTTGGTTTCAGATAAATCACCAGAAATAATGACTTTTTCCAATTACTTTCTTTTTTCTATGTGTCACCGTTTTTCTAATAATGAAGTGTAAAGTGTCATTTTTTTTACCTTCTGAAGCAGTTCAGGGAGAGTGGGTCGCCGACCCTGTAGACTGTTCTAAATTGATACATTAGTTGATACATTTCTTATCTTTGTCCCTGCTGAGCAGAATCCCTGGGTTTCATTACAGGCAGCTGTTAGAATTGATACAATAGTTACTAATACTCCAGAGATGCTGCTGAGAAATGTATCAACTAAATGTTGCAAAATTGTAACAGTTCAGAGTCTGCACCTGAATTACTGAGCTGCCAGACTCACACACCAGAGGCACCAACATTCAACTTTAAACTTAGATTTGAGAAAAACAGTAAAAAATAAATAATGGAAAGTAATTAAAAAAAGTCGTTATTTCTGGGGAACAATCTGAAAACAACTGAACTGAAAAACGTATATTTGTAAGATGAACAACCCCTAGAATGATGTACAGGTATATATAGAAACAATGGCCCCCATTAGATATAATGGTTTATGCCACCTTAGGGCAGGTGAAAAGTAAAAAATAATATGTTCACCTTTAAATAATCTTTTCATATGTTGTAGACCAGTGGTCCCCAACCAGTAGCTCGTGAGCAACATGTTGCTCACCAACCCCTTGGATGTTGCTCCCAGTGGCCTCAAAGCAGCTGCTTGTTTTTGAATTCCAGGCTTGGAGGCAAGTTTTGGTTGCATAAAAACCAGGTGTACTGCCAAACAAAGCATCCTGTAGGCTACCAGTCCATATAGGGGCTACCAAACATCCAATAACAGCCCTTATTTGACATCCCCATGGACTTTTTAATGCTTGTGTTGCTCCCCAACTCTTTTTTACATTTAAATGTGGCTCACGAGTAAAAAAGGTTGGGGACCCCTGTTGTAGACCATGCTATGCTAAGACTATTTGCACTATTATTAAAAAGTGCCAATGACTATAAAATTGTTGAGCGATAGTTTTTTTGACTGCCAGGGACACTGACCCCCAACAACATAACAGCAATTTAAATTGCATGCTAGAATGAGGCAATAGAGGAAGTCAACAAATTTAAAAAGTACAGTATAAAGAATAAAGACCAATTGAAAGGTTGCTAAGACATTCTATAACATACCAAATGTTCATGAAAAGGTGTATTTCCCCTTAAACAAACTGTTAAAGGGACAGTTCACCTTTACATTCATTTTTAGTATCTTATAGAATGGCTAATTCTAAGCAACTTTTCAATTGGCCTTCATTTTTCTTTTTATTTCATTTATGAAGTATTTGCCTTCTTCTCCTGATCACTGACCCCCATCTAAAAACAAATGCTCTATAAGGCTACATATTTATTGTTATTGCTACTTTTTATCACTCATCTTTCTATTCAGTCCCTCTCCAATTCATATTCCAGTCTCTTATTCACATCAAGGAATGGCTGCTAGTTTAATTTGGACCCTAGCAACTGCAAACTGGAGAGCTACTGAATAAAAAAGCTAAATAACTAAGAAATAAAATAAAAATAAGAATAAAAAAAGCGAAAAACCAATTGGAAATTGTCTCAGAATATCACTCTCTATATCATACTAAAAGTTAACTCAAAGGTGAACAACCCCCCTTTAAAGTTTTAAACACTTTTCTTTTTTGATATAATATTGTCTGCAGCTGTCTAGTCTGGCAGTTCAACTGCTATCTGGTTACTAGGGTGAGTCAGACTAGCAGTAAGATGGTGGTGGTTTGATTGACAGCCTGGAAGAAAAAAAGGAGATAGTGACAATGAAACTCAATGTAGTAATTAGTGATGGGCGAATTTATTCGCCAGGCGCGAATTCGCGGCGAATTTGCGCGATTCGCGCCGAGCGAATAAATTCGCGAAACGCCCGCGAAAATTCGCAGTAAAAATTCGCCGGCGTCAAAAAATTTTTTTCCAAAAACGGACGCCGGCGTCAAAAACGAGACACCGGCGCCGTTTCGCGAAGTTCGGGCGAAGTTCGCGAATTTTTCGGCGAAGCGAAACAGCGCAAATTCGCCCATCACTAGGTAATAACAGAAATCTAACACTACTCTCCACTATCTATCTGCCTTCTGGTGTTGAGTGAACACATCCAACTAGCAAAAGCCATTTCAAATGTTCGGCTGGAGAAAGGCAAGATATAAAATGTATTAAATGTTCATTGAAATGAGCACTCACCTTTAAATACATGTAAAGTCAACATTAAAGAGCAACGCTAATTTTTCCCATGCCTCAGAGCATCCAAGTGCTGTTGTAGCCATGTGTCCATAGACAAAAGCCCTATGGCAGCCAACAATTTTATACCTGTTTGTTGTGGTGCTAAAACCTCATCTGTTCTGATGGAACAGATAAAGTGCAAAGGAAAATTCTGGGCAAGAGGACTGCCCTCAGATTGTCCTTGGAAAGCCATGTGCACCGCTTGTTATTGTCGGAACACAAGTCAGTGAGCAAGGTAGGGTTTCATTTGCAACCATTGATAATCGTTGAGATTCCAGAATAAAATTATAATGGTGGGTATATCAGGCTCCCCATATTATTTCTGATGGATCACATTGCTATGTTTATCTTTCAGAGCTTGTATGAAAGACACACTTCTACAACCTTTGCCAAGTCGGTGATATGGCAGCTTCCACTTCTGATAATAAATATGGCTCAGTGGAATAAGCAATACCCATATGTTTTACTGAACAGCATTATTGCTATAAAAACTAGGCTTAATATTTCAGCTTAAATGTTACCCCACGCTATAGAAGTAGCATAAGGAAGCAAGCCTGCTTTTATGATATTGTATACTTTATATACTCTCCATTAGTATATAAAGCAAATTGGGGGTTTTGCAACCTGGAGGTGGGGTGGTGAGTGGGTGACCAGCGGAGAGATATGAAGGAGTAAGTCACTGGCAGGGGAGGAATGCAATGGAGGGGCTTGTGAGCGGCGCTGATGGATATGAGCAACCCAATGATATATCTGGGCTGGCACCATGCCTTGGGTGCCAACAGAACTTGGCTCGACACTGGTTTACACAATTTCTACAACCAAACTTGATTTTACCATATTCTACTTTTCTTTTGGTCTCTTGGAAACTGTAAACTCTGGGTTTGATTGTATAAAGAGCTGACAAATGGGAGTTAAACGGGATAATTGCCTGGCCTCTTGGGTCTGAATTATGTTTACTCCAGAGCTGTAACCTACAATGATCAATCAGCTCTGTTTGGACAGCTCTACTGACAGGATCAAATTATGTGATTGGTTGCTATGGGGAGCTGCTCTGCAGTAACATTGGAACCCCCTTTTTTAACCTCACTGTAGCAGAATGAGGCGCTACAGGCTGGCCAGCTGGGTTCGATTAGCCTCAGATGGCTCATCAGTAGTCCTTAAAACCCAGGCTGGTTCGTCTCTCGTGAGCTCTAACTGGAAGAGACACACAGAGAGGGTCTGGGATCCTGACGCTAGGGGTAGAACCCTTTTACCGTTCCGACTAGGGATGTACCGAATCCACTATTTTGGATTCGGCCGAACCCCCCGAATCCTTAAAGAAAGATTCGGCTGAATACCAAACCGAATCCGAACCCTTAATTTGTATATGCAAATTAGGATTTGGATTCGGTTCGGCTGGGCAGAAGGATTCGGCCGAATCCGAATCCTGCTGAAAAAGGCAGAATCCTGGTCAAATCCCGAACCGAATCCTGGATTCGGTGCACCCCTAGTTCCGACGCAATGAGACTAATACAAATGTCGCACGTAGAAGCTGATTGTACACGACACAAAACCACTGTCGGATGTGAACGCTGCATGTCGTGTTGTGTCAAATGCAATCAGCTTCTACGTGCGACATTTTTATTAGTCTCATTGCGTCGGAACGGTAAAATCGTCCCGTGGAGTTCTAACCTTAGAACTTATATTACTTACATTAGATTTGGCGCATCCGACGTGACACCTGCGATTTAGTCTCACTGCATCGGAACGGAAGGTAACGCAGATAAAATCACCCATGGAGTTCTACCCTAAGGATCCTATCCTCATGGGAAGGTCTGTAATTGTTCTTCCTTTTTATTGGAAGGGATACTTAATTTAGGGCCAGAGTATATTATATTTTAAATACTTTAAAACACTTTCATTTTTTGGCATTAGTATAATGTATTAGTATTTAAATAAATTATTACTAGGTTATTCGTGTATTCCAATAACTTTGTTAGGACCCCTTCTGACGATAGAGGCCCAGGACAAAGGCAATAAAGGCAGAAGAAGACAAATGGCCTCTGCATAAGCAGCAGTTATTCCATATAGAGATCAATTTTAGTTGCCAAATCTCTACTGCCAAACTGTTTTGATTTGGGCAACCAATAACACCTATAGTTCTTTACATGCAAAACAGAATAGGAATGCATATATTTAATCTGCTGTCAATGCAACCCACCCCCCCAAATAACAGCATTAAGATTGAAATAATGAAGCCACACTGTACAAATAAAATAAACCAACTGGGCCTCATGCAGTCTCTGCTAAAACACACTGAATTGAATTGCTACTTTAATAGTTTGCTAAATACACACACTCTTCTTGGTGCCATATGGCGCACGCTGGAGAAATAGCAGTCAACAAAAGTGATGGCTTCTCAGGAAACAGTTTTATACGGAGCTGGAAGTGAGGGGGAGAGAAGAAAAGGGAGGCTATCAATCTGTATACAAATATATAAAAAACACTGCACACATACGCAAGCAGGGGGGCTACGGGCCGAGAGGGGGAGATGGAAATCTGCTTCCTGAAAAGCTCTGAAAGTTGTGTAATAAACATTTAAGGCATGCACTGTAGACATGGGCATTTACAGGTCCAGTTGAGCTGCCATTGATTTAAATTAAAAGGCTAGATGCAGGGCCATGTTCAGCAGAATGCAACGGTAATTCCTGGGTACGTGCAAAAGGGCTGCATCAATACGACGTGTGCAACAGACTTGTTTCCCAAAGATCCTTGAGCAAATGACACAATAATGGAAAGTGACATAATCCCAGCCAGGAAATGTTAGCTGCAACCTGCATTCCATTCCACAAATGCACACTCAACTGTGTTTTGATGCATCAAGCATGCGGTGGGCACAGATTTGCAATTGGCTGCCATTATACTGGAATAATGGGGGGAATACACTTCATTGTGGGCAAAAAACATGGCAATGTATGTCTAAAATTGCACTGGTGTTAGATGAGCCTTAAAGACCTGCACCTGTCTCTCTCTCGCTGTGCTGTGCTGCTTGCACCTGCCAGTGCCGCATATACGAGGGGAAGCACATGGGCAGAATGGGGGTGCCCCCTATCACCAGATTTTGTTCTGCTTCATTTACAAGGTACAAAAGAAGGAACATGAAAGGATGATGTGAGTGGTGCCATTGCTATGTGCCACTCAACGTCACGTCACCAGGGGGTGTGACCCAGGCACAAGTTTAAAAACATTGGTTGTGTTGTTGCCAAGTTGGCACTAGATGAGACAATCTGCCAACCTGTGCACCACTATCTCCAGTTTGTCATGAATAAAGCTCTGTGTTCATAGGCAAGCAGATAAAGGAGAGTAAAGGTAAGGGTTGGACACCGGGACACTGGGAAAAAACCCTGACCTTCATGGCTCCAGTTGCCCCCACCAACCCACCAGACCCACTTCACCTACTGAGATATGTGGTTGTCGACTCTTCCCCGAGCCTTGGTCATGACAACAAGGAGGAAGTGTAAGGTGTGCGGCTGAGGGAGGGAGGTGCCGTTTAGAGGAGGTGAAGCTCACGACTGGGGTGGGAGGCCCTGATACAGCAGCCCCGGTGGGTTCTGGACACCCCAGTCCAACACTGGCAAAGGTTTTTACGCCTTGAACATTTCAAAAATAAACACAGGCCTTTGCCTATGAGAAAAAAATTAAGTTTTTTCACCCTGTCCTGCATTTTGTAAATGAGGCCTACTGTGTCTTCACCTTGTTTGTAGCCTGATGAAACACTCATGTGCACTAGTGGTTTTAATAAACAGGAAAGGCTCCCCTGCAGGAATTTATACATGTGGCTCCTGTTGTTATTTCACCGGATTACAACTCCCAGCATACTCCAACATATTATTAATGCAGGAAGATTACCGTACATCTGGGAGATTAATGTGAGAAGTATTTGTTTTGCTGATATTACATTTGAATCAAACATCAGAAGGGCAGATAGAATGCTATTTAGGTCTTTAGTATTATGATTGAAGGAACAAACTAGTCAGGGTAACTGGGACTGAAACTGGAATGCATTTTCAAAACAACTGGATTTCCTATAATTTCTGCACTGCACATGCACCCAGCATAAATCCATGCTAAGAATTCCTGGGAGAAATAGGGGTGCCACGTTCCATGCCAGTACTCTGGGCTGGTTCTATCTTTTTATACAGAAGTGCCACACTGGCCCAGGTTAAAGGTTAATATCACTAGGGGGTGCCTAACATTGGTCAGTTTTTATGCTTTTATGTGTTTAATGCCTCCAGGGCATCCCATGCACAAAGATTAGGAAACTGAAATATACTCATCGGAGGCTGCTGGATTGCAACTCCCAGAATTTTCCTGCATATTATCAAGGGTAAAGCATGATGAGAGGCGAGCTGTAGTCCAACTGCCATATGAATGGATTCTTAAAGCAACACTTCCCTGCAAATCTGTTTCCACCCCAGCAGCTGCACAGGCTCCCAGCAGGGAAAATCCTGCCTGCTCTGTTTACACTTGATTTCATCTCTAATAGCATTAAAATGGTATATTACAGCTTTGAACAATGTTATTACACCCTTCTGGAATGTGATCACAAGTGCAATACTGGAAAGTATAAACTGCCCAGTAATCTCAGTAGGTTAGATAACACTGAGCTGGACGATGTAGTACTGGTAGGGATGATACACATGGGGACCTTTCTCAAGGATGTGGGATGTGGGACCAAACGTCGGACGATGTGTGAATAAATCAACACTTTTTTTCACCTAAATCATACAGAGTGTGCTGACCCTCTTTTCAATATTGCTACAAACTTGGTCGTGCACCTCTGGCTTCGTCTATGACCGAGTGCAGGCACTGTCTGACATTTTTTATATATATATATATATATATATCTATATATATATATATATATATATATATATATATATATATATATAACTAGCACAGAGGATCCGCACTCTCAGGTCTTATATAAATATAAATTTATTTTTGTATGCAAGACTAACGTTTCGGCCTCCTCCGAGGCCTTTCTCAAAGTGTCTGGTGGTGGAAAAAACACACTTAAATACAGGTATTGGCGGGAAACTAGACAAATTGGAACTGACATGGTAATAGCGTCACAGAAACGTAACTAGATTTAAATATCACTCATTACATACAAACAAACATAAAAATTGCAAAGTACATGTATAACTAAAGGTTATAAATCTACTCATTTAAAACAATCTATCCCTTATACAGAGAAAAACATGATGTTATGTAACAATGTTGCAAATCGTTAGTAATATTGTATCTACATAGTCATGCTGCATGTCATTACTTTGTTACTAAAACATCTTAAAATTGAGTAAGAATAGTGGGTCTAAACGGAGAGTCATTCTTTATTTATGCTAAATACTTTGTCGATTATTAAAAATATTTATTAAAACTGCCACTCTGAAGACGGGGTACTGAATCTTTTATTTGTTCACCTCATTTTATTAACTAATTGGAGCCCAGCCCCTACGAATTAGAAAAACAGTGCTGGCTAAACCCATATGAATTAGCCCTAAGAGACCCATAGCACCATCTAGCTGTCATGCTTAAATATTAGGTGTAGTTATTTCAACCGGGGCTTGTGTGACCCGACAATTATATATATATACCCGGAACCGTCACCAACAAAATGTATATGGATCTAGACTATATGAGACTCGCTATCAAGGAAACTATCATTCTACCAATCTTCAGTGTCAGCATTACATCCCAGCATCCTCCGTGTGTAATGTGTCATAGTAAATGTGACTCAAATAAACAATATTAATTATAGAGCTAAACATTATTTAAGCAGCAAAATTGCCATGATTAAAAATTAAGATAGAAATGTGTACAAGTTAGGTGAGCATACCCCCGCATAAAAACTAAAGGCTAAAAAAGAACACAATACTAAGGACTGTGTGAGTGCATAACATTTACATAGAGAAGAATAAATGCATAAAAATATATACATAAAAAATAAAAAAGTGAAAGAAAAAAATGTGGGAAAAGAAAAATAAAACAAATATATATCACAGTCTATTTCAGATCCAAATGTAAAGTTCCTTTCGCAAAGTCTCTTCATCTAGGATGGCTTAATTTACTGTCCAACTTTACCTACTTTGTGATAGATAAACATATCCATCACAGGCCCCCGCACCAAAACAAGGCACCATCAACGAGGGAGTCGGGAACCACACACCCCACACCCTGGATGCTGAACGTCACCAATTCCCCCTGGGTTGTCGATCATCCAAGAGTGAAAACCCATCTAAGAGTCCGTCCTAGCTATGGGCTGTTAGAATGAGCTCCGCACAGGGCTTGCGGCTCACAATCTGAGTTGCTCAACTTACTGTAGGTGTCGGTAGCAGAATTCCACCGCTAATTCACCCAAGCTGTGGGGAAGTGGATGTATGCGGTGCTCGTAATCAGCCGGTCCCTTTCCAACAGCGCCGTTGAGAAGTGTCTGACATCGCACGATCAGAACTCTCACTGCCGATTGCCCGATGACACTGTATATTTAACAAGCGGCACCTTCTCTGGTCATCATCCTGCGCCACTCTATCAAGTACATCCCGATCCAAACAGACCGCTTGTAGGTGAGTTCCAATTCAAACACTGGGCCTCAATCAACTTCAGAGTGGCGATTTCCTCTCCAGACCATTATGGGCCTCTGGGGGATATGTCGAGACGTCAGCAAACATTATGTCTATTAGCACCATTCCTGCAAAAAGCGTTCCTTAAATAAGTTATTATTATGTTGAAGAAGCTCGGGTGCACGGCTTAAAATTCCACAATGCAATCCACTTCTCAACGGCGCTGTTGGAAAGGGACCGGCTGATTACGAGCACCGCATACATCCACTTCCCCACAGCTTGGGTGAATTAGTGGTGGAATTCTGCTACCGACACCTACAGTAAGTTGAGCAACTCAGATTGTGAGCCGCAAGCCCTGTGCGGAGCTCATTCTAACAGCCCATAGCTAGGACGGACTCTTAGATGAGTTTTCACTCTTGGATGATCGACAACCCAGGGGGAATTGGTGACGTTCAGCATCCAGGGTGCGGGGTGTGTGGTTCCCGACTCCCTCGTTGATGGTGCCTTGTTTTGGTGCGGGGGCCTGTGATGGATATGTTTATCTATCACAAAGTAGGTAAAGTTGGACAGTAAATTAAGCCATCCTAGATGAAGAGACTTTGCGAAAGGAACTTTACATTTGGATCTGAAATAGACTGTGATATATATTTGTTTTATTTTTCTTTTCCCACATTTTTTTCTTTCACTTTTTTATTTTTTATGTATATATTTTTATGCATTTATTCTTCTCTATGTAAATGTTATGCACTCACACAGTCCTTAGTATTGTGTTCTTTTTTAGCCTTTAGTTTTTATGCGGGGGTATGCTCACCTAACTTGTACACATTTCTATCTTAATTTTTAATCATGGCAATTTTGCTGCTTAAATAATGTTTAGCTCTATAATTAATATTGTTTATTTGAGTCACATTTACTATGACACATTACACACGGAGGATGCTGGGATGTAATGCTGACACTGAAGATTGGTAGAATGATAGTTTCCTTGATAGCGAGTCTCATATAGTCTAGATCCATATACATTTTGTTGGTGACGGTTCCGGGTATATATATATAATTGTCGGGTCACACAAGCCCCGGTTGAAATAACTACACCTAATATTTAAGCATGACAGCTAGATGGTGCTATGGGTCTCTTAGGGCTAATTCATATGGGTTTAGCCAGCACTGTTTTTCTAATTCGTAGGGGCTGGGCTCCAATTAGTTAATAAAATGAGGTGAACAAATAAAAGATTCAGTACCCCGTCTTCAGAGTGGCAGTTTTAATAAATATTTTTAATAATCGACAAAGTATTTAGCATAAAGAAAGAATGACTCTCCGTTTAGACCCACTATTCTTACTCAATTTTAAGATGTTTTAGTAACAAAATAATGACATGCAGCATGACTATGTAGATACAATATTACTAACGATTTGCAACATTGTTACATAACATCATGTTTTTCTCTGTATAAGGGATAGATTGTTTTAAATGAGTAGATTTATAACCTTTAGTTATGCATGTACTTTGCAATTTTTATGTTTGTTTGTATGTAATGAGGGATATTTAAATCTAGTTACGTTTCTGTGACGCTATTACCATGTCAGTTCCAATTTGTCTAGTTTCCCGCCAATACCTGTATTTAAGTGTGTTTTTTCCACCACCAGACACTTTGAGAAAGGCCTCGGAGGAGGCCGAAACGTTAGTCTTGCATACAAAAATAAATTTATATTTATATAAGACCTGAGAGTGCGGATCCTCTGTGCTAGTTACGTATTACATTTTTGATACTGCACCCAGGCAACTTTAACTTTTATTCGTGAGTGCTGGCTATTTCGTGGATTATATATATATATATATCTATCAAAAAAGTCCAGACAACTTGCTTGTTCATCAAGAAAAAACTTTTATCAAGCAAGTAATAAGTACAACGTTTCGAAGCTCCCGCCTCTTTATCAAGCAATAAAGATTTAAATGACATCACATCCTTTTAAAGCCATAAGTTCAAGCCACTCCCATAGGTGGGACGTGGTTAACCATGTAATACACATAGACCAATGACCATATACTTAAACAATATAACACAACAGTGTCAATTAGACCATAGTAATAGAAACATCCAACATAGAGAAACATATTGGTCAAAAATAACAATGTGGTAAGTGAAACAAAAGTTTTAAAGGTTATAAGGACTATGCGTGATGTCATATTCAATTAGCCCCAACCACCCAAAAGACTATGTTATAGAAATTCCTAGCAATCACATGAAAGCATTTAGATCATACTCTCTGTTAAGCCCCTTAGGGGACAATGTTTGCAATGTATGTATCCAAAATTGTTCTCTTTTTTGGAGTTGTAGGAGTCTATTGCCCCCCCGACGTGGGGGGGGCAATAGACTCCAAAACAAGAAACCTGAGGGTTGCCACGGAATGTCGTGCCGAGTGGAAATGGCTGGTACTGGTAATTTTAGTACCTCCTTTCTGATCGTGGATTTATGTTGACTGATACGATCCCGTATAGGTTGAACCGTCTCCCCAACGTATGCAAGCCCGCAAGGGCACTTAAGCATATAGACCACATATTCGGTATCACATGTATAGTGACCTCGCAATTCGAACTTCTTTCCTGTATGTGGGTGGGTAAAGACATTAGTGCGTATAACACTTGAACATTGATTACACATGGGAACATACCATTTGTCAGTGGTGCTAAGACCCTTTGTGTATTGACCCGTTGAGTGCCCAGATCGGCTTTCACTAGCCTATCCCTGAGATTTCGTGGCCGTTTATAGGACAACAGTGGAGGTTCCTGAAATTCTGGGATATCCGGATATGCTGTACGTAGTAAGGGCCAATGTTTGTGAATTACATGGTGAATTTTCCTAGTACAGGGATGGTAAGAATGTACAAATGGTATACGGGAACTTTTTGTCCTATCTGGTAATTTGTCCTGTATGATGGACTCACGATCAAGTCCTTGCACACGCATCACCTCCTGTGCAAGCATCTGTCGTGGATACCCTCTTTGTTTGAATTTTGTGGACATCTCTGTCACCATGTAATTCACAAACATTGGCCCTTACTATGTACAGCATATCCGGATATCCCAGAATTTCAGGAACCTCCACTGTTGTCCTATAAACGGCGACGAAATCTCAGGGATAGGCTAGTGAAAGCCGATCTGGGCACTCAACGGGTCAATACACAAAGGGTCTTAGCACCACTGACAAATGGTATGTTCCCATGTGGCAGGTGTAATCAATGTTCAAGTGTTATACGCACTAATGTCTTTACCCACCCACATACAGGAAAGAAGTTCGAATTGCGAGGTCACTATACATGTGATACCGAATATGTGGTCTATATGCTTAAGTGCCCTTGCGGGCTTGCATACGTTGGGGAGACGGTTCAACCTATACGGGATCGTATCAGTCAACATAAATCCACGATCAGAAAGGAGGTACTAAAATGACCAGTACCAGCCATTTCCACTCGGCACGACAT
Source organism: Xenopus laevis (assembly GCF_017654675.1). Lineage (NCBI taxonomy): Eukaryota > Metazoa > Chordata > Amphibia > Anura > Pipidae > Xenopus > Xenopus laevis. Next base: position 113,770,585 of record NC_054387.1, on the reverse strand, counting down.
TCCATGGCAACCCTCAGGTTTCTTGTTTTGGAGTCTATTGCCCCCCCACGTCGGGGGGGCAATAGACTCCTACAACTCCAAAAAAGAGAACAATTTTGGATACATACATTGCAAACATTGTCCCCTAAGGGGCTTAACAGAGAGTATGATCTATATGCTTTCATGTGATTGCTAGGAATTTCTGTAACATAGTCTTTTGGGTGGTTGGGGCTAATTGAATATGACATCACGCATAGTCTTATAACCTTTAAAACTTTTGTTTCACTTACCACTGTTGTGTTATATTGTTTAAGTATATGGTCATTGGTCTATGTGTATTACATGGTTAACCACGTCCCACCTATGGGAGTGGCTTGAACTTATGGCTTTAAAAGGATGTGATGTCATTTAAATCTTTATTGCTTGATAAAGAGGCGGGAGCTTCGAAACGTTGTACTTATTACTTGCTTGATAAAAGTTTTTTCTTGATGAACAAGCAAGTTGTCTGGACTTTTTTGATAGATATATAATTTGTCCTTTGGACTAGGTCACAGACCAGGGTTAATCTCCACTCCATTTTGTTGGTTTATATATATATATATATATATATATATATATATATATATATATATATTGTTATGTTATGGGTAGCCGAGGATTAGGAGAGTATAACAGCGCTTTTTTTAAGGTCCCCTTTAAGATCTCACCTCTGAAAATACTGGACTACAGCCCCCCAGCATGCTTTAACCCATGATAATAATTTGGATTATGCTGGAGCCCACTTGGTTGCCATGTCAGGGTTCCCCACACCAACCCGTGACCCCCCACCCTAAGTACAACAACCCTCCAAAGGCCCCCGCCCTGTGTGTACCTTTCTTACTGCAAGACGTTAAGGTGGTCGTGGGCCAGGAGGGGAGGTCAGGGAGAGGCATGGGGAACAGGTCTGGGCCTTCGGACCCATTAGGTTTTTACCTGGTGGCCCGCAGGCCCAGTCCGACCCTGACGACTAAAGTAATGCAAAGCCTGCAGGACTGGAAGGTTTACTGGTGGTTTCAGGCTGAATTATGATACATACTGCCCCAAACTCAAACATGGGTGCCCTTGTTTGAGTTTGGAGCAGTATCTATCATAATCAGAGCCAGATTTACATAGCGGGTGCCCCTAGCCCTGCTGTCGTTCATCACTCCCGCCCCCTCCCATTTATTCGCTCTTATTTCCATCATCAGGACCACAGCAATTGTGATTGGTGCATGCAAAATTAAAAAAACTATCATGGTTGGGCAGCATGCCGCCTCTTAAAATCCTGATGCCCTAAACCTGGGCTTTGGTGGCCTCTACACAAATCCGGGCCTGATCATAATTGTCTTTTCTGGCAGACTCCCTCATTGGTGGATTAATGTTGAGCAAAAGCCTGGTTGGTCAGGGGTGAGGTTAATGTACGTGTAACAGGGTTAGTTAGGATATTTAAGGTCAGGACCTTTGCAACCCTCACCCTTAAAGGAACAGTAACACCAGAAAATGAAAGTGTTTTAAAGTAATGAAAATATCATGTAATGTTGCCCTGCACTGGTAAAACTGCTGTGTTTTCTTCAGAAACACTACCATAGTTCATATAAACAAGCTGCTATGTAGAAATGGCAGAAATTGAAAAAAGGCTGTATGGCACAGGTTAAATAGTGGATAACAGATAACACCATTATGTTCTACAGAGCTTATCTGCTGTGTAACCTGAGCCTTTTCTCCTTTGAATGGCTGCCCCCATTGCTACACAGCAGCTTATTTATATAAATAATAGAAGCGAATAGAAGCAAACATATTCGTTTTACTAGTGAAGGGCAACACTGCGTTATATTTTTTTTTAAACACAAATTTTTTGATATTACTGTTACTGTACAGTAACTGTTAGTGTTCCTCACCTTCACATCACATGGTGCGTTTGCGTCTAAATAGTTGTCTCTTGCAAATTCCCTTTGTGCTCTTTGCCTTCCCCTTTGATCAAACATTCCACCACCCGTATCCTTTAGGGATCTTTCAAGCAAACTAAGCTGTTGTTTATTATTTAATGATGTGCCGTGAATAATGCAAGTTAATTGATTGAAAACCTTGCTTGATGCAGCCAGCTTAATGTTAGAGCAGAAGGTGCATAGACAGCAATTCAGTTTATTAATGACAATAGTAAGGATTAAGCCAGAGCTTTCTCTGTGCTTCCAACACCTCGTCCTAATTGCTCGCTCAGGACATTACGGTGCCACCTCACAGACGACTTCCACCGTTTATGCCTTTTTTTTATTTTATGGTTTGTAGAACTGTATTATCTTACACCCTTTGTATATTTTTTTAGTGTTTTTGAAATCCATTATACAAAAAAATCTTCTTCTGCCCAACTGGCATTTTTTGAAAAGGGATTATTCGTTTTTTTCTCAGGATATTCCAGACCAAAGCTTGTTGATAAAAAGATATCCCCTCCTAAGCTGCGGCACTGAGCTACAGACACTGTAAATATTATTAAAGGGAAATATTTCTCTTTCAAACGTGCGGTGTCTTTTTCTCTATATTCATAGAGTGTGCCCCTTTTCAGTAGACTAATATTGCTTTTCAGCAGGGGCAGGCCTAGGGGAGGCTGAACTGGGACTTGTAATTTGAACAGTTTTTGTGCTTTTATACTTGAAACTAGGGATGCACCAAATCCACGAATCCTCGGTGAAAGACTCGGCTGAATACTGAACCGAATATAAATTGTAATTTGCATATGCAAATTAGGGGTAGGAAAGGAAAAAGTGGAAAGATCTCTTTTTTGTGACGAAATACTGAATCCTGGTCGAATCTCGAACCGAATCCTTGATTCAGTGCATCCCTACTTGAAACTCTAGTGCTGGTGGGGGATGAGGGTATTGTGGGTGTGTTGGAATAATGGTAATTTATATTGAATGACTTTATATGGAATGGATGAGGATGAGGCCTTAGGCGCCTCACCAGATCTGAGTTGGAGGACAGTTTTGAGCAATGGAATGACCAACAGGCAGAGGGAAACCATGCCCTCCCTACTCACATCATGGAATTCCCCTAACCAAAAAGCTCTGACTTACGGAAAGGCCATCTCCCATAGACTCCATTTTATCCAAATAATCAAAAATGTTTTCATTATTTCCTTTTTCTCTATAATAATAAAATAATACCTTGCATAGTTCCCCTTTAAGACCAAAAAGCCACTTACAAATAACGTAATATAGTGCATCAATAATAACAACATATCACATAGTGATTGCCTAAGTGTCAATGATGGGGGAAAAAATGACCTTGTGTGCAGTGTTAAACAGGGGAGTGTGTCTGTGTCTTTGGGCTTCCAGGAATCCTCTTTTATTAAATAATCCCTCAAATGTTTAGATCTTTTGTATGCAAGCATAAATGGTTGTTGGAACAACCCACCATCTGGCAAACAGGACTGTAAAACATGCCAATGTTTTCTAATAATACTACTAATATATTTACTGGCAGGAGGCAATTGTTTACACAGGCCAATCTGGACTCATTCTTTAATGTTACTTCTTATTACCTGATCCCTGATGCCCAGGATAAGGCATTTGTTTGCAATGGTTTATCATATTTCCAATACACTCCTTGCGCCTATTACTGACTATTCCTTGTAATTTGTGGAATGTGTCTGTGGCATTCGTTTATAGTCCTAAGGTGGGTCGGGTACAAGCGGTTTACCCGCAAAAGGGCGGTTGTGAGTAGGACTTTCGGATGTGGATATAGATGAAGGTTGGCAAGTTTGTGGGTCAGGCAAGTTCAGGGCCCCATCCCAGGTCACTCATTTAGAAAGCTGCATATGCTCCCCAGTCTCCCTGTGCACTACATGTTGTGGGAGGGGGACCGGGTGTGGGACATCGGGAGGGTGGGCCCTTGAAATGGCAAGGAGGGCCCTTGGGTTTGCACCCCTGGACATCCCAGTCCCACTTTGGCTTGGAGGTTGGGCTGTGAGTCTTATCTATAGCAAGTCTTACTCGTTTATACATTTTTTAAAATGATTTTTTTCTGCCCCTGCCCACATATGATGATGTTGCAGATAAAGCAGTTGTGGGTCAAGTCAGGTAGCAGGTCCAAGCAATTAAAAATGCAGGTTGTGGGTCTGGGTGTGGGTTCTGGGTCCCAGGACCCAAACAGGACTCTTCATTGAGGGTTTAATAACAGATAAAAGTGGTCAGAACATATGACAGTATTTTTTATCAGCCTCCTTCCTGAATAAATTGAGTTTGCACCGTTCTCCCTGCATCAGTACATAAGCCCTTAATATTCTGCAAACACAGTGCAAGATAAAGCAGAGCCTGATGCACCACAATGAGAGGAGGCTATCATTAGCAGCCAATATACATATTGCACATCACTTTGCAGGAATAATAAGTTGTCCTGGAAAAAAGGAACTGAGCTGCTCTAACACCCTACTTGCCGATATGCGCAGTCAACCATAAAATATATATATGATGAAAGAAAAGAAAATATTTGATCTGTTGCTACACTGAATACAAAAATGTGTCCAGCTGGGAGCAGCAAAGAGCTTGTATTCTCTCCAGGAACATCCACAGTCCTTGATCTGACTTGTTAGTATTTCCTACTTTTTTTTTTTTTTACAAGCGATTTATAGTTAATATTTAGATAATATTTATTATGTTTTTGTTTTTTCTTTTTCAAATGTTACTGGTGTTGTGAAAACCATGACATGTTTGTACAAAGCAAACTCCGGGCTTCAGCTCTAATTGGAACAACAGAACAAACAATCCACAGCCTTGAGGTTTATTTCAAACTGACCCATAAGCCATTTTTGGCTTTTAAGCATGGTTAAAAAAGTATATATATATATATATATATATATATATATATATATATATATATATATATATATATATATATATATATATATATATATATACAGAATGTAGGCAAAAAGCACTGAACCACAATGGCATAGAAGTAGAGGGTTCAATCAATAAGTGTATACACCACACAATAGAGAACATTTGTGTACAAATGTTTTGGGATACAAGTCTCATGTAGGTGCAGTGTTAAATGCTATGTGCCCATTAAAGTTCCACTGCTCATCTATACTAGCACTGTTACAAGGGCCACCATCAGTAATCTCGGGCCCTAAGGGGCCCAGGTTATAAATTACATTAGCTTCTGGGTGGTGGACCCTGCTAACAAGTAAAATAGGGCCACAATGAGAAAGAAAGGCCCCTTGCATCCCTGATTCACCCAGGCCAAAAACTCTGCCCATGATTCACAAACACTTCCCACTCCCAGCAAGCCTTATCCATTTCACAACCCATGTATTGTGATTTCCATCTCATGTTTGCTGACTGCAATACTCCCTGTACTTCACTGATAAAGGCCCTGACTGTAACCCGTAGCACATCCTCTAGTCTAGTGCATTATGAGCAAGATTTATAGCTCCCTGGTGCAATGGAGCCAGTACCTACAACAGCTTTAACTTACAGGGCTCAGCTAGCTGTTACACCAGTTGATTTGCATGCAATATGAGGGTGTGTAAGTGTACATCCATACCCAGGCAACCTGTAGCCCCTTCTCTCACCAGTCCATCCATGTATGTGCAATTTAACTAATCTACGCAAATCTGGGCATCTCAGGTATTTGGTGCAAAACTTAACTGCAGTGAGTGCACTGTTGCTGCTGGAATAATTCTGGGAAGGAATGCTACACTGTGGGTAACAAATTGCATGTGACTGTTTTTTTCACATTGCATTATTTTAAGAATGGCAGGCCCGATATAGTACACATAGTTAAAATGTAAGAGGCATCAATTGTGTTTAGCCTTTTTAGTAATTTTCAGGATCCCCCTGACAACCTGGTGCATATTTTGAAAATATCACATAGGGCTTATTTTCTGCGCTTTGGGAAGACAGGAACTTGCCCACTCTGTGACAAAAACAGGGCCCAGAACATTGCTCCCATAATTTGGCCAATTTTATAGGATGCTTTGCTTTCCTTGATTCTTTTAGATGTAATGCAGGGTGACTGATAGTAGAAAAGAACCCTGGTTGCATATTATAAACCCCCTCAAAATTTGGGATTAAGAAATTTGCCATACACATACTGTGTACCAAAACTACTTAGCAGTCAGTGCACCTCTGGAACGCCTATACCTCCTGCCCCCTCCCCCCCACAAATCACAGGGTCTGTTGAGTTCCCCCAATAACTTGACTCCAACATCAGATGAATGGGGTCAAGTGTTCAATACAGTGGGAATACAGGAACTTGTCCATTCTGGGAAGGACCCTGGTTGCATATGTTTCAGCCCCTCGAATTTTAGAATTAAGAAATTTGCCATACACATATACCGAAATAAAAACTACTTAGCAGTCAGTGCTTCCCTGGAACCCCTATACCTCCTGGGCCCCCCACCAATCACAGGTTGTGATGGGCGAATTTGTCTTGTTTTGCTTCACTAAGAAATTTCATGGGTAATTCACGAAAAATTAGCGAAACGCATTGAAGTCAATAGGCCTCAAAGTTATTTTGAAACACATAAATTTTGACGCCCGTAACGATTTTTATAGGTGCGCCTATTTTGTCCCAATACATTATAGTCAATGTCCGTCTGAATAATTTTGATGCGTGACAATTTTTATGCGAGCGACTATTCTGATTTTTTTGGACTCGACGGATTTTTGGCCGGCAGTTTCACGAATTTATTATTATTTCTGCGAAATGCGGAAATTCGCCACAAATCCACACCTGTCCAATTTATTTGGCCATCACTAATCACAGGGTCTGTTCCCCCAATAACTCGACCCCCAACATCAGCTGGGTGGGGGTCAAGTGTTGAAAGTTATAGGGGTGTAAAGGCTGCCTTTTATAAGCGGTAAATATACACTTTTGCCTCTTTAATCATTTGGCTTATGACAAATAATAATAACACTGAGCCAAAAGACTCGCCCAGTAGCCTCTTCTCCAGCAATCCCAGTGCAAATAGCCAAATGGATAAAGAAATAAGAGAAAGGTGTCAGGGTACTTGTTTGCACTGATATCCTGCGCTAACTCACAAGCCTTTCCCTTCATGCCCCAAGCAGCCTATAGTTGGTGTCTACACGAGCACGTCTAGCCCTTTGCGATGGATTCTGCCTGAGGACTGTGAATGTCGCACTTGCCTGGTTGCGATCAGTCGGGAGTATGTGCGCAGCATAGAGGATGAGCGGTCAGCGCTGGGAGCAGGTGAGTGCGGCTTTGCCAGGCACATTGGTGGGCGAGTCCCTGCGTGCAAAGGGCGGAGCTCAATTGTTGCCTCCTGTAGAGCAGCGCTAAACCCACAGACGCTTCCTTGCGATTTAAAGTTCCTGCTTCTGTTGGGAGAACTGACCTGTCTGCAACAGGCGGCTAGTCGGAAACAGGCTGTGGAGCTGCTGTACAACTCGGTCATTGCCCGGCTGTGGACAGGAGAGAGAGAGAGCCATTTTGCGACTGGAGAAAGGGCAGTGGACCATGTGTTCATTCGTGACCCTTACCTGGCAGTTTGGAGCTGACAGTCAGTCGGGAGATCTTTTCCCCCGGGAAGCTGCTTTTTGCCTGGAGCGTCGGAGCCGCTGAGATCGAATCCGTACAATTTGGTCTCTCATCCAGATTAAACCGATTTCTAATTCTTTCGGGGTCCCCGGTCGGTTTCTTGGCAGCGGCTGTTTCTTGCGGCGGCTCCATGCACGATTTTGGCTGAAACCATGTCTGCTGGTCTGGGACTGGCGATCCGCGATGGCCCGGTGCTGGCCCGGTACTATCCTGTTCTCTTCTAAAGCTCCACGGAAACTTGTGTTTCTTTTCACCTTGTCCCTTTCTGTCACTTACCTCTTCTACAGCCTCCTCAACTGCTACAGCTCCTTACAGTTCCCGCTGCAGGACGCCAGCGACTTCTTGCAACCAGAAGCTGCAATCAGCCCTACGGACATTATACGATCCGCCTCCCTCAAGCCCGACACCATCAGCCGATCTTTCCCTTCTCTCCCTGCATCCAGGAACAGACAACCAGCCCCTGCCAGGACAGCAGAAAGGAATATTCACACTAGCAGCAGCAGCATCAGTGTCCCCCAGAGTAATACAACCAGGACAAATAACAGCACTAAGCAGCTGTCCCCCGAGCAGCCTGGGATTGGTGTCACCATCACCAAGGAAAGTGATTTGGAAATCAGCACTGACCCAACCACTGCTGGACCCACCATCTCTCAATTGGCCATCAGGACTTCCAGAAATGTGAAGTCCCCTCATGTACCCCCTGCTACACAAACATACCACCATCCCAGCGCCTCTTCATTACAATCTGACCCAAGTTTCCACAGTGACAACTCCAACACTGACCCCCTTTTGGGATTTCCCTCTTCCCCCAATCTGAACACTGGAGATTCGGATGCCGACCTTCTGCTTCCCCCAACAATTGTGGAAAAGGTCGATGTAGAGAAGAGCTGGGCACAAGCGGCTGTTGGACATTCTGTTCCCTCCTCAGTAGAGAAATCCAGCACCTCTAACAGGATCCCCATTAACTCTATAGCAGAGAAATCCAGCACCTCTAACAGGATTCCCATTAACTCTATAGCAGAGAAATTCAGCACCTCTAACAGGATCCCCATTAACTCAATAGCAGAGACATTCAGCACCTCTAATAGGATCCCCATTAACTCAATAGCAGAGAAATCCAGCACCCTGGACAGCGACCCTATTCAAGCTACAGCAGGAGAAATCAGCACTTTGGACAACGACCCTATTCACTCAACAAAAGGAGAAATCAGCACCTTGGACAGCGACCCTATTCAAGCTGTAGCAGGAGAAATCAGCACTTTGGACAGCGACACTATTCATTCAGCAGGGGAGAAAGTCAGCACAGCGACAGATAAACGCAGCGCTTCCAACAGCGCGACCCTCACTTTCCTCTTACAGACAACTAGCACTTCGGAGTCGGAGAGTATCACCGATCAGCAGAATACCAGCAGAATTCCCTCTCGCCCTGCTGTACAATCCAGCGCTTTCTCTGCTAATGATCAGTCAGAGGATTCCCATGTTCCTAGATCTGAAAAGGCAAATAGTAAAAGCTACTCTTCTCTAACGTTTGATAGAAAATTTGGAGGTGGGGAAGGTACTTCTGTATCCAGTAGCTCTCCAGTCTTATTGGGTCCAAGCGCTGTGGAAAGCCATTCTGGGTATTATACATTTCCCAGAGAGTTTGGAAAGTCTGAAAGTGCACAGCTGCCCATTACAGAGACAACATATGGCAAAGCTGAAGACTACAAACAAGAGGACCCCACCAAAACATGGGAAGCCACATCCAGCTCAGCAGAGACCTTAGGATCCCCTGATCTTGAGGGGGATGAAGCATACAAGTCCATGCGAGGTCTTTCCTACTGGGACAGAACTCCATTGGCGGCAACAGAAATGATCCCCGAATCTCACACTGGGGCTTTGGAGAAGGACACTCAGGAATCCAGCACAGCAGAGGAAGAACTCAACCGCATATTCCCCGTCAATTGCACCCCTGAGTATGGGGAGAAAAAATTGCCCCAAGCAATCATTATAGGGGTGAAAAAAGGGGGCACTCGGGCTTTGCTTGAAGCTCTCCGAGCTCATCCAGACGTGAGGGCAGTGGGGGTCGAACCCCATTTCTTTGATAGGAACTATGAGAAAGGATTGGAGTGGTATCGGTAAGTACAATGAGACCCCCCCCCCATTTAAAGTGATTGACAGTTTGCAGGCATTGCTTTACTAGTGCCCAAATTGCAGTTATAGTGCAAAGCTTTGTGTGCACAACTGATGGATGATATCATGTGGATCAGTAAACACAGTCTTATATATTGATGTGTGGTTGTGGTTTTAAGAAATGGTGTTATGATTCTGTGACTTCAACAGTCACTGCAGAAATGTAAAAGGAAAGGAGATAAATATAAATATCATATTTCCTGTTCTACTGCCTCTCTCTGGTCCCATAGAAACCACCATCGTAAAAGTATACACCAAATAAATCCTGCATTCAAAATAAAACATGCACCCCCCACCAAAATAATTAAACTAAATTAAAATTCATTTTTTCCCAGTCAGAATAAAGAAATGTATGTATTAAATGCATAAGCTGAGAGTTAAGTCAATATAAATTGAGGCTTGAATGGTATCAAACAGAGTAACCCATATCAATCAGGAACATTTACTTGTTGCTCTGTTTTACATCAGCTGTCTATTAGCTTGACTTGCTCACTGAACATTTGGTCTTGTCCTCTTTAGACATATGCATATTGCAAACCTTTACACATTGCCCCTTACATTAATCTGGGTGTTTATTTGGGTGCTAGTCCTATTTTTGGCATGTTCAGACTATTTGCCAAAACCACTTTCCTTTAATGTTAACAAGTGCAGAATACAGGCTGTGTCGTGTGGATATTTGCTGGTAGTAACGGCCCTTTAGATTGGTGACACTTCCAGGTGGAACCAGGCTGATCTCATGTTAGATATCTGTCTAATGCAAAGTGTTCAATGAAAGATTTTGGTGTGCTGCATTTGAAGTAGCAAGTTGTCTGCAAGCGCTCCATTTATCGGCAGGATATTTATCAGTTTCCATCTCCCATCTCAGAAGAAACAGCCATGTGACTTTGGAAGGAGATTTATTGCAGCCTCCAGCCTGTTACTCTTTTTAGGCATTTATAGGACTTGTACTTCTATATTGTACTTTTATATATATATATATATATATATATATATATATATATATATTATATATATATATATATATATATATATATATATATATATATATATATATATATATATATGCATTGGAGGGCACACACATAAGGAGTTATACACCTGGGTGCAATACAGTAATACAATATCCACCGAGAAGAATGGTGCTGCACACCAGGATTTATCATGAAAAAAAGTCAAAGATTTATTTGATCGATATTTTGGTCCTCAACATGGACCTTTATCAAGGCATATATATATATATATATAGGACATGTATGCATTGTTATTTGTATTTTAATTCTTTAATCTTTCTGAAGGGTTAACATTGTGCAACCCATTAATCAATCTATGTATGATTCGGTCAAACTGATATTGTCCAGAGACAAGACCAAGCTGGCCATACGTGGTCTGACTGTCAGAATATCCAGCGGATCAGACTACGGGCCAGTTGGTTGAACTGTACAATGTGGCACCCATGCTGATGCAAGATTGCACCATTTTTTCCCATTATAATGCTACATGGAACAGTAGGCCTATTCAGCCTTTATGATATATATATATATATATATATATATATATATATATATATATATATATATATATATATATATATATATATATATATATAGATAGATATATATATAGATAGATATATATATATATATATATATGGAATTATATATATGGAATTTTCTTTTGGGTGATCAAATGTGGTGCAACAGCAGTTTGGTTTGGAAACAGTATGAAAAAATTTATGTGTTTATGTGCTCCATTATGATCATTATGCAGCACACAGGAGCTGTCGCTTTATATAACCAATATACCAGTGAATATATATTATTTGGAGTGCAGGGTTACTCCAGTGCTTATTTAGGCTTTACACTGGGTATATTCTCCTGTTTTAAAAGTGCCTGCAAATGGCAGGTCATTTCTCCTCCAGCTGAAAACACCCTGTTTACCACAAACCCAAGAGAAACAGTAACTTTATTTAGCCTAAAAAATGCACATTTTTAGTTCCTTTTTTGCTTTGTCTCTGATACTGTTTCCTTACAGGTGACCACAAATCTTTTCCCCTGTATTCAAAATATTTACCTCCATAGTGTACAAAAGCTACATTGTGCAAACTATTGTATGCAGCACATTTACTAACAAAGGCACAACTTTGAACCAATGCAGTAGCCATAGCAACTAATGCTTGTTTTTCAGAGATCTAACATCGGTAAGGAATGAAGGATCAAAGCCAATTGTGGATTGTGGTTGTTATGGGTTTTCGACATTGGTGGGAAGTTATTCCCTGTAAGTCATTAACTGAGGGGGGCTATTCATACTGTATAAAGGTTCAGCTAACGAGCCGTACAAAAACAATAGCTGCTAAAGGTTTTTACAAATAGTATTGCACTAAAACGCTATGTTAAACCCCTGGGCTTTGTTAAGTCATGGGCTTTATCAGGATGCCTTATTAGTAAAGTTGAAATAGAAAGAATGAATGGAAACCTTTCTCCAAAGATCTTTGACCAGAAATGAAAGGGGGGGGGGGGGTTTGAGACATTATTAACAAAGATCTCAGTTTGGAACATGTTAACTAACTAAGGAGCCCATTTAATCAGCTATTTAGTCTAATGGCTTTATAGGTATCGACCTCCCTTGCCAATTCTACCTCCTATCTCTGGTGTATTGGAAGGCAGAGCCACTGCCTCAAAAAGGTTTGCTCACCTTTGAGTTAACTTTAAGTATGACTTAGAGCAGGGGACCCCAACCTTTTTTACTCGTGAGCCATATTTAAATGTAAAAAGACTTATAGAGCAACACAAGCATGAAAAAGTCCATGGGGTGTCAAAAAGGGCTGTGATTGGCTGTTTGGTAGCCTCTATATGGACTGGCAGCCTATAGGAGGCTCTGTTTGGCAGTACACCTGTTTTTTATACAACCAAAACTTGCCTTCTAGCCAGGAATCCAAAAATAAGCACCTGCTTTGAGGCCACTGGGAGCAACATCCAAGGGGTTGGTGAACAACATGTTGCTCGTGAGCTACTGGTTGGGGATCACTGACTTAGAGGGTGATATTCTGAGACAATTTGCAATTGGTTTTCATTTTTTATTATTTGTAGATTTTGAGTTATTTCGTTTTTTTAATCAGCAACTCTCCAGTTAGCAATTTCGGCAATCTGGTTGCTAGGGTGCAAAGTACCCTAGCAACCATGAATTGATTTGAAGAAGAGACTGGATAGTCTCGAGAGGGCCTGAATAGAAAGAGGAGTGATAAAAAGTAGCAATAACCATACATTTGTAGCCTTACAGAGCATTTGTTTTTAGATGGGGTCAGTGACCCCCATTTGAAAGCTGGACAGAGTCAGAAGAAAAAGGCAAATCATTCATTAACTATAAAAAATAAATAAAGAAGAGCAATTCAAAAGTTGCTTAGAATTGGCCATTCTATAACATATTAAAAGCTAAAGCTTAAATGTGAACCACCTCTTTAATTATATAGTGATTTTACTCTTCATGAACCTACTATAAATCCCCTGAAAATGTTGCAGCCCTAAACACACTGCCTTAACAGGGGACAACATTTCCCATAGGCTAAACAAGACATCTCTAAAAGAACAGAGAAACCACGAGAAATTTATATAGAGAATTCACCTGTAGCGAATCTATCACTGTCTGATGGGGTTAGCCGCTCCTGTGTCTTGTTTGTGTCTGTTGTGTCAAGAGTTCATTCCATTACAACCTCCCCAGATTAGGATGTTGCTATATTATTTTTTCTGCCGGTCTATTGTAGCGGGTGAGATTACACAGCCACTTTATTAGTGGTCAGGATCAAGAGTTTATTGGTTATTGCGATGAACATCCATTATTTGGCACAGTACTTCGAGAACTCCAAGCGTCCTTGGAAAAGCATCTGTTATCTCACTTTTCCTTTGTGGGGTTTTCTTGTATTTTACACGTACCGCAACATCCATTAGTTATCCCAAAACTTCTATCATTTCTACCTTCATGAGGCGAGCTGGGGGTCGTGACCGTGAAAGTTCAAAGAAGGAAGACTTTAATGATCTAGTCAGGTCTTCTAAGTAGTGTTAATTCAATCAAGAGAAAATGGTATATAAAAAAGGTTCCCTTTTGAGTGGTCAGAAAATGTAATTTTAATGATGTCTGGAGAGAGAATGGCTCATATGGGGCAGTTATTAGGCAAAGACTCCACCAACTCACACCTTTTTGATTCCATGATCACTATCACACATCTGCTGACTGCAACGTTGTATTATGTGGTGCTCATTTTATTGTAACTATCAACCATGCAAGTAATACGAGTGCATCCTGACATTGTAGAAGTGAACTTACTGGCCAGTGTAGTAAGTGTAGTAAAACATTGCTGCTGTTGTCCAAGCGTTTGATTCCAGCCAAGCCTCTCTCTGCAAGACAGTTTCAGACTGGGGTGTCCCACCGGGTTTGCCATCTGGGGCCCCCCACCTCAGTTGTAAACTCCAGTCAGCTCCTCCAAAAGCTGACACCCCGCTACCAGTTTACTGCTTCCTTCCCTCTAGAGGCCATTATTAGAGGTGTGGGGGTCACCAGCACTTGCAGTTCCAGCTGAAGGAATCAGACCTTGCTTGGTGGAGACCACCAGGTTTTTTTAAACACTACCCCTGTCCAATCCTGCTGCAAGAGCTTGTACAGTATGTTCTCCACATGGTTGCATGGGGCTACTCTGGTTTCCTTCCACACGCCAAAAAGATACAGGCAGGTTAACTGTCTCCTGATAAAACTGACCAGATTATGTGTGAAAGTGACATTAGACTGTAAGCTCTGTTGGGGCAGGAACTGTTTTAGCAAAGATGAATATCTGGGCACTATATATAGTAGATAATGGATAGTAATAAAAGGCTATATTTATGAAGAGTGGGGCTCACGGCAAAGTTCCCGTTTTTTGCACTTGTCAATCACATACTCAAGCCAGGGGGGACAAAGAGCTGACTATGATGAATGCTAAGCACAGGGTTAAGGTGGCCATACACGGGCAGATAAAAGCTTATTGGTCCGTGTGTGGGACCCTCTGACGGACCACATCTGTTCGTTGATGTGGTCCTGCGATCCGACCACCCACATTCCATTAATTTTGATCTGATTGTTGGGCCCTAGGGCCCATGATCGGATCAGCCCGATAAAGCCCACCTCACCGAAATCGCCAAAAGAGCGGATCTCTTTGTATAGAGATCAGTTTCAGTTTCTGAGATCAATGGGGTTGGTGCAGAGAAGTGGCCTTACAGGCCGTATGTCTTGCCGTCACATCTGAGTGCACTATTCAAAATGTTTATACAGGGGCCTTGTGCAAGGATTGATGATCTGTATATATGGTCAGATAACTTTGTTATAGAGTTTGAATATATTGATCAAATGAATTTCTCTACTGCATTGGGTGTATCACGTCCAACAGACTGATCGTCAGATCACCTCCCATGTGCGTGTCAGGCTGTGGCTTATCTGACTGATCACACACTTTCTTATTGATATGAATATGTTTTATGTACAATATTACTGACCATAGTGTTCTGAGTGCCGATTTATTAGGTGACACATTAAAGACAATTGGGGTAATGTAATAAAAGGCACTAACTTTGCCCAGGGGCAGTAACCCATAGCAACCAAGGAAGAATTTACTGGTCACCTGTTTAGACACAAACATCTTATTGGTTGCTATGGGTTCCTGCTCCTGGGCATACTTGGTGACTTATATTACATATGGGGGTATATGTATTATATGGAAATGAATAGTACTTATATATTTATTAATACACCTCCTATTATTAAAATACAAATAGAAACAGCCAGTCTTACTGTGGCTGGTATCATAGATACACATTGGACTAAAAATGCTAGTAGTAGTAGTGATGAGCAATGTTTTTTGCCAAGTTTCACTGCAAAAAAATGATACCCATATTGTTGCACAATTTGTCGCCCATATCTTCTCCGTTTTGCAAATTTTCAGTGAAGCAAAACGGGTCAGATTCGCACATCACTACTAGTGAGCTACTGCCTTTATGCTACTATATCCTGCAGTGCTTTAAACTTTGATAACACTTTGTATGGTCTACAAACATCTCTTACTCCAGGCATCAGGTTGAGACCCTTAGCGGTAATTTATAAAAGCACTTATGTCTGAGCATGCTCAAAACTGGACACAATGGAGAGTCCATATTGCTTACAAACATGTTCCTGCAGATCCATATAGGTGCAAATTGTATCCATCCAACTCCACACTTGGACTCAATGACAATGGAATTGCTGGAGAAAAAAACACTGCATTATGGGTAAATAAACATAGCAAATTGTATCCAAAATTGCCCTTTGCACATAGCACTTATGGTCATTAAATGACCCCTCTTATCATAAGCAGCAACAGTCCTCCTAAATTAGAAATAGATTTTCAAAGCCCAGGTTCAACATTTTGGAGTATTAGGATTCATGGTGGCAAGTCACTGCTTGGTTTTCAGCAATTTACATCTACAATATTGTTTATTTTTCATCCCAAATTCATTTATTTGGGAAATTGCTAGCAAAGTATCCCATTTTCCATGTGCAATAACCAGATAATTGAAATACTTTGGAAAAGCACTGCAGCGATTAAGGACATCAAATGAGAATGGGTCTATGCTTATTGCATTTTATAGAAACGTGTTTTTAATTTTTTTTTTTTAATTACAAAATGATACAGATGAGGAGAATAGAAATGCCATTTAATGTGGATCGCAGCAATTTAAAATATCAGGGGTAACTCACAATTTCATTTAACTGAAATTTGGCTTGTGTGCAGTAGCTGAGTGCAGAGTCAGGCCGAGGAGTGTTGGCACCCGAGGCAAAGGCGGTCATTTTTAGTGTTAGGGCAGGGGAGCTGAGTGTTGGAGACATGTATTTTTCAGGGTTGTTTGTGACACAGACCTGCTTGGTAACACTGATTAACTCAGGTCAGATTAACTGGTTACATGACAAAGACAGTGCTGTACTCGCAAATTGCCGAATTAAATTCTCTGCCCCATGCATGAGCTCTCAATTGTACTGGAGGCAGGGTGCTGGTAAATTGCAAATATCTAGAATTTTTTAGTGAGAATAATCAACAAAAGAGGTCACCAAAATACCTCGGTGCCAACATTATAATTCATGGTATACTTCCGACACAGTACTATGAGCAGATCATCCACCGCTTAGAAAGGGATCAACCAATTCACTTTTCTTCTCTTCTCTTGGAACTCCAAATCTAGAGCAAGAGCTATCTTGCCCCTAAGGACTATACACTGATTCCTTCTCTGGGTGGTAATGCCACCAGAAACTAGTAATATGCGTGCCAACCCAAAAATCGTGGGTTGGGTGGGTTCGGGCCGACTCCTGCACAAAATCTCCGGGTTGCGAGTGGGTCCGAGTCAAGTTCTTCTCCTGCTCTCCCCACCCGCTACCTAGCAGTTCTGGCTTCCGGCGCCTGAATTTATAGACTTCCTCCTGCCTCCACCCTGCCCCTTTTGTGACGTCACTGCAGGTTAGACACGGGTCTATAAATTGAGGGCAGCAGCGGGTCCCGGTCAGGTGTGATTTGGGAGGGAGCGGGTTAGGGTCGGGTGTGGGTTGAGAAATTCTTGACCCGCACATCACTACCAGGAACCTAGGCCTTCTAATCCTTCTTGGTGGAGCTCAAACTGCTCAGCTAAACAGCCCTGAGTCTATGGGGCAGATTTATTAATTGAAAATTTGAATTCAAATTTTTGTTATGGTCACAACTGTCAAATTAGACTAGGGAATTATCCAAACTCGATTTGAGGTTTTTTTTTAAAAAAAATTGAATTCTTTTTTCAAGATTTATCATACTCTGGCCCTTTTATAATTCAAATTCAACTATTCGCCACCTAAAACCTGTTGAATTGATGTATAAGTCAATGGGAGAGGTCCAGTGACCAATTTGGAGACGTTTGTGGCCTTTCTGATGTTTTCGGGTCGGTAAAATTCACCCGAGTTTGACATATTCAAAATGTGCCTCAAACTAGAGAAACTTACTGTATAACAGGAGATAGCTGATCATTCACTAGATGCCTTGTGCCTTATCTGGATTCCCCCCTTGACTACCTTCCCTAATCAGGGAGCCTCTGGCAAAAGCCCTAAACCCTTACAGGCTCCAACATACATATAAATACTAAAAACTGCCTCTTGTGACTAAACTAGGGAATACTAAAGGTCATGGTTAGTCCTAGAAAGAGAAGCCTATTTCCTCTATCCTCTGTAAACTATGGGACCCCTTAGTGGCCAACCGTTAGGGGACTACACAATAAATGGAGAAACTATTTACTAGTCCCCTAGATATATTCCCTATAAATTTTAGGAAGGCAAATTTTTTCAAAAGTCATTGCTCCTTAGAAATATGCCTCTGTTACCTACCCCTAGATCCAGCCCAAGCCAAGCATCTTAATATAGGTTATAAAACTCTGAAGTGACTTCTATATCCTCATATTTAACTTTAGGGGTGTAGCATGCTTGTTGTTAAAGGGATTCTGTCATGATTTTTATGATGTATTTTTTTATTTCTAAATTACACTGTTTACACTGCAAATAATTCACTCTACCATATAAAATTTAATTCCTGAACCAGCAAGTGTATTTTTTTTTTGTTAAAATATTGGTGTAGGCGCCATCTCAGCTGATTTGGCCTGGTCATGTGCTTTCAGAAAGAGTCAGCACTTTAGGATGGAACTGCTTTCTGGCAGGCTGTTGTTTCTCCTGCTCAATGTAACTGAATGTGTCGCAGTGGGACCTGGATTTTACTATTGAGTGTTGTTCTTACATCTACCAAGCAGCTGTTATCTTGTGTTAGGGAGCTGTTATCTGGTTACCTTCCCATTGTTCTGTTTTTAGGCTGCTGGGGGGGAGGGGGTGATATCACTCCAAACTGAAGTTTATCAGAGCACAAGTCACATGACTTGGGGCAGCTGGGAAACTGACAATATGTCAAGCCACATTTCAAAATTTCAAAATTAAATATATAAAAATCTGTTTGCTCTTTTGAGAAATAGATTCAGTGCAGAATTCTGCTGGAGCAGCACTATTAACTGATTCATTTTGAAAAAAAAACCACTTTTTCCCAGGACAATATCCCTTTAATAAATCTAAAGACTTATAATGCCTTATAATACACAAAAGCCATGAATATCTTGTAAATTATATCCTTATAAACGGTGAGTTCTGATGTCATCAGTTATAAACGGTGAGTTCTGATGTCATTTCTGTCACATGACTCACTGAAACTTGTGTATTATAATAAATAAAGTACCCCCAGTTGTAAAATATGAGGATATTAGAAGTTACCTCGGAGTTCCATGACCTGTATAAAAACACTCGGCCTTCGGCCTCGTGTTTTTATATGGTCATGAAACTCCTCTGTAACTTATAATATCCTTATATTTTACAAGAGGGGGTACTTTATTCACTATATATTTAACATAAGCGGTATAATATTCTTGTTATGCAAAAATCTAAAGACTTCTATATCATTATATATAACTTTAGGGATGTAATATTCTTGTTATGCATAAATCTAAAGACTTCTATATCATTATATTTTAGGGGTGTAGCATCCTCGTCATACTTAACTCTAAAAAAAAAGGTGGCTTTTTAAAGGGTCATGGTTGGGTAGGAGTTGGAAATCTTCCGCCTCACACTTGAAAGCAGACACTATTTACTGCATTGTAGCAAATGTAGGCTAGCAAACGAATCAAATGGTCCACGCTTTATACATTCAGATACCAAATAAACAGAATCATTTGTCTGTCACATAAGTGACACAGTAAAGAGATGTTAGTGCTCTGATTTGTCAGCAGAAATGGTATTTATATGTAAAAGGCATATGCGGTACTCCGGGGGCCTATTCCGTTAAATACTTTGTACTTCTGTCTGATCGGTTTGTTTTGCAGGGATCTGAGTACAGCAGACATCTCCTTGACAAACCGTAGAAGACGATTAATGGCATTTCACAATAAACATGTAGTGATGTCTCCCCCCCCTCTGTATTTACGTGAGAATAGAGACAAATGCATTCATGTGAAATTGCTGAGCAGTCACCGGGATTTAAAGTACTTGTCTTCCCAATAAAGATCTAACGGTTACCTGTGCCGCACTAAAGGCAAGAACAGCGATGAAACGGACAGCTCAGAAAGCAATTTAATTGCACAGGTTTGCAGATTGCATCAAAATCAACCCGGGAAAACAATAGACGGGGAGACTGGAGACCCAGTCAAAGTGGACTCCTTCAGGATAGTAATTAAAATTCACTCATTCGGGGTTAATCAAATAGAACAGCATTTTACCGAGCTGGAAAGTGTACATAATGGACTCCAATTTACAATGTGGAGCTGCACAGGAACCTGTTCACTTTATTGTTCCCTGCTAATGAATTTCCTAGGATAGCTGGGGAATTATTCTTTTTATATTGTACATTAACGGCTGCCTTTATGGCTCATAGCATGTATTTTAGATGTATAGTACCACTGGCTTTTTGCCTGTTTAATTCAATTATAAGCGTCTTCCGTGCGGCTCCTACAACTTCAGCTTTTCCACAGTGTCTGGAGATATCTCACGTTTCTCTTGTCTGGGAATGAAGCACCAGTTTAGTCTGTTCTCAAGTGAACGTCATGTTAGAGGGTTTCCAATGGCTGTACCAGAGCCTGGTGAGATGTAATTATAATTATCTCCGAACCTGTTTGATTGGAAATATCTCTAGGAGTCAAGCTTCTTACCTATATGTCTTGGAGCAAAACCCACAGCCATACCACATATCATTGCAGAGTACAGGAATGGGACCTGTTTTCCAGAATGCTCGGGACCTGGGATTTTCCAGATAACGGATCTTTCCATAATGTGGATCTTCATACCTCAAGTTTACCAGAAAATCATGTAAACATTAAATAAACCCAATAGGCTGGTTTTGCTTCCAATAAGGATTAATTATATCTTAGTTGGGATCAAGTACAAGCTACTGTTTTATTATTACAGAGAAAAAGGAAATCATTTAAAAAAAAATTGGATTATTTGGATAAAATGGAGTCTATGGGAGACGGTCTTTCCGTAATTCAGAGCTTTCTGGATAATGGGTTTCCAGATAATGGATCCCATACCTGTTGTAAAAAACACAAACAAGACATTTCAGATTTCTGATTCTTTTTAAGTTGACCAAACAAATAGAAAGAAATAGATAGATAGGCCCCCAACTGCGCCAAGAAATAGCCAAGCAAAATAAATGGTCTGCCATGCTAATTTCTGCCACTATAAGGACACTAAACCTTACTTTACTGCACACTTTGCTTTACTTTACCTTAACATATTAATAAAGGGGTTGTTCACCTTTGAATTAACTTTTTATATGATGTAGAGAGGGATATTCTGAGACAATTTGCAATGGTTTTCATTTTTTATTATTTGTGGTTTTTGAGCTATTTAGCTTTTTATTCAGCAGCTCTGCAATTTTGGCAATATAGTTGCTATGGTTCAAATTACCTTACCAACCATGCATTGATTTGAATGAGAGACTGGAATATAAATAGGAGAGGCCTGAATAGAAAGATGAGCATTAAAAAGTAGCAATAACAATAACAGAGCGTTTGCTTTTTTAGACTGGTTCGGTGACCCCCATTTGAAGAGTCACAAGAAGACATAATTAAAAAAAACTATAAAAAAAATAAACAATTAAGACCAATTAAAAAGTGGCTGAGAATTGTCCATTCTATAAAATACTAAAAGTTAAATTAAAGGTGAACAACCCCTTTAAAGTTTAGACTTTTTGGGAGCTGTAGTCCAACAACAATATTGCTCAATAAAACTTTCCCTCAGATTTCCGGGGCAACACCTGCATTAAAGGGCAATTCACCTTCATTAGCAAAACTGTAATAACTGAAAAAAAAACACAGAAATACGTTCAAACTTGCATAACCTGCCAAATTTTGTAAAATGAACATGGTAACTAGGGGGTGTGGCCACAATAATGGGTGTGATATTTTATTATAGCCCTCTTTTTATTATGTTGGGAGGGATGCTCTAGTTATGTCAGTGAAAGAAAATGTAAGTTAGCTGTGATCAAACATGCACATCATTGTGGGAAATTAAGTCACGGCTGGAAAGTTACATTGTTTCAGAAGTCAGAACTAGCAGTGCAGCAAGAAGAGACAATACTGCTTTCAGCTGCAATTACATTTACAACTAGCTCTTAATCCAATGGAAAAAAAAATCAGTGTTCGTCCCATGCCGGCGGGACACTGGGAAAATACCTGGTGGGACCTTGTGGACCCAGATTCGACCCCCACCATGATTGCTGCCTCAAGGAGGAGGTGAAAGTATGAGGAGCAGGGGAGGGGCAGTGTTGGAGGCTGGTGTTGGGTTAGCACATCATGGAGGTAGGAGTTTGCAACTGAGGTGTAGGGGGGGCCCTAAAGTGGCTGTCAGGGGGGCTTTAAGGTGTCAGTCACAGGCCCTGATCATTCCAGTCCAACACTGAAAAAAGAATTAAATATTTTTAAATGATAAATGAATTGGAACATGTTTATATAGGAAATATTCCCAGTTGCTTTGTTTAACATTAGTTGATACCCTGCCTGAAAAAACATGAGAGAAATGGCTTACACTTATTTCTCCCAAACCAAGACTTGTCCCATTTCTTACTAAAGGTACCGTAGCCATTTGTTTGACCTGCCGGATTCCCTATCCTCGCTTCTTCTCTCTGCTTGGGTTCATCTCACATGGCAACACCAGGGAAGACAAATTTGGATTCCATTGCACATGGTCATCTTTTTTTTTTAATCTGTCTGATTTTGATTGAAGTCCTCTCTGCTGATATTTAAAGGAAAGCGAGCACAGGAGATCTGACCATACATACAGTGAATCTATATTCCAACTCAGGCTCAGCATCCCTTAATCCTTTTGATCAAACACAGCACAGCAAACAGACACGCAGCCCATAAAATATTCTTCATTAATGGCATTTTCTGAGTCCCGAAGCCTTATTCATTATTTAAACCCTTGCTCATACCTCTTGCGGGGATCCTACAGACTAGAGAAATGCATCTCATGGAAAAGAGACACCGGGCTGGAGGGTTCCTTGTATAAAGTGTTAGGTGTCAAGCACTGCAAACGAATGGATACACTTAAACATACAACCCGGTCCATTACAAAGAAGGTTTATTAAAGGCTTTGCAAAGAAAAAAAAAATTTATTGATTGACTAGATGTTTTCAGAAATAACTTGTGTATGACATGGGGTAACATTATGCTTCATTTCAGCTGTATCTGCAGTAATATGCACTTGGTTATCATCCTGAAATCTCTTTAAGCCTCGGAGACTGAAAAAACCCTGATAGTGGGATAAGAGGGACACAAGGTACACGCTAAAGAATAGGTGTACAGTTATAGGATCTGTTATCAGGAAACTGTTATGCAGAAAGCTCTGAATTACAGGAAGGCTGCCCATTTTAATCAGATAATTCTAATTTTTAAAAGCAAAAAGTTCCACTGGGAGGCAGGGTTATAGAAATCCCACTGCTTGATGATTCTTGTATTTGGGTTTCCCAGTCAACATTTTCCTTCTTAAAATACATAAAGCCAATATAGGCTTCCTAGAGATTAGGCTGCATGGGTTGAGTGGCAAAGAAAAGTTGACCTACTACAGGTATGGGATCCGTTATCCAGAAAACTTCTGAATTACGGGAAGGCCACCTCCCATAGACTCCATTATAATAAACAAATTGAAAATTGTAAATCATATTTGCTTTTCTCTGTAATAATAAAACAGTACCTTGTACTTGATCCCAACTAAGATATGATTAATCCTTAATGGAGACAAAACAACTAATGATGGGTGAATAAATTCGTCAGGCGCGAATTCGTGGTGAATTTCCGCATTTTGCCACCTGAGAATGAATTCACGAAACTGCGGCAAACAATTAGCCGGAGAAAAATTTGCAGCGTCAAAAATATTCGGAGGCCCATTGACTTTAATGCTTTTGGAGAAAATAGGAGTGGTTATAAAAATTGACGCGGACGTCAAAATTGATACTCGTCAAAATAATTTTGACATCCATTGACTTTTTTCAGCGAAGCGGGACAAATTCGCCCATCACTAAAAACAACCCTACTGGATTAATTACATGTTTTTAGTAGATTTAAGATATGGAGATCTAAATTATGGAAAGACCCCAGGAAAAGCCCAGGTCCCAAGAATTCTGGATAATTGGTCCTATATTTTAATATTCAATCACCGGATAAAAGACGGACTAGTTGACAGAATACTCTATCGTGTGTTCCTTACACCACTAAGTTGTGACATTTTATATTTAAGGACCCACTGAAAAGTCGTAATCTTTTCGGATTAACCTTCCGGGACACAATTTACATGAAATGCTAAACTGCTATGATCAACGTTCCTTCAAGGTAAAACAGTCACATTGGATAGTAGAACAGTAGTAGTGGAAGGCTGCAATGCTTTCATTGTATAGTTCTGCCCTTCCTTTGTCTCTGTGTTGCTGCAGAGTGAGCTTTATACATGTATAAATAGTAGATCAATCAGTGCTGCGCGTAAGAATCCCAACACTGGGTCGGCTTCTCCTCGCCCTTTGGTCCCAGCCACAGGCGTTAAAGTAAATTATGTAACTGAGTTCATTGATCTGGTGCCTTTAGTCTACACTTCATGTCAATTACATGCTGGCTGCTAAGGGCAGCAAATCACTTTGAATTCTCTCTATCTACAGATGGAGCATGTATCCAAAATGGTCTCTTGTGGCGTTTTCTATGGAGGCACTGATGATAGTGAGTCCTTCTTCATTAGCTTTCCTGCTGGTAATACAGGTTTGAATACGTTTCCAGAAATACGTAGCCATCTTTCAATAATAATTTGTAATGCTCCATCTGCATTTTAGTCGATTAAAAAAAAAATTGTTTTCCAAGAATTCCATATACAGTATGTTGGAGTTACAAGAGGGAGTTTGACGCAATTACACGTGTGATTGATGTGTGCGTCCTATTCTTTCAGTACAGACAGCATTGGACTGGGGTCTCCTGGGCTAACTGTGGCTGCAATTGGAAGGGCCAAAATTTTAGGGGCGGCACACCTCCCTGACACATCCTAAGCAGCACTGGGTGCTCCGGTACTGAAGTGCACGCTCAGTGCGAACAGGGGTTTCTCATTTTTTGGAGCCAGAGTTAGGACCATTTGGTCCAGCGCTGGCCTCGGGGCGCCGCTTCAAAAAATCCAGGCCTGTTCAGGGCCCCCCTATGTCCATCTCCCCCCCCAGCTTCTGTTTCCCCCTCCAAGCCTGCATACCTTTTTATACATCTTTCCTGTCCTTAACTGTTGTCGACAGGTGACATTAAACAGGAATTTTCAGTTTACGAACAACTGCCCATGTGCTGAAACTCACGAAAATTGATGAAGCACCGGTCTCATTCCGAAGATTATAGAAGTGGCTGAAGATGGCGCCGGTGAACTCCGGTGCCTGAAAGTAAAACGTTAGGGGCATTTGGCCGTGGTAACACTTAGGCTGGGAGAGGAGGGAGGGGGGTGGTCTATGTAGGATAGTGTGGTAGGTTTTTTTTTAACTTTAGTATTTTGTTCTTCTTTAATGGCCTGGGCCCACCAGGTTTTTTCCTTGGGAACCCACCGACCCAGTATGACACTGAAAGCAAATGTTGTATTGATGCAGGGCAATGTGGGAACCCTACAGGCTGATTCAGAGGCATCAGTAGCTTTGGGGGTGACCAGTGTCAGTAGGAACAGCAGTGGTTGATTTGGAGCAGGTAGAAGTCAGCAGAGCAGAGTGAGACTATATGGCAGTGCTGTTTATGGCTCCTTGTTGCCAACATTCATTTATATTTTACTGTATATCCCACCTCCCTCCTTTTGTTCTATAATACTCTTATTAAGCAGACTATGAGCTCAGTGGGAGTGTCTGACATTTTAGAAGAGTGGCCAGCAAAAGAAGGTCCATACATGGAATTGTCTGTAGCATGGATGACACTATACATTTATGCCAGTATACGTACTCCACATTGTATAAAGCACATATCTACAAGGAAATGAAAGATTACCATTGCCCTTTAATATCGTCCTATATGGATTTCTTTTAATAGACTGTAATATTAACCGTGTCCCATTTTGCCAGTCCACTCTGTAAACGTCTACAGCAACTTTATTACTCTCCATGCAAGGTGAAAACCTCTATACATAGTGTTTAGCTGTGGCTGTGCTGTGGAATTACTACATGTACAGTTACTCACTATTCCTGACCCATTTCTTGACAGTGTTGTTAGACATTATTTTCCCCTCATGCTGCTAAAAGCTCACAATGAATGGCTTCTGATGATTCCCCTTTCCAAGAGAGATATTTAATGACAGCCTGTTAGCCTGTGATAGAGAAATGTATTTTATTACAAAGTCTAAACACATAATTGGGAAGCGACTATTGGATTATTACATCTGAGCATCATAAAATGCAGGTTTATGGCTGGGACTGAACATCTCGTGGGTGAAATGCTAAGAAAAAGACCCAGTTGCTTTTTTTTGTGCTGCATTTTAACTGAAATGGAAAAATGGCGTTGGAATAAGAGATGGACAGCATTTAGTAGGATACAATAAACGGTTTAGTATAAACCTAATGGCTAGGTGATGGTTATGGTTATCATTGAGATCATCGATTATATAGTGAATAAAGTACCCCCTCTTATAAAATATAAGGATATTATAAGTTACCGAGGAGTTTCATGGCCATAGAAAAACACGAGGCTGAAGGCAGAGTGTTTTTATACAGGTAATCGAACTCCGAAGTAAAGCAAGATTTTGCCGCATTTTAAATGAATCACTACAAAATCTTGATTGCTTTTTGAATATTTTAAAGAAGTACAAGTACAACTTGCCACAATTCTACTAAAGGTGGCCATACACTATTAGAGGTTGCCAATTGAGCGGATCTTAACCTGATATGCCCACTACCGGCTGGTGATATCGGGTGAATCCGAACGTTCTACTAGCCAATGCGGTCCTGGATCACAGAAAAAAATCAAACTTGACCAAGCGATAGCTAGCTTATTCTTGGCCTGATATCAATCAGGAGGACCCGTTAGGAGCCCCCACACATGGGCAGATAAGCTGCTGAGTCAGTCTAAAGGACAAATATCGGCAGATTTAATCTGCCCGTGTGTGGCCACTTTAATCCAATGAATGCAACCCTCTTTGGGAGCCCTGGAATTATCACCATGTTCAGGGTGGCAGTAGCTCCAGGGTTTCACAACATCAATAGGTTGAACAATTCAGAGACAGAATGGAGGCAATGCTATCAATGGTGTAACTATAGAGGAATAAAAAAACCCTCCTCCCCCAGACGCTTTCTTACCTGTGGCTAGGAAGGGGGACACAAATTGGATGGGAGTGAGCGGAGTCAGGGTGCGAGTGGGTGGGTGGAGGTGGGGCATGGGCAGGATAGAGGCTGGATGGGAAGTGGGTGGGTGGGAGGATGGGGATTGGAGTGCGCTGGGCCTCTCTGGAGATTTTTTTGCTGCACTTTGCTAATGCTACTTTAGCTCAACAATACAGAAGTTCAAGAAGTGTGTTTGGCCATAAATACCTTTAATGAATGATGCCAACATTTGCATCAATTTTGTGCTACTGTACTTGCAGCTGCATTAGTAAATGAACCCTAGCTCCATTATTAAACAGCATCAACAGGCACACTTGCCCACAATTCCACAGATGGGGTAGGACGGATGCAACAGCGCTTAGTGCAACTATACAGAAGTGCAAGGAGCATGTTTAGATGCAAGTTATGATTGGTGTCAATAAGAGCAACATTTAATCTGTTTTAGCATGACTTACGACTGTGTTTTCTAAATTATATCAGTTCAGTTTCCAACAGCACCAAGATCAGTTTGCTATAAGTAATAAATTTATGTCAATGATGTAGTTCAGCATATCAGTAAATCAGCCCTATATGGTGCATAGCCTTTGAGCAAATGATCTCTGGCATTATCAACCTCTCTGCTTAAAGAGCATGTAAAGGCAAAAAAATAAAATCCCATTTTTACTTTCTTTAATGAAAAAGAAACCGATCTCCAATATACTTTAATTACATTTTTTTTTTAAGAAACTGACTGTATGCAGTGAAATTCTCCCTTCATTTACTGCTGTGGATAGGAATTGTCAGACGGTCCCTAACTGCTCTGCAAAGAAATGATCATACTTATGAACAGCATAAGTACTCAAGCCTTGTAGAACTCAAGCAGCTTTGTTTGTTTCCCTGTTTTGATAATTTATGACGATCCCTAAGCAGCCCAGATCACACTGAGCATGTGCACAGTCTTGGTCTTGCAAAGATGTTTAACAAAGTTACAAGATGGTGACCCCCTGTGGCCAACTTTGAAAGCATAAATCATTTGTTTGATTAGGCTTGTGGTGCAGTAAGTTCATGTTTATGTTTAAGTACAAAATACAGTATTTCTAGCCTTATTCTATTTCAGATTTTTCTTCCCCTTTAAAACAATCTCTATACATTACAATTTCATGTCATTTTTGATCCTAACAATTAGTAAGAATCCGAGTCTACCGCATCAACGTAAGAGGCAGAGAAATTATACAAGTTATTCACCTTGATCTTGAACGTGTATTAAATGTCTTGTAGGTGTGGATTTTGAAGGATGTTTTGCATAATCTCTTTTATTCATAGGATACATAAACACAATTGACCTTCTAGTATTGAAAATTGAGATGGATCCATCTCATTTCCATAGCAATGGTTTCTAGCACTGGTTTCTAGCATTATTAGGTTTCCTGCAACAGGAGATCAGAAACATCTGCCAAGGCTTTGCATTCTATGGCTTACAAAGAAACACCGGGCGTTCAGATACATGTAAGAATGTGAGGTCGGCAGTTGTCCACCATGTAGGAGCTGTGTAGGCCTTGCCACTCGAGATGACAGAGATTTTAATATCTCAACTCAAAGCAAGTATGTCCTGGGAGACAGCAGGCAAAAGCCCTTAGTTCAAATGAGGATTGAAAGCCTTTCATGATTTATGACAAACCCTTAAACTGAAAATCAATCCTCCGATGCTCCGTTGAGCTCACTCCACTCTGAAATATTCCACTTATTGATTGGCTCATATGAGGCATCTCTTCTTATCACACCAGCAGCTCGATAACATTTTACAAGAAGGCTGGAGCACTATATTTCTTTTCACAGTTTTTCATATTTTTCCCCCTTGTCTTTCTCTTGTTAGCACTTCTTAAATGGCATAGATCAAATATATCCTCTGGGGTTCATTTGCGAATGTGGTACAGCATAAATATTTATTACGCTTTTGTGGAAACCACCCTATTTTCCCACAAAGTTTATGTTCTGCATGGTATATCAGTTTTTTTTGTCTGTGTTGATGTCCCTCTGTGGACTTCCTGAAAGATCTGCAGAAATAGAGAAGGCAACTTTCGAATTCAGACCTCGGTAAAGAAAATAGTATGTTGCAATGGTCTTGACTGATGCCAGTTCCAATATATATTTCATATTCCCTCAATACTTGGGATCTTTCACCCCTCAGGATACATTAATAGTAGTGATGGGTGAATTTGTCCCGAATTTTGCAAACTTTCTGTGAAATCTGCAAAACAGACAAAAAATTCACGAAACGCTGATTTTCAAATAAACCGATAATCGTCGCCGGGGTCTGAATTGTCGTTGACGTAAAAAAAACCTTTGACGTCAGCAAATTTTTGCCGTGAATTTTCCTGTCAAATTTGCGAATTTATTCACCGGCAGTGAAACGCAGAAATTCCCGCGTATTCGCGCCTGGCGAATAAATTCGCCCATCACTAATTAATAGTGAAGTGATAGGTGAATAAATTCGACAGACATGGATTCGCTGTAAATTTTCACGATTCGCCACCTGCTAATGTTTTCGCAGAAGTGCATTGAAAATTCACTGGTGCGAAATACGAAAAAAAAAATTTTGCACGCTAAAATTGGTGCGTGTTAAAATTATTCTGGAGCCCATTGACTTTAAATGGATTTGGACAAAATAGTTGCGAATTATTAGTCGAAGCAAAACGGGACAGATTCGCCCATCACTATACATTAACAGATTTGGTAATTTGATGGGCAAGGCAAGTCTTACTTGTGTCTTGATGCTGGTTATAAAGACAGGAATGCCCATGTAGTTTTTTTGTTTTTTTTAAGTAAACAGGTCCCTGAGAATGAAAGAACCATTATATATATATATATATATATATATATATATATATATATATATATATATATATAATATGAAAGTAAAAAATTGCAGGATAAGCCAATGTGTAAAACGCATCGGGTTATGCTGTACTTTTTTGACTTAATAAACTATTATATCTATAAAGGTGCTCTGCTGACCTTTATTTTTTGTAAAGTGAGTAAATTACTGATTGATTACCATGGGTTAATGCCGTGTTTCAAAGTAGCACCTATGTCTCTTAATTCCCCTTCCTCCCAATACTGAGAAGGCTTTTAAGTCTAGTGTAACTCTATTGGCCTGAAGAATGGACTGACCAAAGCCCAAACCCCCAATGATTCTATTAGTTCACCTCTATTCTAGGCCGGATCTAGCTGCCCACTAGTTTGCAATTAAATATCTTTTAGTTGGCCCATAAAGGTAATGCTTTAATTCCAGGTCTTCCAGTCTCTCACAGTGATTATTTATGGTTCTGCTGCAGCAAATGTGGGATTTATAGCTCTCTGCTAAACTATATTGTGACTTTTTACTAATGTTGTATGTTTTCTTTTAGAGTGGTTCCTGGACACAAAATAAAATTAAATAGCACCAGGCAGATTTATCAGCACAGCGCATTAGCCTGTCTTTAATACAATGCCGTGTTTAGATTGGACTGACACTATGTAACGTTCCCCTCATGGGATGAGCGCGAGTATCACACTCTGCGTTACATCTAGTTCTTCAGTTCTTAATTTAATTTTCCATGACCGCTGGGAGAGCTGCACATGTGCGTCGGCACTTCAGAAAATGTACTGGTTGCTCAACAATCTGTAACCTTTCTGGCAGTCTGGAAACTTGCTAACATCACCCAAGGCTGCTAATGAGACTGCAGCCGGAACTTTGAATGTTTTGTGGTCCTTGTGTTAAAGAGTTTAAAGCATACAGACATGAGCAGATTGCATATCCCAGGCTCAGCCTGACTTTCTTGAAGGACAAATATTAAGGTGATCTCTATATTATTTGTCCTTATCGGGGAGGAGGATTCCCATACAGGGCCGGACGTTAAGGGAAATGTCCAAGACAAGTGGTATTACAGGGAATATCGACTCCCGCGGGATCTATGATGTTTGGGCAAAACCCTCTGAGAACAACAGAGACTTACTAACCACTAGCCATTATTCTCACAGGAGAATTCAACTGTACCTTGAAAGGAAAAAAAAAAAGCTGAACTAATTGGGATGGCCAGAGACCAGAATTTATAACCTTTTACTCTAAGATGATATCCCTCTACTATAAAAACTAAACCAGGGGGAACATTTTTTTTTTTGGGGGAGTACAGTGTCACCATTTTTTCCTTCGCTTCCATGGGTCACTAGTGGAGGCCTGGACTGGGAGCATGCACAGTATACAGGTATGGGATCTGTTATCCGGAAACCCGTTATCCAGCAAGCTCCAAATTACGGAAAGGCCTTCTCCCATAGACTCCATTATAATCAAATAATTCAAATTTTTAAAAATGATTTCCTTTTTCTCTGTAATCATAAAACAGTAGCTTGTACTTGATCCAAACTAAGATATAATTAATCCTTATTGGAAGCAAAACCAGCCTATTGGGTTTATTTAAGGTTTACAGGATTTTCTAGTAGACTTAAAGGAGAAACAAACTCTTAATAAAAAAACCTACATAGACCCCCCTCCCCCCAGCCTAGCTGCCCCCCGGGCAAATGCCACTAACTCTTTACTTACCCCTCCATGGGGAGGAGGGAGGGGGCTCCATGTAGGGTAGGGGGTAGGGTTTTTTTTATTAAGGGTTTTTATTAAGGGTTTGTTTCTAGGTCCCGAGCATTCTGGATAACAGGTCCCATACCTGTAGTAGATTTATGAGCCTGTAGTGCATACTGGGGTCATCTAACAGCAGATACAGTAAATGGGACCCCAGCAAAAAACAGGTTATAAATATATTGGGTACTTGGGGGTGCCACCCCAGTGACTAAAATCAATAAACTTTTTATCCTGGCCAACCTTTTACCCTAGGCCCATGTGTCATAAAAAATGTATAAGGAAATTGCATGGGGATTCTAATGGCACCAATTTTTATCAGCTCCCAGGTGTCCCTTGCAGTGGCTTGGGCTGGGTCAATGTGTAATGTAGAAATTCTCTGAACCTGTAGTCTACTGCGAACACCAACCTAAAGCTACTGTAAGAGACACCTGGTAGCAAAGGAAAAATGGGGCCACTGTGGTCCCAATGGGACTACCTCAGGTATGTGTCATCTTGGAACTTTGTTAAACATCTTTGCAAGACCAAGACTGTGCACATGCTCAGTGTAGTCTCGGCTTCAGTTGGAAGGTTAAGCTTAGGGACCATCATAAATTATCAAAAAAGCACAAGTCAAATAATATCTGCCAGAAGCCGATACAACAAGACTGATTAATAATCAGAATATACAGACTGCACTGGGTCTGCGGATACAAATCTCTACACGGTCGCCGGCTGCTCTATGTGGAAACAAACAAAGCTGCTCGAGTTCTGGGAAGTAAACTGGGGCCCCCTGCCATTTGAAAGTATGTCTCCGTGTAGTATCCCTTTGGGTGGGGGGGAGGAACTTGGTGAGTGGGTGGGGGAGTAGGAGGGGGGGTAAAACTGTCACTTATACCTCTAGCATTAACAATTTCTAGATCTGGGTATGTCATATTCTTGATCACGTTTTAACCTTGGGTGAGACGGTTAGCTCTGTGCAGTTCAGATATTACCTTGAGTCAATGTGCTTTTATAGAGTGTCCAGGGTTCCCATATGTTTTTATATAGATTTCGTTTTCATTAAAGTAAAAATGGGATTTTTTTTTTGCCTTTAAATCTCCTTTAATGTGATTCATTTCATTACAAAACAGGATTGAAGGAACTGGCTACGAGACAATGTTTATGGTTCAAATACACTGTGTATCTGCAGAAGTGACAGCAAGGCTTGCTGGTTTGCTGTCATTAAAGAAAGCTCTGATAACTTTCAGTTAAAAATGTTTTCCAGGCGAAATCGTTTTCTTCAGAAAATCTCTTTCTGAGGAAATCTGGGCAATTATCTGTCAATGGATTGAGTATTTAATTAGCCCATTACCAATTTACATGCATAATCACCAGTTAATCTGTCAAAATCTTTATTGTTTTGCAACAGGCTCACAAATGTAGTTTATACCACAGATTGGGCAAAAGACAGTATTATTTTAATTCCCTTTTTCTTCAAGACTGAGGAGATTGAGGGCTCTATTCATCATAGGAACTGTAAACACAACTAAGCATCAAAACAGATCTCTGTCTCTTACAAGGATGTAATTAGGGTAATGGCATACTGGAGGTTTTGTACCCCTCGATAAATCTTCAATATTGGTGGTGACAAAACATCCCTGGTTTCCTTCCTACCAGATAAAACTCAAATCACCGGTGGTGGAACGTACTTGGCTTTTCAAAGTTGAATGACCTTTCCTCGCAAGGATACTTCGAGCTGTGTATGTTTTACCACTGGTGATTTGAGTGTTATCTGGTGGGAAGGAAACCAGGGACGTTTTGTCACCACCAATATTGAAGATTCATCGAGGGGTATAAAACGTCCTATGGCACAAGAAAAATTGCAAACAAAACCCTCTCCTTGAATCCAATGCATTTGGTGTGAGCAAAAGTTGGAGAAAGATGCCCATTGACTCCAAAGCCACTTTGTGAGTTTTTTATTCTGTTTCATAGCGAAACTATTTTTAAGCAAATTAATTAAAAGGGTTATAAACCCAACCATAACACCAGCCCACAGCCCACCATAGTTTTCTATAGAAGTTGCTGAAAAACTGAATTATAGATGAGAAAAAAAACCAAAACCTTAACCACAATGCAATATCGCCTTCTTATATCCCATTGACTTTAAAGGAACAAATCAGTGTAAAAATAAAAACTGGGTAAATAGAGGCTGTGCAAAATAAAACATGTTTTCAATATAGTTAATTAGGCAAAAATGTAATGTATAAAGGCTGGAGTGACTGGATGTCTAACATAATAGCCAGAACACTACTTCCTGCTTTTCAGCTCTTGAACTCTGAGTTAGTCAGCGACTTTAAGGGGGCCCACTTGGGACATAACTGTTCAGTGAGTTTGCAATTGATCCTCAGCATTCAGCTCAGATTCAAAAGCAACAGATATGAACCACGTCCCCCTCCCTCAAGTCACTGATTGGTTACTGCCTGGTAACCAATCAGAATAAACCAAGAGAGCTGCAAAGCAGGAAGTAGTGTTCTGGCTATTGTTCTCTTTACCCAGTTTTTATTTTTATACTGAACAATTCCTTTAAAGTATTTCAGCAAAATGTCTTTGTTTTGCAAATGTTTCTGTTCAAAATATTGCTGATTCCCAATAACTGCTATTTGCTATTCTTCACCAATCACCTCCTCTGTGACTACCTAACACACCTTGTTAAAGGTAAAAGCAGTAAAGGACTGAATTATAAATAATCTTAATTGGAAGAACAGTGATTTATGAATGAATTTCCCTTTCATCCATGTTTACTATTCATAATTCTACTTTAATTACATATTTTAACATTTATTAAATATTTGAATAGGTAAATATTAATTTGTACACATTTTTCTTATCTTGGTATCATGAGTTTAGCCTATTTATAAAGAAGACTTTTCAACTAAAGAGTTGCGAAAAACAATTCCTCTAAAAGTCCCAAGATCATTATTAAAGAATTTTGGAAAAATAAGGGAAAGCATTTATTCCATTTGACATAAAATGGTTATGACATAAAAAGAATAAGGTTTTATCAGTGCTTTACTGTTTTGATGCAATTTCCATTGCAACATTATTCACTGCAAGGGAACACTTTCAATAGCAAACATTTACACTTTCATCCAACACCATTGAAATGTACCTAAACGGGATATGGTCCTATTCTTCCAGTTTTCATAATATCAGGTCCTAATATTCCCCAAGCATATTGTATATTTCCCATAGAATTGTGATATTCAAGCACATTCCCAAGACCATCGCTTACACGGTGCTGTTTATTTTCATTATTATTATCCTGTGCCGAGAGCTGAAATTTTCATTTCTTTATGACAACTGAAAAATGCACAGAGAAGGGTTTTATTGTTTCTAATGAATATCCTTTAAATGGTTTCGCACGGGCTGGGGGGGGCTTTGAAGAATGCAGACATTTATGACATGGGCTGCACGCTGAGAAAATAAAAATTACAATACAAATGAGCTGTGGCCCATAAATAGTGATACTATCAAGATCAAATATGCCAATTGGATTCTTGAAAAATTGTAAAATGATCTATTCGCTATAAATGTCTCTAGGGTAGTAATTAGTTAGATGAGAGTATTCTTAGACTGGACCAAGTGGTAATACTATAGAAACCATGATTAGATGGTGCCCATGCTTTAAAATAAGTAGACAAATGAAATGACTGTTATATAAGAAAGCCTCTGCGTTCATTTGGGGGCTAACATCTGCCTTCAGTACCATGTGCATACACAGTGGGGGTCATTAATAAAGATTTGGCAAATTTACACCTGGGCAGTAACCCATGGCAACCAATCAGACGATTGCTTTCACTGTTCAAACTGCAGCTGGATGAAAAAAGCTAATCACTGATTGGTTGCTAAGGGTTACTGCCCAGGTGCAAATCTGCCCAATCTTTATAAATGAACCCCAGTGTCTTTTACATTACATTGGGGATGGAATTCATTATTAATTGATTGTATGAATTACATAGGGGGCAGTATCATTCTGTGCTAAGATGACTATGGTATGACCCAGGTTTTGGTGGTACATATATCAATGCAGGCCTGGCCTGGCAAATGTCAGAAGGGCTGCTGAAAGATGCCATAAACAGCCTAAGGAGAAGGAAAAGTTTGCAGCACTTGGGGGTGCCAAATTTTAGGCACCCCCAAGTGATTGTATTGACTTACCTGATACCCCGGGTCGGTGCTTCCGTCAGCAGAAAACTGCACCGGCCCAGGGTTATACCAGTGGGCACCACGGAGCGATCTTCTTCGGTCCAGGCCCCGGATTTGTGGGCCTGGATGGAAGAAGATTGCACATAGGCCCGGGCCTAGGGTGGCACGTTTTGTCGGGGCGGCATGCCGCCCAGCCGCTCTATGGAGAGCACTGGGGTTGCACTGCTTGCATGCCAGCGCTCTTGCACCTGTGTGAGTAGTGTGGACGGGCGATAGGAGTGCGCAGACCACGCAGCCTCGGGGCACCCACCCAGCAAATCCGGCGCTGCTTCTCTCTTCCTTTTTCTTTGCGCGGCTGCGAATGTGCAGTAGAACCAAGAGTCAAACTTTAACTAAAAAGTTGGCTATTTAGTTCAACTGCGCATGCATTTGCCCTGAGAAATTTGAAGAGAGAAGAATCCGGAAGAGGATTGATCTGTGGTGCTATGCTAATAAGAGCACCGGCCCAGGGTTTCAGGTAAGTCAATACAATCACTTGGGGGTGCCTAACTTTTGGCACCCCCAAGTGCAAGACGACTTTTCTTCTCCTTTAAAAGTTCTTTAACAAACTCTAATTTTAAGCAGTTGTTTGCTCTGTTTCTTTCCCCTCATCCGCTTGAAGCCCGTCTCCTTGGCAGCACGAGAGACACTATCTTGTGCCACTTTGTGGGGCTCTGAGTGGCAGCCAGTGTTTATTCTCACAGCTTGGCTGTAGCACTGTGTCTTAACATACACCTACTTTATTCAGAGTTGGCTGCCACTCCAGTCCCTACGAGCAGCAGCAGTTTTAAGAAGATGAGAAAAACAGACCTAACAAATATTTATAATTAGAGAAAGGTATAGAATGTTGTGTAGAAGAAAAGATGGTTCCTTAGATGTCAGTATAATAATAATTAGCATCATCATTGCTAATTACACTGACTAGCAAACAAGTTCTGCCTCAACTGTACATCACAATGTTTTGCTAGGTGGGCCCCTTATCGGTGTCCATTTGGTGCCCAGTGAAGTACAATGTTGGTGGCTGAGTCTGTACTACACCTCAGTATAATTTCAATCCATCGCCTTTGCATGAGGCTATCCTCTAGATAACACTAAGGGGCCTATTTACTAACGTTCAGCTTTCCTTTTCATTCACTAATCAAATTTTTAAAACATATCTCTAAAACACTAACAATTCAAGCCTTATTAAGTGTAAAAACTCAAATACAAAACTTCTCCAAGTAAAAGCAGTCGAGATCCAATAGAAATCAATAGGAGCAGCGCTGATCCTATTGGACTTCTTATTTAGCCATTCAGATTTTTAGGGGCCCATTTATTATGCCTGGAATTTATCTGGTTGAGGTGCAGATAATTTGATAATGTCGAGCTTCCACAGCGACAATTCAATAAAGTCCGGTTGTAGGAGTGTCAATCGCATGATACGAATCTTGTTGCGATGTATTTTCGGTCCGAAAAATTATTGATAAATGAGTTCAATTAGTGGAAGGGAGTTTGGTTTGACTTTGTGTTAATAAAAAAAAAATTGATTTATTTGGGTTTTAGTAGATCAGCCCCTTTAAGACATTTTTCTGCACTTTTTTCCTGTTCCTACTTTCTATTTTGGATCTTTTAAAAACTTTCATGGCATTTCTGATTTAAGAGAAAAAAAACTATATGTAATGAAAGGCACTACATTAGCAATCAATCACCTTGTAGCATTTACTGGTCACCTGCCGAAAAGCAAACATCTAATTGGTTGCTATGGGTTACTGTTCCTGGGCAAACTTAGCACCTTTTATTTCATATGGGGGATAGAGTTTAAAGCTCTAATACTACTAAAATCCAACTCTCAATAAATAGACCCATTTATAATATAAAAAGTATGAACAGAAAAAAATACAAATATCTCTAAAACCTCTAAAAATTCAAGTTTTGTTTTTTGAATAACTACCAGTGCAAAAAAGTCTGAAAACTTCTAAAGCTCTTAATGGTTAAAAAAAGGTCCAGCAGGATCAACTCATCTCCCATTGACTTCAATGGGACCTCAGCTGCTTTCAGTTGGAGAATTTTTGTATTACAGTTTTTTACACTTAGTAAATCTCACATTTTTAAAGTTTTAGAGAAACGTAAAAAAAAAAAACCTTGAATTTTTAGACAAAAAATATCATTTGTGAATTAAAGTGAATTAAAAAGAAAATCCAAATGTTAGTAAATAGGCCCCAAGTAAGAAGGTCATAGTTTGAAATCTACCGTGGCCAGAAGATGTGCAGATTGCTTTTCCGTCATTGTATGGAAGGCTGCCAGCTTCATCATCATTTATGTTTCTAGTAAACCCAACTTAAACGAACATTATACATTTATTTCCATGCACCAATACAAGTGTTCAGCTTTAATGATAGTGTTCCTTTAAGACATGGACTCATTGTGGATAAAACCTTCTTTGATGACATCTTCTTCTAAACACTGCAAACACTTTCCATCTCATTGATTCTTAATATTTCTTGGCCTGACAGCCTGAAATATAATTACTAATTGGTCTATATAGCTTCAATTGTAATGTTTATTAGAAAGCAATTCTAATATGGCAAGGGGAATATATTAAACTTACGTTACGAAGAAGGTTAAGGAGGAACAAGCAAGTGTCTAGAGAATACATGCAACTCATATTAAGTGTGGTATCAGGGTATTGGTGCATAGAGACCGTAAAATGAAAAACATTTTTTAAAATTTCTGGTTCCGTTTGACTGACAGTAAATAATGTGTATATAAATAATTTACTTGCAGAGTCAGCCAGCACCATTTAATTGTAAATGTAGAGATTAGACAAAAAAAAAAACCCAACCCAACCTGTTGAAGGAGTAGGAGGCACATAGGTCACAGCAACCAATATGTTTTCTCTGTGGTTTTACGGCTGCTGTTAGTGCAATGTGGGCTGGGTACTAATGAGTAACCTTGATTTTTTAAAACAGGTTTGGAAGGGGATTCGATATTTTGAAAGTATTTAAGGGAAATATGAGCTATTTTATTTAACAAAAGAGCAATTAGGGAAAAAGAAGCCTCTGTATGAAATATGGTAAACTTCATAAAACTAAATTTTTGCTAGTCAACTCCCATGACATCACATTGTATGCAACACTAGAGTATGGATATTTAGGGATGGATTTTTTCTGTTTCACCACGGAAATGATGCCCATAGACTTGCCCATGGCGTCGTGCATTAAAAAAAAAATTTTGACGCTCATAGACTTTAATGGCCGTCGGCAAATTTTTGGCAAAAACTAAACGGGTCAAATTCGCCCATCCCTATGGATATTGCCTCGCTTGTGTGGGTGTTTGATGTTTAAGGGATCTGGGCCCATATAGCAGCCCCAACTATGGTCCTCAACATTAAAACCTCTGTTTGATACCTCCTTGGGTATTAACTGCGGGAGGTAGAGGATTGACTTGAGGATTCACTGCCTACCTTGCACGTCGCTATCATTACGAATTCAAATGGTACATTGTTGAACATGGTTAATTACTGCATTAATGAATCTGCTCCTTCAGGGTCAAATTGAGCTCAGGGACACCAGATAAAAAAAGCCTAGGCCCCCTCCCCCGATTGGCCACCCAAGGAGTGTGAAAGGCTATATTGGACGTCACGTGGCTCGATATTGAGTTGATGCAGGGGAATGTGTGATATGGTGGATGTCAGGAGGAGGGCCCTGTTGGTTGCAAGGAAGGCCCTTAGTTCCTGGCCCTGGTGGGCCACCAATGCCCCAGTCCAATACTGTGCACCTTTATCATGGACTCCTGTTGAATTCCTTGCTGATTTACACTGAAGGGGTAGGTGGACATCTCTTGGTAGCTGCCTTGACGTTTCCCTTGTCAGAATTCCTTATTTGAAAGGGATTCTTACTGTTTGGCACTAGTTTTTATTTTTATATTTTTATCCATTTACATATTTTAAACCCAACCCATAACAGCAAGAAATGAAACTAAAACTAGATAATTGAACTACAAATATTCTTGGAAAATGATATTGCTGCAAAGGGTCCAGAAATTGTTAAAAACCACCATCTCAACATTGTTATTATTTAACTATAATAATCTGGGGAACATTGTCTCTGTAAATTTATTAAGATGACAAATCTGCCATGTCCCAGAGATGCAAAACCTTGCACCCGGACTGCATGTAAAAACCACTGCAAATAGCTGTCATTAAATTCTCAATCTGATTTACAGATTGCACATTAAAAAGGTAAGGCCTGGGGAACACAGGTGACTAAATCAACTGCCATGTCTTCATCCGATGGTTGACAGCAAGCTGCACAGAGGAGAATATGCCTTTGAACAGCTGGAGGAAAGCCAGGGGCTTGGGGGCTTGTTAACATGGAGACCTTTTGATATAACTGCTGACATCCCATCACACTCCAGCTGATGTCCTGAACCCAAACTAACACTAAGATTAATTAATCCCTAGCTCTGGACTACAGACATCAATGGACATTAGTTTAAACAAGTATCACTTGAACAGAGGAACACTGCCTACATCTTGCACAGTCATAGTTGTAATGTGTGGCTGGAAGCTCCTTCCATACATTTGTCCAGCTCCTTTGATGCACCCTGAATACACACATTGGGTCAAAAATAGATTATGTTCTGGTCATATCAATGATTTTAATTAACAACAATGTATTTTTATCCATACTTATTTACAACATGTCTACAAAAGAAGGTCCATCACCAGTAATGTATACACGACAATGGACTATTGGTCTTCAACCTTGAAGTGCCAACCTGCCACCATTATTAGAAATAAGGGCTTTAACCAAAAATCCATTGGTTTAGAACCCCTGATCAGTGACACCTATAGAGAGTTATATGTATAATGTTTTATAACTGCTAGATTAAATTAGGCACACGTTCTTGTGTAATTGTCCATTGGCTTGGTCAGAACTTTTGTGTTTTTCCATTTTTTCTGCTGGCAGATTGAAGCCTTTAAAAATTCTTGGAACATGACTTGTCGTTTGTTACAATGGGCTCCTCAGCAGTTCTTTGATGCTATAGAACAGCCAGGTGGTTGGCCTGTGGCCTGACAGTAGGTGGGGGACCAATGTTTTGTGAACCAAAAATAGTTGTTGACTTCCTCCCAATTTACACCATGGTCCCTACAGACATTTGTTGAGTACTGTGTCCATATGAAAGATTCTGTAGATGGGGGCTGAGATACAGGTAGTTTTAAATGTTGGTGGTATCTTCCCACACATTCATTTGTAACAGGGTTCATCTCAACAGAGTAATGGCATCCCCAGGACCATCCAGCTTCCAAGATCAGCATACATTTCACTCTGGAGAACCACATCAAGTCCAATATTGTTTTATTTTTCATGCACAACATGTTTCGATATACATATCCTTCATCAGGGTCTGAGATACATAGGGGGTTATTATTGTTAAGTCTGATTTTCTGTTACAAACTCCGATGAAATCGACTTAGGTGTTTTTACCCTTATTTATTATTGCAGTTTACCCAAAAATTTGCTTTGCGAGAAATCTAATTTTCACGATTTATTTGGATTTTTCACATGAAAACTCAGACTTCTTATCTTTTTTTGCCTGAAAACTCAGAAAACTTTGGGGTATTGCATGAAACCCAGCGCACATCAAAAAATCATTGGGACTTCTCCCATTGACTTATATGCAACCTTGACAGGTCTGAGATGCCAGATTTTCTTATTCAGACTTTTCCATCCTCGGGTTTAATAAATTCCGAAAAAATTCATGATTTTTTAAAAGCACGATTTTAGAAAAGAAAATCACAAACTTTTCAGGGATTTTTGCATTAGGAGTTTAGTAAATAATGCCACATAGGGTCACTGCAAATTTAGGCCACATTTTGGATGAGAAGATGGTTCCTGAGAAGATGCTTAGAATTCAGCCATACTGTAGCCAAGCAAAAGAACAGAGCTAAAAACTTTTATTTTTATATAAGATTCAAGACAAGCTGTAGAGCAATTCCATTCTCAACAGTGATAACAATAATGCACCGACTGCAAGTGCTTCATGTTGAAAAATAATCATTGAACAATTCTACATGTTAGAAAGAGTCTAAAAGTAATCAGATGCTTGCTGCTTGCTGCAGGATACAATGTGCGGTACAGTTACGGCACAGTAAGGTATTAAACATATAAACTGCAAAACAGCAGGGATAAATTTTCAGGGCATTACATCAAATATATTGCAAAAGGAAAAGGCCCATTGTAATGTGAAACAAAATCACAGACAGGAGAGAGGAGCTGACCACAAGGGCAATTTATTTAGGCTTCATATAAAGGTATCTGTAAAACATAAAAAATCAAATAAATGTGAAACATTCAAAGTGAAATTTAAAACTGAAAATCCATTTTAAAGCCAATGAAATGAACAAACCTAGGCAGAAACCTATAGGGATTAATGGAAGGAGAAAATAGCAAAAAGAAAAAGAAAAGACCGAAAGGGAAACAATAAAAGGAAAGAAAATGGAATGTGCACTGATCAGGAATTGTTTAGAAGCACTACAGACAATAACAAAAGGTAATGCAGCACAACTAATTAACCATCTTCAACTAATTAAACTAATTAACCATCTTTAACCTATACAGGCAAGTTCAGGAATCCGCTGGCAATTCTAATAAGGAGAAGGTTCACCAAAAGCTGTGGCTAAGCACCTTCTTTATGCAGGCAGACATCAACCCTTTCATACAGGAATGGGGTCTATTATCCAGAAGGCTCAGGGGCTTGCCAGATAAGGTGTCTTTTCGTAATCTGGATCACCATTCCTTACGTCTGCTTAAAATCATTTAAGCATTAAATTAACCCAATAGGATTGTTTTGCCTCCAGTAAGGATTAATTATATCTTAGTTGGGATCAAGTACAAGGTACTGTTTAATTACTATGGAGAAATCCTTTAAAAAAAAAATCTGAATTATTTGATAAAAATGGAGCCTATGTGAGGCCTTCCCGTGAACTGGAGCTTTCTGGATAACAAGTTTTCATATAATGGATCCTATACCTGTACCATGGAAGCATCCATTTTGCTTTGCCGTTATTGTTACAAAAGTTGTGAGCCTAATGAAGAGGAGGCTTTGAGACAACAGTTCTTCCCTTATTTTACATTGAGCAGAACACTTCCAAATACCTCCAATCTTCTTCCTCCTGAGAATTCTCCTTTGGTGGTTATACCATGCCATCTCTACTGGTATTTCCAGATTTCCTCATACAATAACATCTTCTAACTAGGCGTTATGGTAACCCTTTATCAAGTGTGGTCCCAAAACATTGCACTTCCAGCTATGACTGAGCTAGGGTTAGCCCTGCTGCATGTGCGCTGTGTGCCGTTGAGCTTCTTTTCTACTAATTTGGGAGGGTGCTGATCCCTTCATCAAGGTGCTAGAGGTCTTGAAACTGCGTCCAACCAGCAACTCTTACTGGTCAGCTATTTGAAAGCAATAATTTGATTGGTTACTTAGTCCAGCTTACTAGTATCTACTATCTTCTCACCTGAAAGATTTTCTTTTCATCCCTATAGAAATCCATCACTCCCTTTGTATAGCAAACACTGTGCCCAAGTGCTTTTACCATTTTATAAATGTCCCCCCCTAAAATTACAAAATCATGCCCATCATTTGTTGCATTAAACCATATCTCCATATCCCCCTCCCTTGAAGAATCATTT
Organism: Xenopus laevis; assembly: GCF_017654675.1. NCBI lineage: Eukaryota > Metazoa > Chordata > Amphibia > Anura > Pipidae > Xenopus > Xenopus laevis. Next base: position 113,726,988 of record NC_054387.1, on the reverse strand, counting down.
ATTTTATGATCCCCAAAGGGATTGTGTCTTTATTTAACTGACAGGTTATAAGAGCTGAAAACTTTACATTATGTGACATTGATTTGCTAAATAATCAACTGTAATCTCAAACTTTATAAACACTGCAGTCTAATTAATTAGCATATGCATATCGCAAGCTTAATTAATCACTGTTTAATGGAGGCTGGCGACACTGATCGTTCTACAGTGTCTCTCGTAGTCAAAGTTCCCCTCTCTGCAGCTTATAAATATTCAAATTCATATTTACCTTCTTTATAGATCTCAATCTGATTTAGTATGTGGTTTTTCGTCGAGTAAATTAGATGGTCTGTTTCCATAATAACATGATTGCTTTGATGTGACTGTAATGCTAAAAAAATGTATATAATTTGTTTATCTCGAGTCTCGGAGCTCTACCTGAAAGAGATCTAACCTGGTATTAGAGTAATTGCTGAATTAGATCAACCATTAACCAGACAGCTGCTGCCTGGGGGAGAAGGAACTGACCTTTTCACTGTAGACGGGGGATACCATTTGGATTTTTTTGCTTCTATTTCAGTTTAATACAAAGTTAGTATTGATAAAGCATCGAAGTAGTGATGGGTGAATTTATTCGGCAGGCGCGATGGTACTGACGCTGTTTTTTAAACACCGGTGACAGTTCCGATGCTGGCGCCAATTTTGACGTCCACGCTGATTAACCGACACCCATTGACTTTAATGGGCGCCGGCGTCAACTTTGAATTGTTGCTGGGGTCAAAATCACAGTTTCGCTAATTTTTCACCAGTTTCTAAATTTGTGGCGAAATGGGACAAATTCGCCCATCACTACATTGAAGTTAATTTCAGGTCACCTTTGAGAAAATGGTCCAGTTCTGGATTTTCCAAGTCAAGTTTTTGCTGTCTAAAAGAGGAAACAAGACTTTAGATCAGGTGTCCCTTAATGTTGTTTACCCATGAGCCACACTCAAATGCAAAACCTGTTGGGGAGCCACACAAGCAAGAAAATAAATCCTTGAGGATGACAAATACGTGCTGTGAGAGGCTAACTGATAGCCCCACGTGGTCTGCTAGCTTGCATGAGACTCAGTTGGAGTAAATCCATGTCTTCATGGCTCCAAAACTTGAATTTAAGCCAGGGCATGAGACTCTGTTGGAGTAAACCCATATCTTCAAGACTCCACAACTTGAATTTAAGCTAGGGATACTTTGAGGCCACTGGGCGCAACATCAATGAGAGTGGAGAGCAATATCACTGCTTTAGATGTTATTGGACCTCACACATATATGTAGTGCTGCTATAGACATGGAAGTAGTGATACTTCAGCAGAACATTGTTCTTTCAGAGGCCCTTTGCAGAATTCAGGATGTTCAAGCTGGCTCTTACATGTACTTCAACAAGAATACTTGGATGCTAGTGATTCTTAAACAGGAACAATAAACTTATGGAAGAAACAAGATAAAAGAAAGTGGGAACTGCATAATTGTGGTGGCAGATCATGGCATTCCTCATTGTAACAGGATCCCGTGGTCAATAAAGTCTTGAAGGTTTCATCTGTGTAACTTCCCCACACTATGTTCTTCTCGCTGGAGCACAGAATTGCTCTGACCAGCTCACTCTCCTAGAATGCCCTATAATAGGAGTCTAATTTTGGAACTAGCTTCTTCTCTTCCAAGGTCTCCTGCCTTAGATCCTATAGTATATCCACCGTATCCTTTGAGTGAAGTCTAAAGCAGGAGCTCCATGAAAATCCTACCTTCTTATAGAGTAGAGATTTCCCACAACACCATTAGACTTAAGGAAACACATCCCTCCCATTAGGCATGGCTTACACTTACACAGTAGGGAAGGGTAACTCCTTTACATTTGCTAGACTTTATTTCTGGCTCCTCCAAAACCTTCCTGAAGTTGACTTGTTTTACCAATATTTAAATCTTAATCAATTAATTATTGTAAAGACACTATGACTAAATGAGTGCTGCGTTGCAGTTGCATTGAGATGCATACACATGGACCTCACAACCACACACATGAATATCAGTTGGTTAAAGAACTCAATGGTCTTGTGGTCTCATGCTGTGATCTCCAGTGATCTGGCAAATGTACGGACTAATTTAACCTTACATCAGATTTCATCTTATGTGTTGCTCGCTTTCTCCACCTACTGCCTCTCTCGCTAAACCTTGACTTTTAGCCCCTTGCTGTAAATAGATTTCACTCTCAGCTGCGAGCACACGTATGAAAGTTGCTGCTGCGCATGGAATATTCAGACGGATCCTAATAAATAATGGAAATGTTCTCGCGGTTGATAATTCAAGGTTGCCAGCTCTGTCTGAATAAGGGCTGAGGGCTTTTAATGTTTAACAGATTGTTTCCAAACAAAAACGCGCTTCGGTAAAAAAAAAAACAGCACTCCAATCTGCAGTTTGTTTACAGCCTTTCAAATCCTTTTAAATCCTTTTCAGCTTTTTAATTGCATCAAAATGATTCAAATTAAGCAGCATGCGGGAGCCTGTGGGTTGGAGCTGATGCATGGGATTTTTTTTTTTTATTATGCCAACTACATATTAAAAAATCAAGAAGAATAATATTAGGCTGGTTAACTGGAATGCAAATGTCTTCTGCTGTAGTCGTGTTCCCAAAGTTCTGAGCATTCCTCCTCTATAGCAGATGGGGAAAGAATTCTAGATAATGATTAATATTTTTCTTCTTAAAATAACCCTATTAGTATGACACAGAATTTTCCAGGCACACGGGGGGCTCATTTAAGACGCAGACTCAAGCTCCTTCTTGGCACAGCCCACGCATGTTGCCCGGTACAGAGGTCCCACTTAGTGAATAGTTTGCCCCTAACCATCTGGTGTGTACCAGTGAAATAGATCTATACGTCAATAACTATGAAAGGATTTAGTAAACACCTTTCAATTTGGCATGTTTCCAGTGCTCCTCATTTGCACATTGATTTTTGCCCATGAAATCATAAAATAAAATGACTTGACCAAAATCATAACAGACCGAGCCGCACCTCATTCTGCACCAAATATTTTTCTGGGGTCTTTTTTACTCTCTACTTCACATATGTTGGGTTTGATTGGAAGAAATCCAACCTGGGAGATGGGGTTGCATTACCTTTGTAATGAATTATAGGACTTTGGGCCAGCATTTATTTGCAGCACATTCATCTGCAACTCCGTTGGCCAAAAAGTGTCTAATACACAAATTCTGAAATCTTAGGAAACACTACGGTATACTCTAATCATGTATTGGGTGCCTACAGTAGATGCTGCCAATGGATATAATAAAAATAAATACAGGTATGGAACCTGCGGTTTTCCAGATAAGGGATCTTTCCGTAATTTGGATCTCCATACCTCAAGTCTACTCTAAAATCATTTAAACGTTAACTGAACCCAATAGGCTGGTTTTGCTTCCAATAAGGATTAACTATATCTTAGTTGAGATAAAGTACAAGCTACTGTTTTATTATTACAAAGAAAATGGAAATCATTTAAAAAAAATTGAATTATTTGATTATAATGGAGTCTATGGGAGAGATGACCTTTCCGTAATTCGGAGCTTTCTGGATAACGGGTTTCCGGATAAAGGATTCTATTCCTCTAATGCATTTCTTCATTAAAAATATGGTCATTAAGAGAAGGGGGAGCTTGGAAAAGCAATAGATTTTTCCTAAATGAGAACTGGGTTTGGGATGCTCTTATTTTGTCCACTCATGCATTATCATCATAGAATAATATCTAGAGCGGTTTTGGTGATTGAAGCTAAAAATGAATGTAGAGGCCTATTTATGAGCATTCTCATTTTAGTGGTTTTAGAGCTTTTTGAAAGTAAGCGTAAACTGACTTTCTCTGAAACAACAACATCATGAAATTTATTAAAAGATATGAATAAAAAAAGTCCGAAAGTATAAAAATAACGCTGAATACCTGGAACCTACAAATACCTCTAAAACCTCTAAATATTTGAGTTTTTTGGACTTCCTAGAGATAAAAAATCCAAAAAGTCTGAATTGATCAAAAATGGTCCAATAGGATCTATGCAGCTCCCTTTGACTTCTAGAGTAGGACTACACGAACGATTCCAGCACGATCCGACGCGCTGCGACAAAACGCCAGCATGCAGCATCTGCATCCGATAGTTGTGCTGGATCAACGCTGCGACACCATGCGACAATTCTATCTCTTACCTTATTTCTGTCACTTGCGACTTGTCGCAGGCGTTTTGGATTGAGCCGGAATCGTTCGTTTAGTCCTACCCCTATAGGACCTCAACAACTTTTACCTGGCGGATTTTTGTATTAAACATGTTCTTGGTTTTTACACTTGATAAATCTCAAATTTTTAGAGCTTTAAAAAAATAGGAAATAGAGATTCGCGGAAAAATAGAAATTTGATTTTTAGTAAATCGGCCTCTTCGAGTTTTTTGCTGTTCTTTTTATATTCTAATATTTTATTAACTTTCATGGCATTTGTGGTTTAAGAGAAAATTGGGGTTATGTCATAAAAGGTACTGTTTGCCCATATATGGGAATGAGTTTAATTGTGGCTTCAAAAACCTCTAATACCACTAAACGTTGACCTTTAAAGGGGCAGTTCACCTTTGAGTTAACTTTTAGTATGATGTAGAGAGTGATATTCTGAGACAATTTGCAATTGGTTTTCATTTTTTATTATTTCAGTTTTTTTAAGTTATTAAGCTTTTAATTCAGCAGCTCTCCAGTTTGCAATTTCAGCAACCTGGTTGCTAGAGTCCAAGTTACGCTAGCAACCAGTCATTATATTGAATAAGAGACTGGAATATAAATAGGAGAGGTGTTGAACAGAAATATGAGTAGTAAAAAGTAGCAATAACAATACTTCTGTAGCCTTACAGAGCATTTGTTTTTAGATGGGGTCAGTGACCCCGTTTTGAAATCTGGAGAGAGTCAGAAGAAGAAGGAAAATACCTAAAAAAATAAAAAACAAAGAAAAACTATAATGAAGACCTATTGAAAAGATGCTTAGAATTGGCCATAACATACTAAAAGTTAACTTAAAGGTGAACCACCTCTTTAATAAATGGGCCTCTAAGTGCCTTTTAAAGGAGAAGGAAAGGCTGAGTTTACTTGGGGCAGTGTCGGACTGGCCCACCGGGATACCAGGAAAACTCCTGGTGGGCCCAGGTGTCAGTGGGCCTCTTAATAATGGTAGAATATAGTAAGTATATATATAAAAGACTAGGAGAATAAAGAGATTGAGTCAGTAGAGGGGAATAATAGTTTGGAAAGGTCCGCTGTCTAAGGTTTTCTGGTGGGCTAATGGTTTTAGGTTTTCTGGTGGGCTCCTGGCATCCCAGTCTGACACTGCTTGGGGGTGCCAAAAGTAAGGCACCCCCAAGTGATTGTATTGACTTATCTGAAACCCCGGGCCGGTGCTCCTATCAGCATAAAACTGCACTGGCCCGGGGTTATACCAGTGAGCACCATAGAACGGTCGGCTTACGGCTTCTTTCGGCTTCGCAGTAGTGCAAAAAGTCGAACTTTAGCTAAAAAGTTGGCTATTTCATTCTACTACGCATGTGTCTGCCCAGGAAAATTTGTAGGAAGAAGAAGGAAGCTGATTGCTCCAAGGTGCTCGCTGGAATAACCTCGGGCCGGTGCAGTTTTTTGCTGATAGGAGCACTGGCCTGGGGTTTCAGGTAAGTCAATACAATCACTTGGGGTGCCTAACTTTTGGCACCCCCAAGAAAACTCAGTTTTTCCTTCTCCTTTAATACATATGGTGGTTAGTGTGCAATTGCATGACAACAAGGAATATTTGAGCAAACGTATGAAAGGTTTAAGTGCCGAATGCAAGGGGACAAAAATCTTCATCTTTTCCACCAAGGAAAGGTGACATGGAAACCCAGTGCAAAATGAATTGTGAGAAGACTCTGGCATGGCTTTCTTTTAGTATTAGAATGGAATGCTGGTGGTATGGTGGGCATATTGAGTTCTCTGCCTCACCCATAAATCACAGATCTTGTGTCCTATGATGGATACACATTAGTCTTGATATTTCATGTAATGGGTCTAATTTAAGACAAAGCATTCCATTCCCAGCCTTTCCAGCTATTGTGTTGCAGCAGGACGAACATTGGTTTTGCTCACAGGCCTTAGAAACAAATCTGCACATGAAACCGAAGACTCAGAGGCTCATATTGCCTCCTGCAGGCTAAACACTGTCACATGCTGATTGCTTTATTGACTGATCCCTGAATTCGCTCAGCTCCCTCCCCGAACAAGGGGACAGTTGATAGCTGTATCATTCTTTTCCTATAGTAACACACGTGTAGCTCAATTAAGCCATTAAGGGGATCTCGTCTGTTTACACTAACACCAAATGATGGAGACAATGTGGGAAAAAAAGACCAAACGAATGGAGAGGACGGCTAAATGAGCTCGCCAAGGAACACAATTGTCAGCATTTATTTATACAACACCAGCGCTCCGTACTCAGCAGCACAGTAATTGAGGCGGTGACTACCCTGTTTATACCATAATGAAAACAAATAATTAAATTCTGCTCCAGCGCAGACAATGCGATCAGCACTTTGTTTTATAAAGTAAGGTTGCAGCACGTCCTATATACACATAATATATCTCACATGCTGCTTCTGTATGAATTAAAGGAGTGGTTCACCTTTCAGTTTTTCGTATGTTATAGAATGGCCAATTCTAAGCAACATTTCAGTCAGCCTCCAATATTTTTTTTTTAATTATTTTTTTTTATAGTTTTTAATTATTTACTTATTTTATTCACTGAAATATTGCTCCCAACAAGTCTAAACGATAAAGGGGTGGTTCACCTTTAAGTACATTTTTAGTATGTTATAGAATGGCCAGTTGTCAGCAACTTTTCAATTGGTCTTCATTGTTTATTTATTTATTTTTTTTATAGTTTTTGTTCATTGTATTTTCATTATATTTTCTTCTGACTCTTCCCAAGTTTCAAATGGGGGTCCCCGACCCCATCTAAAAAAACAAACACTCTGTTATTGTTATTGCTACTTTCCTTACTCATCTTTCTATTGAGGCCCTCTCCTATTCACATTCCAGTCTCATATTCAAATGAATGCATGGTTGCTTAAGTAATTTGGACCCTAGTTACCAGAAATTGCAAACTGGAGAGCTGCTACATAAAAAGCTAAGTACAGGTATGGGACCTATTATCCAAAATGCTCGGGACCTGGGGTTTAACAGGTAATGTATCTTTCCGTAATATGGATCTTGATACCTTAAGTCTACTAGAAAATCACGTAAACATTAAATAAACCCAATAGGCTGGTTTTGCTTCCAATAAGGATTAATTATATTTTAGTTTGGATCAAGTACAAGGTACTGTTTTATTATTACTACAGAGAAAAAGGAAATCATTTTTAAAAATTTGGATTATTTGGATAAAATAGAGTCTATAGGAGATGGGCATTCCGTAATTCAGAGCTTTCTGGATAACGGATCCCATACCTGTAATTTAAAAAATAATAAAAAATTAAAACCTGTTGCAAATTGTCTCAGAATATCACTCCCTACATTATACTAAAAGTTAATTTAAACAACTCGTTTAAAGGAGCATCAAATGCCCCCTGTGCCCAGTAGATTTTATTCACTATTATAGGACTTGGGTGAAGCTACTGCCAAGATGTGATTGGGGGTAAGATAGGCAGGTCAATAACTTATTTAAAGGACATTCCTATTGGTAATTTGTTTGGATTTTTTCCCACATTTTAGTTTGTCATAATGTCCAACCTCCCGTATTACAGCTATGGGATCCATTATCCGGAAACCCATTATCCAAAAGCTCTGAATTACAGAAAGGCCATCTCCCATAGACTCCATTTTCTCCAAATAATTAAAAATGTTTCAAATGATTTCCTTTTTCTCTGTAATAATACAATATTACAGTGTATCTATCTATCTATCCATCCATCCATCCATCCATCCATCCATCCATCCATCTATCTATCTATCTATCTATCTATCTATCTATCTATCTATCTATTATCTATCTATCTATCTATTATCTATCTATCTATCTATCTATCTATCTATCTATCTATCTATCTATCTATCAACTGTCTATCTTTTTTCTATCTATCCACCATGACCCAAAGTATCAAGACATCCTTTCTAATTGGCAGCACCTTTTATACAAGAGCAATGGTTTATTTTCATAACAATAAACCCTAATTCCCCATCTTTTTGTGTGACTTTTTATGTGACTACACATAATAAGAAAGTCCCCAGTTAAACTGTAGCCTTAATCTTGAAGCATGTCATTTCTTTTTTCAAGTGATATAACTGTTATGATTCTGAGTCTAGAAACTAGGACTGCAATATTTGAAAATGGGAGTGTTGAAAAAAAGCTCTTCATGTCTTAAATATTCCTTATCAAACAAGAGAATCCAGACTTCTTGATAAAAGGGATTCATACTGTATTGGAAAAATTGGGTTTTTGCTCTTCCCTGATAAGATTTAATCAAAAAAGGCTTGATCCTTGCACCTGATAATAAAAACAAGATACAGCTAAGAGAACATCTGTGTTTACTCGGCAGCTTCGTACAAAAGGTTTACATTATATCGAGCCACAGGGAGCACCTTAGCTTCTGTCTGGAATTGATGGCTTCCCTATCTGATAAGCCCCCGGCACTTCAGTGTGGAATTGGCCCATAGGGGGCAGCTGAGCTCCCTCATGTTAAACTATGCATTTATACATTGGCTGTCACTCCAGTCAGTTCATTTCTTTGTATAATACAGTGGAAGGGGAATACTTGTACATTTTTATTGTTACAGTGGACCAATAATCTAGACATAATCTATATAATAAAAGTCCTTTTCAAATGAAACATGAAATCCAATTTCTATTTTTTTTATTAAAGCATTCATAGCTGTTCTAAGCTCATTTGAACATCTCAGCTGTCAATCAAATATTGTCTGCCCCTCCTCCATGCCTTAGGCATGGAGGCGGGGCAGACAATTACTTTCACTTTCCATTCAGCACTTCCTAGATGTCACTGCTCTCCACACATTCCCCCATTCTCTTCACCATTTAATTGTGTAGCCAGGGCATGGGGATGGACATCAGGTCCCCCATTCTGGTGCACAAACAAGATTCTGAGATGATGCAAGGCTTGTCTTAATAACAGTGTCCACAAAATGGCTCCTGCCTGCTTGCTGCAATTATGAATTCCCAGACTGAAGGAAACAAGATTCAATTAATTTATATAGTGTAATTAAGGTTCATTTTGCTTGACTAATGTGATAAAATAGGATTTTAAATAATTCTTTTAGGTGACGGGTCCCCTTTAAGCATTCTAGAATAATTCTTACAGTTTAGCAATCTGGACAAATTCTGACTTCAGCTCAGGTCGTAGAGCTGAGTTGAAGTTGGGATTTAGTAGATTTGTATGATAAGTAGGGCACAAAGAGCACAAAGTAGGAGCCTGGCGCAAAGTGCAAGAATTGTAATTTTTTTTGCACACAATGCATCTTGCCCACCCTTCATATACATGAGTACTGTCAGGTGCAAGCTCCATTATGGATTGCCCACCAGCATTTGCAGCTGCAGTGTAAGAAGCAAATATAGAAGCCACTCATATGAAGCTACATAAACATCCCTACTTTGCATCATTCATGCTAAAGGCAGTTGTTGGACAAAGAGCTTCTTTGCACCACTGAACACTTCTTTGAGGATAGGTGCAAGTTCATGTCTCTCGGATGGCCCCAATTAAAGTAAACTAGCCCCACTTGGTTCCAAAAGCTACAGCATCAGAAACTGGAACCACCAGCAGCAGCAGTGGCATGTGAAACGGCACCAGAGGGGGTAAATGTTTATAGATAATATTTAGAAAATGTCTTGGAAATGCCTAATTAATAGCAGAGAGCGACTGCTTTAAAATGCAAAAAATCATCCAATGAGTATCCCAACTGACCTGTATCAATCTGATTCCTTATTTATGCAATTGAAGTTGGAAGCTTAAGGGCTCTTACAGACGTGCGTTTGAAGCTGCGCTCCCCTGCGTTCCGTTTTTATGCATTCAGCCGCAGGGAGCGCAGGAGTAGACGCATTCAGTTTTTTTCAATGATGCTGTACTCACACAGGTGCATGTAGGCGCCGAACGCAGGTTGAGACGCAACATGCTGCATTTTTCCTGCGTTTAGCACCTACATGCGCCTGTGTGAGTACAATAGAGAAGAAATTACCCTCGCACACCCTGGCCTTCCCGATCTGTACGAATCCCAGGTGAAGGAGGCGTTGGCGTTGGCGTCAGCGTGAAAAGCAAGGAATCACTGGCACAACTTGGGTTACTTCTAGCAGGGAAAACCCTTGCTCATTTATTGCGGATGCAACGTTTCGGGGCGTAACCCCTTTGTCAAGCATGACAAAGGGGTTACGCACCGAAACGCTGTATCTGCAATAAATGAGCAAGGGTTTTACCTGCTAGAAGTAACCCAAGTTGTGCCAGTGATTCCTGTGTGAGTACAGCCACATTGAAAAAAACTGAATGTGTCTACTCCTGCGCTCCCCTGCGGCTGAACACATAAAAACGGAACGCAGGGGAGCACAGCTTCAAACGCTCGTCTGTAAGAGCCCTAAGGGTAACACTACACGGACGTTTTCGTTGCGATCCGACGTGCTGCAAAATGCTGGCATCAAATCGCATGTAACAGAAATAAGGTAAGTGATAGAAATGTCGGATGAAGTCGCAGCGGTAATCCGATCCGTCATGTCGCGTCGGATCAACGATTCGACTTCATCCGACAATGCATTCACTTACCTTATTTCCGTTGCATGCGATTTAATGCCGGCGTTTTGTCGCATAGCGTCGGATTGCTCCGAAAACGTCCCGGTAGTCCTACCCTAAACTGAACAAGTCTGTCCTTTATCCCCATGTTTGATTCCAGTGTAATATAATGAAGAGAAAAACTACTTAATTATCTCTATATGTAAGATAACAGCAAGATGCTGGGATGGTGCTGGGATTCAACATTTGTATTTGTCAGTTATTTTGCATTTATAATGAAGTTTTTGATCAGTAGAATTCTCATTGGTGAATTTTCTTGCATCCATAATTATGTTTTTCGGGAACTTCTATAGAAAACTAGGGGGTGCTGTGAGATGGCGTTACGGCTGGGTTTACATCCGCTATGCGTTCACCCAACACTGAAGAATGTTGGGTGATCCTGAATGTGTCCTTAGTAATATACAGAGCTCTGAATTAACCTTGATGATGGTTTAAAAGGTTAGAATGGATTTGCTAGAGATACCGGAGCCTAACGTGACAAGAGGAATACGTAGCTAACAAAACCAATGTCTTTAAAGCTCTTTTTATTGAAGATGTTCGAGTATAATACCTTACTGGGTGATTTAGTATTTAAACAGCAGCTTCTCTGCCTTGATAGTGTGTCCAAACCTCTGACAGTCAATTCATCCATCAGCTCCAGACGCCGTTGATCCTCAGCATAGACATGCTGTGAGGTCTGCAGCATAAGTAATCAAACCATCACCTCGGCCGTCATTAACTGCTGCTCCTGCTAAAGACACAGCCTCAGCTTGGGGTCTAAGCAAACAAAGCCTTCTCTAGCTGCATTAATTCCGTATACCTCCTGACTTGGCAATGCATCTTTTACCAACACAGAGATAGTCTTGTAATACGGAAAGTAATCCATGCAAACAACAGGGCTTGTGCTTGACAAACATGGAAGGGTTTATAAAATGGAACGTTCCTCCTAATGATCACATCTGTCACTTTGGGCGCTTGGGCCGATTGGATATTCTGTTCGGATGCAGAAGAAGTGATAAGAGCTGTTCAACCTCTTCATGTACACTATTTATTGTTGCAGCGGGATGGATTCTTCCTCTTAATAGAACAATCAAGTCGAATGTGTTCCCTCTGTGCGACTCCTTTGTGTTAGGAGCAAACCCCATTCCATGTTCGTTCCTCTAGCTTTGACAATAAGTCTGACTTACATTTTACAAGAGCATCTCTTTTATTATTGGGACTATAAAGAGTTATATTTAGTGATGGGCGAATTTATTCGCCAGGTGAGAATTCACGGCAAATTTGCGCGATTCGCCACCAGCGAATAAATTCGCGAATCGCCTGCGAAAATTAGCCCGAAAAAATTCGCCTGCGTCAAAAACGAGACGCTGGTGCCATTTCGTGAATTTTTCCATCACTAGTTATATGTCATTAGAGAAATACTTAGATCACAGAAATATGGGTAGATCAAATCATAGTCCTGGGTTACTATCTTTTAATTTCAAAGAGGTCCATTTTGTTATTAATTCGGATAAAGGATCTTTCCATTATTTCGATCTCCGTACTTGAAGTCCAATAGGATTGTTCTGTCCCCAATAAGGATTCAGCTGGGATGAAGTCCAACGTACGGTTTTATTATTACAGCGAAAAAGGAAATCATATAAAAAATTTTGAATTATTTGTTTAAAACTGAGTCTATGAGAGACGACATTCCCGTGATTCAGAACTTTCTGGATAAGGGGTTTTCTGAACAATGGATCCCATGCCTGTACCATAATGTGGACTTTATTTGATATAGGTGAACAATGTATTTCCCACAATGTCCAAAGGGGCACTGCAAGGATTTTGATGGCTGCAAAACTGCATAAGACTTCCAAAGACTTAATTTGTATGATATTATTTCAGTACATGTATAGGATCTCTTATCTGGAAACCCATTATACAGAGAGCTGCGAATTACGGGAAGACCATCTCCCATAGACTCTGTTTTAATCAAATATTTCTAATTTTTAGAAATGATTACTTTCTTTTCGGTAATAATAAAACAGTACCTTGTACTTGATCCCAACTAAGATATAATTAATCCTCATTGGAGGCAAAGCAATTTTATCAGTCTTAATTAATTTTTAAATTCGTTTTTAGCAGACTTAAAGGAACAGTAACATAAAAATATGAAAGTGTTTTAAATATAATGCAGTGTTGCCCTGCACTGGTAATACTGGTGTGTTTGCCTCAGAAACACTACTATTGTTTATATAAATAAGCTGCTGTGTAGCAATGGGGGCAGCCATTCAAAGGAGAAAAGGCTCAGGTTACACAGCAGATAAGCTCTGTAGAACATAATGGTGTTATCTGTTTCCACTATTTAGCCTGTGCCATATAGCCTTTTTCAATATCCACAATTGCTACACAGAAGCTTATTTATATGAACTATAGTAGTGTTTCTGAAGCAAATACATCAGTTTTACCAGTGCAGGGTAACAATATATAATATTTCCATTACTTTTAAACACTTTGAGTTTTTGGTGTTATTGTTCCTTTTAGGGATAGAAATCCCTTATCTGGAAAACCCCAGGTCCCAAGGATTGTGGATAACAGGTCCCATATCTGTAGTATCTAGCCCAGTAATACTCAACCAGTATTTCCACCAAAACATTTTATGAGTGTGTCTCATGGATGAGAAAAGTTGGGGGACCCTGATCTATGAACGCTGAATTTGTGTTGTTCCAGGAAGTCCATATATACACTTACTTATGGCCATTGTGTATTTTGGCTAATGCTCTCTAAATGCCATCATTTCATGCCTTTACTACAGAGCCTTTAATAACATGACAATTAGAAAAAACAAGAAGCACCAGGCATATAAGGCCGGAGTTGCTCTAGGCAAGTGGTCCACTTAGAGCAATTCATCTGAAAGATTCTTCCCATCAGAAAAGTAATTTTCCTCATTGCTTAAAAGCCCACTTTCCTGGAGCCATTACCCAGGCCTTAAAAAAAACATCATTTGCCACTTTATAATTGTCTCCTGTCAGTTCTGTCTGTATGGATTTCTTTCCTGTAATATCTCAATTTCTCAGGGATGCATCTCTTTAGTTATGCAGGAGAGCAGAAGCACCTGAGGGTTATGGATCAGCATTCACCTGAGTATAAGTAACATTCAGTGCCACTTATAGTACTTGCTTCTGAGGAATATTTCACTGGTGTCTGTCCCTAAATCACTGCAACTAGTCTGCAAATATCTGCCTGTAAAGCAGGTGGGAATTACCCTGCATCAGAGCATGTGGGACTGCAACTTAAAGGGGAAGTAAAGTCTAAAACAGAATAAGGCTAGAAATGCTGTATTTTGTATACTAAACATAAACATGAACTTACTGCACCACAAGCCTAATCAAACAAATAATTTACGCTTTCAATGTTGGCCACAGGGGTCACCATCTTGTAACTTTGTTATACATCTTTACAAGATCAAGACTGCCCAAGATCTGGGCTGCTTAGGGATCATCATAAATTATCACAACAGAACAAGTCAAATAATATCTGCCAGAAGCCGATACAGCAAGACTGATTAATAATCAGAATATACAGACTGCACTGGGTCCTGTGTTGTCATGTAATCTAATGTGGATTTTATAGTTTTTTTTATTGTTTAATACAAACTTTCTCCAATTCTGCAGAACCAATGACTGCAGCAAAAAAATCCTCCAAATAGACTCCCAGTTTATCTGTTTAAATCTGGCTCCATGATCTTTGTCCCTGCAGCAGGAGTTGGAAACAGTAAAGGGGATGTAAAGGCAAAAATAAAATCCAATACAAATCTCTACACAGTCGCTGACTGCTCTACAGAGAAACAAACAAAGCTGCTTGAGTTCTGCATGGCTGGGAAGTAAGGAGGGGGCTCCCCCTGCTGTTCATAATGATTGTTTCCCTGCAGAGCAGTTAGGGACTTTTTTGACAATTCCTATCCATTTTTTAATTAAAGTATATTGGAGATAGGTTTCTTTTTCATTAAATAAAGTAAAAATGGAATTGTATTTTATTGCCTTTACATAACCTTTAAAGCAGTTGTAAACCCTGGTACACTGCACTGCTCAACCAAACGTTACTCAGTTCTTGCTGTTCTACAAATCCCAAAATAATGTAACATCTAATAAAGGTTGAGGCATGCTGGGAGCTGTAGTCCAGCAACATCAGGGTTTTGTTCTTAAAGGGGATGTTCACCTTCCAAACACCTTTTTCAGTTCAGTTGTTTTCAGATTGTTCCTAAGAAATAAAGACCTTTTTTCAATTAGTTTCCATTATTTATTTTTTACTGTTTTTCCAAAATCTACGGTAAGTGTAAAGTTGAATGTTTGTGTCTCTGGTGTTTGAGTCTGGCAGCTCAGTAATTCAGGTGCAGATTCTAAACCGTTACAATTTTGCAACATTTAGTTGATCCATTTCTCAGCAGCGTCTCTGGAGTATTAGCAACTATTGTATCAATTCTAACAGCTGCCTGTAATGAAACCCAGAGATTCTGCTCAGCAGGGATAAAGATAAGAAATGTATCAACTAAATGTATCAATTTAGAACAGTTTACAGGGTCGGCGACCCCCCCTCCCAGAGCTGCTTTAGAAGGTGAAAATGATACTTTACACTTTAATATTAGCAAAACGGTAAAACATAGAAAATATAAAGTAATTCAAAAAAGTAATTATTTCTCGTGATCTATCTGAAAAACAACTAGTTATTTGAAGGTGAAAAACTCCTTAAAAGCTATATTGTACAATAAAACTTTTCCAAAGCTTTTCCTCAAATTTCCACAGACAACAAATGCTTTAATATATCCCAGCTGATCTGTATCAATCTCCCTGTTCTATGTTCCTGTAATTGGAGTTGGAAGCTTAAGGGTAGGACTACACAGACATTTTTGGCGCAATGCGACAAAACGCCAGCGTCAAATCGCATTCGACGGAAACAAGGTAAGAGATAGAAATGTCGGATGAAGTCACAAGCATTGATCCGACGCGACACAACTGTTGGATGCCGGCGCTGCATGCTGCATCTGCATCCACAGTCATGTCGCATCAATGCTGCGACTTCATCCGACATTTCTATCTCTTACCTTATTTCCATCGCATGTGATTTGACGCTGTCGTTTTGTTGCATTGCGTCGGATCACGACTTAAACGTCTGCATAGTCCTACCCTTGAGCACAGTTTCCCAGCACTGAACAAGTCTGTCCTTTATCCCCATGTTTGATTCCAGTGTAATATAATGAAGAAATAAAATGACATAATTATCTCTATATGTAAAATAACAGCAAGATGCCTGACATGGTGCTGGGAGTCAACATTCTTATTTGTCAGTTTTTGATCAGTAGAATTTTCATTGGTGAATTTTTATAGGGAATCTGTATATCCTTCACTATTTTTCCTGAGCAGTAAAAATTTTAAACATTTTGGGGGGAAAAGCCCATAGGTAGTGATGGGCGATTAAATTCGCCAGGCATGGATTCATGGCAAATTTTCATATTTTTCCACCCGGGAATAACTTAGCGAAACTGCGTTGAAAATTCACCATTGACAACTGTGATAGCATTTAAGCAAATAGGATTCCATCAGCAGTGGTGTAATTATGGGAGGACGCAGAACCCGCAACTGTGAGGAAGTAGGGCGAACAGGGTGTCCACCTAGAACAGCGGCATTAATGGTTATTAGCAATTTCTCATGAGTCGAGGGTTAAGGGTAGGGATGCACCGAATCCACTAATTTGGATTTGGCCGAACCCCCGAATCCTTCGCGAAAGATTTGGGCCGAATACCGAACCGAATCCGAATTTGCATATGCAAATTAGAGGTGGGAAGGGAACAACATTTTTTACTTCCTTGTTTTGTGACAATAAGTCATGCGATTTCACTCCCCGCCCCTAATTTGCATATGCAAATTAGGATTTGGATTCGGGCCAGCCGAGCAGAAGGATTTGGCTGAATCCGAATCCTGCTGAAAAAAAAACGAAATCCTGGCCGAAACCCGAAACGAATCCTGGATTCGGTGCATCCTTAGTTAAGGGGCTTGGGAATAAATGCAGACACACTAGATGAGACATTACAAAAGATCTATGGGTGCAAGAGAGCTATGTATCTACGGAGATAACGTTTCTATTTAACAAGAGCACTGTCTAGCCATAAGTAAGAGCTCCTGCGTGTAAGTACAGGGCCCGATGTTTTATCATCTTTTTTACACTACTGATCCACCAGAGTGTCCCTTACACAGAAAACTGAAATACTGTATTTTTCCACTGGGAACCAGATAACTGATTTCAGAGAGCAGATTGTATGCAAAATGCTTGTTTTTCATAAAAAAGGCAATCTCTTTATACAGATTCAGTGCTCAGGCTGTTACATTGTTATCCAGGCTACCTACTCCATTTGCAGATAATGCAAATAATAACAGACAATGAGCTGTTCCTAATGTAAAGATGCAAAGACAAGGGTGGAGAATCAATCATTTCATTCAAGGGAAAAGTAAAAGGAGAAATGTCCTTGGATGTACAGCAGAACTGGAAAAGGTAAGTCTAATCACAGCATAGAAATGAGCAGGTATTTCAGTGAGGCACCCCCTGTTGGGATGACCATCACTAGCCCTGTGATTGACAGTTTCTGTTTGGCAACTAGGTTTGTTTAGCAGTGATTATATGAGCTGTGGCCTCAAAGGAGCAGCAGACTATTTTGTTCAGGAAAGGGGACTCAGGTCGGCACTGAATGGGCGGAGTCGGGTGGGACAGAGGTGGGATGGGAAGTGGGCGGGAGAATGAGAATCGGAGAGAGCCCACCCCTCTGAAGATTTTTTTTCAGGGGGGCCCATCGCATTCTAGTTACACCACTGTTAAAGGGCCACTAAAGCCTATTCTGCTGCACTGCTTGACCAAACTTGTTGCTGGACTATATATATATCCTAGAATACCATAATATCAAGATTAAGCAGTGGCGGAAATACTGGGGGTGCGGCCCCCACTCCTCAGGGCATCCGGAGGGGGGGTTGGGGGGCCCAGGAACTACTACTTCCGTTATTGAGGTTAAAGGGATAGTAAACCCTGCAGCCTGCACTTCAAATACCAGAATAATGTAACATAAAATAAGGGTTGAGGCATGCTGGAAGTTGTAGTCTAGCAACATCAGGGTTGTATTCTTAAAGGAAAACTAAACCCTTAATTAAAAAAAACCCTACCCCCCACCCTACATAGACCCCCTCCCTGTCCCCCCCCGCAGCCTAGCTGTTACCCCTGGTAAATGCCCCTAACTCTTTACTTACCCTTGGTGCAGATTCAGGGCATCAGATTTCACGACAGCCATCTTCTTCATGTCTTCTTCCTACACTTTGGCAATTTCCATACATTTCGGCGTATGCGTAGTTGTCAACAGGCCAAAAACTGCTCCAACTGTGCATGCCCCAATATGGCACTTAATTCCATGAAGACATCTATCATCTATCTATCTATCTATCTATCTATCTATCTATCTATCTATCTATCTATCTATCTATCATCTATCTATCTATCGATCGATCGATCTATCTATCTATCTATCTATCTATCTATCTATCTATCATCTATCTATCTATCTATCTATCTATCTATCATCTATCTATTTATCTCTCTCTCTCTCTCTCTCTCTCTCTCTCTCTCTCTCTCTCTCTCTATCTATCTATCTATCTATTTATCTATCTATCTATCTATCTATTTATTATCTATCTATCTATCTATCTATCTATCTATCTATCTATCTATCTATCTATCTATCTATCTATCTATCTATCTATCTATCATCTATCTATCTATCTATCTATCTATCTCTATCTATCTATCTATCTATCTATTTATCTATCTATCTATTTATTATCTATCTATCTATCTATCTATCTATCTATCTATCTATCTATCTATCTATCTATCTATCTCTGGCAGTCTGCCTGCCTGCACAACACATGGAAATACAAGCGCACTGTGTGATCTGCCAGTGAATATGGAATCAGTTAAACACTTATCTGTGATTACAGAATGATTCCAGGGTGAAGAAATCTAAATATGGATTTTCCATGTGATGAGAATGTTGCATAGGCATTAGGAAACATTAGAGGCAAGTGATAGGAGCTGGCAGGGGATTATTGCTATGAAGATGGTGCATATTATGATTGGGTGAGCGAGGGCAGACAAGGGGAAAAACGTCCTTCCAGTCTCAGTGCAGAATAAACTCTCCGGTCTTCATTCGTATGCGGCACATTGCTTCTTACTTCAGCAAATGGTCCTGAGGCTCTTCTTCTCTGATGGTATACATGCATGAACAGCTTAGGCTTAGCCGCCTCCGACACACACACATAGAGGAACCTGAACTCACTATAGATAAGCACATTCTACCTCTCATTTCCACGTCTATTGAAAGCTACCAGTATACTATATTATATGATACACTAATGATTAAGTATATTACATTATTATATATATATAAACTGCTTAGACACACACAATGAAAAACATAAATTCATAGCTTAGCACATTTCAGGGAACGGGAACTCGATTCATAAAAATTACTTAAAAAAAGTTTGCATTAAAAACACAACATATAGTTTTAACTTTCCTACATATATTCCTTACAATTTACAATTATTTGCAGTACAATGATGGGTTCCGTTATCCAGAAACCCGTTATTCAGAAAGCTCCAAATTACAGGGAAGGCCGTCATCCATAGACTCCGTTTTAATCAAATCATTCACATTTTTAAAAGTGATTTCTTTTTTCTATAAAATAATTAAACTGAACCATGTACTGAGATCCTAAGAAAGATATTATTAATCCTTATCAGTAGCAATAGAAACCTATTGAGTGGATTTATTCTTGAAATGATTTTTAGAAGACTTTGATTATGGAGATCCAAATTACAGAAAGACCCATTATCCGGAAAACTCCAGGTCCCAAGCATTCTGGATAACAGGTCCCATACCTGTAATATTACCTGTCGCTTGTTATTCCCTCTACTGTTTTGTCCTGACTACATATAACTAGTGATGGACAAATTTATTCGACAGGCGCAAATTTGCGGCAAATTTGCGTGATAAAAAAAATGGACGCCGGCATCCATTTTTTTTGATGCGGGAGCATTTTCACCAGCGAATCTGCGCCGGTGTCCAAAAAAACGGACGCCAGTCCATTTTTTAACAAGCGACAGGTAATATTACAGGTATGGGACTTGTTATCCAGAATGCTTGGGACCTGGAGTTTTCCGGATAATGGGTCTTTCTGTAATTTCAAAAGAACGGACGCTGGCGCCATTTCGCAAATTTTTCGGCGAAGCAAAATGGCGCAAATTTGCCCATCACTACATATAACATTGAAACAGTAGTTGGCGCTATTGCAGCCAAGTGTTCCGTTTCCATATTTCATTCTTTCCTCGGATACTCTTCCTATGCCATTCTGTTAAACACAGCGGGGCTCATTTAAAAACTTCGCCCAGAGCATTTATAAAGCTGGGTAAAATTGGTGTGTGTAACAAAACAGAATTTTTATTCACATTGCAAATGTCCTTAAGAGCTTAGTTCACCTTCATGTTGACTTTTAGAATGGCCAATTCTAATCAACTTTTCAATTGGTTTTCATAATTTATTTTTTATAGTTTTTAAATGATTTGCCTTCTTCTTCTCACTCTATCCAGCTTTCGAATGGGGGTCACTGACCCCCATCTAAAAAACAAATGTTACAAATGTATTGTTATTGCTACTTTTTATTACTCATCATTCTATTCAGGCCTCTCCTATTCATGTTCCAGTCTCTAAAGGTGGCCATACACGGAGAGATCCGCTCATTTGGCCTTGTCGCTAAACGAGCGGATCTCTCTCCGATATGCCCACCTTGAGGTGGGCAATATCGGGCTGATACAATCGTGGGCCCTAGGGCCCAACGATCGGATCCTAACTCATGGGAAACGGGGGTCGGATCGCGGGACCACATCAACGAACAGATGCGGCCGCGATCGGACGGGATTTTTCGTCCCATCCAATCGAGATCTGGCCGACTTTCGGACAGATCTCGATCGGGGAAGCCCGTCGGGGGGCCCCATACACGGGCCAATAAGCTGCTGACACGGTCTGTCGGCAGCTTTTATCTGCCCTTGTATGGCCACCTTAATTCAAATGAATACATGGTTGGTAGGAAAATTTAGACCCTAGCAATCAGACAGTAGAAAATAACTCAAAAATTAAAAATAATGAAAAATTACAACTCAGGATATCACACTTTACATCATACTAAGAGTTGACTCAAAGGTGAACAACCCCTTTAAATATGTCGTAACCACAAACTGCTAATATTTATGCACTCACTTCCTGTTCGTAATACGCCACAACTTTGGTCGATGAAAAATATTCCCAAAACAGTTTTCTCAAATTATGAATTTAAATTACCAACAACGCTATATTCTTGCACAACGACATTGCATAGTGGTGAGCTCCTGTAAACACACATCCCGTTTTTTGCGAATATTTGGGCGCAATATGTATTTGCAAAGAAAAAAAAAAAAAAGGTGCAGCAGTGCACTATTTAAGTATTTAAGAAAAAAAATACGCAATTCAATCATTTGCAAATAAATATGTGCTGAGCTAACTGTATCGGATATGCGAGGCATAGTAGGAATTTGAGTCATGGCTAGAGAAGAGTTGACTATGGCTATGCTTCTGTAGTACATGTAGTCAGGAGGAGCAGTTCAGAGAATAAAAAGAGTTGGGAGAAAGTGGGTTTGGGTCGTATGCCACTAACCTGGGTCACTATTGTGGTCCCTACACTTAGGCTAATACTTCTTATTGGTGGAGCACCAAACTTGCCCTGCCTGCATTATGCAAAAAACAGGTGTAAAGTGATCGTCACCTTTACGTGCAACTTTTTGCTCTCAGAAAATGGTTTGCAAAGTGTCGGTATAGCATGGGCAGGACTTAAAGAAGAAGGAAAACCTAAAAATGAATAGGACAAAAAATGCCATGTTTTATATACTGTGGGCTCTGAGCAGCTGTTGAGAAGTGAAGCTTACGGGTTGTTGCAAATTATCCAGCAGAAAATAAGGTTGGCTTGTCAAACAAGCTGATGTTACAGGGCTGATTATTAAATTCTGATGCTAATTGCACTGGTTTCTGTGCTGTCATGTAGTAATTATCTGTATTAGTTACTATAAATCAGCCTTATACTGTGACACTTATATTCTATGTGTGCTGTATATTGTGAGTGGGTTCCTAAGCTCAGTAAGTGACAGCAGCACAGAGCATGTGCAGTGAATCAGCAGAAAAGAAGATGGGGAGCTACTTTGGCATCTTTGGAGAAACAGATCTTTACTGCTAAAGGGCTGTGGTTGCCTTGGGCTGGTACAGAAGCCCAAAACATAATGTACAACATTTCTAGCTACTTCTTTAGTTAGGCTTTAGTTCTCCTTTAAAGGGTCCCCTAGCAAACCCCCTAACTTGTGTTCCATTCAGATCATTGCAGGAATGTATGAAGACACTGCCTCAAAGTACCTGTGCTAAAGCTTGGCATATAGTCCTTAAAAGGTTCAATTTTATACTCTTTAGCACTGCAGCACTTGCAACTCTACCAGCGGTACTTTAGACATCCCCCCATTTAGATAGAATTGAGGCCCTTTGTAGAAGAGCTGTACAACATTTCCTCCCGTTCATGTGCTTGCAGACCTTTTGAGCCAAGCTTGATACTGCTCATGTCTCTGACACTTTAACCTGAAATATCAGAGTAGCAATTAGGAGAAAAGATCCGCAGCGGAGCTCAATGCTTCACTATGGCCTCCTGGGATCTCCTTTCATCCTGAGCTCTGTGAGTGACCTTCAGCATTAGCTGAGATGCACCTGTTGTACTAAGCGCACAGTAACTGCAGCCTCCCAGGACAGCTGGGTTGGGGGTTATGTGTCTGCTAGAAGTCAGTGATCTGATAGAAGACACGCTGATAAAACCGTGTCAGCTACGCGTGATGCTTTGTATGATACATAGGAATTAAGCAAAGTGCCGATGGAAAAGTACATGATGGTGAGGGAACATCTAAGCAGTGATGTGGGTACAATCAAGAAGACATTTGTTTCTGGAGAAGTGATATAGCATTTCGTCAATTCAGACGCCGGCGACAATTAATGGTGCCCATTGACTTTAATGCGTGTCAATTGTAGCCGGCCTCGAAATTGACGCCGGCTTCGGAATTGTCGCCGGAGTCAACATTTTTTTTCGCTGTTTCACAAAATTTCACAGGAAATACTGTCATGAGAAAATTTATTTTTTTTCAAAAGACATCAGTTAATAGTGCTGCTCCAGCAGAATTCTGCACTGAAATCCATTTCTCAAAAGAGCAAACTGATTTTCTAATATTTAATTTTGTAATCTGGCATGGGGCTAGACATATTGTCGGTTTCCCAGCTGCCCCCAGTCATGTGACTTGTGCTCTGATAAATTTCAATCACTCTTTACTGCTGTACTGCAAGTTGGAGTAATATCACCCCCTCCCTCCCCCCCCCAGCAGCCAAACAACAAAACAATGGGAAGGTAACCAGATAGCAGCTCCCTAACACAAGATAACAGCTGCCTGGTAGATTTAAGAATAGCACTCAATAGTAAAAATCCAGGTCCCACTGAGACACATTCAGTTACATTGAGTAGGAGAAACAACATCCTGCCAGAAAGCAGTTCCATCCTAAAGTGCTGGTTCTTTCTGAAAGCACATGACCAGGCAAAATGACCTGAGATGTTTCCTACACACCAATATTTCAACGAAAAACACTTGTTGGTTCAGGAATTATATTTTATATTGTAGAGTGAATTATGTCCAGTGTAAACAGTGTTATTTAGAAATAAAAACTGCCCCATAAAAATCATGACAGAATCCCTTTAAAAGTTAACTCTTTCCAAGTGCTTCAGAGCCACCCTGAACCCTAGTAAGGATGATTCTCAGTGGAGGATGCTACTGCATGAGTTATTAAGTTTAGGGAAAATGAAATATCAACATCAATTCAAATCACATAAGTTGTAATATGTATTTCACTTCTACGCACTTAGTATTAGTAGACAGCAGGGGAGCAAAAATATTTTTAGTGGGGGACACTATATACCTGAGCATTGTACGTAGTGGGCCCCTGGAGAGGAACAGTTGGAGATCATTCATTGTCCCTCTTGAAAGTTCAACTGTTGTTCAGGGCCCCCTTAACGATCCAGCCTTTGTTCAGGTGCAAGTTGCAGGGTGTATCCTGCTTGTTTTATTGTTTTGAACCACAGCTAAAGGGCCAAAAGTTAGACAGTCCCAAATAAATTACATAAAGACTTTCTATTTCATTCCAATCCAGCACATTCTTTGTGCCAACAGCCACCACTCTCCTCCAGCAATCCTCCAGCTTCAGTTGTCTTCTACCTGCTTCCCTCCAAGACCCCAGGAACCACCAAGTAATTCAGCTGCCAAGCTTTCCTGCATCAGGAGAGTGAAGCTCTGATCTCTGGGGAGTGGAGTCGTTGACCTCTGAAGAGGGGATTTGAACGTTTACATGCACAGAAAATCTCATCCAAATCCGTTCTTTGCCCATTTACTATAATTCAGCAAAGGCTTTCTGTTTCAGTGTTGTGTAGGCCAATGTGGATCTTGAAAAGGCCATTATAAACGTGCTCATCATTTTTTTGCTTTCAACACTCCAGGAAGAGCAATGATCAAAGGTGAACTTTACTAATTGTTTATTGAAATATTTTAGCCTATTGCGATCTTTGAAACGTTAGATTCCTGACTCGGAAAGCCCTACAAACCCGAAAGTTGTAATTGAAAATGGCAGCCCACTTTTTTTAATCTGTGGAAATAGATCATTTCTCCCAATATATCCCTATATTTATACGGAACAAAGAAAGAAGAAGACAAACCAATGTGTCATATTTGACTTGAGGATTTAGATGCACAGACAACATGTTGCTTTTCCAAGCAGTGTAACAGATGGTTGCATAGCTACAAAAATAGAAAGCTTCCAGATTACGGTTTTTTTCCTCTCCTCCCATGGGGTTCATGTGTCTTAAATACAGATATATTGTCCTTATTCTACAAATTAATATTGTTTGTATATATTTGTATATATAAACTTACTTCCTTTCACCTCTGGTTAAGGTGCCTTTTACCCTTTTACCAATGTGGCATTCAGTATCGGCAGGATTTGTTAAGAAGAAAGCTCAATTAAAAAATGGTTTGTGTTAAAGTCGGGGGAGGGGGGTTTGACCTACAGTATCAGGCTTTTCAACAGGAGATCAAGTAAATCACGCCTATCATGTGTTTAGTTGTAGTGGACTGATATAAGCAGCCAACTTGACCCCTGTTGGCCCCATTGGTAGCTGTTTGGCCAGTATGTAGGGCAAACTAATGATCTGCCCAACAAATATCTGGATTGAAATTGGCCAGATATCATTATGGTCATTTCTGAAAATCTCAATGAATGAGGACCACAGTGGTCGATTGATGCAGTTCCCAATGATGTGCCCTAATTTGGCCAGCACGTGGGTAGCCAAATTGATTAAAGATTCACTGAAGGCAATGTTCTGGTGTATGGTCAACTTATTTTACCTTTATATCTCTGACATAAAAGATGCAAAAGTAGGTTGAAAGACAGTGCTCCACAATTGTCCCCCAAAAATTCTACCAACATAAATATTTCGCCACTAAGGTTGGAACTATTACTCTCACAACCAGATTTTCATAGCCCAGATGTCTACTCGGCCACCTATATTCTCATTCTAAAGAGCTCAAAACATGCCTTCTCAAATGGGTCACACTGGACTCTCTTACCTAGAATGGGTCTTCACTGTGGAAGAGAAAGGTGAGGGTGTTCTGCAACTACACCTCTCAACTACACCTCGCTATACAGAAAAATAAAGACAGAGGGCACAGGAGGTTCTTGCAAAGAATGCAAAAAGGGTTTATTCAACAGCACAAGATTTACTCACAGTACAAGATTTCTCTGAGTTAAAGTAGTCAAGACACATTCAGTTATAGAGCGTATAGCACGGACATTCCCCTCAGGATAGACACCATTTAGTGGCCCTGGATCACCTCCAGCGGAACCTCCAGGCAAACCCTGCAACCCGATTCCCTATCCAATATGATCCCTAAACTAACTGGCAGTTTTACTCAGGAGAGCTTCTCCATCCTATGGTGGAGCTCTAAACTTAAATTTCTAGTTCAACTTCTGACATAGACTCCTGGGGCAGACTTAAGGGCAAAGTGGCCGTCGCTAGCGAAAATTCACCAGAAATCTTATCCGCAGGGACATTGCCAATTTACTAACAGGCATAGGTGACTATTTGCTAGTGAAAGAGATCATCGCTAGCGCAGTTTCGGGCCCTATCGCCAGGTGAATTTTCACTCAGGCGAATGGTCGTTACACCACAAATTCACTTAAGTCCGAATTTTACAGAACGTTACCTCCTTCACTACCTTAGACCAGGCGAACTGATAAGATGAAGCTTCATCCTCCTCAATCCTATGTCAGTGACATCATATCCTGTATGCCGGAAAGTTGTAAAAAAATACTGGCATTTTTTGATTTTTTAAAGCAGGGTTGCCTTCAAAAGTACTAACTGCTGAAACAATTTTTTTAACCAATTTGAGGGGCATGCCACATTTGTTTTAGGATGGGCTCATGTCTAGGGCATTAGAGGATCTCTTTTGTTTTTATTTTGCTTCCTTGGACATTTGTAATAGTAAGTGGCCACTTCAAGCATTTGCACCAACATCTCTAATAAAGACATATATATGACCTATATGTACCTGCCCTATTCAAATTGACCTAAGCGTAAGAGTACTAACAAAGTTTAGCTAGGCAGAATTGTACGCTAGCGAAAGATCGTTAAAAAATGCTCGCGCTGACGAATTAATGCTAGCGAAAATTCGCCAGCGTTCGGCTGCTGAGAAGCAACTTTTCAATTTAGTAAATTAGTGTAGTGGCGAAGTGGCGCGAAGTGTGGCGGAATGTTCGATGGCAAAAATTTGCCCTTGTGAATTTGCTGTGTAACAGGATGTGTATACCTCCCAACATTCTGGAAATGGAAAGAGGAACAAAAAAAAATGCTGCACGGACCGTGGCAACATTTTTTGGACCACACCCCTTTTTTTTTTGCGCATTTCTGATGTTTTTATGTTTTATTACAGTTTTACTAATGAAGGTGAATTGCCCTTTAAGCTGTGAGTCTGCTCCCAATGGACAAAACTGTTACAAATGTATCTTAAGTGTCTACTCTGGGCTCTCTGCCAAGAGCCAGTTAAGTTAGAAACATTTGGGGGAATGTAATAAAAGTCGGTAACGGAAAAACTATTCGCAATGCGAAAAGTTGTGCCTTTGCGCAAACACATTTTGCTTTGCCCGAATTTAATATAGCTTTTGCGAACCCGGAAACTGTTTAGCGACAGTGGAAGACCGTTTGCGAATTTTCTAGTTTGCGTCAATGCACAGTCAATTTCATAAAACCTCTTACTGAAAAAGGGGTTATGTTTTCTTCAACAGATTATGATACTTTCAAGCACTTCTTAAGAGTGCGCAATAAAAATTCGCAATGTGATAACAGTTTAAGGAACAATATTATATTGCAAGATGTGGATTTTTATTCTTATTTGTGCGAATTGTTTTGCTCTTTGAGACTTTTATTACATTCCCCCGATTGTATCTTGTTCGGCTGTTCAGTGCAGCACAATGGGACTTTCCAGTTCAAATGCAGGACTGCTTGTTGATCTGTCAAAAGATGGACTGTCCTGCTCAAAACGGGACAATTGCGAATATGGATGTGGCCTCAAACCCAGGGGCCAACATACATATGTTACGAACTAACATAGATACAGGCCCTTCTGCCTATTAACTAAAGGAACTAGGGATTTCAAGCCATCTGGACTATTAACATTATGGGCCCCTTCTAGTGATGGGCGAATTTGTCCCGTTTCGCTTCGTCACTAATTTTTGCGAGAAATTCGGGAAAATCGCAAAAAAATTTGCAAAACACAGATTTTGACGCCGGCGACCATTAAAGTCAATGGGCGTCCGTTAATCGTCACCGGCGGCAAAACACACAAATTTGCCGCAAATTTGCACCTGGCTAATAAATTCGCCCATTACTAGCCCTTCTGATCATTGCTAGTGATGGGCAAATAAATTCGTCTGGAACGAATTTGCAGCGAATTTCCACGTTTTGCCGCTGGTGAAAATTTGCGGGCGTCAATTTTTTCATGAAAACTTTGTATTGCTCGATTTTTTTGGTGAAAACGTTCGAATTGTTTGATTTTTTTTTGTGAAAACGTTCAAATTTCACGATTTTTTAGTGAAACCGTTCGAATTGCACAATTTTTCGTGAAAACGTTTGAATTTCACGATGTTTTTTGTGAACTTTCCGATTTCACAATTTTTCGCGAATTTTACGCTGGAGAAATTCGCCCATCACTAATCATTTTTACTAGACAGGTTGATATAGTATTCTTAACAGAACTCTCTCCTGCCACTTCCATGGACTGAAGTCAGTGGAATAAGATGGAAAGTGTGTCAGTGTCTGTATGTGGCTGTGTAGGGCAAGGATTGGCTTGCAGGCCCAAAAGCTTACATTCTTTCCTTTCTTTGCTTCATTGAATTGTTCCTTTGGTTTCTGAATAGAAGCTCTGAGCATATGGATGATGTTCTCGGTACCTGTTGTCACATAAAATAATATAACAAAAGCATTAAAAACATATTACTTTTTCTCTAGCAGGGAACAACCTGCAACAAATTATTTTGTAATAAATCCAATGATTGCTTTAAAACTGGAATTCTAGAAATGTTTGGAGGATATATATATATATATATATATATATATATATATATATATATATATATACAGTATAATAAGCTCTTTTATCCTCACAGGAGCTGGCACCCTATTGATGGTTTAATGTTGTATTACCGTATCATGGTCCATTGTGCAGCTGCCTTTGCCTATAGACCACACCAACTCCAACAAAGCCAGAGACCTGCAATGAGTGTCTGCAAATAGTCAAGTCATTTGGCCAAATTAGTCATATCTTAATTGGAATAATCCTTTAACAGGCCATTTTGACATGTACAAAGTTAAATTCTTAGATTAAAATAGACGTGCCTGACCTCTAAAGCTATTGGTCAAATTTGGACAAACTCTCCAGTAGTAATCACAGGAAATCTACTTTGTTATTTGGTCCTTCTGAACTAAACTGGGCAGAGAAAATGAAACTAATTTCAGTTAACAGCTTCCTGGTTTTTGCAAGCAACTGTAGGAGGGGCAGAAGGTAGTTTATTAGATCATTCGTGCCCAGAATAACTTCCTGCATAAATGTAAGACAAAACACATGCAACAAAAGGACTAGGGGTTGTTTATGCAGAGATCATTTTGTTGATTTGTACTAATTCCGCTCATCTTCATTGTGTTAATTGTTGGACTGGTCCTTTTAGGCCCGACCAAAAATCCAGGGCTCCACTATTGACAGCCACTAACAGAGCAAGTATTTTCATAGAATATTCATAAATACTGATGAGCGAATAAATTCGCCAGGCAGGAATTTGCGGCAAATTTCCTAGTTTTGGCGGCAGCGAATAAATTCCCATAAAAACTTGCCGAACGGTCAAAAAAATTTGGACGCACGTCGGAAAAGTCACTCGCGTCAAAACCGTTGCTCATCAACACTATTCGGATGACCATTGACCAATGAACACCAGCGTCAAAATTGACGCGAATTGACGCAGTCATGAAAATTTTCACAGGCATCAAAATTCGAGTTTTGCAAATTTTCCGCAGTTCCTGTGAAATTTGCAAATTTTTCGGCGAAGCGAAATGGGAGAAATTCACCCATCACTATTCATAAATGTTTTCTACAGTTCATTTGGAACAATTTGTTTGCTTACAGTATCATTCTCAACTCCTGTATAGATGCAGGTATGGGGCCTGTTATCCGGACTGCTCGGGACCTGGTGTTTTCTGGATAAGGGATCTTTCTGTAATTTGGATTATCATACCATAAGTCTACTAGAAAATCATGTTAACATTAAATAAACCCAATTGGCTACTGGCTACTGTTTTATTATTACAGCAAAAAAGGAAATCATTTTTAAAAATCTGGATTATTTGGATAAAATGGAGTCTCATAATTCGGAGCTTTCTGGCTAACGGGTATCCAGATAACGGATCCCATACTGTATATGTTTGAGGTTGCAATGAAGCCTGTTATAGTAGATACTTGGCCACGTAGAGGAGTTTTGCTGATGAAATCTTCCATTCAAAGGATAATACATAGTTATTTTCTATTACCATATGATAATCACCATCTGCTGCACTGAGATCATCCCGGCTAGAATAGGGTTAACATTCCAACACATGTATCCTATGTTAGTGACGCTTTGGATTGCAAACACCTCAAGTCCTTATGGGGGGGTGAGTTATAGTTAAACTATTGGCATCTGAATCGACCTATAATCTATTACTGTGTAAATCACAGACTCCTTCTTCTCCACTATCAACATCAATAATGTATTAACCTATTGGCCGCTCGTTCATGGGTATTTTACAAAGCAGTTAAAAAACAACATCCTTGGCCAAGAGCAACAGTGTCTACAGTTTATATTGTCGTGTCTTGAATGAAAAGATTGTTCATATAGGTCTATTACCCATTTTGTTTGCAACGAATCATGGGGTTTCAGTGTGAAAGCTATGGATAATGTACCTTAATTCTGTACACAAGCATACAAAGATATAACACTGTATCATGTAGATGTCATACGAGTTTCTGAATTTGTGACAACCCCCTTTCAAAACACTGTAGGATAATTAAGGCAAAAAGTGTTTTCTATGTCGAAAATGCTCATGTTGTCTTCTGTTCAGTACAGGTATGGGATCCATTATCCGGAAGGCTCTAAATTACTAGAAGGCCATCTCCCATGGTCTACATTTTAATGAAATCATTTAAATGCTAAAAAATTATTTCCTAAAAATAATAAAACATTAGCTTGCACTTGATCCCAACTAAGATATAATTAATTCTTATTGGAGGCAAAACAATCCTATTGGGTTTATTTGATAACTGAGGGGCTGATTGACTAAGGGTCGAATATCGAGGGTTAATTAACCCTCGATATTCGACTAGGAACCAAAATCCTTCGACTTCGAATATCGAAGGCGAAGGATTTAGCGCAGATAGTACGATCGAACGATCGAAGGATTTAAATCCAACGATCGAAGGAATATCTTTCGATCAAATAAAGTTAGCCAAGCCTATGGGGACCTTCCGATAGGCTAACATTGACTTCGGTAGCTTTTAGATGGCGAACTAGGGGGTCGAAGTTTTTTTTAAAGAGACAGTACTTCGACTATCGAATGGTCGAATAGTCGAACGATTTTTCGTTCGAATCATTCGTTTCGAAGTCGTAGTCGAAGGTCGAAGTAGCCCATTCGATGGTCGAAGTAGCCCAAAAAAAAACTTCGAAATTCGAAGTTTTTTTACTTTGAATCCTTCACTCGAAGTTAGTGAATCGGCCCCTAAATTATTTTTAAGCAGGAAATTGAAAGATCCCTTATCAGGAATACCCCAGGTCCTGAGTATTCTGGATAACAGGTCCCAGACCCAGGGTCGGACTGGGCTGGCAGTATACCGGGAGAAAACCCGGTGGGCCGGGCCAGACTTGCTCCCTAATCAGCTGGCCGGTCAGCTTCAGCGAATTCGCATCTTTAGCATGTTCGTGCATGACACGCGTCGTTGGCTCTGGCACGCAGAGAGTCTTTCGGGCAGGGAGAATGGAGGTCAGGAGGGGTTCCCAGTGGCTGCCAGGAGGGTCCTTCACTTGCAGTTCCGGTGGGCACCCAATCCGCCAGTCCGACACTGCCCATAACTGTATAATGGAAATCCTCTGCACTTTCAATGCCCGGGAGTTTCTGTTATAATTAACGGGGAGCAGTTTGTTAGAATTAAAAATACATATAGTTTCTTTATAAGAGGATTAAGGAGCCTCTGCCCCTCCCAGATGTTGCTGAAGCATCCAAGGCAGTTAGATAAAGCAGGGAAACACAACAGCTGCATGTTGTACATCCTCGCTTTGGAGAATGTTATAGAATGTAACTATATTTACTACAGCCTTCAGTACAGTGATCAAGGGCAATAAAGAAGACTGAATTTGGATCGGTATGACTGTTCTGATGGGAGACAATTTTAGAGACACGGAACAGAAATAAAACCCTGTTAAATGAAAGCTTAAAATAAAATCCTGCTTCCAATCAAATTATATTTTATACTCAGCTTTATGAAACTTTTCTCTTCGGAGAGGTATTCTATGGGACTTTTTAGGAAGAGATGTTCTGCCGGATTTGATATTCTCGTCATTACTTTATATCTAGTTCTTTAAGTACCCTTTGAATAAAAGACTGGAATATGAATAGGAGAGGCCTGAATAGAAAGATGAGGAATAAAAAGTAGCAATAACAATACATCTGTAGCCTTACAGAGCATTTGTTTTTTAGATGGGGCCAGTGACCCCCATTTGAAAGCTGGAAAGAGTCAGAAGAAGAAGGCAAATAACCCAAACACTATAAAAAATAAATGATGAAGACCAATTGAAAAGTTGCTTAGAATCGACCTCTGAAAAGAGGCATTTTTAGGCAAATGTATCAGGGGCGTAACTATAGAGGAAGCAGACCCTGCGGCTGCAGGGGGGCCCAGGAGGTATAGGGGCCCCATGAGGCCCTAATTCATATACAATTTCAATAAATATTGGAGAAACAAGTCAACCTCTAAACATTTTGGGGGCCTGAAAAATAATTTGCTGTTGGGCCCAGTAATATCTAGTTACGCCACTGGGCCTTATACTACAGATATGGGACCTGTTATGGCTATTGCATCTTTTCATAATTCCGAACTTCACACCTTAAGGGGTCCGTTTACTCAAGTGCGTTAAAAATATTCGCACAATATATAGACAGAATTTGTTATCGCCAGTTTACTAACCTGCGGTAAATATAAATTTGCGAATTTTCTTGCGCAAGAATAATTGTTCGCCAGTTATCGCATTCGCTGAAAATAACGCTACGTACACATTAACGCATGGTTTACTAAACAGCGAAATGTGCTAAAGACAAAATTAACGCCAGAATATTCGCAAACTTTTACCGCCACCTATGTAGTGGCGTAAAAGTATTTTAAGGGGCAGGAAATATCCCATAATACTGTTTTTTTACCCATTATTCTTTGCTGACAGGAGAGAGAGATCTGTAGCTATTGCTGACATAATGTTTTGGCTTCTGCTTCTATCTGTTGCAACAGCAGCAGTTTCAGCTCAGAGTTGTATTATTGGCAGCGGCATCACAGTCCAAGGATTCGTCAGCCTCTACATGCATTCAATGCATTGGAGAGAATGCATTGGATCTACATGCATTCGTCAGCCTCTACACTTTTTTGGTTTCATTGGGATTGCATTGGGATTGGCTACATTAAAATGTAGCAAATGACTGGTATTTCTTGTTCATATGATTCTATTGGCAGAAGGTTTATATGATGCATACATGTTTGATTGGTGTTACTCTGGTGATGTTGTTGGATGGTATAATCATCAGTCAATAAAGTTTATGAGTTTTAAAGATGCCTTTCTGGCCATAAATGTCACAGTAAAAATTGCCATAATAACCGCCATAAAACAAGACTATTTTATAGCATAAATATTCGCAAAAACGTAATTTTTCGCCAGAAAATTCGCAACTCTCTAAAATTACCGCTAACGTAAGATGGTTCCTTAACGTAGTTACCGCAAGTGATCGCAATGACTTCTGAGCGTATCGCTGTTTAGTAAGCTTAGTCGCCGCGAATATTCTGGCGTAAAAATATTCTCAGCGATAACATGCGGAAACTTAAAGTCAGATTTACCGCACTTTAGTAAACGGACCCCTAAGTCTACTAGAAAATCATGTAAACATTAAATAAACCCAATAGGCTGGTTTTGCTTCCAATAAGGATTAATTATATCTTAGTTGGGATCTAGTATAAGGTGCTGTTTTATTATTACAGAGTCCAAATAAACTTTTTGTAGTCAGCACTCACCCACTTATCAACCTCTTAGCAATTCAGGCGGTGCACATGTCCAGTGGCCCACTGTCCAACCAACTTCACAAAATATTCCAATATATAACACAGCTCCAATCAGGATAATGATTTAAAAGGCCTTTATTAGCACATGGCTTTAAGATCTGCAACAAACATGATGTTTCGGGCTCACCTGTAAAAAGGACTACAGGTGAGCCCGAAACGTCATGTTTGTTGCAGATCTTAAAGCCATGTGCTAATAAAGGCCTTTTAAATCATTATCCTGATTGGAGCTGTTTCATATATTGGAATATTATTATTACAGAGAAAAAGGAAATCATTTTTAAAAATGTGTATTGTTTGGATAAAATAAAGTCTACGGGATTCTATCTGTAATTCAGAACTTTTTGAATAATTGGTTTCTGAGTAACAGATCCCATACCCAGGCCCAGATTTGTGGCAAGGCCACAAAGGCCCAGGTGGTACGATTTAAGGGGTGGCATATCACCCAGCCTCAACCTAAGGAGCACCGGGGATGCATAATCCTGTACACTTAAAGGAGTGGCCTTGTCGAGCCGACCGATATCCAAGTCTTCTACCGATATCTGTCGGCTCTTTTCCCACCATACACGCATATCATACGAAAATTAGTTCTGTGCGATATTATCTGTGCGTCAATGGCCGCCTTAAGAAGGCAAAACAAATTATCCTTAACCAATATATTAATAAGGCTTGATGTTGTATGAGTCAGGCCAGGTAGAAAACCTATTCAGCAAAAGAATGAATGGGCTCATGCGTGTGGTCTGCAGCCGGCAGTTCTGCCCTTCATTTGATCTGAATATTGACCTAACGGACAAATCTTTAGATATGCCCAACTGAGTTGTATAGTTAAGATGGCCAAGTCTAAACAGGCAAAGAAGACCAGGTTCCCAAATAGGGATGTAGCGAACGTTGGAAAAAATGTTCGCGAACATGTTCGCGAACGTCCGGACAAAAATGCGAACGGTTCGCGAACGTTGCGAACCCCATAGACTTCAATGGGAAGGCGAATTTTAAAAGCTAGAAAAGACATTTCTGGCCAGAAAAATGATTTTAAAGTTGTTTAAAGGGTGCAACGACCTGGACAGTGGCATGCCAGAGGGGGATCAAGGGTAAATATGTTTCTAAAAAATCCATTGTTGACACAGCGCTGCGTTTTGTGCTGTAAAGGGCAGAAATCACACTACGTCACTCAGGTGGTGTTTCTGGAGACGGTATTATTATTGATATTTAGACAGAATGTGAAAAAGCTCACACAGCTAGGTGGCAGTGGTTTGAAGAACACACTGTGCAAATAATGCCTGCAAGGTCAACGTATACACTACAGCAGTGGATACGGAATATATTATTGCTGCTTGGAAAACGTCACTCAGGTGGTGTTTCTGGAGACGGTATTATTATTGATATTTAGACAAAATGTGAAAAAGCTCACACAGCTAGGTGGCAGTGGTTTGAAGAACAGATGCAGATGAGAGATCAGCAGCGGGACAGACAGCTGCCCACAGCAGCTACATACAGAGCACTGCAGTAGAAGGTAGATTACTAGCCAGCAAAGCTACCTAACCTAAAATGTCCCTCAAATCCCTGCAGAGTTCTGTCCCTACAATACAGAGCAGTATCAAGTAGATTACTAGCCAGCAAAGTTACTATCAACTGTCCCTCAAATCACTAACAGCTCTCTCCCTACACTAGCTCTTCCAAGCACACACAGGCAGAATGAAAAAACGCTGCAGGGCTTCAGTTTATATATGGAAGGGGAGTGGTCCAGGGGGTGTGGGGGTGGTCCAGGAGGGAGAGCTGCCTGATTGGCTGCCATGTATCTGCTGGTCTGGGGGAGAAATGGCAAAAAAAAGCGCCAGCTAAGGCGAACCCAAATTGGCGAACGTTGCGTTACGTTCGCGAACATTCGGCGGACGCGAACGGTCGATGTTCGCGCGAACAAGTTCGCCGGCGAACAGTCCGCGACATCCCTATTCCCAAATGAGTGGCTTTAGAACAGGTTATTTTACACATGGATCCTTATTTATTCCTATTGATCTAGAATACTTATTTGAGCTTATTTATAACAAAGTAGTAGTCACGCTTTTTCTGATGACTCTTCCTTTTAGTGGTTGAACAATCATGAGTAATTTCTTGACTTCAATCAACCATCTCACAAACACAACACTAATCTTATTATGCACATCAAGGAAACCCTTGTTTTCCATAATTAGTTGGTATGTTATTTCCTTCAAATATTCTCTGTAATGCCATAGAGAAAATTCTCTTGTCCAGCCTATAGGGAAGTGGAGCAAGATATTTCAGATTAGTCATAAAATATATAGTTGTTTGACACACAACCATATACAACATATGCATACAGATATGGGATCCGTAATCTGGAAACCCATTATCCAGAAAGCTGTGAATTACAGGAAGGCCATCTCCCATAGACTCCATTTTAATCAAATAATTCGAAATTTTAAAAATGATTTCCTTTTTCTCTGTAATATTGAAACAGTAGCTTGTCGGAGGTAAAAAAAAAAAAAAAAAAGCCTATTGGGTTTAATTAATGTTTATGGAAAGATCCTTTATCCAGAAAACCCTAGGTCCCGAATATTCTGGATAACAGGTCCCATACTACATATAGATATATATGATGCACACCATGAACAGTGCCTTTACCTGGGTGCCCAAGCTGAGAAACAACATAAGCAATGCAGAAAAAAGCACACGTTCCAGACAATTCAGCGACTATTTTATCAATTTTCTCGAATCAACCAAACATTTTTCTTCTCTAAGGGGTGTTTGAGCTCAGTAGTGATGATCTTTAACATCCTTCTGCTGCAAATTGCAAGTAGGACTCGTGATTTGAGTACTTATCATATCTATATGGTTGAAACAGCCAAACATCATTCTGCTGTATGGGGTGTTAGAGCTCAGCAGCACTGAGCTCTAACATCCTTCTGAATCACTTATCCCTGCCGCATATTACAAATGGGGCTCATGACTGTTATTTTTTCTGTGCTGGAATTATAAATAGTGATGCGGGAATTTCTGCCGTTTTGCTTTGGCAAAAAATTTGCGAACTTCCCGTAGAATTCGTGAAACGGCAAAAAACCTTGAAAATTGAGTTTGAGGTTTCGCTAGTGAATTTTAGCTAGAGATTCACGCATTTATTCGCCACCGGTGAAAAGTGGAAAATTCGCCGCAAATTGTTAAATATCAAAATATTTTTTTTTACGAGCAGTTACACAAAAAAACTCTGCTCTGGTCAGGTTAATCTTTTTTCATAACGAGAACATCTTTTTTTCTTTTTTTCTTAGTCTCTCAACTCTTTCAACTTCCTTAATATCTTTTTATTTTTTTTTTTTACCATATTTCATTTTTCAAGATACATTTTTATAAAGATTAATAAAGAGGAAGAGCTGCCCTTGCTTCTTGTGCATCTGTACGCATTTTTAAGCTTGATAAATGTGCACCATATTCCCGATTTTACTCACAGCCCCTAGCAGTTAAAATATCTCTCCTTGCAATTTAGGAATGTGCAAATTGAAGGTGCTATTGAACAGTAAATTACAATGGGATCAATCTAATATTATGGCATTGCTCATATTTTACTGTCGCCTCTAGCTTGGAAACATTTCCCATCAAGCCGCAGATAACGTGCATTCTCCCAATTGTCGGCAACAAATGGAAGAAATATTATTTAGCAGATTTACATATAAGTTATTTGTGTAGCTGAAAGCACAAACCTTAAAATATGCCTGCAGCAGAAAACAAGCCTTTATAGCTTATTTTATCTGTAGACACTACAGTTCCGATGATCATTGGCCACAAACAGTGCAGAAGAAATAACAGAATGTTGCTGTAACTGATTCATAGCAAATAATATTTACAGTGCTAATTCCCTGGTCATGGAGCAATGATCAATTATGGCCCTGGACTCTTATGGGGGCTCATTCCAAAAATTATAAACTAAATGCCTAAGAGTCAGGGCACACTCGGAGCGATTTAATTTCCGAAGTCGCCTGAAGTTACCTCATGAGGAAACTTCGGGTGACTTCAGAAAACAAAGCGCTCCGAGTGCCATCCCGTCGGCGATTTACATTCTAGCTGGAGGGAGGCAGTTCGGGGAAAATAGTCACCCCAAAGAAGAAGAGATTTGTCGACGGGCAACTAATCTCCCTGAACTTCCTACCGCCGGCGATTTACATTCTTGCCTCATGAGGAAACTTCGGGCAGC
Source organism: Xenopus laevis (assembly GCF_017654675.1). Classification (NCBI taxonomy): domain Eukaryota; kingdom Metazoa; phylum Chordata; class Amphibia; order Anura; family Pipidae; genus Xenopus; species Xenopus laevis. Next base: position 113,688,851 of record NC_054387.1, on the reverse strand, counting down.
TTCGGAAAACAAAGCGATCCAAGTGCCATCCCGCCGGCGACTTACATTCTAGCCGGGGGAGGCAGTTCAGGGAGAATTGTCACCCCGAAGAAGAGGAAATTTGTTGCCAGGGAGCTAATCTCCCCGAACCGCCTCCCAGCAGCGATTTACATTCTTGCCTCATGAGGAAACTTCGGGTGACTTCAGAAAATGAAGCGATCCGAGTGCCATCCCGCCGGTGATTTACATTCTAGACAGCGGGAGGCAGTTCTGGGAGTATAGTCACCCCGAAGAAGAGGAGATTTGTCGCCGGGCGACTAATCTCCCCAAATCTGAGCGTGCGCCCTGACCCTTCGAGAAATACAGGTAAGGGATCTGTTATCCAGAATGCTCGGGACCTGTGGTTTTAAAGATAATGGATATTTCTGAAAAAATCTTGAAAACCATGTAAACATTAAATAAACCCAATAGGCTGTTTTTTCTTCCAACAAGGATTAATATCTTAGTTGGGCTCAAGTACAAGGTAGCGTTTTATTATTACAAAGAAAAGTGAATTAATTTCTAAAAATTTGGATTATTTGATTATAATGGAGCGTATTGGAGAGGACTATTCCATTATTTGGAGTTTTCTGGATATTGGGTTTCAGGATAACAGATTCCATACCTATATTTGGTTTCCCCTTAACGGCTGCAGTCCACATTTTTATATGATTAAAATGAAAAAGCTTGGTTTATGTTTTGAGCCAAGTCTTCCAGAAATATTCGAATGTACCCTGAGAAGCAGAGTTAATGAACAAAGCGTCGTTAATTTTAAAAAAAAAATGGCGATTTGGAACCCAGCAAAAAAACTGCACCATATTACATACAGTATATACCAAGCTTCATAGATCATTTATCAAGTATGGGCCTCTGAAGCTCAACACATGTTGCAAGTGTCAGTTCTTCCTGCTTTTGAATTTCGATACATTGTAGAATAATACTTGTCCTCAAGAAAGAGTGATTTGAATACTTTGACGACTATTTACTGTGCAGCTGACCAAGTTTTGCTATCTTCTGCCAGGGTTAGGTATTTTTGCCAAATTTACACTTCCTGAATGGCAGCTCTAGAATCTATATATGACATGGATCACATCATTTCTGGTGAGATTTCATTGGTGAGATAAGAATCTAGAGCTAGGGTCTGTGGATGCATATTTCTTTTACCGATAGCACTTTTTCCTTGTTTTTCTTTAACTGCAATGAAATTTATTTAATAATTTTTTTTGTAGGATATCTCCACTTCCTTGTCCCCCCCCCCCATTTGAAAAACACACAAAATTCAAGATAAATATAAAACACATTTAATTGGACCACATGGTTCACATGGCCTACCATTCAAAAAAAAAGGATCAGAAGAGTGTATAAAATGTTGGAAAATTTGCGCTCCATCAATATTGCCATAAACATAAAGTAGTCATGAGCGAAATTTTTTACCGGCAACCATTCATTGCAAAATTCTACATTTCTCCATCAGCAAATATTTTGCATGGAAAAAATTTCCTGCTAAAAAAACACAACACCAATTAATTCCAATATATTGTACCTGAATAAATTTGCCACAAAATGCCCATTGACTTCAATGCATTTTGCAAAGTTTCATTGTTTCCTGGACAGATTCGTGTATCACTAGTAGAAAGCACAGGCTCGTGAGGGCATCGGCAAACAAAGGCAACCAGTGCTGGACAGGGATGTCCGAGGCTCACCGGGGCTGCTGCCTAGGGTCCCTCCACCCCATTCAAGAGCTCCAGCTACTCAAAAAACCCAACGCGGGTCTGGGCCATCGCCCATCGGGGCCCAAAAGAGCCAGGGCTCATCAGGTTTTTCCCAGAGTCCCGTCTGCCCAGATGAAAATCATGAAATCATGAAACCAATGGAGCCTGCAGCTTGCATCAGAATGAATTAGCTCTGTGTCTGGATGTTGAGGTGTAGATAGCAACACTGATCAATTTGCCTTAATATGTTATGTATCTTACCGGGACACTTGTACATTATCAGAATTGGAAGAGTTAAGCTGGGAAAGGTGCTCTTGTCTGATTGTCTGAAGATGTTCCTCATAGTGCAGCCAAGCTTTCCTTCAACCTAGCGGCATGCTGACCTGTGTTAATTTCATACTAGCCAGATGCTTATCAAGGATTCAATTTATTTTATCACTGCTAACTGTCCAAAAGCCAGCAAATAAAAGCCTTTTAATGCAGGCGTAACGCGAATGGGAGGTTAATGGTGGTTCGGAGCCAGAGAAGGCATTCGGTGGCACAGAATACAAAGAAAGGTAGGGAAACGCTGCCAGGTTTGCTTTCAAATTACGCATTCCGTGGTTCAGAGAAGAAAATGAAGGCTGTAAAAAAGGAATTTCATGGCATTTCCAGCTTTAATTATGGAAGTCCTGTATTACAAAATGATAGGGAATTATAGGAACAACCAATACTGTATTTAAAGACAAATGGATAGAAGGAATGGACACGGACAGACAATATATTCATCAGAGAGAAGGGTATTGTATTTAAGGCAACGGTCTTAAAGGGGTAGTTAATAGTGATGGGCGTTCGCTTCGCTGAAAATTCGCCAGAATGCATTGGGCCAGTGTCGGACTGCCGGGCCAGACCCCTCTCCTGATCAGTTAGTACAAAAAAAAAAGTTTTCTTTAGGCGCTGCGCAGCGCCATCTTTCAGGGTTGTATTCTTAGAGCACAGTAAAACTTTTCCAAATCATTTCCCCAAATCTCGACAGCCAGCGACTGCTTTAAAATGCAAAAAATCCTCCAATGAGAATCCCAGCTGATCTGTATCAATCTGACTCCCTGTTCTTTGTTCCTGCAATTGGAGTTGGAAGCTTTAAGCAGAGTTTCCCAGCACTGAACATCAAGGCCGGGGTCGGTATTACAAATTTACTGTGTATGTAGTTGCTGATAAATTTGTAATACTCTTTAAAAAAGCCCTTGGCCTTCCGATGAAAACGTACCTTCTCTCCGTCTTCTGCCCATTGCGTGATGTGGCCCTGCCCCCTTTTGCATCACGGCACATGGCTCCACCCCTTTTCCAATCACAGCCCGCCCCTTTACATCACGTCCCACCCCTTTTGTTCCTGCCCCCACCACTGCCCTGTATTCTGAAAAGGTGGCAACCCTAGCTACTGCCTGTCTGCTCCACCTGCATTCCTATAGTTCTATAATCCAATTCAATGGTAGAAATTCTAACTTTAAAGGGATTTAGTTCATACATATCAAGTGACTGTATTTGCTCATGTTGCGACTGCAGATTAAAATTGTCTGCTTCTGTTCTCTTTCTACTTTGTGACTGGTGACAACCAGTCTCCGAGGTTCTCCATTTCCTAGAAGATCTTCATTCTTATCCAGATCTTTCTTTAAAAGATCTCCCTTCTTACTGTGTCTTCGACTCCTTGTTAGGGGTTTGATCTGTAAAGCCGACACATATTTCTGCCTCTGGGTCCCAGAGGTGACACTCTAAAAAGACAGATACCGATGTCCGGTTCTTAATAGTCCTCACCTAACTTTTTCCGACACAGGCAGAAGCATGCACAAGCGACTCTGAAAGTATAATGTCATCCAGGGAACTTATTCCCAGCTTCTTTTATAAAATGATAGTAGATATCAAATAGGAGATAACTTATTTTTTGCAGCTAATGGAAAATATATTTGAATTTAATGATTTTGTTCTTTGGATAACCCTTGAAATGTCTGACCATCTGTTCAAGAGGGAATTTAATAATATATAATGTTTTTATAGTTTCCATTTCATAGTTTTTTCCCCCACAATGTTCCACTTCTTCTCCCACATAAGATACTTTTAGGTGTTTTAAATCTGCACAATAACAGTGTACACATTGTTCTGATCAGATGAAAATAGACAAAGCTATAAATATTATTAGGTAAAAACTTCTCAATGAATATATACAGGTATTGAATCTATGAACCCTAAACCCTTTTATTATCGCCTCATAGTTATTTCCACAATGTCCTTTATAAACAACCAATCCTGCTGGGTTTTTTTTATGAAGTTTAATTGTTTTTAGTAGCCCTAGCTCCCAGGCATTCCAAGCATTTTAGATATTATACCCGGAGAGCGCCAGTGCTGGGCCAAGTCCCTAAAGAGTCCAAGGCAAGTCCCCTGCTCATCATCACTTCTCCAAGTTCCCACCCTTGAGACTACAGCAGACTGGCCCTGGAGAGTGCATCAAGACATAGGACACCGATGCTTAAATTGCTTATTGGGTGATTTTGTACCTGCTGCCAGGGTCATAATAAATGACCCCTATAGTATTTAACTATACTTTAACTACATTAGTCTGTTGGATGGAATTTAAGGTGGTTTTCTGATCTCTTGATGTTCTTGAAGATACTGCTTTGGTAGAGTTCATTGACAATTGATGTGCTTTGAAAACACAACCAGTTCTGCTAAGAGCAATAGTTTTTATTGTTTGTGATGGCATAAGCATGGCAACTGGGTTCTAGTATCAGCTTCATGTCAGCTATGTGTGGGCATCAACTAATTTTTGGTAGGGAAGCCTAGGTAAGGGTTCTTGTCCCTTTATCCGAGAGTTTCAAGGGCAGCCACAGACCTATCCTCATAAATAATTTTATACAAGGATTTGGTGGTTGGAGGACAAACAGTGCAGTGAACATTTGGTTAATGATACTCCGCAATCAGCAAGGTGTACACAAACCCAAAGAAACTGCAGTTGTGGATGGTTTGGATATTCATTATGTTGCAGTAATCCTCAAGCAGTAGCTCACAAGCAACCCCTAGAATGTTGCTCAGTGGCTTGGAGACAGATTTTGGTTATATAAAAAATCAGGTGTACTGCCAAACAAAGCCTACTGTAGACTGCCAGTCCACCACATAGGCCAATCACAACACTTATTTGGCATCCCCAGGGACTTTGTTTCATGCTTGTGTTGCTGCCCAACTCTGGATTACCACTAACAGTTCGTAAACCACTCTATACCCCCCGCCCGCATAGTGACTCATGGGCTAGACTACCACATCCATATTTCATCAAGTTCCACAATCCTGATGCTGCCTTTTCATTTAACATTCCATTGTGGCATCGATACTGCTTGTCTTGCAAGCCAAACCTCACTTTTGTAAAAGCTGTAATAACCACCATGAGCTCCAAATAAACACAATCAAATTAAATTGGATTAAGGAAATCTATATACCCTAACCTTGCAGTTCTGCTTCTTAAGCTCTCCCTGGTGACTGTCCATGGAAGGGTCACAGTATTGGATATTATGGATTTACATAATACAATTTTAATTGATTTTATCCAATTAACATGAGCTGCTGGTTTCTTCACTGCTTTTATTGATATACAAAATAGCACTGCTTTGGGATTTTGCAGGGAGATTGTCCCGTTGAGAGTGTTATTATTCCCAACCTGGACATTTTTGCATATACATTGAAACTCTCAATCTTGCTTTCATAGCGAACTGCCAAAATGCAGCAATTTTGTAATACTGACTTATGGAGATTCTATGGACTTAATTATATTCCCCTCTTGCAGTTTCTGATTATGAAACTACTTTATTCTTGTAAGTAAAGTGCTTGATAGAATCACTGTTAGTCTTGTAATCAGTTCTGTTTAGGAAATGTAGAACGATTATAGAAAATATTACAACACACATCTGTAGGACACGTACGGTCTACTTCATTGATATCAAACCAACCTGCCCTTGTAAGTACTTGGTTCATTTAAAGGGCAAGTAACATCAGGTCATGAAATACCCTCCAATGTTTAGTTTGATTTGAAAAATCCTTCTGGTGACTTTTTTACAGGACCTTCAAGGCAAGTGGTGAATATTTATAGGTATGGGAGCTGTTATCCAGAATACTCAGGAACTGGGGTTTTCTGGATAACAGATCTTTTCGTAATTTGGATCTTCATACCTTAAGTCTTCTTATAAATCATGTAAACATTAAATAAATCCAATAGTCTGGTTTAGATTACAATAAGGATTAATTATACCTAGGTTTGGATCAAGTACAAGGTACTGTTTTAGGATTACAGAGAAAAAGGACACCATTTTTAACATTTTGGATTGTTTGATTATAATGGAGTCTATGGGAGACTGCCTTTTCATAATATGGAGCTTTCTGGATAACGGGTTTTCCGGATAATGGATCCCATACCTGCATTATCAAAGGGCTATGACGAGGCTTCAACTAGCAAGGGATAGTAGAAGGATCTTTCTCTGGGAGAGGAAGAGGTGGGCTGTAATGGAGGAGGTTGACAAGGATGCAGCTAGTTTTCAAAGGTCTTCTCCGGCACTGGGTCCATAGTCAGATCTTACTTGTCAACCAGATAAACCAGTCAAAAGTGGCATTTGGTTAAATTAAGTAAAAGAAAAAATCCCTTTCCTATTGTAGTCAATAAGACATTCTGCAGCTTTGTCTGAAGCTCGGTTGGATAAAAGTTTGTGTCCACAAGTGCATTAACACCAATACATGTCACCACGATAATAAGCTCCTTGTATTCTGCTGCATTCCAGTTTCAGCTCTGAAAAATAGGATATCCCCTCCTGATTGTAATCTAAATATGACAAAAGTGAGCTCAGTAACTGCCAATCAGAAAGAAATGGGGTCAAGTAAAACAAAAGGATGAAGAAACCAGAAGCATAAGGAGAAATATCTTTAGATTAGAGTTGACTTGTAGACTTTAGAACAGTATAATATGAAAACATGACATATTCTGTGCCATAGGATTCATTTTCTGCATATGTCAATGTATACAGTATATACTGTCTGAATGGTAGCCTCTAAAACTGACTAGGTTAAGAGCAATTGTATGGTATTAATAAAACAACACTTTCTATCAATTTCTCCTTATCCTTGTTTATGTAAATGCAGAGAAGTAATGTTCTGTTATGGTATGAAATAGGTATCAAGCTCAATCCCTTTTAGATGTTAAAGGGCATGTAAAGCCAAAAAAATAAAATCCTATTTAATTTAATGAAAAAGAAACCTATCTCCAATATACTTTAATTAAAAAATGTGTACCATTTTTATAAGAAACCTGACTGTATGCAATGAAATTCTCCCTTCACTTACTGCTGTGGATAGGAATTGTCAGACGGTCCCTAACTGCTGAGCAGGGAAACAATCATACTTATGAACAGCAGGGGGAGCCCCCGCCTTACTTCACAGCCATGCAGAACTCAAGCAGCTTTGTTTATGATGATCCCTGACCAGACCACACTGAGCATGTGCACAGTCTTGGTCTTGCAAAGATGTTTAACAAAGTTACAAGATGGTGACCCCATGTAGCCAACTTTGAAAGCATAAATTATTTGTTTGATTAGGTGTGTGGTGCAGTAAGTTTATATTTAGAATACAAAATACAGCATTTCTAGTCTTATTCTATTTTAGACTTTACATGCGCTTTAAGGAAGGTCTCATTCCAAGTAATCTAACAATTTTGCAGAGAATAACTTCACCCCTTTTTATGAATGGATTACAATTCCTTATCACACACCCTCTTCTCAGCTGGAGCAAGAAAACGAACCAGAAAAATGTAATTTTTGTAATCTATGAAAATTAAAATATATGGTTATAGGAGAAGTAAACTATTTATCTAGTACAATTTAGCACAATCTGGCCAAATCTGCTGTAAAACGGTATACAGTCAATACATTCATCACATTAACGTCAATGGGCTTTTTTCTTGTGGCCACTTTTTTGTTGAGAAAAATCCATGCCTGGCGAAAAAAATAAGGAGAATCTTGCATAATTTTTCTAATTTGGAAAACCGTCCGGCAGTTTTGACCTAGACAGCCCTTCCGAATATCTGTGGTGGTCGGTGATTGGCCTACCTCCGAGTCAACCTAGGAGAATCCTGCCCATTTTTCCTGATTTGGAAAACCGGGCAGGCAGTTTTGACCTGGACCATCCGATATTCAGACAGGTGGCAACCCTACCAACTTCCAATAAATACAATAAATATTTTTAAAGAAACACAGCCCTTCCGAATATAGATGCTGGTCGGTGATTAGTCTACTGCCGAGTCAACCTAGGAGAATCCTGCCCAGTTTTCCTGATTTGGATAACCAGCCCAGCTGTTTTGACCTGGACCATCCACTCTTCAGACAGATGGTAGCCCTACCAACTTCCAATAAATATTGTTTAAGTAACGAACTTCATGCTTTACTATTAATTAGGTTTACATATCCATTGCGTTAGCTACTGCATCAGCAACCATCCACCTATTTCTCCGAGCCCACTGATTGAGGTTCCTTTATCCCGCAACTGAGTATATTTTACCTTTAAACCTCAAAATAAGGATAAAGAAACAAAACTCTAACTATATCTCATCCAGAATTGCTAGAATGCTATGAGCGGCATGAATATATGTATAACAAATCAACATTTTATGTGAAATTATGTGTATATCTGTAACTTATTTACTGCAGTTTCCCATTTCCTGCGGGAAAACTTCCCCAGCTCAAGTTATGTTCGGTTCCATCACAATGCAGAAGCCATGTATTATCTCTGAATGTTACAGTGTGCCCTTTCAGAAAAGCACAGTATATTTATTTTTAAACATTACGGCCCCTTTCATACACAGTCCAGTGGAGACACAGTGCAAAGAATTCATAGCTTCACCTTCATAGTACCGCAGTAAAGCATCCGTTACATGGTGTTTTTTTTTTGGCTGCTCAGTGTTTATTCATAAAATGCAATAAGGATTTGAAGGTCAATTCACATAATAAAAAGAGAGGTGGTTATTAGACTGAAAAGAATACAATCTCTTGAGTTATCAGCGTTGGTGTCTGTGTGACAGAGCTGTTGGAGGCCACGGAAGCTTTGCAGTAAATAGAACCCCCTGCTCACTTCAATATCAACTCCAGTTCATTAGTATAATGTACTACCCAGAGTCATTTCACAATTAATGGAGTCTAAACTTCCACTGCCTGCAATGCACAATCCATAATGACTACCATAAACGCCTCTTATAGCGTTTTCTAACAGGTGCGGGGCTAGAAATCAGAAACCCATTTTGTTACCTTTTAGAAACATTCTTCATGTTATTTAATCTGGTGCTCACATTTTTCTTTATAATGGTATCTTTTTTTTTTTTTTTAAAGAATATTTATAATATTAAAAGCAGTGTTTCTCTTGCCCATAAAAGTGCACTAAAACAAGTGTTACAGTATATTGTGATGGATATTATCAACCAAATTGCTTGCCCTTGGTGAGGAGTTTTCTTTAAAATACATTAGAGCAGAGGTTTCCAACCTTTTTTAACCATGAACCACATTCACGTGCAAAAAGAGTTGGGGAGCACCACAAGCATGAAAAAGTCTCTGGGGTGGGTGCAAAATAAGAGCTGTGATTGGGTATTTGGTAGACCCTATATGGAATAGCAACCTACAGGAGGCTCAATTTGGCAGTATACCTGGTTTTAAACTTCTCTACAAGCAAGGGATTAAAAAAAGGGATCCTGCTTTGATGCACATCTGCTTTGAGAGCAACATCCAAGTGAATGGTGAGTAACATGTTGCTCACAAGCCACTGGTTGTGGATCACTGCATCAGGGAAAGTACATTGTACTGTAATTGTGGCGACTAGGCTTGAGATGACTATAACCCAGCACCAGCCAGATGAACATCTTTAAATAGGATACAACACAGCTGTATTGGGGAGCTGGTGTTGTCTAGTAGTTAATATCTGAAGCCTTCTTGATGTTGCTTTCTTCCAACAGTAAGATGACTTACTATAGGTCTCACATAAAGATCAGACAAACTCCTAATGTTCATACACTTCATCCTCCATTGAAGATAGATCACTGGGGTTGACTGCAGGAGAAGATCAATGGATCGACTAGGCACTAGGGTAAGGATTACAGAAAAATTATTTTGGACAGCTTTTTTGAAATTCCGTTACAAGACGCTATTATAACATATTATTCTGGTTGGTTAGAGATTAGTAAGATTTGGGAAATAGCAGTCATTTACAACTCTAAACCCTTCATTTGTACAGCCATTTTAACTTATCTTTGAGAATACGTTTATACCCAACTGAAAGTGAATCTTCAAGTTTCATTAACATCAAAGACTATTTAACAAAATGGGACATGAGCAACTGCGTGGGACACTAATAGAAGTTACGTTGTAATTCTAAGGGTATTAAAAGAAAAGAAAAACATTTACTGTACACATGCTCAATCTGTTGTAATAATTACTCTAGGGCATGGGTCCCCAACCTTTTTTTTCAATTGTAAAAAAAAGTTGGGAGAGCAACATAAGCAACAAATAGGCTATTGGTGGCTCCTAATGAACTGGCAGCCTACAGGAGGCTCGGTTTGGCAGTACAGCTGGTTTTTATGCAACCAAAACTTGCCTCCAAGCCAGTAATTCAAAAATAAGCACCTGCTTTGAAGCCACTGGGAGAAACATCCAAGGGGTGGGCGAGAAACATGTTGCTCACAAGCTACTGGTTGGGGATCACTGCTCTAGGGCAATGGCTCTCAAATTATATAGCTAGACCCCCTGGCAGGGCAGCCTAAGGGCCATCTGAAATGGTGAAATTTGGCAAAAGTGTTTGTTCCTTCTGCTACAAGCTTTAGAAACACATCTTGAATTCAGTTTGTATGATATTTGATTCTAATGATTATTTTCTGTCCTAGATATTTTTGGAGCTACTGCAGAATTACTAATACACAAATATTTTGGGGCCGATTCACTAACTTCGAGTGAAGGATTCAAAGTAAAAAAACTTCAAATTTCAAATTTTTTGGGCTACTTCGACCATCGAATGGGCTACTACGACCTTCGACTACGACTTCGAATTGAACTATTCAAACTAAAAATCGTTCGACCATCCGACCATTCGATAGTCGAAGTACTGTCTCTTTAAGAAAAAACTTCGACCCCCTAGTTCGCCATCTAAAAGCTACCGAACTCAATGTTAACCTATGGGGAAGGTCCCCATAGGCTTGGCTAACTTTTTTTGATCGAAGGATATTCCTTCGATCGTTGGATTAAAATCCTTCGAATCGTTGGATTCGAAGGATTTTATCGTTCGATCGAAGGAATAATCCTTCGATCGTTCGATCGCACTATTTGCGCTAAAATCCTTCGACTTCGATATTCGAAGTCAAAGGATTTTAATTCCCAGTCGAATATCGATTTCGACCCTTTGTGAATCGGCCCCTTTGTGTCTGTAACCATGATAGCTAAATGGGGACCAAACATTGGACTTCAAAGGGAGTGATGGAACACAGAAATGTTGGAAAACCTCTGTACTAAGAAGTATTTTGAACTAAAAGTAATTTTGAATTAAAAGAACTACTGGAAACAGAATACTGTTATAATTTTTTTTCCATTCTTAGATCATCATTCAGAGGTTATTACATTATGGGGGTATTTACTAAAACTAAAATTTATCTAAATGTTTTTATTTACAAACAAAGTTGACCTAACTCCCATACATGAATTTAACTCATTTACCAAAAAAAATCAGCTTGAAAAAGTTGGTGCGGGGAAAACTCCCGACTAAATCATGAGACAATTCAAATCGTACTGATTTTTTGTTTGATGACAGATTGTATGATTTTTTTCAATTTGTCACCCGAGCTTTTCAGATTAGCCCCGACTTTTTTAGATTATTGTATGAAAACCAGAGCAGATCACAACATCTTCAAATTGTAAAAGGGACATCTGCTATTGACTTCTACATGACCTCGACAGCTGCTTTGGGGTATAATAAATTCCAAAAAATTCAATTTTTTCCCCTCTAAAAATTTGAGTATCCCCTTGAAAAGCTCAACAAGAAAAAAATCGGTTTAATAAATAGGCCCTTATATAGTTTTTAAAGTACCCCTATTCTAAAATATAAGGATATTTTAAGTCACCAATGAGTTCATCACATATAAAAGCACAAGGCCAAATACTAAATGTTTTTATACAGGTCATGGAACTCCTTGGTGACTTCTATTACCCTTATATTTTACAGCAAGGAGTACTTTATTCATAATAATACACTCCTTTCAGTGAGCCATGTGTCAGAAATTACATCACTAAGCACTGATTATAACTGATGACATCACTAAGCACTGTTGATAGGGGAATGATTTTCAGGATATTCATGGCTCTTATGTATTATAACAATATCATTTACAAAGTACAGGTATGGGACCTGCTATGCAGAATGCTCGGGACCTGGGGTTTTCCGAATAACGGATCTTTCCATGATTACCTTAATTCTACTAGAAAATCATTGAAAAATTAAATATACCCAACAGGCTGATTCTGCTTCCAATAAGGATTAATTATATCTTAGTTGGGATCAAGTACAGGAATCAGTTTTATTATTACAGAGAAAAAAGAAATTATTTTTAAAAATTTGGATTATTTGATAACAATGGAGTTTATGGGAGACAGGCTTTCCGTAATTCTGAACTTTCTGGATAATGTGTCTCCGGATAATGGATCCAACAGGCTGATTCTGCTTTCAATAAGGATTAATTATATCTTAGTTGGGATCAAGTACAGGTATGGGATCCATTATCCGGAAACCCGTTATTAAGGAAAGACTGTCTCCCATAGACTCCATTGTTATCAAATAATCCAAATTTTTAAAAATATTTTTTTTTCTCTGTAATAATAAAACGGTAGCTTGTACTTGATCCCAACTAAGATATAATGAATCCTTAATGGAAGCAAAACCAGCCTATTGGGTTTATTTCATGTTTACATGATTTTCTAGTAGACATAAGGTGTGAAGATCCAAATTACGGAAAGGCCCATTATTAGGAAAGCCCCAGGTCCCGATCATTCTAAATAATAGGTCCCATACCTGTACAAGGTACTGATTTATTATTACAGAGAAAAAGGAAATCATTTTGAAAAATGTTGGATTATTTAGATAAAATGGAGTCTATGGGAGATGGCTTTTCCGTAATTTGGAGCTTTCTGGATAAGGAGATTCTGGATGATGGATCCCATACCTGTAGTTATAAACATATGCCCTTTATTTTTGTCACTTCAGTAGTGTTGGTAAACATAGAGATGTATGTGTGTTAATATAATCATGCAGTGAGTCACAAAAAAAGGTTATTTTTTCCATGATTTCCTTCCTGGTTGTGTTAAGAGGAACAGTACTAATGTATGTAAACAGATTAGATACAGTAAATATGTTGATGGTTGGTATGGATAATGATGTGCCTTTGTTTGACTACTTTTCTTTCCTTCAAAGATAAGAGACTATGCCATCACTTCAATGTTGCTCACAGTGGACATTGTTAAAGGTGGTTGTTTCCTGTTTCACATAACAATTGTAATTGCTTAGTGGTATGGTTATGATCCCATTGAGGTGCTCCATTAATTACAGATTCTGTTAAAGCTTAATCAGGCTGGTATAAAACTATGTATGTGTGGTGCCTCATAATGAGCCTCTAACTAGAAGATTAAAGCTGTACTATTTCTCCTTCTCGTTATCACCTCATTAAAAATAAATTATAAGGAATTGTGTGGTTTCACCCAGACATTCTTTAAAGCCAGATTAGTCAGCATTTATTAAAGATTGTGGAAGCCTCTCATAATCATCTTGAGCTGATCTGGTGTTGATCACTGAAAATTAAAAATTAATTTGGCAAATTAATTCTACTGATGTGTGTGAGGTCACCGGCCAATCCTTAGGGGCAGATTTACGAAAGGGTGAAGTGGTTAACGCTAGTGACTTTTCGCCAGAAATCCCATCCGTGGGGATATTCACTAACAGCCGCAGGCGTCAATTCACTAGTGAAAGAGACAGTCACTACCGTTCGTTCACACTCTATCGCCAGCCGACTTTTCACTCTGGCGAATAGTCATTACTTTGCAAAGTCAGTACAGTGCGGATTTTACTGAACGTTACCTCTTTTGCCAGATTTGGCTTCGCCACCTCAGACCAGGCGAAGTGCTTAAAAGAAGCTAGATCTTCCTCAATCTTCTGTCACTTACATCATATACTGTGTGCTGAAAATGCATTAAAGTTCAAAAAACGCTGGCGACTTTTCCTTTTTTTTTTTTAACATATCTTTTTTTATTTCGTGAATAAAATGTCAACATTACAATTTTGTCATTGCGTCAGTTTTCACAATATCGTGTTTCATATGCGATATACATTGAAAGGTATTTCAACAGTATTAACTTATGTAAGTATATGGTAATTATTACAACTTCTATTAAACAACAGAAAAAGAGAAGAAAATAAACCAAGAATAATCAAAAAAAAAAAAAAAAAAAAAAAAAAGGGGAATAGATAAACATATTTAGTTAAATAGTATAGAGTAGGTAATAATGTGATTGCTAAGAGAATTCACGAATGTCTCTCGATTTTCTACGTTTTCCATTATTTGTAATCCATTCTGTTGTGACGGGTTGTGTTCTCAATTAACTTTGATAAGTAAAATTACTCGGGGGGAGAAATTGAGTTAAGGAAACAAAAGCAAAAAGGAAGAGGATTTCTTGTAGTTCTCCCAAGGTTGCCATATGTCGTCAAAGATTTCTTTTTTGTTAGACTTTTCCTTTTTTTGAAGTGGAATTGCCTAACAAACTTCTTTTGGGTAACCGGTTGGGATTGGCGATTTTTTTCGCCTTGTTTTGCCGCAAAAATGACACTTATAGACTTGTATGGTGTTGTGCTTCAAAAAAAAAAGACGAGCGTCAAAAATAATTTCGGCCGGCAAATTTTTGGCGAAACGAAACAGGTCAAATTCACCCATCCCTAGTAACTGGTTTTCCCCAAACATTTTCAAACATATGGAACATTCATTTTACAGTGGGCTCAGGTGCAGGGCATTCTATTAACTCTCTTTATTACGGTTCCCTGGACATTTGTAAAAAAAATTGGTAACTTCAAGCATTTGCACCAACATTTATAATAAAGACCTCCATACAGCTTTAAATTACCCGCCATATGCAAATTGACCGAAGCGCAAGATCACTAGCAAATTTTCGCAAGGCACAAACGAACGATAGCGCATCTTCGCTATGAAATGCTTGCACTACCAAAGCAATGCTAGCGAAAAGTCGCCAGCGTTCGGCGCTCAGGGCGAATTTGTGTCTGGTGAAGTGGTGCGATGTCTGCAAATTGGTCGCTGGTGATAATGAATCTCCCCTGTAAATGGAATTGGCCACAAAGAGTCCTGCAGCTAACCTAGTAAAATATTACAACAATTAGGTTACAAGCAAGATCTATCAGTTAGTGTTGTTTCCTTTGGATTTATCACATAAATGAATAAATGTCAAAAATGCCATTGCTTTAGACTAGAGAAAATCCGTCTTCACCTGAAGCAAGGCTATGAATTGCTTAAGAAGTATATTATGGGGGCTATATATACAGAGAAAAAGTAGGTGTTTTTCTAATGTGCATCAATGATGTTGGGGTAAACAATGAAGAGTTTAACTTGAAAAGGTGTCTTTAGTCAACTTGTAGTAGCGTTATGAAAGAATCTTAAAAATGTTCCCACTTTCTACTGAAATGGAGATATAATGGGGTTTTGTTACAATTAGCATTCTTGCATCATCAACTATTTCTGTTTTGACACCACATATACAACACCCTCTGTACATGTGGCAGTTGCACTTTGTTAGTTTGAGACACCATTGCAGGTCTGACCTTTGATCAGGGCCTTTCTTACTCCAAAAAAAAAGGAAACATTACTGTATTAGATATGTTTTCAACCCAAGTCTCATCCTAAGTGACCCTCTAGCACGGTTTTTTAGGATCTCTACAGAAAGCAGGCATTCTATCCCTTTATTTACGTTGCATTCATTTTGGGTTCCCTTTCACTTCACCAAACACCCCTGAGCAACCCCCCAGTTTGGGAACCACTTCCACTTCAAAGCCTTCAGTATTTGGATGTAGAAAACATTCATAAACTTTAACAGGGATAATTGGTTAATCAAGAAACTAAACTTCAAGATTAATGGGGTTTTCAACATTTGACTGGTTGATCGCCCACTCAAATCGTTTATCATGAATATGCAAACAAAAAAGTTCCAGAGGGAGAAACATCCAATGTTTATATATGTTACTAAATAAGTATAGAACAATAAAGTGAAATTGCATCCTAATGATAACAAAGGTTATAGTTTCTCTCTAAGATCTTCAGAGCTGAATGCCTATTTCTGTTTCTTACCACCACATTTGTCTTAATAAATTTGCTACCATTTTCCCTGCAGTGAGAGACCAATCGCAGTAATAAATCACTAGGGTTCCATAAAGTAATTTCACACCCTTTAATTTCTGAAGGCCATATTAGATGCCTCTTCTGATTAATTAAATCCTTGTGACTGGTTATTTCATTAGTCCAGTCGTACCTTCAAGAACCAAAGGAATAAAGAGATATTATATAATGCAAAGATATAACGATTCAATTCACTTGGATCAATACATCCTTTGGGTAACAGATGGTTCCTTGTTTTCAATGCATATTACAGAAAGAGCCTGAACTTTTTAATTTGCCCTACACTTATTTTTTAAACTAAGCAACAATTGCTCTTTATTTGAACCAGATAAGCTATTTATCTACCCACAGCTTCACCGGCAACTCTTTACATAAAATTTCTTTAAGGACAGAATAAGATTACTTGGGGATATTAGGCTAGGATTTCATTAAAAGTGGCTCCACAAGGCATAGGAGTCCCAATCACAACAGCATAAAAACATGGCAATGTTTAGTGATAAATTCGCGAAACGGGCGTGAAAATTCACTGACGAAAGTTCGCCGGCATCAAAAAAAATTGTCATCGGCGTCCAAAAAAAACGGATGCCAGCGTTAAAAATGGACGCCAGCAAACGTGTGTTTGCGTCAAAAAAAACGAACGCCGGCGTCAAAAACAAGACGCTGGTGCAGTTTTGCGAATTTTTCGCCGTTTCACGAATTTCGCGGCAAAGCGAAACGGCGCAAATTCGCCCATCACTACCAGGCATAGTCTTACCAGTGGTCTTCAGTTGCCATTGAAGTACTTCACTCAACACCCCTAAAGAATTTTTCTGAATCTCACAACAGTTGGCAGCTCTGGTAGGATGTGTGACATTTAGCAAGAGAGGAATTTCTAAAGGCTGCTAGTTCGTGAACGAGTTCGGTAGCTGCTTCAGTAGATACCACTATTGCTGTGACACCGTTATTAAAGCCGGCTCTCCAAAAGTATGCTGTTAAAATTCCCGTATTTGCTGCTAATTGGGAACAGCTATGGAAGTCCTTGGACACTGGCTCCTGAATAATACTGGGTATAATTACCCTCAAATTTTCCTTCTGGAAGTGGCAGAAATGTACTGTCTCCTCTGTATTGTTTCTTTTTTTCCAGTTGGAAAGAGCTTTAGAAGAAATAACATGGCATCTGTCCCTCACCTCATTTACAATAACTAAATGCACCACTTGGTGTAAAAATGAGTGCAGAATTGCAGACCACATTTATTCTTGCTTGTCCTCATTAATACTGTGCCAGTCCACCACTTTGCTGGATGTTCCTGCTCTGGTGCATGAGGTGCAACATATTCTGAAATAAGGGAACACTGTACCTTTAACTTGCCAACCAACCTTTAAAGGAGAATGCAATTCTAAAGTAAAAAAAACCTTAACTCCTAACTTACATAGACCCTCCTCCCCCCAGCCTAAGTGTTACCACGGGCAAATGCTCTAAACATTTAATTTACCCCTCGGAGCAGATTCATGCATTGGAGTTTATGGGCGCCATCTTTAGCCACTGTGGTAACCTATGGAATGAGACCGGCGTGTCTGCGCATGAGCAGTTGGAGCAATTTTCTGTTTCTCAACAACTGCACATGTGCCGAAATGCCCGAAAATTGCAGAAGCGCTGGTCTCATTCCGAAGATCACCGCAGCTGCTGAAGATGGCGCCCGTGAACTCAGATGCCTGAATCTGCACCGAGGGGTAAGTAAAACATTAGGAGTATTTGACAGGGTAACACTTAGGCTGGGGGGGGAGGAGGGGGGGGGTCTATGTAAGGTAGGAGGGTAAGGGTTTTTTAACTTTAGGGTTGAATTCTCCTTTAAGGAGTTCCTTTTATGTGTTCTGTCTTTTGGTGCTAATATTAAGCCAGCGGAACACAGCTGAAGTTAGTATAAGTACATGTGTTGTGTCCTGCAAACATGTCCATATGGACTTTCTCTTCAATTTGAAAATGGTGTGATCATTATGGTGGGTGCAATTATGCTAAAATATTGGGAAAGAAAATTTCATTTTGGGTAAAAAAATGGTTGTGCAGATCCCTTAGAAAGAGAAAATCAGCAATTTTTTAAAAAAGTTTTACTTGTGAAACAACAACATATTTTTTTTTAAAGTTTTCCATAATGATGTAACAATTCATGAGTTTGCTCATCTCAAATACTACACTGAATTAATATACTAGTTGGTTCCATTGGTGGCCCCCAATACTTTTTCCTAAAATTCTGAGTATTTTTTTGCCTATTGATTTATGTGGTCTAAAATTCGCGAAACGCCAGTGAAAATTCACGTAAAAAATTCGCCAGCGTCAAAATTTTTCAAAAAAAAAGGACGCCGGCGTCAAAAACGGGCGCCGGTGCCGTTTCGCAAATTTTTCGCCGTTTCGCGAAATTCGCAAATTTTTCAGCGAAGCGAAACGCCGCAAATTCGCCCATCACTATTTGTGACATACACCATGATAATGTTAATATCTGATAATGCAGGAAGCAAAATTTAACTGAAAGTGCTTTTATTACTCATACTCAACATGTTTAATTGTAAAAGGCTCATGTTGACTACATTAACTTTTTAGTCAAAAAATTCTTGTTTAATGGTCAAACTCTGCCCTCCCCAATCAATACCCTACCAACCCCATAGTCTGGAACTAATAATCTATTTGAATGAGATTTAAAACCTTTAATAGATATTGGTACAAACTACATAACCCATACAGTGTATTTAGGCAAAAGATGTGAATTTTACCATAAGAACAGCTTCCAAATCTGAGATAAAAATAAAATGGCCTTCTGGATTCCATTACCTAAACCCTGAAACTCTTTTTTCATGAACAAAGAGCCTAAATGCATTTAGAATATTGAAAGAAAATAAAATTCCAAACATACTTTGAATGGACCTCTGCCTTTTACCAGCGAGTTAAAGAAAATAATGGACAATTTTCATCTCCCTCACAGTCACTTTCTCTGCAAAAGGAGCAGAGACGAGAAATAAAAGAGATGTCACTCTGAGTGTACATACTGTATCCGCTGCTTTGTGTCTGGGACTTGATTATTACAGGCTTATTCTAGCTTCTCTTGTACTGTTTGGTATTGGAAATAAATATTTTTGGAGTTAGCAATGTCTGCATATTTCAGTTAAATAAAAGTCCTTATTCTATTTCAATTTAAGACTTTATTTCAGCAGCCTACTTCTTAGTGTAATCTACTTACCGGTATTCTTTTTAGGCCTTTTCAAAAGAAGAGGACTCAAGATGAGTAGTAGAAACCCAATGTGATATAGGCAATGTTAAGCTTGGACTGTGACAAATAAATCAGGGGATCAATTACTGATGGAAGCACTTTTCACAGTCATGAATGTATGTAGAATGAGATTCTAGAGGTCATTTATTGGGTTTGAATGACTAGGTTATTTACGTAAGACTGTTGGTTCACCATATCTTTCCAACAGGTAGGAGGTCCAGGAGGAGGTTGATGAAGCGTTCTTCGTTGCAGATGGCTTGACTCTGAGATGCAGAAGTAATTTGAAGAGGCAGTTGGTAAGGTGAAAGGGTAACTAGGTAGGTCTAAGGTCCTGGGGAGGTGGACTCATATCCTGCCTTCTATCCAATATGGGGATTTGGATAGAAGGCAAGACCCAAGCTTCAGGTCTGGGCTCAGTGTTGGTCCTCTTGGAAAATAGAGGGCATTGTTTTATTGCTGTTATCTTCCTTCCCCCAGAATTCTAGGTCTAACCAATTACCCATTTATCTTATCAACTGTCCATTTAAAGCCTGAGCCCAGGCTTTGTTCCATATCTGTTCTTCTTTAATAAGCTTCTCTACCTAAAGCTGCCTGTCAAAGGGCATTGTTTTACTGCTGCTTATTGGTTTGATTATTTGTTGCAATAATTTATGGCTGTTTAAATATGTTTACTTATGTTAAATATTATTTTTAATAAATAACTGTGATCTTCTCTCTGCAGTTGGGAACTGGTGTTCAGTTATTGTGTGAAGGTGCAAGGGAGGGTATTGCAGGTCTTGATTCTGTACTGGTCATCAGCCAGATAGGATTCATATAGCATTGGAAGGTCAGATAACTAAGAATATGGAAGAGAATTTACAGGGGTAATGATGCGTTCATTGGTGATTAAACCAACTTACCTGCATCTGTTCTGTTTCGACTGTTATATGAACAGCCAAAAAGATCTG
The DNA here is from genome assembly GCF_017654675.1 of Xenopus laevis. NCBI lineage: Eukaryota > Metazoa > Chordata > Amphibia > Anura > Pipidae > Xenopus > Xenopus laevis. Next base: position 113,668,462 of record NC_054387.1, on the reverse strand, counting down.
GCGTGGAGATAATTTGCTGCACATTAACATTATAGTGGATAGAACCTAAAATACAGGATTGAACAGGATTTCTTAGAGATGTTATTGGTGTATTGATGACAAAACCAACATAACTGTCTCTGTCCAAGGCTTATGGCAAGCAGTTATGTGGTTTTATCCTCATATAAAATAGAACAACCTGCCTATAATGGTAAATATCGGTATGACCCATTTTCCTAATTTTAGTGATTTACTCTGAGTTGAACTGGAGCTGATAGCAACAGGTTGGGCCATATTGACATCAGTTTTGAGAGAGAGAGAGAGAGAGAGAGAGAGAGAGAGAGAGAGAGAGAGAGAGAGAGAGAGAGAGAGAGAAACTTTCAGAGACTGGATTTTTTAGTTTTTTCTCCATGTCTCCAAATGGTTTATAGAGAAGGGGTATGCACTCAGCATAGGTAGGAGGTAAGTGCAAGATTCCATAACACATGGTAACCAATAGCTGCCCTTAGCTCACAAGCAAGATGACATCCGAGGGGACACCCAAACAGTGACTCCAGCTGCCACTTATGAATACAATGCTGTTGAACATATGCAGCACTATATTCATTTTTAAGCATGTTCTTTGAGATTCAAAACTGAGTATAAAAGTTATTGGAAAAATAGAACAATTTTCTGCTTAATATAGAATTTTACAAATATCAAGATTAGGCATTTTTATTCTCTAATTATCATTGTCACAGTCGTATGTTGAGCCCTTTAAAGGAGAAGGAAAGGTTAAAACTAAGTAAGCCTTATCAGAAAGGTCCATCTAAATATACCAGTAAACCCCCAAAGTAGTGCTGCTCTGAATCCCCTGTCAAAAGAAACACTGCATTTCTTTCCTTCTATTGTGTACACATGGGCTTCTGTATCAGACTTCCTGTTTTCATCTTAAACCTCATTGCCCTGGGCAAGAGCATGCTCAGTTTGCTTCTCTTCCCCCCCTCCTTTCTCTACTGTAATCTGAGCCCAGAGCAGGGAGAGACTCAGGCAGGAAGTGATGTCACACCACATTAATACTGCAGCTCCTATCCTAAACAAAGCAGAGAGTTTCTAGAGCCTGACCTGATTCTTTATCAACATATAGGACAAGGCAGTTGAGAGGTAAAGAAGATTAAAGGATACTGTAGCCACAGATTTCCCAGTTGGAGTGTTCTTAGTACAGAGGAATACCCATGCTGGCATAGTTTGATGGTATTTTTCTGCTAAATATCTAAGGAGTTTTCTTCCATGGAGAGTTCCTTTGGCCAAGAAAGTCCCAATGGTCATACTTCCTTTTTGCTTCTTCTTAGAGGATTGTAACCAAATACAAAATCTGATAAAGAAAGGCATAGGGCAAGTTTACTTTATCACACTGTTTATAAGGCAAGAATTATGACTACCTCTGGTCTTAGAGATATTCCAGTTACTAGCTACTCAATGCTAGTTATAGCATTTTTTGGTGCTCCAGAGAATGTGAAATCAAAGAGCCCTTCTGTAAAATGTAGAAGATGGAGGGTGATTGTTATGTTTGAGGAGCTAATTATAAATTCTACAAAAAATGCCATCCTAGTATAATACCGTAGAACACATAGCAGGAAAAAATGGAGTGACAATGTCATGTAAAATACCCCCACCCCCCAAACACACTACAGAATAATTGCAATTCCATGTAGGTTAATGTCCATTTCATGTAAAATCTCCCCAAAACACATGGCAGGACAAATAACGTACCATATCATAATTGGTGTTGGTTAAACTCTATTTCTCTAAGATTACGAATGCCATGAAAATGATTACAAGATTCGAATTAATATAGCTGGAAAAATTCGTAAACCCTGAATTTTTAGTGAATGAACGAAAAATTAATACGACAATGAACATTTCGATCTCTGAAAATCTCTAAAACTACAAACAAAAGTCTGATCTTTGCAAGAAAAAATGGGAACTTTCATTGACTTCGATATGACCTCTACAACTTTTACTTACTTTATTTTGTATTGGTAGATTTTATGGTTTTTACACTTGGTAAATTGTAAAAAAGTGTGTATTAAGTAACTATAAGAAAACAAATAGTTTGTTTGTGCTTAAAAGTACGATTTGGGAAAACTAATGTTAAATGTTATATGAACTAAGTGGTTTTAGAGGTGTTTGAAACCAACAATAAACTAATTTTCTCCAAAACCATGAATGTCATGAAATTTATTGAAAGTTCTGAATATAAAAAGTATGAATAAAAAAAAGGCTGAATGATGCGCAAAAATATACGAAAAGTTGCTAGCAAAAAAATCTGAAAACCTCTAAATATTTGAATGGCTCAAAAAAATAGATCTAATAGGATCAACACAACTCCTATTGACTTCTATGGGACCTTCAATACTTTTACTTTGTATTAGAGTTTTTAGAGGTTTTTACACTTTATAAATCTTGCATTTTTAGCATTTTAGTGAAGTTTAGAAAGAAATCTAGAGAAAAGAAATTGATCCTGGGGAAATAATAGAAATTCGACAGTGTTACAGTGTTACAGTATTGGACTGGGGTCTCTGGGACCCAATGGGGCTGTGACCTCAGGGCCCCCCAGTCACTAAACTCAATGCAAGCCTTCACTTCCACTTGCCCCTTCTAGTGTACCTTTAATTGTGGCTGCCTTGCTACCGCAATCAGAGTAGGGTGGGGGAGGATTGCTGAAAGTCCAGGATTGAAACAGAGATCAGGCCTTTGGTAGTCAGGCCCATAAGGGCTGGGGTCCATCGGGTTTTTTCCCAGTCTTCTGCCAGCCCAGTCCTACCCTGAGGTGTTATATAAAGGATTTATAGGGACCTGTTCCAATATGGATATCTTCTGGTACAGAACGGTTTAACCCTGCTGCCTGTGAAACAATTGGTGGCCTATGGATTTAAGGAAATAGAGATACCAATGAATAAAAAAATATGCTTTTTTCCTTGGCCACCTATGATGACAAAATCAGAAAGCAACAAACTAGATTATCAAATCAATGTAAGTTTCTATATACTTTACATATAACAATTCCCCCAGTTTAATAAACTTCCGATTCTGTATTGTACCTGAAAGCACAGGCAGCACAGAAGAGGTCACTGTACAGAAATAATTCTTTTGTGCTTTTGTGCATTTTGATCCCACTTAGCTCTCCAGCGGCAGGTAGGATTGAGCAATAAGAGAAGTATGAATGCACAGTCATTAATTACACAAAAGATGCATTGATTATTTGTTATGGTATAACAGCCTTCACGCATTTTATTCATGAGTCCTATTGAACTGGACTTATTATAAACACAAGTGAAAATTTTGGTTTTAATATCCCTTCTATGTGTGATAACTTTTACACGCATAAAGCCCACACAATCAATCATATACTTAATAGAAGAGTTCGGGTGTTTTCTCTTGTTCAGTTAATAGCGAAAAACATTAAGTGCTGCATAGACACCCATCTGCTTTATATCTCTGCTGCAATTAAACCCATAGGTCTAAACACACTTTCTCAAATTGCAATAGATTGTATAGATTTAGACTGCAATTGACCTACAGCAGAAAAAATAAGAACCAGACGGAGTTTTTAAATTGGCATCTACCTAGTCTAAAGAGACATTCATTTCCAGGAACGATTTAAGGTGTTACTATGGTAATAGTTTGCATTAAAGAAATAGTTCTTATCTTTTGCAAAAGAGCATTATATATACACATTTTTTAAGAAATGTACAAGTGAACAAGGGAAATGTTATAATAATACTTTTAGAATGCCATTTAAAGTGCCAATTTTTTGGAATGCACGAGGAACCCCAAATCTGGACAATTCTATCGATTGATTGGTAGCAACTTTGCCCCTGCTCTATACTATGTATATTTACATATAATGTACCAAAACCAAGCTATTAATGGGAAAAACTTTGCATAATCTTTTTCAATTGTGAAAACAACGTTTGACTTATTGACAAAAGAAAAAGGCCATATGGAACATCCGAATAGTGGTATCTTGAAGGCTTCAGATCAGTTGACAGTTATCAGTAGGACAAACTGACATATATTGCATTGCAGAGTATATTATTATTATTATCAATAATAATAATAATAACATTATTACTCTTATTTAAGGAAATGTCATACTTTGTTGTGAAATACAATACAGGTATGGAAGCTGTTATCCAGAATGTTCAGGATCATGGGTTTCTATAGTTTGGTTTTTTATACTGTTAGTAATTTAAAGTGGACCTGTCACCCAGACATACAAAGCTGTATGATAAAAGTCCTTTTCAAATTAAACATGAAATCCAAATTCTTTGTTTTACATTGGGTCCCCCATTCTGGTGCACAAACAAGATTCTGAGATGATGCAAGGCTTGCCTTAATAACAGTGTCAACAAAATGGCTCCTGCCTGCTTCCTATACTGATGGAAACCAGATTCAAATAATTTATACAGTGTAATTAAAGTACATTTTGCTTGACTAACATGATAAAATAGTATTTTGAATAATTTTTTGGGGTGACGGGTCCCCTTTAAACATTTATTAACCCAAATAGGTCATGACAGTCAACTTTGTTAACTATATAAAAAAATTATGTCCAGTCCTGATTATTTAGATCGGTGATCCCCAACTAGTGGTTCTCAAGCAACATTGGTCACCAACCCCTTGGATTTTGCTCCCAGATAAGCAGGTGCTTATTCTTGAATTCCTGGCTTGGAGGCAACTTTTGGTTTTACAAAAAAACAGATGTACTGCAAAACAGACCTTCCTGTAGGCTGCCAGTCCACATAGGGGTTACCAAATAGCCAATCACTGCTCTTATATGGTACCCCCAGGAATGTTTGAATGCTTGTTTTGCTCCCCAACTCTTTTTACATTTCAATGTGGTTCGTGGATAAAATAGGTTGGGGTCACCCTGCTTTAGTTAATACTGAAGTGGAACCCCTATCAAGCTCAGCTGATCAGAAGAAAAAGTGGAAATCATACATATAGAACAAACCATATCTATGAACCTGGCTCTGATGGCTCAGCATAAACTTAGCTCCTTTTACATAAATCATTGGAATACGATTTTTCTCTCCAATGAATATATCAACATTGTGCCGTGAGCGGTGTGATGCCAAAACACAGTTTACTCCATCTGTAGCTTTCTAAAGGCTAAAGACACCTGGTGTGTAGGAATACTGCCTTTTGAGTCTAAACCTTTGATGTTTTACATTCAAACTCGATTTGCCCTGGTCTAAAATACAGTAATTTCACAGTAACTAAAACATTTATTAACAAAATGTATTTTCAGATAGTAGGGGTACAGTATGAGGCATTTGAGTGTACTGTATATATAGCATGCCATTTTTTTAATTGATGTTTTCAGCTACCTATTGATACAAACCCTACATTATCGATCATTTACTCATCCACAGATTAGGGGGTAACAAGAGAGATAGCAGAACAATTGCCTGGTGGGGTTCTAGGAGAAGAAGGGGCCCAGTATAGTTCCTGAATGATTATCACTTTCGCTATATGGGCAAAACAATCATTTGTGGAAGGGCAGGAGACCTTCAATGATGTTGATGTTGGAGCTCAGTAACCTGTGTTTACACCAAGTTACATACTCTATATATAAACATACATATCCATTTTATTGCACTTTATATTCACTCCACAAAATTACAAGGAGCTTCCTTAGATTTATTGAACAACTGTTCATTGATACAAATAAATAAAGCTCAGAGCAATAGATCATGTTTTGACCTTCAAGTTAATAACATTGGCTGCAATATTTTACCTTGGCCGGAGCTAGTAACTGTCAGTAATATGTAATAATAAACATTAATAATGTCACCAAAAAAGCGCCCGCATGTCACATCGCAGTGCATAAGTGTAGCTGGCAGTTCCGATATAAATCTACAGTGCTGTAAATAAACACAGAGGCTAATAATCCATAAAGCAGAAATAGACACAGTGCAGTGGTGGAGCTCTACAGAACTTTCACCGAGGTTCGAAAATGAAATAAACATAAATATGAAAAAGACCTTATTCATTAATATGTTCACAATTCTGCTTCATAGCCTAAGGAAATAGTTTATTTTGAACCATATGCCATACCGTATCCACACATACACTCTGTTGACGAATAGGTGTGAATGTCCAACTCCAACAGTGTCTTGCTCCCAAGCTTATTCCACGGCAAGACAATGATCCCTTTCCAAATTGACAGTCAGTTTTGTTCAACCATTGGGGGTAAGAAACAAAAAATCCACAGTAACCTTTTCAGAGTTCTTCAAGAATTTTTATTTTTGCATAAAACTGAATAAAGGAAATACATCCTAATTTTACAGATGAAAACAGGAGCCAATGGGATTATGTAAAGTAAAGATGTTGCACAAGGAGGTTTCAGGTGTGGTGTATTTGCAGGTTACAAGATACAGAATTGGGTGCAATCTACCATGTTTTTTGTACTTTATGCCCTTAACAAGAGGGGGATGGCAAATCAGGGATCTCATGCTGCAATGGGACCCTGTTCTTTAACCCTGTACAGGACAAAGCTGCCTTGCACATTGTGACACTGCATTCTGCACATAGGCTTGCCACCTGGGGGGTATTTCATCAGCCTAGATGGTAAAATAGCAGCCAAGACCAGGGTCAGTATTACAAATTTACTAGGGATGCACCGAATCCAGGATTCGGTTCGGGATTCGGCCAGGATTCGGCCTTTTTAAGCAGGATTCGGATTCAGCCGAATCCTTCTGCCTGGCCGAACTGAAACCAAATCCTAATTTGCATATGTAAATTAGGGTCAGGGAGGGAAATCACGTGTTTTTTTTTCACAAAACAAGGAAGTAAAAAATGTTTTCCCCCTTCCCACCCCTAATTTGCATATGCAAATTAGGGTTTGGATTCGGTATTCGGCCAAATCTTTCACAAAGGATTCGGGGATTCGGCCGAATCCAAAAAAGTGGATTCGGTGCATCCCTAAAATTTACCCTCTTGTCCCACCCCAGATCCATAATGATTGACCCCAATTCCTACTCAATCTGACCTTCATCCCAATCCCCAAGCATCTGCCCCATGGTCCGCCCATTGATGTTATTGCTTTACCCATTGATGCCATTGATCCACCCATTAAATAACTGTTCTGTCCCTCCTATATCATTGGCCCACTCCCAGCATGTTCTGGACAATAGTCATTAATTGGCAAACCTATCTGTACCTCCCTTGAGATTTTGTATTTGGTGTGAAGTAGAAAGCACAATCAAACCCTAGACCAGTGATCCCCAACCAGTGGCTTGTGAGCAACATGCTACTCACCAACCCCTTGCTTTTTGTTCACAGTGACCTCAAAGCAGATGCTTATTTTTGAATTCCAGGCTTGGAGGCAAGTTTTGGTTGCATAAAAAACAGATGTACTGCCAAACAGAGCCTCCTGTCGGCTGCCAGTCCACATAGGGGCTACCAAATAGCCAATCAAAGCACTTCATTTGCACCATCCACGAACATTACTCATGATTGTGTTGCTCCCCAACTCTTTTTACATCTGAATGTGGCTCACAGGTAAAAAAAAGCTTGGGGATCCCCGCCCTAGACAGAAGTGCTCTCTGAATCCTGGTTTCCCTGAAGTTCTATTTGTGGTTTTAATTTAATGCCCCTAATATATTTTGACAGTGAAACTTTACTCTAACCTAAAATGAGTGAATTATGGTTAAAAATATTTACTCTGATGCATGGGAGAGACTTGGAGTGGGGAGGGACTGGTATTAATACACAAGTTTGTGTTTAGGATTACGCTACATTATTCATGCAGTCAAGCTTTATTTTTAAACAGCATTTTTATGCATATGTTTGTGCAACCTTATGTGGGTATCACTTTGTCTAATTAATCCTTTTTGCCTAATGATCATATTACCATACCCAGTTCTTTTAAAGTTTAAAGGGGAATGGAAGTTGGTTTTTGCATACCGCTCTCTAATAATAACCGAGTCCCTCTGAAAAATGCCCAATGGGGGATGTTTGGAAAACATACAGTAAGGAGCATGTGTGATTGGATCGAGCTAACAAGAGGCATATCATCTACAAATTCATCTTGATAAGTAAAACAAACACAGTTGATATTGAATTTCAGTCTTTGTCCTCTCCTTAAATTGTTCACACACAAACTAGTGGATTATACCATTCCATATATATATATTGGAATATGTATGTTATTATAAGGGCTGTGCTCCTTTGGCCAACTGATTGAAAGTACAATGCAACAACAGCAGCATTCCCTCTTCTGTGCTGAGAAATCTCTGTCACTTTCCTACATGTTCACAGCAGAGCTGTAAATAAATCTGCCAGAAGGTGTCAATGCTAGCACATTGGGCAGAACTTGGTATGTTAAAGGGGATGGAAAGTTAGAAATAATATAAGATGTTGCCTAATGAAGACAAATGTAATTCTAAGCAACTTTCTGCTGTTAATTCAATAATTTTCAGTGGTTTTAAAGGTTATTTGTATATGGGATTGCAGTTCTAAAGAGTATTTGCCTGTCCAATTCTGCACTGCTGGTTCTGACTTTTGCAATGTAGCAGAAATCAAACAACCTCCAGCTAAGACTCTGTCTTTTTAATGCCTTGTACATGACTTCACAGTTCTGTTAATTCTCTGTTTTTCTACAGTTTATAGTTTAAACAGTCAGAAGCAGCAGTGCAGAGAATGATGATCCTTGAACATCAGAATGTAAGAAGGGGACCAGGAAGGGGAGGTAAGGGAGGAGCTAGTGCTGAGAAGGGAAACAAGCATGGTTATGAGCGGTTAAAAGGGTATATATATATATATATATATATATATATATATATATATATATATATATATATATATATATATTTATATATATATTTATATATATATATATATATATATATATATATATATATATATATATATATATATATATATATATATATATATATATATATATATATATATATATATATATATATATATATATATATATATATATATACTATATATATGACCATTATTTGTTTGGCAATGTGTTAAATCCTAGGAGTGCTGTCCTTGTGCTGTGCATTTTTTCCGTACCACTACAGGTATGGGACCTGTTAACCAGAATGCTAGGGACCTGGGGTTTTTGGATAATAGATCTTTCTGTAATTTGAATCTTCATACCTTAAATCTACTAAAAAATCTCTGTCACTTTCCTACATGTTCACAACAGAGCTGTAAATAAATCTGCCAGAAGGTGTCAATGCTAGCACATTGGGCAGAACTTGGTATGTTAAAGGGGATGGAAAGTTAGAAATAATATAAGATGTTGCCTAATGAAGACAAATGTAATTCTAAGCAACTTTCTGCTGTTAATTCAATAATTTTCAGTGGTTTTAAAGGTTATTTGTATATGGGATTGCAGTTCTAAAGAGTATTTGCCTGTCCAATTCTGCACTGCTGGTTCTGACTTTTGCAATGTAGCAGAAATCAAACAACCTCCAGCTAAGACTCTGTCTTTTTAATGCCTTGTACATGACTTCACAGTTCTGTTAATTCTCTGTTTTCTACAGTTTATAGTTTAAACAGTCAGAAGCAGCAGTGCAGAGAATGATGATCCTTGAACATCAGAATGTAAGAAGGGGACCAGGAAGGGGAGGTAAGGGAGGAGCTAGTGCTGAGAAGGGAAACAAGCATGGTTATGAGCGGTTAAAAGGGTATATATATATATATATATATATATATATATATATATATATATATATATATATATATATATATATATATATATATATATATATATATATATTTATATATATATTTATATATATATATATATATATATATATATATATATATATATATATATATATATATATATATATATATATATATATATATATATATATATATATATATATATATATACTATATATATGACCATTATTTGTTTGGCAATGTGTTAAATCCTAGGAGTGCTGTCCTTGGTGCTGTGCATTTTTTCCGTACCACTACAGGTATGGGACCTGTTAACCAGAATGCTAGGGACCTGGGGTTTTTTGGATAATAGATCTTTCTGTAATTTGAATCTTCATACCTTAAATCTACTAAAAAATCTACTAAAAAATCTACTAAAAAATCTACTAAAAAATCTACTAAAAAATCTACTAAAAAATCTACTAAAAAATCATGTAAACATTAAATAAAACCAATGGATTAGTTTGGCTTCCAATAAGGATTAATTATATCTTAGTTTGGATTAAGTACACAATATTGTTTTATTATTGCAGAGAAAATGGAAATTGTTTTTAAAAATCAGAATAATATAGATAAAATGGAGTCTATGGGAGATGGCCTTTCTGTAATTTGGAGCTTTCTGTATAAAGAGTTTCTGGATAACAGATCCCATACCTGTACCGCTAAAAACGCAGCAAGAGCTGGTTAAAAAAATCCTTGCTAACAAAATCCCTACTGAAATATATTCCGACATATTCAGAAGAGCAAGTATCATCTTTGCATTATGACTTTTCGGATAAGATATTTTTACCAGCATCTCCCGAATTACCTATTATACTATTTATACACTATAATTGAGTCCACGGCTGTCCTGGAGATATGCTTGTATTATTCAGCACAGCGGTGCTCAAAGAATAAAATATTCTCCCAGTCTCTTCTCGTGGAGTGATGAAAAGTGCTCCTTGGATATAAAGATTTTCATTTTCGGACAGAGAGCCCTTCAACGGCTCCTGAAAATAGATATTTCTAGGTGATACTTTGAAAGGATCTAATCTGTAAACATTGCCCGTCTCTGCGATAATGCAATCCGGTGACAGGAGCTGCCGTCCTCGTGTTATGCTGAGTGACAGCCAGGGAGAGAAATGTCTGGCTCGTTTATGGAAGAGCACCATTTATTGTCTTGGCTCTCTGGGTGGAGAGGAAGCTTCTTTATTTTTGAGGTATCCAGTAAAATAATAAGTGTAGACCCTGCTGTGAACCCTCTATCTTGCTGAGATACCAAAGTTATAAAAAAATCATGAATCCATCTATGATGTCAGGCAGAGTTGACATATCCATCTGTCCATATGAATCCATAGCCATAAGTAGGGTCCATTGATGCTTTACATGATGGTGCCATGTAAGAATACTTAAATCAAAAAGATTTTTATTATTGTTACACTGGGGTATCCAGAGGAGGAGGGTGACACCAACTGAAGGTTTCCAATAATGACTCCAAGGGAGTATCTAACAATACTTATAATTATTTTCTCATTGTCTATCCCTTATTTAAATAAGGCCATTGAGATAAGAAGTGTCATGGAGGCACCCATATAATACACAAAGACACCAAATTTAATTTTATACAAACTATGGCGGGTTTAAGACATTTAAACAACATCAGCACATGATAGATCCATTCTAAAGGATTTGGCTTAAGCATCAAAATCATGATGCGGGCCTAGGCAAGGCCTGTGGGATAGAGGCCAATCCACACACCAATGCTGTTCTCTTCTGATTCGATTTTCTAACCTATCAGGCAGGTGGTAAGCAGCGTACATGGGTCAATGAGATGGCTACTCACTCTAGGAGACTTATCAGCAGTCTATATTGACACCAATGCTGTTCTCTTCTGATTCGATTTTCTAACCTATCAGGCAGGTGGTAAGCAGCGTACATGGGTCAATGAGATGGCTACTCACTCTAGGAGACTTATCAGCAGTCTATATTGCACGAATGGTTCAGCTCAATCTAGTCAGTGGCTGACTCAGGATATGATTCAAAAAGCTTTAATACAAATTAATGTAAACAAGGCTCCAGGGCCTGATGGCATACACCCCCGGGTTCTAAGAGAGCTTAGTTCAGTTTTAGACCAGCCCTTATTTCTGATTTTCTCAGATTCACTGTCATCTGGTATGGTGCCTATGGATTGGAGAAAAGCTGATGTTATTCCAATATTTAAAAAGGGATTACGATCTCAGCCTGGCAATTATAGGCCAGTAAACTTGACATCTGTGGTGGGCAAATTATTTGAAGGCTTGTTAAGGGATCACATTCAAAATTTTGTCCTAATGAATGGCATTATGAGCAAGAATCAGCATGGCTTTATGAAGGATAGGTCATGTCAGACGAATTTGATTGCATTTTATGATGTGGTAAGTAAGATTCTGGATAGTGGGGAGGCAGTAGATGTGATCTATTTGGATTTTGCCAAAGCGTTTGATACTGTGCCCCACAAACGACTGCTTTCTAAACTAAGGTCTGGTGGGCTTAATGAAGTCGTTTGCACATGGATAGGAAACTGGCTACAGGATCGGGTACAGAGGGTGGTTGTTAATGGGACATTCTCTACTTGGAGTAAGGTTCTTAGTGGGGTCCCCCAGGGCTCAGTATTGGGTCCACTTTTATTTAACTTGTTCATTAATGACTTAGGGGAGGGTGTTGTAAGTAATGTATCAGTGTTTGCAGATGACACAAAATTATCCAGCCTAATTAATTCCATCCAGGATGTGGCATCCTTGCAACAGGATCTTGACAAACTGGCAATCTGGGCAGCTAAGTGGCAAATGAGATTCAATGTTGATAAATGTAAAGTCATGCACCTGGGATGTAAAAATATCCAAGCCACTTATACCCTTAATGGGACTGCACTAGGCAAATCCATTATGGAAAAGGACCTTGGAGTCCTTGTAGATGATAAACTTGGCTGTAGCAAGCAATGCCAGTCAGCAGCATCAAATAAGGTCTTGAGCTGTATTAAAAGGGGCATAGAGTCACGGGAGGAGGGGGTCATTCTTCCACTGTATAGAGCACTTGTAAGGCCCCATCTAGAATATGCCGTACAGTTTTGGTCTCCATCACTCAAACAGGACATTATTGTATTAGAGAGGGTACAGAGAAGGGCAACTAAGCTGGTAAAAGGTATTGAAAATCTTAGCTATGAGGAAAGACTGGCCAAATTGGGGATGTTCACGCTAGAGAAGAGGCGCTTAAGGGGTGATATGATGACTATGTACAGATGAAGCCACTTGGATTTGTGAGATAAATGCGTCATGACTCATGGTTAATTGAAGAAACTGCGTTATCTAAAGTCATCTTAACTCATTTAATGCATTTAACCTTTCCATTAGCATACCAAAGCACCATTGTGAACAATGGTGAATTCCTTAATTAGATGGGATGTTGTGACGCAGTTTTCTGTGTTAAATGAGATAAATGGGATATCTGTGTTTAGTTATTCTGTGTCAAACAGACAAACCAAAGTGGCTGCATCTGTATAAATATATAAGGGGATCATATAACAATCTCTCTAATGCTTTATTTACCAGTAGGTCTTTCCAGCTGACACGAGGTCACCCATTCCGATTAGAAGAAAAGAGGTTCCGCCTAAATATTCGGAAGGGGTTTTTTACAGTGAGAGCTGCGAAGATTTGGAATTCTCTCCCTGAATCAGTTGTACAGGCTGATACATTAGATAGCTTTAAGAAGGGGTTGGATGGCTTTTTAGCAAGTAAGGGAATACAGGGTTATGGGAAATAGCTCATAGTCCAAGTTGATCCAGGGACTAGTCCGATTGCCATTTTGGAGTCAGGAAGGAATTTTTCTCCCTCTAAGGCAAATTGGAGAGGCTTCAGATGGGTTTTTTGCCTTCCTCTGGATCAACTGGCAGATAGGTAGTTAATAAACAAAAAAAAAAAAAAGGTTGAACTCGATGGACATGTGTCTTTTTTCAACCTTACTTACTATGTTACTATGTTACTATGTTACCAGTATGGATTGGCTAGTTTAAGAGTAGTCATTGGAAGAATTCATCTGACAGTTTTTTTGGAAATACCCAACCATAGACAGTTTCTATTTCCAAAAAACTGTCAGATGACACTCTCTTCATGGATGTAAGGTCATTTATTACCAAGAAAGATCATCCTGCATCTGATTATTGGCTTGACCCCTATCTGAGGCATTCTATTTCTATTGATTTGTAATGAGTTGACCATAATCTCACAGAAAATTCAGGGACAATTTGGTCTTTCAAATAGAAACCAGCTGGCACCAAAAATACACTCACTGCAGTTCTTGCTTTCAAAATAATTACAATTCATCTAAATCTCTTTTGCACCTCTCTAATCACTGCCTCTAAATTATAGGGTAGTATCAACAAAAGCAGGAGGGGTGGAAAATGTGTGGATTTCTGCAACTGCAATATGATAAAAAAAATATTACGAAAAATCTAGTATTTTTAATGAATGTGCATGCAAAGAGCATTGGAGAATGTTACACTGGGGCATGGCAGGCTCATGGGAAATGTAAAGAATGACAATAAGGTGATGGGGATTTATAGAATTGTATCTTAGTGCATTAGATAATACAAACACTGGAAAAGACCAACGCCACAGCACAATCAGGGGCCATTCTATTGTTGGGAAGGTTAATGAAAGAAATAATATTATCACAAAATCTCTCTCTCTCTCTCTCTCTCTCTCTCTCTCTCTCTCTCTCTCTCACTCTCTCTCTCTCTCTCTCTCTCTCTCTCTCTCTCTTTATATATATATATATATATACTTTATATATACACAGCATATATTTATTAATGGCTGGTACTGTAAAAAATGGCACATTTCTAATAACATGCGTAGGCTGAAATCACTGAATTGGAATCTAACACATTAGAGAGTGCTAATAGAGGCCAAAAACTGAGAGACAGGATTAGACCTAAGGGGATGCTTTTATCAGTGCCTGTAACCATTTAGGCGGCTGAGACCTGGTACCTGGGGAATTCACTGAAGCATCAATTAATACAAAAGTCTAATCAAAAAATGAAATAGAATAAATAATATTTTTTGGCTCACTACAACGTTTAATAACAGCATACACATAAAGCATATTTATAAATAGCAGGAGAATATAGTTTTGTTATGTGACGGCATGTAGGAACCAAAGGGAGAAGCAAAGCTCAAATTCAAGGGGGTGCCAAATATTAGGACACCCCCCAAAATTGTAATGGCTTACCTGATACCTCGGGCCAGTTCTTCTGTTCAGGGTTGGACTAGGCCAATGGGCCCGGGGCAAACCAGATGAAAAGAACAGATGGAACTCCACCAACCCAGACCCACTCTCTGAAAACCCTTGGTGCTGCCCTTCTGACCTTCCCCCCAGACCAGATTGGAGGAAGCTTTCAGCTGGGACAGGGGACCTGGGGGTTGTGTGCAGGCTCCTGAAGCTGCAGCCCTGGTGGGCCCCAGACTACCCAATCCGACACTGCTCCTGTTAGCAGATTCTCTTTGTCCCTTCTCCTTTCTTTAAATTCCAGTGCCCTATGCATGCACAGTAGAAAAAAAAACCAGCTTTTGTTTGTTAAAGTTTGGCTTTTAACGCTGCTCAGCATATGTGCCCACACTAAGAAAGATGGAAGGAAGAAAGAGGATCGGTCGCTCGCAAGTTCCCCGGCTGGTGCAGTTTTCTGCTAACAGGAGCGCCACCGGCCTGGGTATTAGGTAAATTATTACAATCCTGCGGGTTGCCCTAACATTTGGCACCCCCCTTTGAACTGGGGCTTTTGTTCTCCAAACATCCCAGGAATGTTTACAGTAAAGGGCACCATTGGTCAGGTGTTAGTAGACCCATGAGACTAAAGCTGATCATACATGGTAAGGCAAACTGATCTTTACTTGCTTTGGCCACCAACATTTTTGTACCACAAGGGGATAATCCAATCATTTGGATGGGATTGTACTATACTATAGGCTAGACTTGTCGGGAGAGGTTCCCCTTCCTGCAGGATTTTTTAACTGTGTATTTATTGTCCCATGCATGGAGTGTCCAGGAAGGCTCAATGAATAAGACAATAGGTTTGGTCTAGAGACATCAGTAGGCTGCTTTACCCATGTATGGCTAGATTAACGTTAAATCAGTTATCATTTACATTGCTTTGAGCTTTACCACATAACAAATACAACTGGTGATGCCCATGGCCACATACCTTTGAAGAGATAAGATGTATACCCTACCAAATATCAGATGTAATCGACTAACCCACAAACTAGCCTTTGATGACAGTTGTAAATGACGCCTGTTTAAAGCAGTTCTGTATGTAGATGAACCGCACCTATCACCTTTCCTATGATGATCCTGCTTAGGTGGTGCAGAGCTCCCTAGACGGTCGGCAGACGTTCATACAATGTAGATAATTTCAAAAAGAGAGTCGTATGTATTGGGGAGCTTACCCCTTTTATTGTGACCACCTGTGCATCAACGTTTCGACGGGGTTTCCCCTCCCTTCGTCAGGCCTGTTTAAAACATCAATGTTTCATCGCTATATTGGCCTTTCACTAAATCTCCTCTTTAATTGTATTTGCCCAATAAGCAATCTTGAGAGGAATACATTAAATCTTCCCACAAATGAATTGGCTAACCCTGTCCATTACAATAGTGATTATGATGAAAAATGCCTCCCACCACCTTACATTACAGTCACGCCACTCTTGCCTTATGTGCATTTTAGAAATCCCATCAGGCATTTCACAAATTATTTCTACCATAATTGAAAAAAAAAATGTTATTGCAATTAGTTTCTTTATATTAATTTCCCCTTTTTTCCAGTTTTTTTAAAGTAATTTTTTAATCTCTTGTTGCTAAGTAACACCGTTTCAGTATATATATCCCCTCAAACCAATTGTTATAAGGGTTATTAGTTTTTTAAAACGCAGAGGGGGCTCCACTCTAGCAAGTCCACAAGGTGACAATATGGTATCCCCAGCGATGTATTTATTTGCTGGAGAGGTTTGTTTATGAAGCAACAATTTCAAAAAAGATTATTTAACATTTCTCCAATATATTGATTTTTCAGTCAAGGTTTGACCTTCACTGAATCTAGATGTTTTATTAAAAGCTATTTGTGCCTGTACTGTGATATTAAATGTTTCAGGACAGCTGGAATGATGATTGAATACGTCATTGTTTGCAGTTTCCTTTGAAGTTTGAGCACTCTTAATAATTTATAGCCCGTTACATCATGTGACCTCTGGGGGATTTGGTTTTAATCTTAAAGGCACACCAGACGGTTTTGTAGTACTTTGTTGTTTGTCCTTTACTAAATGGGAAGAATGTGTTTATTTTATTCATGTTGCAGGGCTTCAACATAGATGCTTCTATAATCAGAGGTCCCCAATTTTTTTTTTTTTTTTACCTATGAGCCACATTAAAATATAAAAACAATCAGGGGAGCAACACAAGGGTAAAAAAAAAAGTTCCTGGGGTTGCCAAATAAGTGTTGTGGCTGGCTATTTGGTAGCCCCTATGTGGAATGACAGTCTACAGGAGGCTCTGTTTGGCAGTACATTTGGTTTTTTTGCAACAAAAACCTCCAAGCCAGTAATTCAAAAATAAGTTCCTGTTTTGAGGCCACTGGGAGAAACATCCAAGGGTTTGGAGTACAACATGTTGCTGCAGAGCCACTGGTTGGGGATCACTGTTCTATATAGTATATGCATTAATACTATACAATCAACACAATGAGGAATCCTGCCTGTCCAATATCTCATTCTGGGTGCTGGTATTGGATGATCAGCCCTGGTTTGCATCAACATTCCTATTCATACCAAATGTGTTCAGTTGGGTTGAGACCAGGGCTTTGTTCAGGCCAGTCAAGTTCTTACCCTCCCATCTCAGCAAACTCATGTATGTACTTTACTGATGTCATCATCCTACTGCATGAGTTTTTATCCTGCTTAAACAGCAAAGAGCCTTCCCACAATGGGTAGACCTCCTGACCTCCTTCCCACAATGGTCCAAAAGACCTCCTGTCACTCCAACCATTGTGTTTAGAGCTCTAGGAAGACTGTATTTTTATTGCTTAGATATTATATATGGATTTTGTCTGTAAGATTTGCATCATGGACACCCTTGTTAATATTTCAGTGTGCTAGAGCCAGATCATCAGTCCTGGGCCATCTTGCCAGAGGAGTAAAGACACTATAACATGAAGACACACAAGCACACTGAATTCTGAGAAAAAAAACTTTGAGAATTTTACAGTGTGCAGAGCTATCGGAATTGTGTCAAGCTTAGGTGTCAACGCTGTGATAAATGTGAAGCAATATGTAAGCAATTCTTGAGTCTGTCACATTGGCTGTGGAGCAATGTGTCATACCAGATATACAGAGCAAAGTGTGAATCAAGGGCACTGGTAGGTGGGAGTACATAGACTGTAGTAACTTTCAAAATTCAATATCTCAAAGCCTAGCTACAGCAGGAATATTCTTAGACCTAGGTCTCAGCATAGTATAATATAGTACTAAGTAAATTACAGTATCATTGATGAATAGACTAGAGTTCTCTAGTGATTTTCAGTCTAAACTTTTTGCCATAGTGAGATTCAGGGAGTTTGTACTTCAAGAAAATCATCTGCAACTGGTCATCATTCAGGGTCGGACTGTCCCACCAGTATACTGGGGGAAATTCTATTGGGCCTGACCAAGTGGGGCAGGTGGCATGAGCAGTACCAGTAGTGGAAGGGGGTGAGAGTTGATGTGGTTGGTGCGGCACTTAAGTTCAGGTCCTATGGTGGTCCTCATTCAGAGCATGACTTCATTGGAGGTGGTTATCTATAGCAGGAAGCACAGCGAACTCTAGGCATGGTGATAGACTACTAATTTTTAATTATTCAGCAATATCTGAACTGTGGTCCATCTGGACCCAGGTGGTGTCAATAAAGTCCACTGCACTGGTTATAGGGGAACCCTAACTGTTAATTTATATGAGGGCCCCAAGATTTCTGGAGTCTGAGGTGATATACAACACACTGTCCTGCGATTTCCATGCAACTCATTGTCCTTTACAGATCTGTGCTCAGTGATCTAATTAACCTAACTTCTGATAATCTGTTCTTAAAGGATAAGTAAACCTTTAAAATAAGTGAATGTAAAATTGATGAGGTTGCTATTCCAAGCACGTTTGCAATGTGCATTCATTATTTATTTTGCTTTTATTCCAAGATATTAAGTGATACATGTACTGTTAATATGAATGAATTTAGTTACAACAGCTCCAGTTTATGACCAGTCTGACCACCAAGTAGTCAAGGAAGTTGTCAGGAGAAAGAAAGAGAGGCTGCTTTGATGTTCTTCTGCTTAGGAAAGATTTGAGAAAGGTTTCTATTTTTTTCCTAAGCAGAAGAACATCAGAGCAGCCTCTTTCTTTCTCCTGACAACTTCCTTGACTACTTGGTGGTCAGAATAGTCAGAAACTGACCAGCAAGTGGCGCTGTTGGGACAAAATTCATTCATATTAACAGTACTTGTATCCCTTAATATCTTGGAATAAAAAACAAATAAATAATGACTGTACATTGCAAAAGTGCTTATAATACCCCCCTCATCAGTTTTACATATACTGATTTTAAACGTTTACTTATACTTTAAGAGCAGAGCATGTTTTTCAAAGGCAGTAGATGGTCCACAGGTCAGCAGTGAATATAACGAAAATGTCGTAATTTCCAACTTTAAAAATTGCTCTTTGAGAATGATTAATTGACTATGCTTCAAATCCCTAAAAATAATGTGTCTGTGTTAAAAAATATATTGATCTTCAAATTGGGCAAGAAAAAAGTCTGCCTACAAACCAAAAAGAAGCAAACCTGAGCCTTAGACACAGTTCATTTGATAAAAGGGTAACTGGAATACGTTTTCACATTTAGGGGGTTATTTATCAAAGGTTGAATTTTAGCAATATGTGAGCTTTTTTATACCTTGAAGGAACTCGAATGAAGTCATGAATCGAATGGTTTCTAATTTACTGTAAGAAAAACTCAAATGGAAAAAAACTTGAATCAGCGAGTTCCGGGTTAACAACCATAAAACTCAAATTGGTTGAGTTTTTTCTCTGAAAAAAACCCCTCAAAACCATCAAGTTTATCGAGTTTGACAATCAGCAGTGAATATAAAGAAAACGTCGTAATTATCAAAAAAAGTGTAAACATCATGAAGGTTATTCACATGTTCAAATGGTTCAAGGGACCTCTGCCATTGACTGCTACATGACCTCGACAGGTTTTAGCTGGAGTATTTTCGGATTTGAGGTATTTCTTGGGTCAGGTATAATAAATATCGAAATTCCCATTAGCCTTTTCTTATTTCTACTGTTATCATCCCATATGACAGATGTAGCACTGTCTACATCTAATTGCTGTAAGATTGGGAATTTAATGTCAAGTTCTTTGGTCCTAGGAGGTCCAGTCTGGCAATGTTAGCAAATGTCTGTAACACTGGACCCCAATATGCACCTGTAACACTTTTTCAAAACAGATAATTAGTCATGGGCGAATTTGTCCCGTTTTGGGCATCTAAATTATTTTGATGCCTGTGACAATTTTTATACACGCGCCTATTTTGGCCAAGTGCATCAAATTCAATAGGCATCCAAATAATTCTAACACGTGACAATTTTTATGTCCACGACTATTCTGACACAAGCCCAATATTTTTGACGCAGCAGATTTTTCACTGCAGTTTCGCAAATGTATTTGCTGCCAGCATAACGCGAAAATTCAACTCAAAATCGCTCTTGGTGAATTTATTTGCCTATCACTACATATAATGGCTATGAGATTTTACAACTACAGAAAAAAATACAAATTCATAAATACATTGGAAAACTGAAGAAACAATGCAATGATTTGGAGTAATTCCATAGGGGCCATGTAACATTTGTAGGGAAGGGTGCAAAATGCAAAAATCCACCATGTTTGTAGGAGAACTGCTGCAGATCTCTAAGCTCCATTTTAGCAATGCTGAATGCATGGTCTGAATGAAGGTCTGCAGAGACTGAAGGACCTGTGGCAATTCACCTACGTGCAAGTCTGGTGCCGTACAAAAAACATGGTGGATTGCTCTTTGAATAAGAGGCACACATTTGCACCCCTTAGTGCTCTTGTTCTTCCATCAGAGGTGTAGGTAAATGACCCCTGATGTCTTTTGGTTATTGAAAACCTTGTTGTTGACATGCAGCCCTATAAAATAAAAAATATTCAGACAAACTGCAAATATTCGTAGGTTATTGATGTCTGCCTTACTTAATAAGTAGACATGACGGTACCTCAGAAGATGTAGTAGATCAGCTGAGCGACGGTGGAGAAAGTCACGAACTGATCCTGACTTCATCCACTTCAAATTCATGCTCTCCTGCTATAACCGAGCTCTATCATTAGCCAAAGAACAATACTTCTCTTCTCTAATATCTACTATGTCCTCCAAACCATAGCAGCTGTTTGCCACATTTAACTCACTCCTATGCCCCCCCTCCACCTATTAATATTACCGCCCAAGACCTTGCTCATTTCTTTAATGAAAAAATCGATCTCATTAGGCTGAACATACCGTCCGACAACAATCTCAGACCAACGTGCAGTCCACTCACATCTACTTTGCACTCCTTCACCCCTGCAACTCTAGATGAAGTTAGCAAACTTCTAGACTGCTCAAAACTCTCCACCTGTTCCCTTGACCCCATACCCTCTCGCCTCCTCCACCCAATCTCTGATACACTCTCTCCTGCACTTACCCAACTATTTAATCTTTCACTCTCTACTGGTACCTTTCCATCATTATACAAACAAGCACTAATCACTCCTATTCTCAAAAAACCTTCCCTTGATCCCAGCTGTACCACTAACTATCGACCGGTCTCCCTTCTTCCATTCGCATCCAAATTACTAGAAAGGCTTGTTTACAAACGCCTGATCCAGCATCTCACTCACAACTCCCTCCTCGACCCCTTGCAATCTGGCTTCCGCCCATCACACTCGACTGAAACTGCACTCACCAAAGTAACCAATGATCTTCTATTGGCAAAGTCTTAAGGTCACTATTCCATTCTAATCCTTCTAGATCTCTCTGCAGCCTTTGACACAGTTGACCACACACTCCTCCTTGACATTCTACACTCATCTGGCATTCGGGACACTGCTCTTTCATGGTTTACATCTTATCTGTCTGACTGTTCCTTTAAAGTTTCCTTCTCTAACTCTACTTCTACTACTTTCCCACTCTCTGTTGGAGTTCCTCAAGGCTCTGTTCTTGGCCCCCTGCTGTTCTCGCTCTATACAACTTCACTAGGAAAACTTATTCAGTCATTTGGACTTCAGTATCAACTTTATGCTGATGACACCCAACTCTACATGTCTACTTCTGATCTTTCTAATTATGTCCTTTCCCAAGTCACAGACTGTCTCTCTGCTGTCTCCTCCTGGATGTCACAGCGCCACCTGAAACTGAACCTTTCAAAAACAGAACTCATTATATTTCCTCCAAGATCTTCCCCCGTCCCTCAGATATCACTCACCGTAAACAACACAACCTTTCATTCCACCACACAGGCACGCTGCCTAGGAGTTATCGTAGACTCACATCTGTCTTTTTCACCACACATTTAAACACTTGCAAAATCTTGCCGTATTCAACTGCGCAACATTGCTTGAATACGACCATATCTCAGCTCAGAATCAACTAAAACACTGATTCAGTCTCTCATCATCTCCTGCCTTGATTACTGCAACTTACTCCTCACAGGTATTCCAACAAGTCACCTTTCACAACTCCAATCTGTTCTAAACGCGGTCGCTAGACTCATTCATCTAGCTCGCCGCTCAACATCAGCTGCTCCCATATGTATGTCCCTTCACTGGCTCCCAATCTCTTCTTGAATCAAATTCAAATTACTTACACTCACATTCAAGGTCCTTAATAATGAAACCCCTCCCTATAATTCATCTCTAATCTCCAAATACTCTCCTTCACGAAACCTTCGCTCTGCTTCTGATCTTTGCCTCACTTCTCCTCTGACCACTTCTGCCCATTCTCGTCTACAAGACTTCTCTCGGGCTTCTGCTTTTCTCTGGAACTCTCTGCCACAAGCTCTCAGACTTTCTCCTTCTTTCCAAACTTTCAAGCGCTCCTTAAAGACCCACCTGTTTAAAGAGGCTTATTCGATGTATCTTAATTAATCATTGCTGTATCAAAAATGGCAAAGTGTTTATATAATCCTAATGTCTCAATTGTACCCTAACCTTTACTTTGTAAACTCTAGGTCCTTCTAACCCTATTGTACTCTGTAATCCTTGTTTGTTATCCACCATTTATTCCCTGTTTGCTATAACTTCAGTAAAGCACTGCGTATCTTGACAGCACTATATAAATAAATGATGATGATGATGATGATTTACTGAAAATTAGGTATTATGCAATTATTCACCAATGAAGTAAATTATTTCTCACTGGTAAATCAGAGATGCCTCAACTCACTTGTAGGTACGAAGGTAGTGAAGGTAGGTATACAGTTTGTTGAATATCTAATCTCCAGATGAAGATAATAAAGAGATGTAACCATAACATCTCTCCTATAACTGGTAACAGAGCACCTACGCCAAGAGCACTAGTTTAAGCAAGGACATCATGCATTTTAGTTTTCAACTCTGCCAGAGTGATAATTCTTTACTTCTCACCCCGGACAGAACCATTGCATTGTCTATTAATCTATGGCCCAATGATGGTCTGCATTCCAACAAGTATCCATGGATCCAACTCACAATCCAAAGCAATGTAACAGATCTGCAGATGCTCCTTTCCCATAGGAATGTTGTGTAGCAGTTGTGAGGGACAGAAGGAGCTAGTTGTGATGGATGAGGTGGCTGCACAGTATATTGATTTACCAGAGGTCCCAGCAAGATTCTCCTTGAATCAACAATTCAGCTCGGTTCTTTTATGGGCATGCGACAGTGTCTGCAGACAGGGAGCGGGAGATTCTGTGCCGCTGGCAAAACAGCACAGTCGTGTTTTCTGCTTTTTGGTTTTGGATGTTGAAATAAATGTGAAATCCTCTGGGCAGCAGATGCAGAGATATTATTGAGGACAACGAAATGATTTAAATGAGGTTCCACGCTTGAGTAATTAGTGTCTGAGGAAAAGCAATTATAAAGATCCATAAAACAAGGTATCTTTCATTTATTAGAAGAGAGCTAGCCCCCTCGAGGAGTTTGTCATTAAACAAACTGATATATTTTATATAGGCACAACATTAATCCACCAAAGTAGGGGAATATTCACCTTGCAGAACAATATCAACCCCCAATCAACACAATGAGAAAAATGTGACATATATGTAAATACAAAAAGCGAGATTTATAGAAAGGTATATTGATGATAAATCAACAGAAAATGGAGAGGATATATAAATACCTACACATTGATTTGAAGATTCATAAAATACCGGTATATTTCCCTAAGGACAATCTATAAAATTAATTCCGAAGATGGCTTAACATGATAATGTTCCACCACTAAGAGCTGGGGACTGAAAAGAATTGATACAGGGAGTTAATTCCCAAAGACACTGTAAGCTGTACATCTCCTGCGCTGGAAGGTAAACGTGACACTCAATGCTTGTTCTGTGGTAGAAAAACTACTTTTCACAAATGTAAGGTTTTATCTTATAGAACTTTTTCAGGTTTTACATGCAGAACAGGAAGCAACACACTTGTCCTTGAATGTGTCACATGTCTGGGACATTCACCATCCTTCAGAGCATTCCAGCTAAAAACATGTTCAGTTAGTTTGGGTTCTTTCACTTAGAAAAAGGGATTCTTGAAAAAAATATATATATATGTAGGGGCACCAAAAGGCTTGATTGCCCCTACTGCCCAGGAAGTCCTAGATCTTTCTTACTAAATAGTTACATAGTTAAGTTGGGTAGAAAAAAGACCAAAGTCCATCAAGTTCAACCCCTCCAAATGAATGCACATACCTGCACACCCACTGTGTGTGTGTGTGTGTGTGTTTGTGTGTGTGTGTATGTATATATATATATATATATATATATATATATATATATATATATATATATATATATATACATATATATATATTCATTTTAGTATTACTATAGCTTTGGATATTATGCTTGTCCAAGAAATCATCCAAGCCACTCATAAAAGCATTAACAGAATCAGCCATCACAACATCACCCGGCAGTGCATTCCCCAACATCACTGACCTCACTGTAAAGAACCCCCTACGTTGCTTCAAATGAAAGTTCTTTTCTTCTAGTTCAGGGGTCCCCAACCTTTTTCACCCATGAGCAACATTCAGATGTAAAAAGATTTGAGGAGCAACATAAGTATGAAAAATGTTCCTGAGTGGTGCAAATAAGAGTTGTGATTGGCTATTGGTAGCCCCTATATGGACTGGTAGCCTACAAGAGCCTCTGTTTGGCAATATACCTGGTTTTTATACAACCAAAACTTGCCTCCAAGCCTGGAATTCAAAAACAAGCCCCTGCTTTGAGGCCACTGGGAGCAACATCCAAGGGTTTGGAGAGCAACATGTTGCTAAGGAGCTACTGGTTGGGGATCACTGTTCTAGTCTAAAGGGGTGGTGTCTGGCCTAATGATCAATTTTATTGAAAAATAGACCTCAGACTAGTGGTCTACAATGTCCTCTAATGTACTTATAAACAGTAATCGCGTCCCCCTCGCAAGCATCTTTTCTCGAGAGAAAACAACTCAAACCTTGACAATCTACCCTCATAGTTTAGATCTTCCATACTCGTAACCAGTTTAGTTGCACATCTCTGCACTCTCTCCAGCTCATTTATATCCTTTTAAAGAACGTGAGCCCAAAACTTCACTGCATACTCAAGATGAGGCCTTACCAGGGATCTATACAGAGTCAAAATTGTGTTTTTACCCCTTGAGTTAATGTCCTTCTTGATGCAAGACAGAACTTTATTTGTTTTAGTGCCACAGAATGACACTGCCCAGAATTAGACAACGTGTTATTCAATGCTCACCTCCAGGTCATTAATCAAGTTGAAAAACAAAGGACCAAGGACAGTGCCCTGTGGTACTACACTGACAACAATGGTTCAGAAATCAGAAAATCAGAACATTTTCTATTTACTCCACTTTTTGTACTCTATCCTTCAGCCTGTTCTCTATCCAACTACAAATACTATTTTCCTGGCCAATATTCCTGGTGAAATTTCAATATTCACCCTAGCAACCAGATTGCTGAAATTGCAGACTGGAGAGCAGCTGAGTTAACCCAAAACCCACAAATAATACAAAATTAAAATCAATTGTAAATTGTTTCAAAATATCACTCTCTATATCTTACTAAGGGGCAGATTCATCAAGGGTCGAAGAGAAAAAAATTCGAAATTTGAAGTTATTTTTTGGATACTTCGACCATTGAATAGGATACTACGACTTCCAATTTGATTCAAAGTAAAATAGTTTGAATATTCGACCATTCGATAATCGAAGTACTGTCTCTTTAAAAAAACTTTGACTTCAATACTTCGCCAAATTAAACCTGCCGAAGTGCTATGTTAGCCTATGCGGACCTTCTAGAGCAGTTTTCAAAGTTTTTTGAAGTCGAAGAAAAATCATTTGATCAATCGCAGAAATCCTTCGGATCGTTCGATTCGAAGGATTTAAACGTTCGACCGTACGATTTTACTTTGACCGCAAATGGTCAAATTTGATGAAAAAAACCTTTGACTTCGATATTTGAAGTCAAAATAATTCAATTCGATGGTCGAATTTTGAAGTATTATCAATTTCGAAATTCGACCCTTGATAAATCTGCCCCTAAAAGTTCATTTAAATGTGAACAACCCCTTTAAGGGCAGACAAGTGGGTTGGCATCTATAAAATATAACGCTATAGTATCTGTCTCTCACTTGTTATAGGATTTAACCAAAAGCCAATGTTTTTATTGAAGCAAATTTCCTTTTCACCTTCTGTTCACTCAAACACAACCCTATCCCTAGTCTCCTGTTGTAAAAGGAGGCAGAACCTTACTCACTCTCAGGATAAAGACGCACCCATTAGATCCTCACTTGCTAAGATAGGGTTAATAGAATATAAATGCACAGACATAATCACGCGTTGCCAATGCATGCATTTTACATCAGCATTAATTGCCATACAGCAGTTTTCATTAAACATAACATTGCGTTTCAACCACCGAGATCAAGATTTTTTTTCTTTGTTAATTAGCACCAGCAATCAGAGAGGAAGCGAGGAGGCGGCTATTATACTGTGTATATGCGTGTGCCTCTCCCATATAAGAAGATGCTTGGATATGCAGTTATCTCTACAGTGCACCCCTATATTGTTTTATTAGCAATGTAATGAAGTACCGTTAAGCTCGTGTCCCATCTCCTCTTATTAAAGTTGAATCATCTCAGATTCCCAGCAGATAAGAAGTTAATGACTTGTTCTTTTCGCCAGCAGGTTTCCAGTATATTAAGGGGTCTCTTTCATCTTTTTTTTTTTTAATGAGACAGTGTGATTACTTTCTATTAACATGATAAATCTGCGCTATAAATCTTTGATCAGGATCGGTGTGATAAGTCCGACGGCAGCCTCCTCTCCTCTTATTTATGGGAGGCGGATATTGTGCGACTGAGCCAAACTAATTCCTCCGGCTGCATTCTGCGCACTTCGCAGGATTACTGTATGTTGGATAAATATTGTGATTAAGGTGTAGAGCACAGCAAAGGCTGAGCTGTTGTTGTCACACGCAGTGTATGGGGGGGGAAACAAAGACAAACATGTAATTATCAGATCGTATTTTTATTATCGTGGTTTAGAGAACAAACACAGCCTTGTCATTGGCCCTGTTTAGCAAAAGGCAGATGCATTAAATAAACCATGCTGATTTCAATGCAAAAAAGGACTTTAAAACATTGGATAAAAAGAATTCAGGACGAAAACCTTGTAGATGTCACATTCCCTTCAACATTAGGGAGGTTATTTATCAAAAGTCGGATTATAGAGCTATGTGAGCTTTTCTAGACCTCGAACGAACTCACAACCTGAATGGTTTCTAATTTAAGAAAAAACTCAAATGTAAAAAATCTCTAATCAGTGTAGTTGGGGTGAAAAACTCGAAAATACTCGAATTGATCGAGTTTTCAGCAAAAAAACTCGAATTGCTCGAGTTTTTTTTAGCTAAAACCACCGAAAAAAACTGGAACATTTTCAAATGGTTCAAGGGACTTCTGCCACTGACTTCTACTCAATCTCAATAGGTTTTAGATGGTGTATTTTCTGATTCAAAGCTATTTCCAGCTATGGAGTTTTTTTTATAAATTTTGACTAAAAAAATCCCTTGAAGACTCAAATCTTTTGGGGAAAACACAAACTCGACTAGTGATGGGCAAATTAATTCGGCAAGTGTGAATTCGTAGCAAATTTCCACATTTAGCCGCAGGTGAAAATTCAACAGTTAAATGCACTCCCATTGACTTTAATGTGCGGCAAATTGTTGCGTCATTTTTGACACCACGAATTGAAGTCAGCATCAAATTTTGCAAATTTTTAAGCTTTTTTCAGAGAAATGGGACAAATTCGCCCCATCACTAAACTCGACCTTTGAAAAATAACCCCCTTAAAATCACGAATGATAATAGGTATTTTTTGCCTGGTTCAGCCTGAACCTGGAGAAATTTCTCTTGGCGAAAATATGCCCTTGTGCTCTTCGTGAATTTTCGCTGGAAAAGAGAAGTGAATGTAATGCAAAGAGAATCTTCCCCAATATGAAGTTAATTCTCCAAAACTTGGTGTATTATCCTTTTAGTAAATTGGCAATGTTAAGGGAAATCTTCATTTTTGGCGAAACGACACCGTGGGGCCAATTCACCAAGCTCAAGTGAAGGATTCGAAGTAAAAAAACTTCGAATTTCGAAGTGTTTTTGGGCTACTTCAACCATTGAATGGGCTACTCCGACCTTCGACTACGACTTCGAATTGAAGGATTCGAACTAAAAATCGTTCGACTATTCGACGATTCGGTAGTCGAAGTACTGTCTCTTTAAGAAAAAACTTCGACCCCTTAGTTCGCCACCTAAAAGCTACCGAACCCAATGTTATCCTATGGGGAAGGTCCCCATAGGCTTGGCTACGTTTTTTTGGTCGAAGGATAATCCTTCGATCGTTGGATTAAAATCCTTCGATCGAACTTTTTTATTCGAAGTCGAAGGATTTTCATTCCCCAGTCGAATATCGAGGGTTAATTAACCCTCGATATTCGACCCTTGATGCATCGGCCCCCAAATGTTCACTTTCACCGTTTAGTAAATGTTCCCATTTGTATGAAGTGCACCAAATAAAAATCTAAAACAGAAGATTTCTTAAACTTGAATTGACACATTGTTTTTCTTCTTTCCAGAGGGGACATTAAAGGCTCCTAAACCCATTACTGAGAGCTGCCCCTCCACATAAAACATAACTGTCGTCTTTTACTTTCTGTTAGTTTTATTATCGCCATAGACTGACATGGGCCCAAGAAGTCTGATCAGTATAATGCGGGACCTTGAAGTGTCAATGGCAACAGTGTGTCAGCTCATAAATTACAGTGAGATCACTGTTTCTCCAATCCCTTTTATTAGCTCTCAGCTTTAACACGCAAGTTATTTCTTTTGCTGATGTTCATGGTTCATTTGTGGTTAAGAGAACTTCAGGGGACAAACATTACCTGCTGATTGTGGCCAAGCAACGGAGGGCTTAAATCAAATAGAAACCTCATGACACCTTGCAAGGAGGACCACCTCCAACCATCCTTTCTAATCCTGTCCCAGAATGGGCAGCCTTCCCAAAAACTGTCACATTTACAGTAAGAGGGACAGAAGCTGTGAGGCAGCGGGAGGAAGGTTACAAGCGTTCTTCAATAAAGATGATTTTCAAGGAAAAGATTATATTTTGGATGATTTGCTGTTTGTAACCTTAAGCAGCTCTGAGCAGAAATGGATTTCATGACGAGTGAGGAGACACAGGTCATGTAACCCGTTCGGCTTGATGTTTTTCTCTAGTTGACACTCAGCGTCCCCTGTATGGGTCACAGCATTTACCACGTTGTGTGTGGGTGTTCAGAAAGTACATGATAAAAATTTGTATCTGCAGTTAATTGCACAGATAATAACTCTATACTCTTTTTTTTTTTTTTGGTTTACCATCTACATTGAATATTTCTTTTATAGGTAAAACATGAGGGGTCATTTCTAAAGTGCAGGAGGGGTGCAAAGTGCAATTTACAGGCACAAACCTCCATGTACTGTATGTGGCACATTCCCTCCTTAGCAGGGTCGCACTGGGCCGGCAGGACACCGGGAAAAAACCCGGTGGGCCCCAGTTCTTGTGGCTGGCCCAGACCAGTACCCTAGATAATCTTTCTGCCTCGGCAAGGAAAAAAAACATGGCCGCAACATGGGCCTGTACATACTACCTGCCCTATGACAGATGATAAAGACTGCTATTCTCTATTCCAGATTTTCCAGTTTGGTGCTAGGTGTAAAGAAAAGCCAGACCCCAGTGCACCTTTCAATACTATTGCTTCCAGGGTCATAGTAAATGGCTGATGCAGTGATATTGTCCAATATCTGTACTCATTTCGTGAGCTAAAGAGGCCCTGATCAAAGGTTGGACCTCCATTGGAAGCTCTGACCAAAGGTTGGACCTTCATTGGAAGCCCTAACCAAAGGTTGGACCTTCAAGTGGGGTTTGGACTGAAAATGTTTCACAGCCATGGTTCTACATTATATGATATATCTTTGGTTAAACTATATTGTGCTGCTCAATTTCTGATGATGGAGAATGGCTCCACAGAGCTAAATTTAATTGCACCAGCATAGCAAGGGAAGGTTCTGTTGAGAAAATAAGCTACTATAGATATATTGCTATAGATATTCTTACAGCGATGTGTGACTGTTCCAATAATCTTTTCATATGTCTATTATACTAAGATGTGAGGGGAGCCCTTAATAAATTATGGACCACACAGATGGGCTTGAGACTAAAAGTTTTAAAACAATTGCGTTATTGTCCTACTTAAAGCTCATACACGTGTGGCCTTCATTTGGAGCTTACAGGCCTCCAAAATAACTGGAAGCTATAGTTCAAAATCTATAAAAGGAAAATAGAATGACTTGTCCAAGGTCACATAGCATACATATAATTTCTACAAGGATCAACTAAGGAGCAGTTTTAGCCTTAGAAAGTACAGGAGTGATGGTCTTCTCAGGCAGTTGCCGTAGTTATAAAATCGATATCCTTTAAAGTATGCATCTTGTTTGGCTGTATTTTCGTTGTCACTGGTTAAACTCTGGAAATACAATGAATTTACAGCACATTTGTGGGCAATTAAATGCATAAATCCGTTTTATTCCAAACAGCAGAAAGTTCTTAACTTTAGAAGAACACATCTGGCCAATCCGTTCTTTGGGAACTAGCTGCGCAGAAACACTGACAATTTAAAAAAAATTACACTTATCGGCTAAATTCTTGCTAAACTGATTCAAAACCGCAGAATAAAAAACAACAACAGATGTTAAATATTGTGAAAAAAGTCTAGAGAACCCCTTAGAATATGCCACATCCTTTCTTTTCCCCAAATACACAGGGTACTCTTTGGATTATGATCATGAGTCCATTGACCCTACTTATGGGACATTTAGGGGCAGATTAATTAAAGGTCTAGTTGTTTTTTTAATGAGAAATTCATGTTTTTGATGGTATTTTTGAGTCAAAAATCAATTTTTCAGGTTAAAAAAAAACAAAAAAATTGGAAATAGCTTGAATTCAAATACATCAGTTAAAAACCTGTCATGATCATGTAGAAGCCAATGGCAGAGGTCCCTTGAACCATTTGAAGATGTTAATAGCCTCCTTGATGTTATTTTTTGGTGGGTTTCGCTCAAAAACTCAATCAATTTCATTTTTTTTTCGAGTTTTTTTTCTGCCGAATACTCTGCTGTTTGTTAACTCGCTCATTCGAGTTTTTTCATTCAAGTTTTTTCTTAAATTATAAACCATTCGAGCGATGAGTTCATTCTAGGTCTAAAAAAGTTTACAAAGCTCTAACATTCGACCGTTGATAAATAACCTCCTTATTCTAGGGCCACACATGTATGAATTTGATGCTAGAACTATCAGAATGGCTTGATTGTAGACAAAGTGGCATCAGCGGAGCTCCTCGGTTGTGACTCCTGTAGGGGATATTGTTCCGGAGGCTAGCTGCTGGGAAATTCTCATCTGCCACTTTCTATTGCTGGACATCACTGGAGATACGCCATACAGAGCGACAGGTTGTCCCAGAGTGCTTAGGATTCTATTGTTTGGGGAAAACTCTTCCCTTCTTTCCTTTTCCACAGTCAGTCTGTTAGTTGTACAGGTATTGCTCATTGTAATAAGCAGTAAAGGGGTTAACAAAATGGCCTTAAATATTTAATTTCCCCTCCTTAGCCTGCATTCATCTCCATTACACCGGGCAATTAAGGAATTGTTAGCAGCTCATGAAGAGCATTACGAGGAGGCTCCTTTGTATCTTTTATTGTTGGATTTTATTTTGAGTGGATACCTGAGTGTTAATGTTAAATCAATACCTGTGTTTAGTGTTGGCTGGATCTTATGCAGCAAATGACAAGTGATAAGCAGGATTAGGCTTTGCTAATTGGTGTCTGTGTGTTGTTTACACCAATCGGGGACTACGAGCCTCGGGGTAGTTTAGTGAATCAGATTATACACAAAGTATTTTCTATTTATTGATTGACACTCCCTTTTACAGTTAATTATTAGATCACAGTATAGTAATACTGTATATCTATCTATCTACCTGTCTCTCTCTCTCTCTCTCTCTCTCGCTCTCTCTCTCTATCTATCTTCTCTCTCTCTCTCTCTCTCTCTCTCTCTCTCTCTCTCTCTCTCTATCTATCTATCTATCTATCTATCTATCTATCTATCTATCTATCTATCCATCCATCCATCCATCCATCCATCCATCCATCCATCCATCCATCTATCTATCTATCTATCTATCTATCTATCTATCTATCTATCTATCTATCTATCTATCTATCTATCTATCATCTACTCTTGACCAAACTGGCAACCAGTAATGCCATGTGTAGGACCTAAAAAAAAAATCATCTTCTCAATTGATATATGATTGGGATCAAGTCCACATCATCTGTCAGCCAAAGGCTCAAAATGAAGTTTTTTTGCTGCAGGCAAATGTTTCAATCAACAGATTTTGGCCCACCACCACCAAGGCCAAACCAGGCAAAGATCCGCTTATTGACAAGCTGGATATAAGTTATTATATAACAAGCCCTTTATGTGGATGGCCAGCTTTATTCTTAATAGTAATCTTCCCTTTCTGTCTGGCCACTTGTCTATCTATCAGTCTATCTCTCACCTTACAGTATTCTGTATTGTCTTATCATGTTCACTCTTTAGGTGCCAATATTTGGGCAGTCACTGGCTTCCATTTACATAGTTCAGGTTTAAAAAAGACAAAGTCCATCATGTTTAACCCCCTCAAAATGAAAACCCAGCATCCATACACACACCCCTCCCTACTTTCACATAAATTCTATATACCCATACCTATACTAACTATAGAGTTTAGTATCACAATAGCCTTTGATATTATGTCTGTCCACGAAATCATCCAAGCCATTCTTATAGTCATTAACTGAATCAGCCATCACAACATCACCCGGCAGTGCATTCCACAACCTCACTGTCCTGACTGTGAAGAACCCTCTACATTGCTTCAAATGAAAGTTCTTTTCTTCTAGTCTAAAGGGGAGGCCTCTGGTACGGTGATCCACTTTATGGGTAAAAAAGTCCCCTGCTATTTGTCTATAATGTCCTCTAATGTACTTGTAAAGTGTAATCATGTCCCCTCACAAGCACCTTTTTTCCAGAGAAAACAACCCCAACCTTGACAGTCTATCCTGATAATTTAAATCGTCCATTGCTTTAACCAGTTTGGTTGCACTTAGTCTCTGCACTCTCTCCTGCTCATCCAGCCAGGCGACTGATTTCCCCGAATCACATCGTGTGTCTCTGCCCTAAAAAAACTGGAATCTCTGCTTTTTCTTGAAAACGTTTCACCACTTATCGAGCAGCTTCTTCAGTTCAGCTGCTTTAGACTTAACTCTGCCAGGCGATGACCATTAATAGCTATAACATGAGCAATGAAGTTGCTGAGATTTATCTCATGTAGCCCGTGAGTTTTAGATACACCAACTAGCAGTACATGAAGTAAGTTTTCTTGCAATAATTTCCAAAGCCATATTTACATTTATAGAGAGAAAGAGAGCTCCCAACAGATAGGTATGAGTCCATCATAAAAACTGAAATTTGGGACATATGTAATTTGCGTTTCTCATTGACCTTCACTGTTTTATTAATTACAGAGGGACAAACAATCAAGAACAGTTTGTATAAATAGGATACTTCCTGGTTTCCAGAATACATACCCTATACCTATATTCGAGACCCCCCAAAACCTAGCTTTCTGGCTAATTATTTAATGAAAGGGAAAAAAAATCATAAAGGACTGATTTGGCTTTTCCTGCAGAAAAAAAATGAAGTGAACTGATTATGTTTCATTGACTCCAAATGAGTTGTTTGATATAATGACTGCACGCCAATTAAAAATCAAGTCTAATTTTACACTCTTGATATCATTAACACAACACTGCGTAGCAATGGTGTTTTGTTTGGTCTCCTGTTAGAAGCAGAATTAATGGGCCAGATAACAATGACTTATTAATCAGGTAATGAAGGGTATTTAATGAGGATCAGATTCTAAATTCATCTTTTAGCTCAGCTGCATATTTCTTTTCACCATCCATTACATTTTCATTGCCGATTATTCCCAATGCACATGAGTGAGCGCCAAGTGGTACAATTGCTGGCGATAATGTCCCACTGGAACCTCTTTCCTCGGTCATTGTATGTTGATTAGAGGATTGAGATGAGCCGGCTTCCAGCCAGGGACGGATTTACATAGCGGGCACCCCTGTCGTTCGTCACCCCTGTCCCGTCCCTTTTATTCGTGCACATGCACAATTTTTAATCATCAGGTTGGGAGTATTGGGGATTGGTGCACAAGAAATTTAAAAGAAACTATTGTATCTCATGAGCAGCACTACAGCCTCCAAACCAAGGTGTATGTGGCACCACCTAAAATCCTGCCTCCCTGGGCCCGGACCTTGGTGGCCTTTCCACAAATCTGGCCCTGCTTCCAGCAATCTGCTCATTTTGTTTGAAAAAGCAAGTTCAACCCAGACATTTATTGAATCTATAATATGTGCCTTTTGGTGAAAGAGAAATTAATGTTCAAGTGTATAATTACTGCTGCCAACCACTGGGTGAAATGAGAGCAGTTACCCTTCTAGCATCTTCTCCTTAGGGTTCATTTACAACATGGAGGAGCATTTTGGAGGTGAGAGACCTGTGACCACATAAATACAGAACTGCCTACGTTTGGGATCTCTGTATTTATTAACCTAGGGTGGGAGGAGGCATATTTTTGCACCCCTTAGCGCTCTTATATTTGTGTCCATGGTCTTCACTAATGGCCACATCCTTGTCTCTTTCTATTGTGTCAATTAAAGGAGGTATAGGCTTTCCATAGCATAGTTGCTCCAGCCAAATGTTGCTGGGCTCAGGGTTGTCTAGGGTTGCAACTAGGGATGCATCAAATCCAGGATACGGTTTGGGATTTGGCCAGGATTCTGCCTTTTTTTTAGCAGGATTTGGATTCAGCCGAATCGTTGTGCCTGGCTGAACCAAACCCTAATTTGCATATGTAAATTAGGCATGGGAAAGGAAATCGAATAACTTTTTGTACAAAACAAGGATGTAAAAAAATGTTTTTCCCACTTTTTCCCTTTCTGACCCTTATTTGCATATGCAAATTAGGATTCATATTCGGTATTCCCAAATAGTGAATTCAGTGCATCCCTACTTGCAACCTACTAAACAATGTCGCCATCTTGCCATACAGTTTTCATCATGACCTACTGGTTCTTTCTGATTTCCCATCACTCTTCCTATTGACCACTACTGGGGTGGGGGCATTATGTGCAGGATCCAGGCCAGTTACCGTTTACACTCCCTAAAGACACACTTTTTGTATAGAAAGTCACAGCAAGCAGATTATACCATTTTTTCCCAACTGACAGACTAAATATACAAATAAGGAATGGTGTGGGCATGTTACAGGCACTAGGTACATTCATCTGGCAGCTCATGTTTCTAATTAATTTTATATATGTATAATTACAAAGATGACAAGCCAGTATTTCATGACATATGGCAAAACTGTAGATAAACAGTGATATTGAAAAATTGTAAAATTGGAAGGCATTTATAAAATCTTGGAATAGACAGCTATTTAAACTACAGCTCTTCACTCCCCTCATGTATAGGGATGTAGCGAACTGCCGATTTGGTGTTCACGAACGCCGTTCGCGAACACCGGCAAAAAATGCGAACATTCGCGAACGTTCGCGAACAGTTCGCGAACTTCGAACACCCGCTAAAATCGTTCGATTCGAACGATCGAAGGATTTTAATCGTTCGATCGAACGATTTTCATTCGAATCGAACGATCAAAGCATTCGATCGAATGCTTTTCATTCGATCGAATGCTTACAATCGTTCGAACGAATGGAAATCGTTCCATTTTTAGCGGTCGAAGGAATTCGAATGGTCGAATGGTCGAACGATTTGTATTCGAATCGAACGCGAACTCAAAATGCGAACGTCGCGCGAAGTTCGCGAACATTTGGCGGACGCGAACGGTCGAAGTTCGCGCGAACAAGTTCGCCGGCGAACAGTTCGCTACATCCCTACTCATGTAGTCAAGACACTGTTTGGGGCATGAATGTTGACTAAGGCAGCATCAGGGAGTAGCCCTACAGAGAGTGATTTTCTGAGACAATCTGCATTTGGTTTTCATTTTTTAATATTTGTGGTTTTTTGAGTTATTTAACTTTTTATTCAGCAGCTCTCCAGTTTGCAATTTCAGCAATCTGGTTTCTAGGGTCCAATTTATCCTAGCAACTATGCATTAATTTGAATAAGAGACTGGAATATGAATAGGAGAGGCCTGAATAGAAAGACGAGTATTAAAAAGTAGCAATAAGAATACATTTGTAGCCTTACAGAGCATTTGTTTTGAAGATGGGGTCAGTGGCCCCCATTTGAAATCTTGAAAGTGTCAGAAGAAGAAGAAAATAATTCAAAAACTATAAAAAAGGAAAAATTGAAGACCAGTTGACAAGTTGCTTAGAACTAGCCATTCTATAACTTATTAAAGCACCCCTTTAACATTTCTCCCAACTCTGTCCTACACTGCACTTTACCTGACCTTACGCCACACCTTCTCACATCCAAGAACCCTTGCCGAGCATGAGAACCCTTGTGGGGATATACCCCAAACCCTGAAAAGGATTCCAACCATCAAACTGTGATGATACCACTGAAAAACCTAGGGAGGAATGTTTTCCAATAATCACAGAAGGGGGGGGGGCTTTCTGTCCCTTTCTAACCCCAATATCCTCCCCTAAAGCTCTGCTGAAAGTTGGAGCTCCAATTCCAAAATATAGGTCTGACCTTATATGACATTTAAACCTTTAGTGGGGACATGGGGTGTAGATGAAGAGGGCAACAACTCTGGGACACTAAAAACACATATTTAGTGCTGTTCAGTATGTGATATTCATCTATTAGCAGTGATGAGCGAATTTGGGGCATTTCGTTTGCCAAAAAATTTGCGAATTTCCCAAAACGACGAAAAATTTGCAAAATGGCACCAGCGTCTTGTTTTTGACACCAGCATCAATTTTTTGGATGTCGGCGTCTGTTTTTTGGATGCCGGTGCACATTAGAATTTTTTAGCGGTTTCACAAATTTATTCGCCGGCGGCGAATCGCGGTAATTCACCACAAATTCGTGCCTGGCGAATAAATTCGCCCAACACTATCTATTTAGTAGAACGAAACCCTAAAGTTAAAAAACTCCTACCCCACTACCCTCCCTCCTCAATCGCTGACACTCTCTACTGATCACATTTATGCTGCTGTTCTCTACTGATCACATTTATACTGCTGCTTTATTGAGTGGACAATATGCAGCTTCATATCTGCAAGACCCCAGGATAGAAATGCAATAATTTAATTTTATCACTTCAATTGGAGGTACTTATTTTTTTTACAAGCAAATTCTAATCTTCCCGTGGAGCATGTTCCCAGGTAGAGAGGCGACTCAGACAGCACCGTGAGTTATTCCTGATCATTTCGTGCCGGTAATTAGCTGCACGCATTTCGCTAGCACACATGCAAATAAGATCAAAGTTTTTCAATTTCCCTTCCAGCATGCAGCATTCTTATTATTTAAAACATCACCCCCTTAATTAAGTGCTTTTCATAATTACCGTTTTATGTTCCGAAAGCTTCGGAAATAGATTGTGGCGTCTTGATTGCCTAAACTGAGCGGCTCCGGCAGGCAACTAGCAACTTTAAAAAAGAAACCATCACAAACAAATTATTTTTATTAGTGGTAATAAAACGGGTACAGTGAGATAGGGCAGTGCTGTTTAAAATGGAGGTTGCTTAAAATACTTTCCTGCATGCATGAATTACTGACAGTTGTGGGATAATATTAAAGCAGCAGTCTAGCTCCTTATATTATATTTTCTCTGAACAATATAAAGCCAAACTGAAAAGTTTTTTGGGGCTGTTGGCTGAGACCCCTATCTAGGAAAGATAGTCTCGATTCACAAACATATGAGGCAGACTTAATCCAATAGGGGTGCTTATGATTCATTGGACCATTACAATGTTTCTACTCATTTTAGGGTTCATGTGTTGGATCAAAGCCGTTGCCCATAACTCTTTAATTCATCTCCATTTCAAACTGTAATAGTCTTTCATCATCAATGTCATTGATGTTTTCTGTTATTAGTTCCCTGCTGTAAATTCCTGAAATGTTGCTGCTTTCTAAACAAATGATGATAATTACAAGAGAAAAAACATTAAAGGAATCAACAGAGCACAGAACAAATATTATATTAGAGTGAAAGACATTCAAGAGTGTTGATTTCGGAGTTTGACAGCAAAAACTAATGTTTCTGGCAAGAGGGGAGTTTTCTGGAATCTAGTGAATGAGGAATGAAGAGGGAAAGAAGAAAAATCAAGATGATCAATGGTGAGAGTAAAATGGCAAACCAATGAGCTTACTGGTCATTGTTGAAGATGTTGGATAAATACCCAAATGAACAGCTTGGATGAAGTACCCCATCATTATGGTGACTGTTGCTCCAGTTGTTCTTTAGGATGACAACATAATATTTCAGCTATCAGTAGGATGCAGGCAGTCATAGATCAGCAACATGGAGCAACTCAAGTCTTGCTTCCTGTAGAAAGCTGTAAGTTTGAGTGAAGACAGTTTATTTTTGTGTTTCCCCATACCAGAGAGCTGTACGTTGGATATGATGTTGGGTTACAGCAGGTTGACTTGGTTAGCAGCTATGTTTGCCCTGGCGGCAGTGAATGAGTGAATTATGCATTCATCTTGGATCACTGCAGCCATAGCAAGCTTTCAATGAACAGTTGTTCCACAATGTGACAAATGTTATGCTACTTTGTGGTTATACCTTCATATCTGTGGGGTCCTGTAATGACCCAACATGGCAGACATCTGATGGGACATGACATGGGCAGGGACAAATACCTGCCTTTTTCCCCCAAACTGGCCTAGGAATAACCAACTCGCTCACCATACATTTTATTTGTTGGAGTCTTTTTGTCCACAGCTTTATTGCACAAAAGATTATTTAACAATAGATAACACATATATCAATAACAGTTATATTAACAACGTTATTAACATACAAATATGAACAGTGATGTACCATTAACTTTTTAATCCTCTGCAAGGCCCCTGGCAATGGACCCAGTTAGGTGCATGCAATTGTATAAGCCACCAGCCTCTTGTGCCTTCTAGCATGATGGGTATGCAGGACTGTATGCTACCACCAATACAACATACCCTCCCAGAGACCACCGCTCTTAGAGAGGAACACCACTAACCAAGTTCCATTAACCAACTTGGTACTTGGTAAAAAACTCCACTTAATTAACTTTCCCCATTGCCATGGACCCGCTGCCCGGCTGTGACAACGGGTTATTCTCATTACCTCTTG
The DNA here is from genome assembly GCF_017654675.1 of Xenopus laevis. Lineage (NCBI taxonomy): Eukaryota > Metazoa > Chordata > Amphibia > Anura > Pipidae > Xenopus > Xenopus laevis. The sequence continues at coordinate 113,628,452 of NC_054387.1, read as the reverse complement.
GTTAGTCAGCCCAATACTCACCATTCCACATGGGAGGGAGGGTGGGACTCCTTTTCTTCTTCCAAAAATAGATGCCCTCCTTAGCAGTTAGTGCTACACATCCCTTTACAACTCCACCCCCCAACTACGTCATTAAACCCATTGCTAATCCCCTGCCAGGCAGCTTTGTCCCGCCCCTGTCATGCACCCTTTGCCAGCAGGCACTGTCCTGGGTTTCACTTTCACTGATGGAAAATATGAAAATAAAAAAGAATGATGCCAAGCATGGGAGCATGGGAACTTTCCATTACAAAGAGTACAAGGTTAAGCGTTTAAATTGATTATTCCAATGGCAAGTATGTCACAATACTTTAGCTTTCTTCAATAAGACCCCCCCTAAGTGTGACCGAAGAGCTGGTTTTAATAGTAACACTATTTTGTCTTGGTCTGAATAAAAGTCATGTTGTTTTATGCAGTACATTGCATCTCACCACTTACTAATATTTCTACCAATACGAAGGGGAAAAAAATCCATCGGAAGGCGTTTGCAAGAAATCGCCTCAGACAGGGAATAATAAAGATTTATGATTTTCATTCTGCTGAGGCCAGAGATGCTGCTGCCTTTCATGGAGGCTGAATCGGAGCTGCCTGAGTGATTCCCATCACTTCCACACGTAGTGATTTTATGTCCATCCGGAACACTGTCAGATGCTTCTGCAGTTTCAGATAAGGCTGACATTTTATTTCCCTCCAGCAGATTACCCAACTCTGTCCCTGCTGAGTTTTGGGGAGCTGGCAGAAGTGACATTCAATGGTTGTATATGGGATTATGCTTTTGGGATTGAGGGACCATGAGGATGAGCAAAAGACTTTAACTATCTAAGCACACAAAATAAGAATAGCTATGGCATGATGTTATCAATGTTTGCAGAGATTTCTTAGGCTACATGGGTTCTGTCACTTTTTCAAGATGGGGGTCATGAACTTGGTTGAACTAAACAGCAGCCATATAGATAGAATGGACTGTTAATGGAATGGAATTACAGCACAAATGTGTTAGACACACTCAACCACATACTGGATTGTTGAGTGTGTCGGAAAAGGTCCCATCATTGGGTTGTGACCACAATCTAACTATATTCTTTTACTTATGGTCCAACATGCCTTTGAGAATGTATTTCAAGGCCATCAGGCATCCTCAACAGTCTTCAACAACTGCCCTTAGGGCCCAATGTTTACTAGGTGTAATGTTTAAGTCCAATCAACAGAACCACAGGGTGCAGATTTCTCTTCCACAGGCCAACAGGATATAGAAGTGTGAACTGCTGTGCTGGATATAGAGTTCCTCATAAATTGTTCAGGAGACTTCAGTGGGTTGTGGGCAATTTATTGCCTTGCATGCAGAAATGAAACATCATTGTTCTAACTGACCGTGAAGGGTTTTGTTCTTTTTTACATCCTGAGTTAATGCTGTTGCACCGGCAGTTGTTGCTCGGCTTTATGAAGTGGAGAGAAGATTTAAAAAAAAGGCCATTTATGTACCAAGTTAAAACCAAACATTTATATAGGAATAACAATATACACAGAAATGTTCAATATGGGTAAATTACAATCTGATGTTAGGCCTGAGGCATAGGTGGAATAAAGTGATCGGTCCATGACACAAGAAGCTGAACACAGAAGAATGGAATATCATTGGTGTCACAGACCTTTGTCTTGCCCTATTAATATTTTCTATAAGCTGAAAATAATCTCACATAAAGCAGAAAAAATAATATATTATGCAGAACTACTGTACATAGTCTATATGTTTCATCTGTTTAGGTTAGAGCTTCAGTTCTATGAACCAACATGGTACTGTGAAACATTTGTAAGGTCTGAACCCCACTACTAACCATTTTAGGAGTATCACTTCCAGCTGATCTGAGCATGCTTGTGGTCCTGGGCTTCAGCATTGGGATGACACCAAGCCTAAAGAAAAATGTAGTAGAAAGGTTGTAGCTGGACAAACATTCCTTTTGAAAGGTTCCATCTCAGGAAACACATATCACATATTTTTGAGATGGGTATTTGGATATAGACTGTACATAAAACTGTTTCAAGAGCCCCTAGGAGTCCCAAGGTGTCCTCATACTAATGAAAGATACAAGAGGATTAACCACTGAGAATGTTGCTTAAACTATGAAATATCGCTGGACAATAGCTCCCCAAAATCTTTATTCATTGATAATATGTTGGTCTTTCTGTCTTTATGTCAATCGTGGAAAAGCATAAAAGGGGTGTGTAGGGCACACAAAGGGGCGATGGCCTAAAGTCTTGCCTATGTATGCCTACGATTGGTGCATATGGGAGCCCAATAGGTTATGTGAGACTAGTGGACCTATGAATGTCAGGGGGTTTCAGATGGGCTTTAGATCAATAGAAACTGCAAGGACAGAGATAGGTTGCTTCAGGGAAAGCATTGCAGATGTCTCTCATTTTGCTCTTCTCCAGACATTGTAATTAAAGGCTTCTAGTTGGCTCTGCTTGTGCTGACATTCAGCGCATTTCAGTGGGCAGCTTGTTACACTCAGTACAGACGGCATCTGGTAGGATGAAAGCTTCCTTGACAAAGAAATTGTGTTTGGAAATCAATATTATTATTAGCAATCAGTGTAATTACAATAATTATTATTATTACAGCAAGTGCCGCAAAGTCAGTGGAGGGAACCAACTTATCATGTTAATGAGCAGTCTGGCCACATACAGATAAATAGCAGCTGCGGATTTGAAATAAACAGTGTAATCTGGATTTAAATAATCCAACCAGGGATTCTGGCAAAGCAGAAACGCGCACATTTCCTCAATTGATTCATCGTACATTAATAGCCTGTTTGAAGCCCATATCTCAAAACTTTCAGGCACTTTGCAAGATGCAGCAGAAGGCTTTGTTTTCATTATCTTCAAGGTGAATTGTCCACAACCGGTGGCAGACTTAATTCTGGAATAGAAGAAATCCGTGTGGGGTCTTCAATAAATATCAGCTTGGCTAGACATACATTTGGGTTGAAAAACAAACACAAATTTTTCATAAAACGCCATTTCCAGGGGTGTAGCAACAGGCCATTAAATTAGTGAAGACTAAGAAACATCTGGAGGTCTCCAAAAGGAGAGAAGAATCCATTTGAAGAGAACAAACAATTGTATATGATAACAGCTGAGGGATATAAAAATTATAGACTTGGTGGTAGAAGCCTCCTTTCCACTGTGAATATAACTCCCATCATATAGAACATACAATAGAAAGCACACATTGGCGTTAGTGCTTAGCAAATCTGTGGCACAACTATTTTACTGTATTGAAACATATTTAGTGTCTAAGTGGTAATGTTTTGCATTAACTGAAACAGATTAATAGAAGTGGGATTTGCAAGCCTCCAGTGCTTAAATGGCTCTGATTTCATTGCTGTCTTAGTGTTCCAGATTTTGTTTGGAGTGAAGCCCAGCGTAGTTAATTGTGGCAGCATCCCATGCCATGATGCTCCAACATACCCTTGCTAAAAGCCAGCATGGAATCATATGGCTCTCACACACTAGTAAATCTTTTTATAAAAGCCATTCTGATGGAAAAGGGAAAATCCTCCAACAATCTAAGATTCTGTGGATACTATCCATTTGTTCAGTTACGGAAATAAAGCTAGAAAATCATTGAAGGCATCTGAGTTTCTTGTAAAAATTACTTTCTAGTGCCAAACAAAAGCTCGAATGTATTTAAGGTGGATGAAATTCTTCCAGAACTAAGTTGCTTAACCAAATTGTTGCTGGACTATAACCCATAGAATTTTCCAGCATTGTTGCATTTCCAACACTGTAAATGTTCCAGTACCTCTTTTTTCAAGTTTGGCAAGCAACTATGGCATGGGAATTTCAATAGGTCAAGCAACCAGGTGACAGATGTACAGTGTCAGACTAGGACACTGGGGGCCCATCCAAATACCTTAGACCAAGGGCCTACCATAAAAACTTGGACCAGGGGCCCACTCTCAGTACTAATATTCTTCATCTCCTCAATGAACCTCTATTCTCCTAGTCTGTTTTCTTTACATAATATAATCGATTATTCCATTTATTTAGCCTCTTTGTTCTCATAGAAATAGGGAATGGCCATGAAATAGGCCAAAAGTTTAGCAGAATGAGGACTCACTGACACCTTGGCCCACCGGGAGTTTTCCTGGTATCCTGGTGGGCCAGTCCGACACTGCAGATGTAACCCTAGTAGGTTCAGTATTTTCAGTTCCTCTGTGTGTAAAATAGGATGTAAATAGACTTCAGACTTTTACTGCAAATTCTTTATTTTGCCTCAACTCAATCTTCTTGCTCTTTTACAAAAAAACCCTTATACTCACACATACAAGCATATCACAAGGGTTATGGCCTAATTTCATTAGGTGCATGGACAACAAAAGTCGCTGAACACAGAGAAAGACCAAGTCTATGAGCAATAGAAACAACACAAAATGCATAAAGCAACTTATCCTACTTCTTAGAGTCAAACTGTATCATGTTATTGATATGGACTAGTAAAGAAAGATGTTTTACTGAGTTTGCATCATAAGTTCTTGATGCACCAAACTTGTGAACTGTCTTCCGTGAGCATATTTTAGCAAGTGTTTGCTGATCATATCCTCTATGAAGTACAATTTACATAAGGAGTAAGAAAATAGGAAGTGGAAGAGCTTGATCAATAGTGTCAAAAGTTTCTTGATGCACTGAACTTGGGTGGTGTTATAAGATGTTACTTGCCTTGCATTGCAAGAACATTCTTCTGTAATTGTATTTAAGTGAGTGCTTGTTGATCTCTACAAAGTACAATATTCAAAGAGATTAACTAGGACAGAGTTTTGAAGTACCCCATCAAAGAAGTCAAGGGAAAACATTATAGTCTGTTATAAGAGACAGTAGAGTGATTAGAAAGTTAGGAAGAAACTCAGGACATTGTAGTATTTCAAAGGCCAAGAAAAAAGTCAAGGGATTAGAAGAGGGTGATCAATGGTTTCAAAAGTTTCGATGCACCAAATTAGGGCTGTTTTATGAGAAGTTCTACTTGCCTTGTGTAGCACAAACTGCCTTCCTTGGGGATATTTTAATCAGTGCTTCCTGAATATATCCTCTATAATGTACAATAAGCAAAGAGAATAACTAGGACAGAACATTGAGGTACCCCCCCATGTATGGAAGCAAGGACAAACATTATAGTCTGTTATAAGAGACAGTAGAGTGATTGGAAAGTTAGGAAGAAACCCAGGACAGGATAGTCTATCAAAGGCCAAGAGAAAGAAGTCAAGGGTGTAGGAGAGTGATCAATGATGTCAAAGTCAATGAGGGGAGTGTTGGTTGGCAAGTGATTGGTAAGTTGTTTTATTGCAGTTTTGGTGGAATGTTGAACGTTGTAGTTGTAATTGTTTATCATTGAGTCTAAAAGCTCTGCAATACAGCCCAAATTCCTGCTAGATTCAGCTAAAAATGTACTTTGGTTGACAATATAGCATTACAGTGTGATAATTTAGAAAAATGTCAAAGCCATAGATTATTTGCCTGTTTACACATAATTGTCCATTTCAAGAAGAAAAAAAACCTTTCTAAAACTGCAATATTTTCTTATTTAATGGAGACACACGATTAAGCCTATCCCCTTCACCATATCTCTATTTATCTTTTTATACATATTTTTAGACAAAGCAATAAAAATAAAACACTTTTAGTAGAGAAATGAAAGACCCATTAATTCTGCATTTGTGGAGACAAGTTTTACGAGTGGTATTTAAATCTCCTGAGCACCAACGAGGTCTAGAATCTCCGACTCCCAAAGAGTTAACGGTCGGTCCATCAAAGCACTTGATGTATAATTTGCTGTTAAGTGCACTAAGGTTTGCTATTTCAGGATGGCTAATTTACACAAGGGATGACAGATGTATTCAGAAAAATGATAATATGTCCAGTGAGCGGCTTTTCCCCTCATCATCTCAAGGCTTAATATAGCAACATATCTTATTGTATAGAAACATGGACATTGATTGAAGATTGATAGCTCTGAGGAGGAAAAGAAGAGAAAAGTAAAAGCCAAAGAAAGTTTGAGATGCACTTTAGACTCAGGAGAGTAGGAAATGGAAGAATATTTCCGAGAGGGAGATGTGATAGAATAACAGATGAGAAACTCAAGGACAGGGAGGGAGATGTAACTAAAAAGCAGTAATAGGCTCTTGCTGTTTCTTGTGAATTTCGGAACCATGGGGTATAAAGCTATTCTAGCAATAGGGGATAAAACAAAAATATTGAAATTTTATAAGGGTTATATATCTTGTTTATAAGTATCTTCAATTTCTTTTTTAATTTATAAAGAATAGATAGAGGCATATATTACGCAGCCGCACCCTTTTCACCCTACTAAAATGAATGATGTTCCGTGATTGGTTACACTCTATAGGGTGGATTTACTAAAGGGTGAAGTGACTAACGCTATCGACGATTCACCAGCGTTACTGCTTTCAGACACTTTACCAATTTACTAACGGGCACAGGCGTAACTTCGTTATCGATGGAGACAGACGTTAGCAGTTATTCGCACTCTATCGCCAGGCTAATTTTGGCCTGGCGAATGGACGTTACTCGGCAAATTGAATGTTACCTCTTTCGCCAGACTTGCCCTCGCCGGCTCAGACCAGACGAAGTGCACTGGAGTACATAGATCTTCCTCAGTCTTCTGTTACTTTCATCATATTTTTAGTGGAAAAAGTCCCAAAAAACACTGGCGTCTTTTCCTTTTTTCAGAGTGATAACCTGCAAAAGTCCTTGAAAAGGTTTTTGGGTAACCGGGTTCCCCCATATATTTTCTAACATATGGAACATAAACTATACAGTGGGCTCATGTGTAGGGCATTATAACAACGTTATTTTATTTTATTAAGGTTCCCTGGACTTGTGTAATGTAATGTATTTGCTGCAACATATACGTCCATTCAACTTTATAATTTCCCACCGTATGCAAATTAGACCTGTAACGAAGCTGCGCAAGGCGGAATTGAATGCTAGCGCATCTTCGCTTTGATTGCTGAAGTAACGCTGGCGAAAATTTGTCAGTGTTTGGTGCCCTGGACGCAACTTTGCATTTTATTAAATTAGCGTTGTCTGTGCGAATTTTCACCTGGCGAAGTGTTGGCGAATTTTGCCGCTTAGTAAATTTAACCCTATAGCTTATGGCAGTATTTTAAAATGACTTTTACCCCAAGGTCGTAAATGCTTATTATAGGGAACATGTAGGTAGAGAGATGCAGCAGCTGCCATCATGTGTGATAAACAAGTCCACAGACATGGAGACAGACAAGGGAACCTCACAGTTCAAGGACTATTTATACAGTAAATACAGGGCAAATTTGCACCAAGGCAGTAGCCCATATCTACAGTGAAGTATGGTGGTGGCATCATGTTATGGGGCTTCCCTTCATCATCAGGTCCTGGACATCTTAGTAAAATAGAAGGAAAAAGGGAAGTTGCAAAATACAAGGAAACACTGAAAAGAACTTTTTTTGGTCTGCTTAATAACTACATCTTGGGATAAAGTTCCTGTTTTTTTAGCAGGGCAATGATCCCAAACACAAGACCAAAGAAATAATTGCTACAATGGCTTAGTCAAAGGGCAGAGACCTCCAGGGGCAACATGTCAACTGCAAAAAAAATACTTTTTCCCTCTTTGATCCGTGCTCCATAGCTCAGTGTGCTTTTTACAATTGAGTGCAAAGAACTGTGTTCCACACAGGGTGGTAGTGGGTAGCATGTGGGAGCTGATGGAACCCGCCTTGCTTGTTCTTCATTTATAAGCATTATATTTCAATTAAACAGTATTTAATTGTTTTGTGTTTAATGCACATCACTGTTGGGTATGATGCAAGGTTCATCCTCTTTAGAGATCACAGGCACAGCATGAAATTTCAGTTTCAGCTTAGTGTGTATGTGCAGCCAAAGAAGCAATTTCACATTTCCAACCAGAGTACAGTAGGTGCTAAGCAGAGCTTATCCACTTATCCAACTTTTTCTTCTTATCAGACTTATAAATGTATGAGCCGTGTGGTAAGCTGCCATGTGGTAACTACCTACCCTTACTATATGCAGCAGAGATACCCTATAGTTATTAATTTATAGGGTAATAACATGAACATCAAGGGGCAAATTTACTTAGTTCGAGTGAAGGAATAGAAGAAAAAATACTTTGAATTTCAAAGTATTTTTTTGGCTACTTCGACCATCGAATTGGCTACTTCGACCTTCGACTTCGAATCGAACTAAAAATCATTCGACTATTCTACCATTCGATAGTCGAGGTACTGTCTCTTTAAAAAAAAACTTCGACCAAGTACTTCGCCACCTAAAACCTACCGAACATCAATGTTAGCCTATGGGGAAGGTCCATAGGCTTCCTAACAATTTTCTGATCGAAGGAAAATCGTTCGAACGATGGATTAAAATCCGTTGAATCGTTCGATTCAAAGGATTTAATTTGTTCAATCGTAGGAAATGCGCTAAATCCTTCGACTTCGATATTCGAAGTCGAAGGATTTTACTTCGACGGTCGAATATCGAGGGTTAATTAACCCTCGATATTCAACACTAAGTAAATGTGCCACCAAGTTTGAAACAAAAGGCTAGTTACTAACAGTGTAGTTGCCTATATCAATCAATCGGGTCTTTGCTATAATTTATAACAGTAGTGATTGGCGAATCTGTACGACAAAAAAATGAATGGGCATCAAAATAAATTTGATGCGAGCAACAATTTTTCTAAGCATAACTTTTTTGTCCAAATGCATTAAAATCAATGGGTGTTTGAATAATTTTGACGCGCAGCCATTTTTATGCGTGCAACAATTTTTATGCACAACAAGTTTTTTGCCGTCGTGGAATTTTCACTGCCGAATTTTTGTCGCTGTTTTGAGAATTTTTTTGCTGGCAGCGAAACATCGAAATTCACAGCGAATTCGTGCCTGCCAAATTTATTTGCCCATCACGATTGATCAGTACTAATCACTGGCTGCTCTGCTGCAATTTAGCACCACTGTTAGTAAAGGAGCACTAAACATGTGGATTATTTCCCAAAATTGCTGCACTATGTATATAGAGCAGGACTGCAGCTGACATGAAGGTGTGGGAATTTAATATCCTTGACCTAGTTACCTAAGTGTTCCAGTCTGTTATGCAGTTTGTACATAACGTTTGACCTACAGCCTCCTCTACCATCAGGCAGGTTCATGCACTCTTTCCCATAAAGACATATTTATTGTGCAGGGATATGCGTGCTTCCGTAGGGAAAAGCATATACAACACCAGCAGAAATACATCTGGAACGTGACACTTTATACTGTGAAAATGGATTTGTTTTAGTCGCATAATCCACTCAAGAGCAGGAAAATCTTACAAAATTAACAAGTGCCCTGAAAACGCAAAGATAAATGGCATCTGTGATTCCGGAAATACAAGACATAATCTGGATTTAAATAATCCACCAAGGCCTTCTGGCAAAAAAGGAGCTCACATATCCAGCAAATGGACCCATTTACATTGTGCCAATATAAAGCACTCCGCTGAACAATTATTCAAACATTTTCTTTCAAGGGAGCATTGAAGTGATCGTTGGCAGCCGGGCATCAGCTCAGAGGAGCATATTTAAACTTCCTTCAGAACAAGCTTGAAGTATTCCTGATCCCTTTCATGGCAGAAAATTAAAAGAACACTATCAGGACAGCAACACAAACAAGTCTAGTCTGTTTATATATGTGCATATATATCTACTGTCAGTGAAAATGTTACCATTTACATTAAGTAAATATACTGTGTCAACATGTGTCCTTCGTTACACCCATTAGCTTTGAAAAACATTGATTTGGACACAGTTAACAGGACACATAGGCATTTATTAAAACTTCTGGTGTCATACAATGTACATCTGATGGTATCCTCATATAAAGATTATAGTGCCAGCGCTGTAGATCCTACATTTCTAGACTGCCAACAAAGAGCTGATGCAAAGGCGTGAAGGGGGTTCAGTTTGTAAATCATCTACGTGAATGGCCAAACTTTAAGGGGATGCAAACCTTCCCTAAAACTTTCCAGTTATTCCCACTTGTGCTCCAAAGTAGACATCCCAAATTTAAGGAATAAGGTGACAAGATACTGCCAGACAAACCTAAGCTTTTGAGAAAGTGGCCGGAGGGCTACGAAACGCGCCAAGCGTAATGGTTCTGTGCATTACAGGTTATTTTTGCATTGATTTTTTGTACTAATTTTAATGGATAAATAAAATATTGAATTTTTATATTGGACTCCATGTGGTGCTCCATGCTACATACAAGAAGATTTGATTTTGATGCTATTCGGAGCAGTTTTACATGTGTAGCACATAATGGGGCTCATTTATCTACACTGGGCAAATTTGCTCATGGGCAGTTACCTATAGCAACCAATCAGGGATTAGCTTTTTGAAGCCAGCTGCCAGTAGAACATTGAATGCAGCAATTTGATTGGTTGCCACTACTACATTTTTCGGGTTGCTCGCTAGAGACAATCTTGTTTTGTAGCAGACAAACCTAATTGCCTTCTATGAGGAGGTAAGCCAAGACCAAGACTCTGGAGTAGCAGTGGATGTGATATAATTAGATTTTGCTAAAGCATTTGATACAGTACCGCACAGAAGGTTATTGATTAAATTAAGTAATATTGGCCTGGAACATAGTATTTATACTTGGATAGAGAACTGGCTGAAAGGTAGATTACAAAGAGCGGTAGTAAATGGAACATTTTGTAAATGGACCAGTGTTGTTAGTGGATGTCCTTGATCCTTTGTTTTTTACCTTGTTTATTAATGACCTGGAGGTGGGTATTGAAAGTACTGTTTCTATTTTTGATGATGATACTAAATTGTGCAGAACTACAAGTTTCACGATATTGCTGTTTTGCAGAAAGATCTGACTAGTTTGGAGGACTGGGCAGCAAACTGGCAAATGAGGTTCAGTGTTGATAAAATTATAAATTCAAGGTTATGCACTTTAGAAACAACAGGAATGCGAGTTTTACATTGAATGGGGTTGTGTTAAAGCCTCCTTACCTGAGAAGTATATGGAGGTTACTGTGTATAACATACTCAAAACAATGTAAATCAGTTGCCACTAAAGTCTTTTGTATAAAGAAAAATATTGACCAGAGGGATGAAAGAATAATTTTGCCTCTTTATAATCATGGGGTGATTGTAGGAAGGATATTATATGGTGTAGAACTTACTGGGGGTAATTTATCAACACTGGGCAAATTTGCCCATGGGCAGTGACCATGGCAACCAATCCGATTGCTGCAATCATTCTTCTACTTGCAGCTGGCTTTAAAAAGCTAATCACTGATTGGTTGCTATAGGTAACTGCCCATGGGTAAATGTGCCCAGTGTTGATAAATGAGCCCCACTGTTTGTAATATTGATACCTTTGCCTCCTATAGCTTGATAAAGAAGGCACCCCAAACCTAAAGCACAAGGCAATCAAAGGCCAGGACTAATGAGGTAGAGTATATTTGTTTTAGACAGCAGTCGTCATACGGTTACACCAAAGATGCCTGTTTTCAAGATGGGCTTATGTCACCGCATCCCACAGGTCCTCAGGTCAATGCCATAGGACCACACAGGTAAATTTTCTTATATTAAATCCAATACAAATGTATTGGATTGCCCCAAGGTCTATTCTAGCCATTTTAAATGTGAAATAACTTACTATGCCATTGCATCATGGACAAGAATGCAGAAGTCAGTCTTGCTGCTCTTGTTGCTTTGGGGCCTAGTGGACAATGTACTTACAGGGATTCAAGGAAATTAGCCATTGAGAATCATCACTACTAGCACTACATCAGCCTTCTCATAGTTATCTCTGATATTACACTGATCAATGACAACGTAGAACTTGGACAGGGTTTGTGCACTGTTGCTTAAAGAATTCATCCTTAAGTTTGATGGACCACAGCTCCAAGGGCCATCAAGCTTTAACCTTGGATAATATGAAAGAGAATATGATGGGGCAGTGCAGTGTCCCTTTTAAAATGATGTTAATATTTTGGAGTAGGCAAGTAGTTCTTTTGTACAGTACCATTAAATATTCAAATAGATTCATAGTCCATGAATACATGAATGCTCTCCTCTAGATGTTGGTAGTCCCATCACCCTCAGCCATCTCTTACAAAAATGAATAGACTTTATCCTGAAGATCCTGTATTTTTCTTCTACATCTCATACTTCTTCTTAGGAATATATTACATTTAGTTTTCTATTCTGCTGAGGTTTTCTCATCCCTGGTAGCAACCACTAGTGTCCCATGGCTCTGTATGTGCTTGTCTCCATATTCTCATCTCTTCCATATCACAGCTTTCACATCACAGAGCACCCTGTCTTTCCATCCCTCCGTCTCTTGCCTAGGGACTGACAGGGCTGACCGAAGGCCTCTGATCATTTCCCGCGCCTCTAGGATGTATGTTACCAGTCACTGACAGCTTTCTACACCCCCTTTCTCTCCCTGCTTAGGCCTGCAATATGAAGCAGCCAGTAAATCAGCAGCTTTTCTCCTCTATGCCTAATCCACTGGAACATCCTTCAGGGAAATCTATTCTTTCATTATTTTTCTACTCCAAATATGATTGACAAAAAGGCTTTTTCGGTGGCAGAACACGGTTATTTTAACTCATCTCCCGTTCTTTCTTCTAATTGTTTTCATTTCTCTGCTATTTATAATCTGTCTAATCCTTCCACTTGTCAGTTATAGGACCTAGATTTATCCAGGCGTTACCTTTTAGCTTTCATACTGTTTCTGCTATAATCATACTCATTTCTGCTGCTGCTGCTGCTGCTGCTGCATAGGATACTCATATTTTTGCATTCATCAGAACCTGTCCATGTTTCTCACTTGCAGTTAGCTGCTTTCCCTTCTTTAATTTCTATCCAGTTATCACCTCCAACAATTTTTTACTTTTGTTTTTCCCCATTTCTAGATTTTAAGTGTTTTTAGTTTTCTGCATGGATAACCTTGCTTACTTAGAAGCAAATGGCCATGTTCTACCACTCGCATGTTGCTGATCTACAATGCTCAGTACAATGCTAGGGATAGGCGAATTTGAGCAGTTTCGTTTTGCCAAAAATTTGCCGCCAGCGAATTGTCGCCGACACCCATTAAAGTCTATGGGCGTCAAAAAAAATTGCCGCGCTGTGAATTTTTTTTCACGCGCGCTGCCATACAAGTCTATGGGCATCATTTCCACTTTCAAAACAAGGCGAAAAAATTCCCCCATCTCTACTATTCCCCCATCACTACAATTCCCCCATCCCTACAAGGCGAAAAAATTCGCCCATCCCTAGGACAGTTAAAAGGTATATAAACCTTACCTAAAACTGAGGTTTTAGGCAGTGGCAGATAGGGAGATTAGTCGCCAAGTGACAAATCTTCACTACTGCGAGCTGCGATCTTCACAAAATGCCTTCCCGCCGGCATAAATATGAATCGCCGGCGGGGTGGCATACAAATCGATTCGGATTTCCAAAGTCGCCTGAAGTTTCTTCATGAGGCAACTTCGGATACTTAGGAAATCCAAAACAATTCATATGCCATCCCGCAGGCGATTCATATTCTTGCCGGCGGGAAGGCATTTCTGCCCATAGCAGAGAAGATTTGTTGCTGGGTCGACTAATCTCCCCATCTGCCACCACCTTTAGGTGCCCTCCTAGGCTCTTCAAATAAAACTTACAAATCTAACTACAAGATTTTTCTGCAAAGAAAATAATCCTTAGGGTTGGTCATAGTTATCTAACATAAAGAGATCAAATTTCAGTAGTTGAACACCAAAACAGCATGTGTCTAATGACTTTGGTGATGATCATATGACACCAAGAAGAAGGGGTAGACAGTATAGAGAGCAGGCGTAAGTTTGATTGGCAAATCCTTTTTCATATTTCTAGTTCTGCATCTCTATAGTTGCTACACTACAGCTTCTATTGTGGTTTATATTGTATTCTTAAAGCAGAATTGCACAATAAAATGTTTCCAAAACATTTACCCACATCTCCACAGCCAGCGACTGCTTTAAAATGCCAAAAAATCCTCCAATGAGAATCCCAGCTGATCTGTATCAATCTGGCTCCCTGTTCTTTGTTCCTGCAATTGGAGTTGAAAGCTTTAAGCCCAGTTTCCCAGCACTGAACAAGTCTGTCCTTTATCCCCATGTTTGATTCCAGTGTAATATAATGAAGAAAAAAAAATGACATAATTATCTCTATATGTAAGATAACAGCAAGATGCCTGACATGGGGCTGCTAGTCAACATTCTTATTTCTCAGTTCTTTTCATTGGTGACATTTTTTGCATCTATAATTATGTTTTTTGGCAACTTCTAGGGGGCGCTGTGGGACGGCATTACAGCTGGGTTCACATCCCATTTAACTAACCATTGGACAGCATTTGAGTGTCTTATTTCTGCCTACTGGAGATTTGCCCTTCACCTTGGAGATATTCTATTTCTCTATAAAAGAAAGACGTTCCCTTTAGGTGTTTTGTATAATTAATTTCCAAATGAAATGTTGGGGGTTTGTATTATGAGTTTTTTTGGAGGTTTATGGTCCCTTTAGTAGTTCTTCTCTAACCAGGAGTGTTTCTGCCATTTGTTGAGGTTATGTTTCAGATAAATAGCCTTCATACCATCCAACAGATCTTGGAGCTTAGACAATGGTGCAGCAAGCGGGCCCCAGAATCTACATATACTTTCATGTAACTGGCAACAATGTATCCTCATATATAAAAAACAAAATACAAAATATAAACCCAAAGGAATATGTGCATTTTGTAGCATTTTATTTATTCTTACTCCCCCAATGAGACAGGCTAATGCTTGCAAGCTAACAAAGCACTCAGAGGCATTAGCACATACAGTTGCACCTCTTCATATCTGCCTAATAGCAAAGATGTTTTGATGCATCAATCACTATGACTTCAAAGTCTCCATTTAATGTTGCGATTTTCTACAATGTCCACTGCTAAGGGAAATGAAAATCGTGCTTTGGAAACCGCTATAAGAAGCCGCTGCCAAGCCTCATTCATCATCCATACACACCAGCTTTTTTGTTCTATCCCATGGCCAAATATGCTTGCAGCGATTCCCCGACATGCTATCCCTAAAAAGCAGCTCTTCTGGACAAGGGAAGCCAGCAGCACACAGATGACTTTCCTTTAACGCTGCCGCAGCTATGTGCTTCCCATCTGTGCTGTGTCCGTCACATTCAGACAATTAAGCAAAGTGCAGAGGAAACTGCTAACGAACAAAGAGGATTGTGCTAGAGCAAGCATTGCCCTGCAATTCTCTGCTGGATGACTAGCAGCTGGCTTCACATATTACATTATATATGGTGTGGTGCTGGGTACCTTTTTTTTTTTCTTTTTAATCATAGCAGAGCAAATGGCTTGTCATTTTGTCCCTGAATCAAATATCTAACCAGCTGGTATTGAGGCTGCACTCAAAAAGGCAATGACTGACATAGCTGGGAGTGAAAGATGTTGTATTTCTTTCTACCATTTGAGAGTAAATAAAGGGTAAGACTGATCATTTCTCATTGGGGAGACATTTTGCTCTGACTCTTAATGGGCAGTTGGCAGAATTAATTAATAAACTTAAAGGGGACATATTGGCCCCGAACTCTGGTGGGCACATTGGGAGAAATAAATAACGTACATCATTGATGGGAATAAGAGGATATTCCAGACTGACAGTACAGTAAGTCAGTGTTTGGACAAAAACCTGAAGTGTAAAGTCCAGTAACTAGATGTTACTAGGACCACAGCAAATTCATTTTAGGGTCCCACAACATTGGTTAGTTGACTTGTTCTACCAGATATATTGAAATTGCTCATTCATTTCGATCTTGCGATGCCCTCTATACTTCTGGGCCCCTCTGCAATCACAGGGTTCGCTTCCTCTGTTTTTACCCCCAAAGTGTGAATAATGACTTGGTTATGTCCACCCAAACTTCTACTGTAGCTATGTATATTTGCCATTATGTATATTTTAACTCTTTGGGACAGGTATCTCATATACTTGCCATACTGTACAGTATGTTCATTGCTGTTTAAGGGTTACTAGCACTGCAATATAAAAAATGGGTAACTTGTTCATGCAAAGTGACCATGCATTTTATTTTATTATAGAATTGTATAGAGTGTGCATGCAATTCTGTTGCATTAAATCAGGATTATTACTGATTATTATTAGGATATCCAGGGTTCCCTCACCATGAAGTTTACTTAAACTCTAATCATATATTGGGCTATGCTAGGAGTTAAATGCTGTTGAATGTTTTAAAACAGAATCAAAGATGCCACCTCTGAAAAACATCCATTCTATTGCATCTTGGGGACTGCTGCTTCAGGGCCCCCCACCCCAGCCACAAGCATCCCCGCCCCAACCACAACCCCAGCCAGGCCCTCTGCCCCAACCACAGCTCCTGTCTCATATTGTATCTTTCTCTTTTTGCAGCCACAATTGGTGCCAGTGGGAGGTAATGGGGGAGAGCCTCACAAGTCTTCAGAGGGGGAGAGGGTTTAAGTAGGAGGGGCTGGCCTAGTCCAACACTGATCTTGGCCACACATTATCATGCTCAATTCATCTCCAGGCATGCCTCGAGTGCCACCTCCATTGAAGGAAAATTCAGGAGAACCCTTAGGGCCCTTAACCATGGCTTCAGTGTGAATTCAGATGCAAGCCACAGGCTGCAGGAGACTGGGATACCACTACTGGTAACCACGAAAGTTAAGGCCATAGAAAATATACTAAGGCCTCCTGCTCTACATGTTAAATTGCATAACAAAACTAGAAAATATGAAAAGGCATTAGATATGCACAACAACGTTTGTCATTAGCCCTTCTTCTAGAAGAGAAGGGCCATATTTATATATAGACAGCCCTAGTAAAATAAAAAATCTCCCCAGCCCAACTGCCACCAGAGCCTACCTGCACAAAACAGATGGCGGAGCTGGGGGGTGAGGGATCAACCTTCGATTTCCTGTAGGATGTGATGTCACACACAGGAAGTGACATCATGTTCCGCTGTGCTCATTACTTCAATTCCGGGGGGGGGGGCTACTGATAAACGTTGTTGTGCATATCTGTTTTCCATATTAGCAGCTTGTGTTTCACTTTAATACCAGATTTTCTGTATAAGTTTAAATGTTCCTGGCATTACAGAATTGTGAATATTGTAACTACATATTTAGTTTCCGTCACAGAGCTGCATGAAAGGGCCTTATTACTAAGTTCCATTGACTGATCACAGTTCTATGCATGTTTGAAATCTTGCTCAGGGTAAATGTGCACAAGCCAAAAACTGTGTTGCCGGCAATAAAACACTTTTCCGAGTAAACAGCTCTATTTCGAATAAACGTTGAGTTGCCCATAGTTTGGAATAGAAAGCCTGTAAGTCAGTGTTGACTGCTGACAGAAATTGGTTTTGCTCTTGCTGTCAAAAGTATAATTTAAGAAAGAATGGGACTGTGAAATTTGAAAATGTTATATAAATCAGAAAATTTAAGATGTATTTGTCTGAGAAGCTTAAGTTGTTATTAAATATTCATATTCCTCTAAAGGGTACTAAAGGAAACATAAAGGGAATATAAACCTATAATACAATTCTCTGTGCACTTCTCCAACTTAATAGGTGCAGCTCGATGCTCCAAGGAGAGTCAAGCCCATAAGCACTACATCAACTACCATACTGTTAACATAAGGAGATTACTGTGCAGTTTTGGTTTGCTGATATTACACTATTATCAAACATGAGAATGGCAAACATAAAAGATAATCTATAACAAACAAGGGAAAGTTGTGCTCACCGCTAATTTTTAAAACCATTAGGCGGGGATGCAATGAGGCTGTGACCACAAAATACATATAGACAAATAGTCCTCTGCACTCAATCCATTATCAATACATTGAAACATTTTGTGCAGACAGCTTCTAAAAAATGCCTTACCCTTTAAACAAAACAGGGATTGTTTGTCCATATATTGCAATATATTTAAGCTGGCCAACTACATCAACGTCATCCCATATCTGGCCAGTCCTACTCTCAATTTTAATCTGATACATTAAGAATTCTGTTGCGTCATTACACATTTTACAAAGGGACTGAGTTTTAGCTGCAACTTACTTACAGGTAAAAATGACTTTGATGTAGTTGGCCAGCTTAAATATATTGCAATATATAGACAAAAAATCCCTGTTTTTCATGCAGTGTATTAGAAAATGACCCGCCTATGTATGTCCCTAATCATGGCAAACTATTTAACAGACTAGAAGGTGTATCCCATATGATCAATTGCAGAAGAACTACCAAGCATCCGTTGCCAAAGACAAAGTCTTAGACCCAGGATCACTAACCAGCGGCTCATGAGCAAGATGTTGCTCACCAACCCCTTGGATGTTGCTTACAGTGGCCTCAAAGCAGGTGCTGGCTTGGAGGCAAGTTTTGGTTGCATATAAACAGGTGTAGCCTTCTGTAGGCAGAGAGCCCACATAGAGACAACCAAATGGTCAATCACAGCACCACCTAGGAACATTTTTCATGCTTGTGTTACTCCCCAACTATTTTTACATCTGAATGTTGCTCATGGGTAAAAAAGGTGGGGATCCCGGTCTTAGACTGTCCCATCCACAAGAAAGAGTGAAGGGGTCAGACCAGAGCAATGTCCAACCTGCTGCTCTCCAGCAGCAGAAAACATACAACTACAGCTAGAGGACCACAGGTTGGATATGTCCAATTTTGCTAGATGCCCCCAAAGCTGAAGGCTCTAATCTTTCTATAATATAGTTCCTTCTTCTCAAAGCTCGAGTAATGGTTAATTGATATTGTTTATTGTTCATTAAAATTAACATTTTGGAAGAATATTATTTTCTGCTTTTTCTGCATATGTTTAGCATTTGCATCTTCCTGTGGAGTGCACCTCCCCGGGGCATAATTTGTACATTTTGTAAACAGAAGGCTGCTGTAGAGAAGGATCGGACTGTTTCCCTACAGGCATGAATTTACTATGAGAATTATGGTGGCTTACCTATAACCCAGAGAGAACTGCTGTGCCAAACATTTCCTGGTTAGATTTGGAAGAAAACAGCTCAGAGGGAACTGCAAATTAAAATAATTTGAAAAGTAAAATCAAAAAGATTTTAATCCTACATAAATAAGACTGATTAAGCTGCCGGGGTGAACAAGCTCTTAAGGTTTTAACAAAGGATTAAAAACACTCCTTATGCCTGCAATAACAACCAGATTAATTTTTTTTAACTTTTTTTAACTTTCATAAAGAGCGATTATTTTTAAAGGAAAAAATCTAAAGAAAAACCAAAAAAACAAAATAAACCTAAAAAAACACTAACTACAGCTATGTAATTTATAGACCGGGCAGACTTACTAATTATTATTTGAGCCATGTAAAGTACTACAATATCTATGGATTGTTGTATTGGATCGTACATTATGTACCTATTTGGTGCAGGACCTGCACTTCTGGATTAATACAGAGCTACCTGGGCTGGGTTCATGAGGATTAGATGGGGAATGCACAGAGATTTCCCCTATCCTGCCTGCAACACCAGCAAATGTAGGGTGCAAATGAACCTTGTCCTTACCACCTACCAAACTAGAGATGCCTTGAGCTGTGTTCTACATCTCACATTGGATTTTAGCATCTGGGTCATTGTTAAATGATACCGCTGTTTTCACAAGTATTTTTGACAAAGAAATCTTCAGTGGAATTAAAACAGATTATATAGACAGCGGGTGTTAGGCAGGGCAATTGGATAACCCTTAATTTTCTTGATTGAGAGTTGTCTCTGATGGAAATTAGCCTTGTGTGTGTTATCAGGATATGATTTTTAAGGAAACATTACTATCTATATCTGGGGGCTGTGTCATTCATTTATTATACATTGATAGAAAGCAAGGATTGTGTATCTTATTATGTACACAGATCATTGCCTCTGGGTGTATTTGCATGCAGTATACGTTATGGATTGTAAAGGCAACAGCTCCATTTATTTACAATCCAGCAGCCACTTTCTATTCATACAGAAAAGTATATTGTTGAGAGAATTATTCTGGACATAATAATCTAGGCAACCCATAATCAACATTTTAAAAGCTTCCAAGGGGAAATAAATCAAATATAATCCCTACGTATAATAAGGTATATTTTTGCCTCTGTGAAATTCATTGCTATATATATATATATATATATATATATATATATATATATATATATATATATATATATATATATATATATATATATATATATATATATATATATATATATATATATATATATATATATATATATACTTTATCTGGCTGAAGAGCCGGCTTAGCTATATGCAGGTCACACCTGGGTCAAGATGTTTGTTTTGATCAAACTGATCGCATGTCTGGGCAATCTTTTAAAGCAGCCATTATAAAATACCATCATGTGTCACTCACCCTAAATGACTTCCATTAGTTAAAAAAAAAGGAGAAATGGTTCACAATAGTTCTTACTTGCAAGTGATTTAGTTAAGTCACGTTAGAAAGACCTAGAATTTTTCTTGGATTTTAAACAATCTACAACAAACCTATTGGCTGTCGAGCAGGGGTCCCAACCTTTTTTTACCCATGAACTACATTCAATTGTAAAAAGAGTTGGGTAGCAACACAAGCAAGAATAAAGTCCCTGGTGTTCCAAATAATTCAGTAGCCCCTATGTCGACTGGCATCATATAGGAGGCTCTGTTTGGCAGTACACTTGGTTTTTATGCAACCAAAACTTGCTTCCAAGCCTGGAATTTAAAAATAAGCACCTGCTTTAAGTCCACTGGGCACACTATCCAAGGGATTGGAGAGCAACATGTTGCTGACGAGCCCCTGGTTGGAGTTTACTGCTTTAAAGTGTGCATGTTTGTTGAGCAAGCTGTTACATACTTGACATAGCTACATTACAGATGAAGATGAAGTTTAGCGTATTAATTTGTAACCTTTACAATTCAAAAGAAGAACCCTAGTATGGTTGTGTAGATCATTTGCTTGTCTAACAGATCTTTGCACATTGCCTATATGTTCATTTTATTTGGTGATTTTTTTTGCTAATACAAAGCTCTGTCTGAATACATTCTGTATTTTCTGTGAAGGGTTCATTTCTTAGTATGTCTTGTGTTGAAAAGTTATAAAGTAAGTAAATAAGTACATACAGTATTATGGAGGCTCATACAGCATGCTGAGATGGTGAACTAATTTATATTTCATTTCTTATCCTTCCTATATTATTGGCATAAAGTGTTATCTTGATGTCAAATGTTATAGGAGGTTTATAATTGCATCACTGTTTATTTGACACTTCATTTAAGCCAATTACCTTTTAACACTGAATTAAAGCCTCCATTTGGCCAGCTCCATATTTGAATAGAGAACTGCAGTACTCCTCTTAGGCAGTCAGATGGTCAAGTATCACCGGAAATATTTGCTGAGGAACCTCTCCATTCAGAGTTCCTCTAGTGGCACTTATGGTCTGACCTATGACCAGTTCCATACATCAATTAGAATTGTG
Source organism: Xenopus laevis (assembly GCF_017654675.1). Taxonomy (NCBI): domain Eukaryota; kingdom Metazoa; phylum Chordata; class Amphibia; order Anura; family Pipidae; genus Xenopus; species Xenopus laevis. The sequence continues at coordinate 113,606,811 of NC_054387.1, read as the reverse complement.
TTTGACTGCATTGCGATGCATGGTGGTACAGCCCATTAGCATGTGCAACAATGATGCTTTATTTCCCCACTAACCTACTAATTCAAAATTTGATGACATTTTATTATATATAGTGATGAATAATGGTATAGTCACACTACGAAGATGACCACTATTGTGTTGCATCTTGCCAACAAACATGTCTATCTTGGATAGATGATTTGTGTCTTTTACAGAGTGAAGAATGATTTAATTTAAAACATTAAACATTATATTCCCTTAACTGCTTTTCTGTATTATTTTGCAGAGATTTGATGCCAAGGACAATAGATGGACAAATAACAATGGAGAAAACTCCAAGCTATTTTGTTACAAATGAGGCACCACAACGCATCCACTCCATGGCCAAAGACACCAAACTGATTGTCGTGGTCAGAAATCCTGTTACACGTGCCATATCTGACTACACACAAACTCTATCTAAAAAACCAGAAATTCCAACTTTTGAGGTCCTTGCCTTCAAAAACAGGACCTTGGGACTCATTGATGCTTCTTGGAGTGCGCTAAGGATTGGAATCTATGCTCTGCATCTTGAAAGCTGGATGCAGTACTTTCCTCTTTCCCAAATTCTTTTTGTCAGTGGAGAACGTCTCATCAGCAACCCAGCCGAGGAGCTGGCCAAAGTACAAGATTTCTTGGGGCTTAGAAGAATCATAACAGAAAAACATTTTTATTTCAATAAAACAAAAGGCTTCCCTTGTCTGAAGAAGCCTGAGGATACTGGTGCTCCTAGGTGCCTGGGGAAGTCTAAAGGTCGAACTCATCCTAAAATTGACCCAGATGTCATTCAGCGCCTAAGGAAGTTTTACAAACCTTTCAATTCTATGTTTTATCAAATGACAGGGGAGGATTTTCAGTGGGAGAAGGAGGAGCTGGAAAGCTAAACCAATGGATAACAATTGTGATGATGAAAAGACTTGTTTATTGACACTGTGTCATTAATGTACAGAGAATTCTTGCCAACAAATTATATATATAAAAAAATCGCCTAAAAAAAGAAAAAATCTCTAGTTTCTATAAAGACAACACTGTTATTAAGTTCTATCTTGAGAGATAATTTCACTAGTCACTTATGTAATTAATGTGAAAGAGTTTTTAAGGGAAAGCACAAAGTAAGAAACACATACAGAATAAAGACACAGCTGGAGAAGAATCTGCTATACTGCAGTACATGGTCACTTTTAATGAAACCATAGATGCCAGACACCACATTAGAAGACAGTTTTTCTTTTTCTTTCCTTTTTCTTTTTTTAACAAAATACACAGAGCACTAAATGGTTATATTTTTATATTCTTGCAGCTTCATTGTCACTTTTCATTAAAGCGTACAATATATATTTAGAGGATAAAATAATAGGTCAATGAAAAGGTTAGCCACCTATTTATATATATATGTAATGGAGGAAGGTTTATTTTGACTCAGAAAAGGAATGTACAAAAAATAATTTAGCTGCGGACACATCAGTGAATGATTTATTGTTATGAACCTTTCTATTTAGGTCACTTTTCATGCCCCACCAAGAGTAGAATACATGATTCTGACACGGTGTTTCCAGGGATATAATCTCACAATCTAAATTTGTTAAAAAGGGGATCTACCATTAGTTCAAAGGCCAGTAACACAAAATGAAAAACTCCCACATGCATTTGGACATAATACAAATTAAATAACATATATTTCTATTTAAAGTTACTGGTAGTTTTGTCTCTTGGGGGCAGGTCGCAAACATGTGATATCGAATACATTTCTGTACAGAATTGATATGGCCGGGTTTTATTTAGGGCAGAGCACAACAGAACTCCTAGAAAACAGAATTTTATTTTCACATGAACAGGAAAAACAGCATGTCAAGTTAAATGGATCATTTCATTTTTGAGGTTACTGGTCCTTCAAAAATTAGTGTCTGGCTCTGAATTAAGGACTGTATTTTGTTTTTGTTTTATAACTTTTGCTATATTGTTAATGTTAAATTAATATTCTTTCCTCACTCTTCATCTACACTAAAGTGATCAACTAAATATCTTCTCACACTGCGTAATGTGTTTGTTTGCAATTTTGACTCACGCAAGTAAATATGAACACAGATGGCCACTGAATTGTCTCAATATCAATCCACATGTGATTGTTTGGAGTGCTAAAAATCTTACGTGATTACTGAATAATGTAAAATCAGGCTAACCTATGTTAAGGGTGAAGGTTCACAGGTTCACATCAGCTAATGGTGCTGCTCCAGTAGAATTCTGCACTGAAATCCATTTTTTCAAGAGCAAAGACAGTTTTTAATATTTAATTTTGAAATCTGACATAGGGGTAGACATGTTAGTTTCCCCAGTGCCCTGAGTCATGTGACTTGTGCTCTGATAAACTTCAGTCACTCTTTACCGTTGCATTGCAAGTTGGAGTGATATCATCCCCTCCCTATCTCCCAGCAGCCTAACAACAGAACAATGGGAAGGTAAGAAAATAACAGCTCCCTGACACAAGATAAGACTCCCTTGTAGATATTAGAATAGCACTAAATGGTAAAAATTCAAGTGCCAACGTGACTCCTTCTGTTACATTGAGTAAGAGAAACAATAGCTTAATAGTGATGGGCGAATTTATTCGCCAGGCGCGAATTTGCGGCGAATTTGCGCGATTCGCGCCGAGCGAATAAATTTGCGAAACGCCCGCGAAAATTCGCGGTAAAAATTCGCCGGCGTCAAAAAAAAAATTTTCTCGAAAAAAGTCGCCGGCGTCAAAAACGAGACGCCGGCGCCGTTTCGCGAATTTTGCGCGAATTTTGCGCGAAATTCGCGAATTTTTCTGCGAAACGTCGCAAATTCGCCCATCACTATAGCTTAAGGCTATGGCCCCAAAGGACCAAAATGAGCTAGCTAGATACTCTGGTTGATTTCAGCCCTATCATGGGCAGTAGCCTCCTATCTTTCCTGCATTCATAAGCGATGAATCGGCTTGGCACAAACAGACTTCAGCAGATTTCAGCTCAAAATGCAGAGACATGCGGTTTACAGAAAACCGCCAAGTCTGTTCACATCAGTTCCGATTCAACACTTTCAAATGGGAAGAGAGAGGAGGCTACTGTCTGTCCATGGTAGGGCTGAAATCAGCCAGCGTATTTTAGCTATCTGATTTAGCTCCTATGTGGCCCCTCGCCTAACTGAAAGCAGTTCCATTATGTAGTGCTGCCTCTTTCTGAAAGCACAGGATCAGGCACAATGATTTGAGATGGGCCTACACACCAATATTACAACCAGGGTCGGATTTAAAATGAGCACCCCCGGAGGCAGGCGTCCTCTACCTCCCCTCCATCCCGCAGGATCGTGGGCGCATTCATTCTTCTAACTGGAGCACTAGTGCCTAGTGGCTAGTGCTCCAGAATTAAACAAATCAGTCGTGCGGCTGGGCCGCATGCTGTCCCTTAAATCATGCCGCCTTAGGCCCGGGCCTTTGTGGCCTAGCCACAAATCTAGGCCTGATTACAACTAAAAGAAAAATACATTTGTTGGTTTGGGAATTCCATTTTATATGTTAGAGTGACTTATTTGTAATATTAACATTGTAATTTAATAATAAAAAGCACACCATAAAAATTGTAATGGAATCCCTTTAATTTGCCAAATCAAACTACATAAGATCTGATGTTCCATATGCAGGCCACCATACTGTATGTAATTGGGCATAGGTCCAAGTAGAATGTGAGATTCAGGAAAGGCTTTGGAAGCTAAAGGGGATTTGGGAAAGGTTTTGGTAGCTAAAGGGTAGCTCTGGTTGTTTGCCAAGAACAGTTTTCCACACAAATATATAAGGAAAGTGTAATTAGAAATGGTTGTACACTGTAAAACATATGTGTAGAACATATATGTACAATGCTATACCAGATGGTACCCTAGGTTTAAAAGGACTCAAATTTTTTCTTCCTTCTCCTGATTCCTCATTAAACGAAAGGACGAACGAAAGCCTGTAAATATCTTCAGCCTCATGTTATTGAGTCTTGCACATACAAAGAGTTTTCTGCTCTGAAGTCAAAATGGACAATCTCAACAGAGGTTGAGATCGGACCTCAAGGGCCATGCAGGCTAAGATTTAATCACTTTTAATATCATTTTGATTCAGTCATTTTTACTTAAATGAAAGATTCCTACAAAAGAGTCAAGACAACAGACGACAACATTCTATGATTTTCTAAAGAGGATGTGGTAAGAGTTTTTTATAATTACAGAATATACCTTCTTCATATTTGTGTTTACATATAAAATGTCAGTTCTCAAGACTACTACAGGTATAGGATCCATTATCCAGAAAGCTCCAAATTATGGAAAGGCCTTTTCCCATAGACTCCATTCTATCCGAATGATCCAAATTTTTCTAAATAATTTCATTTTTCTCTGTTACAATAAACCGGTACCTTGTACTTGATCTCCAAATAAGATATAATTAATCTTTATTGGAAGCAAAACCAGCATATTGGGATTACCGTATATACTCGAGTATAAACCGAGTTTTTCAGCACCAAAAATGTGCTGAAAAACTCTACCTCGGCTTATACTCGAGTCAGTACGCGAAACCGAAAGGCTGCGCTTCAGGAGAACAAATGCTGTGTAACACTGTGTGAATGGAGCTGTCACGAGACGTGATACAGGTGTAGCAGTAATTACCGTAGGCATGGTACACAGCTCCTAACACAAAATGGAGGCTTTAAAGGAGAAGGAAAGGCTAGAGACACTTGGGTTGCCAAACGTTAGGCACCCCTAAGTGATTGTAGCGACTTACTAAAAACCAAGGGCCGGTGCTCCTATCAGGAGAAATCTGCACCGGCCCAGGGTTATAGGAGTGAGCACCACGAAGGAAGCTACCGGTACTTCCGTCTTCACACAGCTGTGCATGCGCATTAGAAAAAAAAGCTGAACTTTTACTGTAAAGTCGGCTTTTTCGTTCAAATGCGAATGCGTCAGTACAGGGAAATGCGCAGCTGCACGAAGACAGAAGTAGCTTTCTCCGTGGTCCTCACTCCTATAGGCCCTGGGTTTTTGGTAAGTCGCTACAATCACTTGGGGGTGCCTAACGTTTGGCACCCCCAAGTGTCTCCAGCTTTTCCTTCTCCTTTAAAGCCTCCCATTTTGTGTACCATGCCTAATTACTGCTGCCCCTGTATGGCACACACTATCTCTTCACTGATGGATATATATAGCTAGCCTGAGACACCATAAATATGTGTAACGTGTGTGTACAAGAGACTTCAACCCATTCTCCATTGCTGACAAACTGCCTTGGCTTAGACTTGTGAAATGTACCAGTTTTCTTTAACCTACTTGGATGCTCATCTGTTTATGGTACAACACTGCATATATATATATATATATATATATATATATATATATATATATATATATATATATATATATATATATATATATATATATATATATATATATATATATATATATATATATATATATATATATATATATATATATATATGTAAAGAAATATAGAAATCTGTCCCAACTTACAGGGACATTGCAAAAATGTCCTGTTTTTAATGTAGGGAAATTCCAGACACTTAATTGATTTGATAACCTTATTGTGTTACTTCATTTTAGTACGATTATTTTTCAGCTACTTTTAAAATGGTTTTTGGGGATCAGGAGTGTGTGTTCTGCTGAAGATGTCCTAAAATGCATTTCTCACCCTAGGCTTATACTCGAGTCAATATTTTCCCAGTTTTTGTAGGTAAAATTAGGTACCTCGCCTTATGCTCGGGTCGGCTTATACTCGAGTATATACGGTATTTAATATTTACATGATTTTCTAATAGACGTATGGTATGAAGATCAAAATTACAGAAATATCTGTTATTCGGAAATCCCCAGGTCCTGAGCATTCTGGATAACAGGTCCTGCATCTGTACTGCAATTTCTCCCCAGATGTATGGGACATTAACTACCACCTGCATCGTTCCAGTGCTATCTATATTCCAGTGATACAGTATATCAGATTTTGGGAATTTATCGAGACTTTAGTCAAAGTGGTTTTTCAGCTCAGAATCATAAATTATAGAAAAGGGGATATTTAATGATAGAATTAATTTAGTCTGGCCAACAAATGAATAGCCATTTTTTAAAAATCCTTTTTAAAGAGGAACTATCAAGAAAATGAAAATTTAATATAAGCTTCAGCATACCGAAATAAGAAGTTTTCTGAATAAAATCAATTGAACATTTTTGTACTGTTTCTGAAATAATGAAGTTTATCCTCACTAGTCCTTTCTCAGCATCTGTTTCTCTTAATACTCTCTTCATACAGGAGTTGGGTGTCAGATAATCATTGACAGCTAGCTTCAATATATTTTATAGGGGGGCTCCTTTTGACAAGAAGATGTATTAGAGCTCACTCTATTAAAATCAACTGACATCCTGTCTCTCTACATGCAGAATTTGTACAAAAGGCAGATATTTTGTTAGATTTTTTTTGTACTGGAATCAGTTATTTGAGTGAGCTCTAATAATTCTGCTGTTAAAGGAAGCCCCCCATTTCGATGATTTGGATGTAACTGTCAATGAATATCAGACACCCAACTGCTGCAAGAAGACAGAATGAAGAGGAAACAGATGACAGTGAAGATATAAACTTGATTATTTCAGAAACAATGCAGAATATTCAATTGATTGTATTTAGAGTATTTTAGAGTGTATTTCAGTATGATGAAGCTTATATCAAATGTTCATTTTGCTATGTTCCCTTTTAAATGTCAGATTCTACCAATATTTTTTTCCTGACTGTTCAATCCAAAAACCACGCAGAAGAGAATCATGGATATAGGCCGACATTATTTTATCAGGCCAGCCTTGGGTTCTTTTAAACACATTCCATTAAGAAACCTGCCATTTTGCCATTTAGTGACCCATAAGTAGCTAAAGTGAGACTCATTTGGTGAAGATCATGTGAAACCGAAGCTTCAAACCATGAATTAAACATTGTCACTAAAAGTGCATCTCTATAATGTGGGTTCTTCCTTTTCATTAGCAGAAAAATAGAGATTTGAGAAGCCCATTACAGGAAGTGGGTCTCGGGAGACTGCATTAAGGTCATTTACAAATACTGAATCTACCCTTAGCTTGTGATTCAGCTCACAGGTTTTGCCATCACGTCTTGATGCGAGGAAGTGAAGAGAGCACATTGTCCTTTTAAATCCCTTCCATTACAGAAGGTCATGTGTGGTTTGTAAATGACCCTCGTAGTCATCGAAAATTATACCTGCTTCACTTTGGAAGTGAGACTCCCATTTACTTGGCATTTCTAGTCAGAGATAAAGCTTATGCTAATGTATTTGATACAAAAGAGTTTGCTACAATTTAATATAATACAACATGGATATGATTTTACTGCTACAGATTCAGAAGAGAGTCCTAATAAATTACCAGATAAATGGGTGAGTAAATATTATTAGCAGGTAGCATTATCGTCTTTTTCAATATAACCTGCTCTGTTGATAAAACATTTCTCCCGCTATTAACAATTTATATGCAAATATAATCATTTGTTAAATGTATAGATGTTTTTCCCCTTGAAAAATAAACGTTATATCTTATTTTTCTGTTATAAGTATGAGGTCAGTGATAGAGCTATTTGTTTCTACAGAACATTCTTCCTCTGTAAGTCTAATAATGCTTCATCTATGTGTAACGATATAGTAAAATGAGCAGAACCGTTACTCTCACTTTGGGGCAAATTTACTAAAATGCAAAGTAGCTAACGCTGGCGAAAATTCGCCAGCATGACGTCAATTTGCCACTTCACAAATTTACTATCAGTGACCCTGGCGAAAATTTACCAGCGAAGTGGATAGCCTAGTGCAACTTCGCACCCTAACGCTGGCGAAGTTGCACTCTGGCGAAGGGGGCGAAACTACGCACATTTACTAAGATTTTTTTTTCAATGTTACCTTCTTCGCCAGAGTTTACTCTGCCTGGTCAGAGCAGGCGAAGTTCAATAGAGTAGATAGGAGTTTGTAAAAAAAAAAGTTGAAACATTTTCTAAGTCCCAAAAATGTTGAAATTTTTTCTAAGTCCCAAAAAAAACGTTGGCGTTTTTTGGGTGATAGGCTGAAAAAAGGGTACCCACCTTCCCCCCAAAATTTGTTAACATATGGCACCCAACATATACTATGGGCACATGTGTAGGGCATTAGAACACCTATTTAAACTTTTATTTCATTTCCCTGGGCTTGTGTAGTGTTCTGTAGTGTTCTGTGGTGCAGCATACACGTCCATTCAAATTTAAATTTGGCGCTGTATGCAAATTAGCCTTCACGAAGGGGAGGGAGCTGGGGAAGCTGCTCCCTTGCCCTAGGTGGGGAAGCTGCTCCCTGCAGTCGGGCCCGGCCCCATTAACGATTTTCGCCTGGGGGGGGGCAAGCCGGGGAAGCTGCTCCCTTCAGTCAATGCCAGCCTCCTCCAAAGATTTTTTGCAGGGGGGCCGGCCCGGAGTTGCTGGGTTTGACCCTAGCCTGTATCCTTGACTACACTTCTGGTTCCTGATTCTGTACTGCACTGTCTGTTTTTTTGGTTTTGGTCCTGGCCTGTTCCATGACCACGCTTTGCTCTAACCCTTTCTTCCTGTTGCACGTTATGGTTCCCTTGCCTTGTCGATGGCTCCTTCTGAAGCAAAAGGCAGATGTTATAGGCAGAAACGTGAGCCATGACCGGAAACTTGTCATCTGTTATAGGTTTTGGGAAACCATAGCGGGCAAGAACATAATCCACATAGGAGTGCAATGAGAAATTAGCAGGAACATAGAACATCAGTGCATATGCGTATACTCACAAGCACCAACGCCCAGTGTAGACCCCACAGGGTAAGAGACAGAGGCACTCTTTCATCCAGCAAAAGGCCTAGCTTCAACTTCTGGACAATTAATTCCAGGGATCCTAGTGGAACTTAAAAAAAACAGTAATAACAAAAAAATAATATAACATACTGTTGCTTTCCACTGGTAAAACTGGTATGTTTGCTATAGAAACACTACTATAGTTTATATAAACAAGCTGCTGTGTAGCCATGGGGGCAGCCATTCAAGCACAGGATACACAGTAGATAACAGATCAGTTCTGAAGAATGCAATTCTATACTACAGAGCTTATCTGTTATCTGCTGTGTATCCTGGTAAATTTGTTTTCCATGTCATGACCAATACTTATGGGTGAATTTCTCCTTTTTCGATTCGCAGAAAAATTCGCGAATTTCCTGCGAAATTCACTATTCCTACGCTGGCGACAATTCTGACGCCCATTAAAGTCAAATAAATATGCCCATCACTAATGAACAATTCCTTGCAGAAATGGAGGGGAGGGTGGGTGCCTAGGTTATGGGGGGCCCTACTCTCAAGATCCTCAATGTACCTTTAACTTTGGTTTTTTGACTAGCTTTGGTGGAGCCAGGGAAGTGGAATGAAAACAATGATTAGAAACATTCCATATTTTTATACAAAACAGATGGAATCCTGGGAAGGAAAACTAGTGTTGCACCTAAAATGTCTATTTTCATACCCAATTAAAGGGCTGTTTATTCTAAGCAAAATTCTAAGCAATTTTTCAGTTAGTAGTCATTATTTAGTATAGTATTTAAATTATTTTAAATACTATAACCATAACTATGACCAGCTTTCAAATGGGGGTCACTGACCCCATCCAAAACAAATGCTTGGTAAGGCTACAAATGTATTGTTATTGTTATTTTCTATTACTGATATTACTATTCAGGCCTCTTCTATTCATTTTCCAGTCTCTTATTCAAATCAGTGCATGGTTGTTAGGGTAATTAGCAACCAGAAAACTGGAGAGCTGCTAAATAAAAAGCTAAATAACTCAAAAACCAAACCAATCGCATATTGTCTCCGAATAGCACTCTCTACATCATACTAAGGGGCAGATTTATCAATGGTCAAATTCGAATATGGCCAAAACAGTCGAATTCGACTAGGGAATTGTTAAAATTTGATTTGGGTTTTTTATAAAATTCAAATTAGATTTTTGAAAAATATCGTACAATGGCCCTTTAAGAATTCGACTATTCACCACCTTCAACCTGCCGAATTGCTGATTTAGCCTATGGAAGATGTCCTGGGATCAATTTGGAGTTGTTTGCAGCCTTCCTGACATTCTATTTTTTTTTTTTGGAGAAAAAAACTCGAATTGAGTTTTATTAACGGAAAGATTCTATTCACCCGAGTTTGAAAAATTAGATTTTTATAGTAAATTGCAATTGGTTGAATTTCGAGTTCATAGGAGTTTAAACTCCCATGAACTCAAAAATCGACCCTTGATAAATCTGCCCCTAAATGTTAACTCAAAGGTGAACTAGCCCTTTAATTAAATATCACAAACACTTCAGTCATAAGTGAAAATAAAAAGAGCAAACAGGCAAATGCTGCTTAATCCTTAATCTTTATATAATTTGATACTATACAGCAGTCTCCATAAAGTTTAAGAGACAACTTACCTCATTAATGCCAAAATCATTAACAGCGAGATTCAGAGATATATATTAAATCAATAGCCAAGGCAAACCTAATGAGAAATTATTAGCAGCAAGTTATATTTATGTCTAAATCTTTAGCACTGCAAGGCTGATATTGATAAATCCCTGCCAGAGAAAGATGTCACTCGCTAAATCATTAGACTTGAAAGAGAAATATGGTCAAATAGTGGCCAGTTAAAGAAAAATATTTTTAATGACGGACTAAATGAATGGTTTAAAATATTTTTGATGAATTAAATATTAAAGCGAGTCGATGTCTAAAAAGATGTCTTTTTCTCAATCGTTAAGAAAATGAGCAATTATCGACCAATTTACTGGGAAAGAAAAATGGAAGCTGGAACAGTACCCAGTAATATCATAATAGTTCAGTTATGCAAACATTAAAGGCAAATACAGTTTTTAAAAAAGGTTTTAGTTTTCTTGAAATAAAAACTTTAAAAAAAAACACTTTAGTAGCTGTTTTGAAATGAATTGTTAAAAATTCGCCACAGCTCATTTACTAACACCGGGAAATTCTGCCCCTGTTCAGTAACCCACAGCAACCTATCAGTGATTTATTTTCATTATTTCATTTGCAGAAGGCAGCTAATTGCTGAGTTATATGGGATATTGCATTAGGGTAAATTTGTCCTGCATTAGTTAGTTAGTTAGTTAGTTAGTTAGTTGGTTGGTTAGTTAATTAGTTAGTTAGTTGGTTGGTTAGTTAGTTAGTTGGTTAGTTGGTTGGTTGGTTGGTTAGTTAGTTGGTTAGTTAGCTAGTTAGTTAGTTAGTTAGTTAGCCAATTTCTTCCAATCAAAAACTTAGTACAGGTATGGAACCTGTTATCTAGAAAGCTCAAGACTTAAGTTTTTTCCAGATAAGGGATCTTATGGTTATTTGGGTCTCCAAAACTTAATTAAACAGGACTGTTCTGTCTTCAATAAAGATTCATAATATCTTAGTTGGGAACTGTGTTATTATTACCAATAAAAGGGAAATCCTTTTAAAAAATTTACTTATTTGATTGAAAAAGAGTCTATGGGAGATGGCTTTCTGTAATTTGGAGCTTTATGGATAACAGGTTTCCAGATAACGAATTCCATACCTGTACATCGACTGTAGACTCCAGAGTAACCAATAATAACGTTGGGTCTTGGCGCACATTCCTTAGATCTACAGCGTGAGGAGTAAACTTCCCGAAAATACAACTCTTGGCCGTTACAAACTGGACCATGTAGGTGAAAAAAAGTGCAGTAAAAAAGTCTTTAAGCCTATGGTTTAAGTACCCCATGAAGGCACGAAATGTGTAAGGTTGTACTTTTTAATATGTTGAGGACGTTTTTGCACTAAACTTTTTTAACTTTTCTGCCAGCCAAGAGTTGTTTTTTTTTTTTGGGAAGTTTACTCCTCAAGCCGTAGGTAAAGCATGTGCGCCTAGACCCAACGTTCATATTGGTAAGTCTACATTCTATGTACTGGGTTTGTGATTGGAAGAAATTAGTATAATATCTCATATCACCCAATTAGCGTTGATCTGCCTTCTGTAGATAAAAAAAACAGTAAATCACTGATAGTTTGCTAAGGTTTACTGCACGGGAAAAATGATCAAAATGATCAGCCAAGAGTTGGATGTTCATGAAGTTCAGTTAATGAGTAGTGGTGGGCGAATTTGTCCCGTTTCGCTGAAAAATTATTTTGTCGCCCGTCATTTGTTATACGTGCACCTATTTTGGCCAAATGCATTAAAGTCAATGGGCGTCCCAATCATTTTGACTCGCGAGAATGTTCATGTGCGTGACTAGTCTAAATTTTTTCAATGCAGCGGATTTTTCGCCAGCGAATATTTGAGGCAATTTTGCAAATTCATTTGCCTGGCAGCGAAATGTGGAAATTCGTAGACTAATTTGCGTCTGGTGAATTTATTCGCCCATCACTATTAATGAGCACCCAAGGGGAAATTGTAAAGTGTGAACTTTTCTAAATTGTCCTGATGGTGTGCAGAAACTTTTGCCTTAGGAATACAGAGCTGCCTGCTGTCAGCAGCACTGTATTCATGTGGGGTGTATTTTGGGTCTTTTTGTGCTCTAGCACTTGCTTCCAGGGTCACAGTAAATTACTCTGCTACTTTTTTTTCCCTCTGTAAGTTGGCATTAAAGTTTTCCATTGTAGCCCATTTCTGGAGTGTTTATAATTACAGAAACTGAACTAAACTAGCACATATAAGATCAATGTACCTACTCCTGAATATGGCAGTGAAATGAAGAGCATGGGGTGGAATGAAAACTTGCATTGCCACTTTTTACAAAAATCACTTGTGTCCATAGATATAGTAGCAAATAGGGCTGAGTCTCCTGACGCACAGAGCATCAGATTTTCAAAACCAAGTTCTCTTGAATGAGCTTTTGCACCCTTAGTGCTCTTGCTCTTGTAAATGAGTCCAAGTTCGGTTAAATGAGCTTTTGTGCCATTAGTGCTGGTCACTTGCTTCGAAAAAGTGCACGTTGCACTGACTTTGTTCCATTTATCTACCAGGTTGGCCAAGTGTACTGGTTTCTAGGAAATCCAACAGTCCCCAACATCTCAAGTGCTACAAGCGTGACATCGTTGCTTTAAAATCTCATTAGACAATTGTCAGGGATATAATCACATGCCATTAGCAGGGAGATTTGTGTGTATATGGGTCATGGGCAGTAATAAATGACATGTATAAAGAGAGGGTGGAGAGACTGTGATAAATACAGAGAAACCGAGGTTACTTGCCACATTCCCATGGGTTGAGTATGAAATATTTACACCAGTAACACGTTTGCACTGGATATGGATATACAACACTCAATTTATAGTTACCTATCTAGAGGCAGTGATATTTATTTCCACTTAATCACTTAAGTCAATTTATCATTGGCTTTATGTTCTCATGCTATTTCCTTTACACATATCATTAATCTGTGTAGTGTTATTTTTCTGTTCCATAATACTGCTATTTGCATAAAATGATATGTTCTTAATTGCTGGATTATTGCACTGTGGACTTTTGTTTCTTATCATGTTACATTCATGTAAAATTCATCTCCAAGGGGAATGGCACACAAAAATCAATCAGGGATTTTGTCTGTTAACGTTTAACTGACTAAAGGTGGCCATACACGGAGACATGGCGACATCGCCAAACGAGCGGATCTCTCTCCGGTATGCCCACCTTGAGGTGGGCAATATCGGGCTGATCCGATTGTGGGCCCTAGTGCCCAATGATCGGATCCTAACGAACGGGAACGGGCGGTCGGATCGCGGGACTGCATCAATGAACAGATGCGGCCGCAATCCGACGGGATTTTCGATCAGGGAAGCCCGTCGGGGGGCCCCATACACGGACCAATAAGCTTTTATCGGCCCGTGTATGGCCACGTTAAGGCCTAGTTAGGTCTGTTCCTCATGCTTGGTACTGACTTTATTCTGCCCTGTGGGTCTTCCAGTTCTCTGGATACAGATGCACACAGCAGAGTGGAATCATATAAAGCTTCCATTGCCCTGGGCAACTGGGGCACACTCAAAGGTACAGAGATATCATGTTCTGATATTACATTGGAGAAATAAATGCAATGAATGGTACTCTGCACACACTGCATACATTTATCTCAATATTTTCTCAAAAAAACTCTGACCAAATCCACATGGGTTTTTTCGCCTTATTTATTAATACACTTTCCCAAAAAAAAAATTTGCGGAGAAAAAAAAATCATGAAAAATTCGAATCTTTGTGACTTCTCCCATTGAATTATATGCAACCTCAGCATTCAGATTTTATACAAAAAAAAACACCAAGTTCTCTGGTTTTTGGCATTGGAGTTTAGTAAATAACCCCCTAAGTGTTTGACGTAGGCACCTCATGTTCTGACATCACACGCATGCACATAATGAGCGAGTTGCGGCATTCGCAGAGCAGGGGTGATTCACAATACATTAAAACAGCGCGTCTCCTGGGTCTGGGGGGGGGGTGCGGAAATAGCTGGCTTTTCTGTCTGTGTTATTAGGTGCCCTGCTCAGAAGTACCAGTGTCTATCGGGTTCACACTGTTTAATCCATTCCAACACATCATCAAGCTCTGTATTAAAGTCTTATGCCCCTCATATTCCAAAGCCATCATCTGACAGCAAAGAAAATTGGCTGAGATTGAAACTGTCTCCTGAAGAAAGGATGGCGGAATTTGCATTCTGTTGGCTAATACTTTTTTTGCAGTCAAAGTGTATTATAACAAAAGCGCTTTATCATTAATTGTGCTGCCTGCCCATAGTAAATCAGTAAAACTCAAGCAGCATCTCGTCCCTGTGCGGGGAAGATTGCAAGATAACCGGTGACAAGTTAATTAATTTGTCAGCCTCAAATGGCGCGCTGGAATTATGCCTCTCCGCATTATGTTCCAATGGAGAAATTGCCATTGTGTTACTGTAATTAAATGGAGGCGTTCCAGCGCCGACACACACACAAGCACTCCAACCACCATTAGGGGAAAGCACAAACAAGGAAAGAAAAACAAGAAATCTGCTGGCTTTGTTATAGCCAGTAATGGTCATTTTTTTACAGCTATAATTAAAAAGAAATTCCTGCTTGTTTTCAGGTTTTTCAGCACAAAGTGCTTGAAAACTTTGAGAATAATAAATGGAAACCTCCAAAGTTAAAGGTGTATTTATATTTATTTCTGCAGCTCTCAGACTTTGGAATTTGGGCTGCTATAATGTTCAGTTATAGATCAGCTTCCCCTTTAAACTGCCTTGACAGTAATGAGATGCTACCAAACCCCATGTAGTGAGGGGGATACTGATTCAGTTCCTTTTTTTTTTCAAACCTTATTTCTCGTCACTATAAAGGGTAACATGAAATTCATTAAAGAGGTTGTTCACCTGTAAGTTAACTTTTCATTTGTTATCGAATGGGTCATTCTAATCAACTTTTCAATTTGGTCTTTATTCTTTATTTTATTTAGTTTTTTTAAATTATTTTCCTTCTTCTTCACTATAAAGGGTAACATGAAATTCATTAAAGAGGTGGTTCACCTTTAAGTTAACTTTTCGTATGTTATAGAATGGTTCATTCTAATCAACTTTTCAATTGGTCTTCATCCTTTATTTGATTTAGTTTTTTAATTATTTTCCTTCTTCTTCTGACTCTTTCCAGCTTTCAAATGGGGGTCACTGACCCCATCTAAAAAACAAATGCTCTGTAAGGCTACACATTTATTGTTATTGCTACTTTTTATTACTCCTCTTTCTATTCAGACCCTCTCCTGTTCATATTCCAGAGCCTAATTCAATTCAATGCATGGTTGCTAGGGTAATTTGGACCCTAGCAATTGGATAGCTAAAATTGCTGTTGATTTGCAAATGAATCCCTGCAGGCTACTGTTTGACCAATGTTTCATTTTTTGGGCTTTAACATATGCAAAAGCCTACTTTTGCAGTATTGACTTCATTCCAGAAAACATCTTTTTTTATCCATAGCACTACAATCTTAAAGAGAGCAACTGACTAGAAGGTGGCGCCATTGTTACAAAATCCATTATATCGGCAGTTAATAAAAACTTAAATAGCTCTGAAATGGAAAAAAATAAAAAAATCATTTAAATCATAAAAGTGTGTAGAAAAGCACCCGAAGCAATTGTACATTACAATTCAACTTTAGGTTGGGGGCGGAAACGACTGAGGAAGGGAATCTTTGTATACCCCCCGATGTTGAGCTTCACCCGAGTCTGTTAGGAATAACAAATCTCTACCTTTGCCAATATGTCTGTGACTCTTTAAAGGGTTTGTTCACCTTTAAATTAACTTTTAGTATGATGTAGAGCAGCGCATGCAGCCCGCGCCCCCCCCCTTGTGTGGCCCCCACATGAAAGTCTGCAAAAGTCTGAAAACTTTACCCCCAAAATGAATACTTACCAACAAGATAATTTATATCAAATTAAGTGGCATATTAAAGAATCTTACCAAGCTGGAATATAAATTTAAGTAAATATTGCCCTTTTATATCTTTTGCCTTAAACCACCAGTATGTGATGGTCTGTGTGCTGCCTCAAAGATCACCTGACCAGAAATACTGCAGCTCTTACTGTAACAGGAAGAAGTGTGGAAGCAAAAGACAGAACTCTGTCTGTTAATTGGCTCATGTGACCTAACATGTATGGTTTGTTTGTTTGCACCATGAATCATACAATCCCAGGGGGCTGCACTTATTTTTCTAAATGGCTATTTTCTATTTATCGTTACCGAATAGCACATACTACTAAAAAAGTATATTATTTTGAAAATGGTTTATTTACATGAAGTAGGGTTTTTCACATGAGCTGTTTTATGCAATATATTTTTATGGAGACCTACATTGTACAAGGGTATAGTTTTCCTTTAACTGGCCTCTGCATTGTTTATACCTCAAATTCAGACATTAAGCTCCTGCATTGTTCACACTTGTAACAACTCTATTGTTCACATGCCTAAAGCCATTTACTGTTCACATCTCAGACCCAGACTGAAACCCACATTTTTCACCTGTTCACGCTCATACAAACTGCTGAAGGGGCACCAGCACTTTGCCACTGTATGTAGTGCATAAGTGGTCCTTTTATGTTTCTCTGTCTCCTGCTCTGCTCTGCCTTCACTATGCTCCCTGTATGGGCCATACTCTGCCTGTCCCATGCTCCCTGTGTGTGCCATACCCTGCCTGGCCTATGCTCACTGGGTGTGCCATACTCTGCCTGTCCTATGCTCCCTGGGTTTGACATATTATGCCTGCCCTATTCTCCTTGGGTGTGCCATACTCTGCCTGCCCTATGCTGACTGTGTGTGCCATACTCTGCCTGCCCTATGCTCACTGTGTGTGTGTGTGTGTGTGCCATACCCTGCCTGCCCTATGCCCACTGGGTGTGCCATACTCTGCCTGTCCTATGCTCCCTGGGTTTGACATATTATGCCTGCCCTATTCTCCTTGGGTGTGCCATACTCTGCCTGCCCCATGCTCCCTGTGTGTGCCATGCTCTGCCTGTACCATGCTGCCTGTGTGTACCATATTCTGCCTGTCTTATGCTCACTGGGTGTGCCATACTCTGCTTGCCCTATGGTCCCTGTGTGTGCCATAATGTGCCTGCCCTATGCTCCCTATGTGTGGCATACTCTGCCTGTCCTATGCTCCCTGTGTGTGCCATATTATGCCTACCCTATTCTCCTTGGGTGTGCCATGCTCTGCCTGCCCTATGCTGCTTGGTTGTGCCATACTCTACCTCTGTGTGCCCTGCTCTGCCTGTGGAACATAAGCCTGGTATTTGTTCTGGAGGTTGGGTGTTAGTGGCCCCAATCACCCCAGGGGAGGAGGATGCATATAGATTTAAAGGTATGTCTTAATATGACAACTTTTTTCCCATATGAGTGATCAATGATATCCCTGCAGTGAGCACCAACCATTTGGTCTTTTTGGAGTGCTACCACCATTAATGTGGACATGGTCTTGTGGTAACATGGGTGTGTTTTAAAAACAGGGAGTGATTAACACTGGCTTCCATTACAGACAATTTGCATTTGGTTTTCATTTTTTATTATCTGTGTTTTTTTTTTAATTATTTAGCTTTTTATTCAGCAGCTCTCCAGTTTGCAATCTTAGCAGATTTCCCTAGCAACCATGCACTGATTTGAATAAGAGAGTATGAATAGGAGAGTCCTGAAAAGAAAGATGAGTAATAAAAATAAAAATAAATGTGTAGCCTTACAGAGCATATGTTTTTTTTTAGATGGGGTCAGTGACCCCTGTTTGAAAGCTGAAAAGTGTCAGAAATAGAAGGCAAATAATTCAAAAAAACATAAGAAATAAAAGCCAACCGGAAAGTTGCTTAGAATTGGCCATTCTATAACATACTAAAAGTTAACTGAAAGGTGAACCACCCCTTTAATTCATATAAATAGCTTTATGACTCCTTAATAAAAAAAACCCTTATTAAATATCGTCAAGTTATTGTACCTCATGTTGTTTCCTTTATAGTAAAAATAACTTTTTCTTTCCTGCTTTTTTCCCCCCACTTTTTAACTTACCCTTTTCTAATCTGCCGTAGATTTTCTCATCTTGCAGAAAAAAACAACCCTCAGTAGAAGCATGCGCCCAACACATTGTTATTTATTGCAGAGGAAGAAAAAAAAGTCCCTCCATAAAATAAAAGTTATTTTCAGCCACTGTATGGGCTTATTGATTTTTAAAGACTTCTTTACGCTGTGCTTACTTTTTACATTCTGGGAGCATGTTGGGAGAAACTGTTTATTTGTAGTAATGACTAGGGATGTAGCGAACTGTTCGCCGGCGAACTAGTTCGCGCGAACTTCGACTGTTCGCGTCCGCCGCAAGTTCGCGAACGTCGCGCGACGTTCGCCAATAGGCGTTCGCGTCAAAATCGGTCGCCCATTCGACCATTCGATCGCTAAAATCGAACGATTTTCGTTCGATTCGAACGAAAATCGTTCGATCGAACGATTAAAATCCTTCGATCGTTCGAATCGAACGATTTTCGGATGATCGAAGTTCGCGAACAGTTCGCGAACAGTTCGCAAATTATGCCGGTGTTCGCGAACGGCGTTCGCGAACACATCGGCGGCGGTTCGCTACATCCCTAGTAATGACAAGGAAGTTAGTGCGCCGCTACCCGGGCACCATGCAGTAAACACCAGAGTGATGCCAGATTTAAAGTCATGCCACAGGCAAACATCCTCCTATAATCTTCAAGTTTAGCCGTTAAAGCCCAGCAACTCATGCGTAGCTGCAGGGCTGCCGAGACGCCTTCCAAAGCCCCTTGCTAATGAGCCACATTCACGGCATGGATTATTTGTTTGCTGATTCGTCCAGAATGCAGAGCAGGCGGAATCCTTTGAAAGTGGTGCATTTTGGCAATCAATTCATATTTTAAATAACAGAACTGACACCTTGCTTTTTAGAGAAAATGTGTGTTTTTTTTATTTCTATAAAACTCAAAAAAATTCAAGATTTATTACTAATTAGGGATGCACTAAATCCAGGATTCGGTTTGGGATTTGACCAAAATTCTGCCTTTTTCAGAAGGATTCGGATTCAGCCAGATCCAATTGCCTGGCCAAACCAAATCCAAATTAAAAAAAAAAATCACGTGACTTTTCGTCACACAAACGAGGAATTTCTTCCTAACACAGGTCTCTTTCCCCTAATTCAGATATGCAAATTAGAGTTCAGTTTGATATTCAGCTGAATCTTTTAAAAAGGATTCGTATGAATCCTAAAATAGTGGATTTGGTGCACCCCTATTAATACTAATACAAAACTTTGGCAGCTAAAAGCAGTAGAGGTCCCATGGAAGTCAATGGAAGCTGCACTGATCCTTTTTAATTAGCTGTTGATACTTTTTATTGAGGTTTTTGGATTTTTTCGCTAGTAATTGTATGAAAAACTAGAATAAGAAGAGGTTTTAATGGTTTTCATATTGTTTAGCTGAACGTCCAGCGTTTCGCCATGTTGCTTGAAAAAGACGCAAAAAAACTTCCACTGACTTCAATGTATTTTGCGTGGCGTTGCAGTGAACAAACGCCCATTGACTGCAAAAAACTTCACAAATGTTTCACCTTTTTGGGAATTTTTCAGAGGTTTAGCAAATTTAAATGTTGGTACAGATTCTCTTATCACTAGATTTTTATTTCTGTTTGGCCAGTTTTGAAATTGGCCTGAGCGATAAAGTTAGGGGGAAGGGGAAACGGTGATGCAATAGAGGTGGAGATTAATCAAGGATAAATTATTTAACACACTTTTCAATCTTGTCATTCACTTCCATCTCAAGTGATTACCTACTGTTATCATTCATTTCAGACTGAGAACTACCTAACCCTTACCTGTCACCTCCCAGCACCCAACCTGACCCAAAATGTGTGATTTATTTAAATACCCATGCCTGTCTCACCCTCATTAGAGAAGGGCAGGACGTAGGAAGAAAAAAAATACCATATCAATGAAGTGGGTTTGAATATGAGAAGTGACATGAACAGATGGAAAAGGAAGGACCACCAATCCCACCAGGAGCCATTTGTAGGGCTGAACCGGCCCCATCTGCAGGTTTTATGTTGAAACCAAAATAAGTAAACATTTTTTGCTTGAGTGAAAGATTTTTCCTTTGCACTTATATTGTAACGGCGACTCACCCTGGTGGTCTAGTGGGCCGGCGGGGACGCATGCTGCGGCTGCTTCCTCATCTTTTGCCGTTTTTTCTTAAAGCAAACGTGTTGCAGATTTCTGGGTTTTAGTGTCGTGCCGAAATTGTTGCCGTTGTTAGGTCTAACTTGCGTAGTATCTGGGTGAGATTTCTGTCTGTTTGATTTGAGTTTTTGATTCTGAACTCTGCCCATCCTGACCCTTGCCTGCCTGACTATTCTGAATTCTGCCAATCCTGATCCTTGCCTGCCTGACTATTCTAAACCCTACCAATATTGACTCTTGCCTGCCTGACTATTCTGAATTCTGCCAATACTAACCCTTGCCTGCCTGACTATTCTAAACCCTACCAATATTGACCCTTGCCTGCCTGACTATTCTTGAACGCTGTCTTTACTGATCCCGGCCTGGTTGACCTTGCTTGAACTCCGCCTGACTCGACCACTGCCTGTCTCACCCTGCTTGAACTCTGCTTGAACCGGCCCCCGGCTTGCCTGACTACGTTTTTTGTCTATTCCCTGGCCTTCCGTCCAAAACCTTGGAAACGCAAGTGCCCCTTTGCTTCTTCAGAAAATCTGCTTTGCGCCTCTGAAGTTAAGACTTGGCAGCATCTGAGTAGCTGAAGGCTCCTCCCGAGGCCAAAGGTGGCTGCTACAGGTGGAAGATTGAGCCGTGACCAGGAAGCCTAGTACTAGTATATATAAGCCTAGTATATATATATATATATATATATGTCATAATACCTCTTACTGAAAATGTCATTATTTTTGCGCCAACAATATATGCCATATACCAATACATCTTGTGCAAGGCATGATTAATATGTGCATGATAGTAACAGATGAGTATTACATTGCAAAATGCTAAATTTTGATTCTTATTTACGTTACAACTTTTATTGCATTTCTATTTAAATATAGATCTGGGACATTTAAAAGCAGCTGTTTTCTATAAAGCAACATCTCTCCCATCTCTTTCTCTCCCTCTTAACATACAGAGTAGAATTTCTTAGCAAGAAAGGGAAAATAAATTGAAAGTAATTAAAATTAAGTACAAAGGCAACACAGCATGGGTGAAGGATGAGGTTGTTATGGGCCACTGATTTGAAACAAAGGAGGTATATAGCTCATTAATCCGCTCCTTGTCCAATGACCTGCAGTGATATACAAACATATGTTTTGAATTCAATTCCACCAATGTCTTAGATAAAATGGACGGCTTAAAAAATAAGAGTGATTTCAGATCGTTAGAAGCAATATCCACAGTACAAATTTCAAAGGAATATATATCTATTTAACTACTTTGTCTTCTCTTGTGTGTTCAGGAAAACAGATAGAGGGTCTCTTTTTTTAAAAAAAAATCATATTAGTATCTCCGTCAATGCTGGAAAATATAACCACTAGTCAAATTATTGAAGAAAAGAATGATTCCTTGGTTTTACCAGGCAATTATAGGTGAACACAACACCACACACAAACACACACAAATATCTTGTTTTCATAATCCATAATGGGTCAATAACACGTTCATCCGAGATGTATTGCTTACCGCCGCTCATTAGTCCATGTCTGATCGCCAGCAAAGAGAGAGACAAAAATTTCTTTTTGATTCATTAATGCTGTTCCTTTTGATTAATTTAAAGTAAGAGATCAATGATTTCAACCGAGTGGTCTGGGAACAGGTCACATGTAACTGGAGTAGAGATGTCGCGAACTGTTCGCCGGCGAACTTGTTCGCGCGAACATCGGGTGTTCGCGCTCGCCGGAAGTTCGCGAACGTCGCGCGACGTTCGCCATTTTGGGTTCGCCATTGTTGGCGCTTTTTTTTGCCCTCTCACCCCAGACCAGCAGGTACATGGCAGCCAATCAGGAAGCTCTCCCCTGGACCACTCCCCTTCCCTATAAAAACCGAAGCCCTGCAGCGTTTTTTCACTCTGCCTGTGTGTGCTGAAGAGATAGTGTAGGGAGAGAGCTGCTGCCTGTTAGTGATTTCAGGGACAGTTGAAAGTTTGCTGGCTAGTAATCGTTTTGATACTGCTCTGTTATTGGAGGGACAGAAGTCTGCAGGGGTTTGAGGGACATTTAAGCTAAGGTAGCTTTGCTGGCTAGTAATCTACCTTCTACTGCAGTGCTCTGTATGTAGCTGCAGTGGGCAGCTGTCCTGCTTCTGATCTCATCTGCTGACTGCTGCAATAACAGTAGTCCTTGTAAGGACTGCTTTTATTTATTTTTTTGTTGTTTTACTACTACTACTACTACTACTACTATAAGAGCCCAGTGCTATTAGTCTAGCAGTGTTGGGGAGTGGGACTGGTGTGCTAATCTGCTGCTCCTAGTAGTTCAGCAGCACCAACTTTAATTTTTTTTTTTTAATATTCATTTTTTTTTATTTTACTTTTTTTTATTTTACTACCGCTGTAGTAGTGTATAAGTTGACCTTTTAGGCATTATTTGCCCTGTAGGCATTATTTGCACACTGTTTTCTTCAACCCGCCATCTAGCTGTGTGACCTTGTTCACATTCTGTCTAAATATCCATAATATTACCGTCTCCAGAAAAAACACCGGAGTGACTTTTTTCAAGCAGCCATAATATATTTTACGTAATCCGTATCCACCGCTGTTGTAGTGTATACGTTGACCTTGTAGGCATTGTTTGCCCAGTTTTTTTGGCCGCAGCCACTGAAGCACAGAGGCCAGAAAAAATATGCCATATAAATGCTGAAAATAGTCATTTTTTGCCGTACGTTGACTCAACGTATATGGCAAAAAATTACTATTTTCAGCATTTATATGGCATATTTTTCTGGCAACTGTGCTTCAGTGGCTGCGACCAAAAAAACTGGGCAAACAATGCCTACAAGGTCAACGTATGGCAAAAAATGACTATTTTCAGCATTTATATGGCATATTTTTTCTGGCAACTGTGCTTCAGTGGCTGCAACCAAAAAAACTGGGCAAACAATGTCTACAAGGTCAACGTATGGCGAAAAATTACTATTTTCAGCATTTATATGGCATATTTTTTATGGCAACTGTGCTTCAGTGGCTGCGTCCAAAAAAACTGGGCAAACAATGCCTACAAGGTCAACGTATGGCAGTTGTTTAAAGAGAACAGTAGATTACTAGCCAGCAAAGCTACCTAAGCTAAAATGTCCCTCAAATCCCTGCAGACTTCTGTCCCTCCAATACAGAGCAGTATCAAGCAGATTACTAGCCAGCAAACTTACTATCATCTGTCCCTGAAATCACTAACAGCTCTCCCCCTACACTATCTCTTCCAAGCACACACAGGCAGATTTTTCAGATACATTTTTGCCCTTGATCCCCCTCTGGCATGCCACTGTCCAGGTCGTTGCACCCTTTAAACAACTTTAAAATCATTTTTCTGGCCAGAAATGTCTTTTCTAGATGTTAAAGTTCGCCTTCCCATTGAAGTCTATGGGGTTCGCGAACCGTTCGCGAACCGCTCGCATTTTTGCGCAAGTTCGCGAATATGTTCGCGAACTTTTTTTCCGACGTTCGCTACATCCCTAAACTGGAGCTGCCCGCTTTAAATAAAGTTAAAGACCTCGCTTCTTTACTGTGATGAGTATACCTTGCACACACTGATGCACTGAACCAAACCATTTATTGTGAGTGTCCTTCACAATGTTCACAATACAATAGTACAGCTTTCTAGTACTGGAAGATCTTGGTAGTGTTACTCCTCACATCTATCTTTCTTGACATACACATTCTCACACACAAATGGAATATAGCCCAGTCTGGATACAATCTCATGGCACATAGTTACATAGTTACATAGTTAAATTGGGTTGAAAAAAGTCCATCAAGTTCAACCCCTCCAAATGAAAACCCAGCATCCATACACACACCCCTCCCTACTTTTAATTAAATTCTATATACCCATACCTATACTAACTATAGAGCTTAGTATCACAATAGCCTTTGATATTATGTCTGTCCAAGAAATCATCCAAGCCATTCTTATAGTCATTAACAGAATCAGCCATCACAACATCACCCGGCAGTACATTCCACAACCTCACTGTCCTGACTGTGAAGAACCCCCTACGTTGCTTCAAATGAAAGTTCTTTTCTTCTAGTCTAAAGGGGTGGCCTCTGGTACGGTGATCCTCTTTATGGGTAAAAAGGTCCCCTGCCATTTGTCTATAATGTCCTCTAATGTACTTGTAAAGTGTAATCATGTCCCCTCGCAAGCGCCTTTTTTCCAGAGAAAACAACCCCAACCTTGACAGTCTACCCTCATAATTTAAGTCTTCCATCCCTCTAACCAATTTAGTTGCACATCTCTGCACTCTCTCCAGCTCATTTATATCCCTCTTAAGGACTGGAGTCCAAAACTGCACTGCATACTCCAGATGAGGCCTTACCAGGGACCTATAAAGAGGCATGCACCTGAAACTAAGGAGTAGGCTCCCCTTAAGAGGTACTACTCCTCCTGCCTCTGCCTACTTGCTCTAACTAGCACACAGTCACTTTGGAGTCCAAATTCACACAATTACTTCCTCAACAGGGCCACAGTAGCCCTTGCCATCTTAAGGTGTCCATACACGGACCAATAAAATCTGCCGACAGACAAGGCATCAGTGTACGGGGCCCTCTGATAGGCTTCCCTGACCAATATCTGGCAGGTTTAAAAATCCTGTTGGATGAAGGACTGCATTGGTTTGTTGATGTGGTCCTCCAACTGACCATTGAAGATAGGCATATTGGGACAAGATCCGCTCATTTTGGCTTCAAACAAGCGACTCTGCCTATGTATGGCCCCCTTCACCTAGCTTTCCCTCACCTTAGATAAACTATTAGATGATTAACCTGCCCAGGCTAGCTTAAACAAAGACATTCTAGGGGAAACACCTCATGCAATGGTCTATAGTGTCACTAGTTGCTACTTAGGACAATGAGGTTCTTCTCTCTTCATCAGCTTAGGGTATATTTACTAACATTTAAATTAAAAAAAAATTGCATTTTTTATTTCTCTAAACCTCTACAAATTCAAGATTTATGAAGTGTAAAAACCATGAAAAACTAAAAAAAAAGTCAGTGGGGCTCATTTATAAACTTGGCGCAGGGCAGATTGGTTTACATTGATAAAGCTGTTTTTTTTGTGAATTGTTTTCACAATGCGAATGTCCATAAGAGGTTTTTAAATATGTCAAAAAACGCAAGTTGTGAATATTTATGTGCACAATCTGTGTTTGAATTATGCCACAACTTTGGAGGTGGAGAAAATATTCGCAAAACAGTTTTGCAAATTGTGAATTTAAGTTACTGTCAACGCTATTTTCGTGCACAACAACCTCACACAGTGGGCGCACTCATGCAAACACCCATCTCATTTGCTAAAAATTTTGAAAACCTCTAAAACCTGTAAAGATTTTAGTTTTTCGGACAAATACTAGAAAAAAAAATCCTAAAACCTCTAAAAGTTGGGATTGTCCACCTCCTTACAAGTTTACTTGTGATTTGAAATCAAAATTCTAAATATAAATATTTAAAATTAAATTTTATAGCTTTTTTGCAAAGTCAAATCATTTGAAGGTAAAAATCTCTTGCTGAGTATACATATGTATTGTTTTAATTAAATGTTTTATAACTTTAGCAAAATAAATTATGAGTTTAAAAATAATGGCTAACAACAGAAAATGTGTTCTTACGGGAACTTATATGCATAAATGCAAATGTCTCTGTCCATGAAATGTAAGATGAGCACTATCAATAAATACTGTAATTTTACTTCAATTGATTCTAAACCGAAAGAGTATGTGAATGAAGAGTAAAAAGGTCAAGGAAGACCTAGAATCAACCAGCAGTCCCCAAGGTTTGTTTATTGGATTATCCAGCACAGATCACAATATTAAAATGCAACTACAGGGATATCTGCCGTTAATTTTACATGACCTCAACAGGTTTGAGATGGAGTATTTTCTGATTCTGATTTTTAGCAGCTTTGAGGTATAATAAATCTCTAAATATTCAAGTTTTTCATCAAAAAAATTTAAGTTTTCCCCTTAAAAACATCAACCAGACAAATTTGAGATTTAGGAGCAAATTTACTTATGGTCGAATATCGAGGGTTAATTAACCCTCAATATTAGACTGCCAAATTAAAATCCTTCAACTTCGAATATCGAAGTCGAAGGATTTAGTCCAAATAGTTAGATTGAAGAATTTTAATCCATCGTTCAAACGATTTTTCTACGACCATAAAATTGTTCCAAAGCCTATGGGGACCTTCCCTATAGGCTAACATTGACTTCGGTAGGTTTTAGGTGGCGAACTAGGGGGTCGAAGTTTTTTTTTAAAGAGACATTACTTCGACTATAGAATGGTTGAATAGTCTAAAGATTTTTAGTTCAAATCGTTCGATTCAAAGTCGTAGTCGAAGGTCGAAGTAGCCCATTCGATAGTCAAAGTAGCCAAAAAAAACATTCGAAATTCGAAGTTTTTTTTATTCTATAGCTTCACTCGCGCTAAGTAAATGGGCCCATAAGTGCTACACACTGAGACTATGATCAAAAAGCAGCAATCAAATCTCCCATGACTGTGCACTCCAAGTATCATGGATCAAAACATGGGAAAATATACAATGGACACAACTCCTTGCAAATAGGTTTTGCCAAGATATTTAGTCTCAGTGTGTAGCCCATCTATTAAATCTCAAATTTGTCTGGTTGAGGTTTTTAACTAAAAACGGAGGCATTCCTTAGTTTGAATCCAATAGAATTTAGTTACTGTTACTGGGAGAATCAACAAGTCAAGGACTTGTAACCCTACATTTGGTGCATCAGTTCTATTTTAATATTGTGTGTCTACTGCATACAAAACCTCCAGAATTCCTTTTATTCTCCATATTTTATAAACCATATAGAATTGTCTGGATGGTAACGTTGTATGCAAGGGAAGGGGTGGGTGAATAAAATACATATTGTATTGCAAGGAACGATGATGTTTACTAAACTTTTTTCCTCTAGTTCAACATTAAACCAGAACTTTGAAGCAACAAAATAAGTGAAGATTATTTCCTTAGGACACAAGCCCATTACAGCACAATATTAATGTGGTTGTTTTGTAGATTACGCTAAAGGACCTGCTTTAATCAGTGCAGCAGGACACTCACGACAATTGCTCGAACACTTCTACAGATGTATATCAAGCTAATTCAGCATTAGGAAAGGAGAGTACACCATTAGTCAAGCACTGCTGACAGCTCGCCCTAACAGAATCATAATGTAGAGGCATGAGCAAAAATGCTGGTTCTTTGCCTTCCCTATAGTGACTTAACTATACACTTTGATATATTCTCAGTTTTATAACATTACGGGGCAGATTTACCTAGGGTCGAATATCGAGGGTTAATTAACCCTCGATATTCGACCGTCGAAGAAAAATCCTTCAACTTTGAATATCAAAGTCGAAGGATTTTGCGCTATTCCTATGATCGAACGATCGAAGGAATAATCGTTCGATCGATACTTTGGTGTTTCATAAGAAACACAATGAAAGGGAAGATGTTCTTATTTTAGAAGGGGAGACCTTCCCTCTCATACATTGCCCCCAGATCGAAGTGCAAGAGAAATAATGGGAGCAATAATATGCCCCTTAGTGCTCATTCAAAAATCATTTCTATCCAGGGTCTGACTGCACTCTGCAACTCATGCCATATAAAAGAAAAAAATCTGGCCTCATGCATTTTCTGCTATTGATACTTAGTCATAGGCTTATAGCATGAAACGCGTAGGCTATTTTTGTATCTAACATGTTTTAGTAATAAAGTTTTTTTGTTTCTTTTAATTATGCCTATTTATGGGATTTATGAGTACCTGCTGTGTATTCTTTGGATTGTGAAAGTAGAACTAAGTCTATATTTTGCAAGTGGGCCTAAGTGGTCTGCAGTTACACCTCTCTTTATTTTCTAACCGTATGCTGCTTTAAGGTTTTATGGATCCTGGACAAAGACTATACTGAAAAAATGCAAAATTTCTAGAAATGTGGTTATTTTTTGTATTTGTTTCACAGTAAGGAGAGGGCAATTGCACTAAATAACGATCTATAACAAGGCCCATTTAAAGGAAAACTATACACTCAAAATGAATACTTGAACAATAGATCGTTTATATCCCATTAAGTGACATATTAAAGAATCTTATCAAACTGGAATACATATTTAAGTAAATATTGCACTTTTACATCTCTTGCCTTGAACCACCATTTTGTTATGGTCTGTGTGCTGCCTCAGAGATCACCTGACCAGAAATACTGCAGCTCTAACTGTAACAGGAAGAAGTGTGGAAGAAAAAGACACAACTCTGTCTGTTAATTGGCTCATGTGACCTAACAAGTATGGTTTGTTTGGTGTGCACCGTGAATCATACAATCCCAAGGGGGCCTTGTTTTTTAAAATGGCAATTTTCTATTTATGATTACCCAATGGCACATACTACTAAAAAAGTACATTATTATTAAAATGGTTTATTTACATGAAGCAGGGTTTTACACATGAGCGGTTTTGTACAATATATTTTTATAGAGACCTACATTGTTTGGGGGTATAGTTTTCCTTTAAGTAGAAAAGCTCCACCGGGAAAGGCATTGGCTACATCTTAATCACAAGGCTTCAAACCCCTTTACCCAGTGCATATGGAACACAAATATGTGACATGGAGTAAGAGAGACCCAAGAGGAGCTTTGTTCGCATGGGTATATGCCTGTTTTACCATTTACTAAATCAATTTGCAGAACCTCAAAATCCTGATGAGAATAATGGAGTATAATGGGGTATATTTATTTTATCATATCATATGAAATAAATATGTTCATGATTTTTTGCTATCCTAAGTAATATCCACATACAGTTCAGATATCAGGCACCTCATTTATCAAGGGCATTCATTAAAAGAACTGCAAATGGGGTTGCGATGTCTCCGAGTTTTACCATTTGCAATCATAAAAGCCCCTTAAAAACTCCTAGCAATTTATACATACATGAACTGCAGCTCCACTGAAAACAACTGCAGAAGAAGTTTGGTCGCTATAGGTTACTAGACCCGTAGCAAGCTTTGCACCATTTATGACATTAGCTATTAAATCTTTTATTCATTTATCTGTGCCTGGTTTGTAACACGGCAGTGTTATCTTTTACAGTTCTCTTCAGCACACAATCAGAAGCGTATAATCTGTGAACAACTTTAGCTGTAATGGGCCGTCCTGTTATTTAACGCTTGCAAGCTGAGCTTCTGGAAGTAAAACTGTCATAACACTTTTAAAACACAAGCAAGTCAATTACATTTCCTTGCTTTTAAATTAGCTGCTTTAAATATACACATGGAAACCCAATTAGATTCCAATCTTAACTCTTAACTATCTCATTTACTCAACAGCCATCTTTCAGGAATAATACTGGATGTCCAGTGCACTTAAAGAATGTCATAGGAAAGGTATAACTGCCCTGAAACAGTAATAGGATGACTGAAAAGTGTGGGAGCATGTACAGTACTTAAATATCTGAAGCTTCTATATGGTGCCATCTTGACCCACCAGGTCCTTATCTCTCGAGGCTTGGCCCCTTACAGGTTATCAACTTAGTTAGCCAATCAGATGACAAATGACCTGGAATGCTCAGAAAGCTCGCTTTGTTATCTCTCTTGACCAATACAAATATACATATCTATCACTCATTACATAGTAACATAGTAAGTTAGGTTGAAAAGACAATGTGTTAAGCCTGAGCTTCTCCCTATACTAACTGCTAGTTGATCCAGAGGAAGGCAAAAAAAAAACATTTGAAGCCTCTCCAATTTGCCTTAGAAGGGGAAATTCCTTCCCGCTCCAAAATGGCAATTGGACCTGTCCCTGGATCAACTTGTACTATGAGCTATCTCCCATAACCCTGTATTCCCTCACTTGCTTAACACCATCCAACCCCTTCTTAAAGATATCTAATGTATCAGCCTGTACCACTGATTCAGGGAGAGAATTCCACATCTTGACAGCTCTCACTGTAAAATAAATGCTTCCAAATATTTATCCGGAACCTCCTCCCTTCTAATCTGAATGGGTGCCCTCATGTCAACTGGAAGGACCTACTCGTAAATAAAGAGATTAGAGAGATTATTATAGGACCCCCTCATATATTTATACATAGTCATCATATCTTCCCTCAAGCACCTCTTCCCCAGTGTGAACAACCCCAACTTGGCCAATTGTTCCTCATTCTTTCTTTTTATATTTCAAAAATGTTACTCTGCAGCATTTTCAGATTATTTGTTATCTATGATTAAAATAACTGAAGTTACTGGAGTACTAACCAACAAAAAAAAACCCCATTGGAGTAAACTGAGCCCGACTTCAAATCATTACCTCCATAATCCAAGTAAGTAGAGATAAAATGTAACGGTCGGCACCCAACACCAGTACAAATGCCAAGCACCCTGGTCTTGGCTCGTGCTTCACCTGTAATGTGACCGCCTTTGGACTCGGGAGGAGCCCTCAGCTACTTTGATGCCACCAGGTCTTAAACGAGAGGTGCAAGGCAATAGGTTCTGGATAGGCAGAGGGGCACGACTGTAAAGCAAAGTCTTGGGGCAGAAGGTGGTAGTACAAGGCGTTTAGGCAAAAGAGTAGTCAGATCAGGCCGGGTCGAGGCAGGCAGAGAATAAACGTAGTCAGGCAGGCAAGGGTCAAACCAGGAAGTCAATCAGAGGGTTAATCAGAAGAGGTAGTCGATATTCAGGCAGGGGTCAGGATCCAGAAGTCAGAATAGTCAAAAGCCAGGCAGAGGTCACAACAGGAATCAAAAACAGGTTCAAGAAACAGACTAGCAAACGCTAAGAAGCACCAGGAACAAACTCCTATCACGGGCACTGAATACACACTGAATACACGTCCCTTTAAATACTTTTTGAATTTCGCGCCACTGTGTGCTGACGTCATCACATCAGCGCGCATGCGCTACAAATCAGGACGCAGTGCACGCCTGTGCCCCTAATGGAACCGGCGGCTGCAGAGGAGCAGCAGCTCGGCGCGGCGGGCGTCCCCAACGTCCCCCAACTAGACTACCAGGGTGAGATTTTATAACATAAAACTTTAGTAAACAGAAGAATACTCACCAATTCCACCTGGACAGCACACCATACTTCCAATTAACCATAACGCCAGAAGAAACCTTGCTCCTGCACAAGATGCAGGGTAGAAGTTCACCGAGCTATCAACCCCCCCCTTTTTTTGGGGGAGTTACCAGATTTTGGCCTCAGTCAAAATCTGATCTGTGCATGTGCAGAACATTTTACTGATGTATGTATGTGCAGCACGGAATCCGTGGCTTCAGAAATGGTTGTGCGCATGCACGTGACGAAACTTCCAGGCAGAAAAAAATTGCGGCCACACTGTCTGCAGGTCACCCTGTAGCCAGATTTTAAAAGTTGACAGCTCTGAATGCATGATGTTGCTTCTTCATTCTACCCAATTCGAAAGGGTCCATGTGGCAGGCTGACTGGTGCATCTTTCAAAATGGAAAAGGGAAGGAACTCCCCAATCCAGTCTCATGGAGCACAAAGTGATCCAGTAAACAGCTTTAACCTACAGTACAAAAACAGAATTCAATGGAAAAGGCAAATCCCATCTTGCATTAATGAACCAAAAAAGCTCTTCAGAAAATCAACATCTTCAATGCATATACATATTTAAAAAGCATATGGATAGGGAGAAGCTCAGGCTTGACACATTGTGTGTGTTATAGAGAGACACTGCAAAAGCCTTCTTGGTTCCCATTATAGCAGAAGCCACCAAACCCTTATTAAACTTTCCAGTTTATGGAAAGATCCCTTATCATGAAAACCCCAGGTCCTGAGCATTCTGCATAACAGGTGCCATAACTGTAACTCTAAATAGCCTATAATTATCTTTTATTGAAATAGCACCTATTGTGCAGTGCTTAACAATGATTAAATAGAATAAACTGGTACAAGCATTAGGCAGCAACAATATCCAACAACAAGACTAAAGAATATATTTACAGGTTAGTACTAATACTGAAATTTAGTTTGCTGGAAGACAAATACTGAGCCTGTATCCTAGCGAAAGCAAAACCCATACCTATGCATATACGTGCACAACAAGGCATCTCCCACAATGATACCAGTTTGGGGTGTGATTTCGTGAGTTTGGGGTCTGATTAGTGATGGATGAATTTATTCACCAGGTGCAAATTCGCGGCAAATTCCCTCCAGCGAATAAATTTGCGAAACCGCTGCGAAAATTCACCGGCTTTTTTTGGACAATTTCACCAAAAAAGGATGACAGTGTCAAAAACGAGATGGCTGTGCTGTTTCACAAATTTTTCACCATTTCGCTAATTTCGCAGGAAATTCGCAAATTTGTCGGCGAAGCGAAACACCCCAAATTTGCCCATCACTACTTTTGAATTAATCCCTAGCTTCTGATAAACCTTAGCTTGTGCCAAGTGCAAATTCTAGGAGTCATACCAATGTCGAATTAAAGGGAAACCAGATTTCCAATTCCACTGGACAAATATTTTTCATTTTTTTAAATCCAGATCCAACTATAATCTTTGCATTCAGACCATTGCTTAGTTAGGCCAAGCACTTTATACAGTATACAGTAAATCTTTAATAGCCCGTAACAATACGTTGGGGCTTTAGCAACACTATCCATTTAGTTTATCGTCTGATATTTATTAACTCTGACATTTCTTCATAATTTTATTTAGGACAAGGACGAGTGATTTTCAATATTA
The DNA here is from genome assembly GCF_017654675.1 of Xenopus laevis. NCBI lineage: Eukaryota > Metazoa > Chordata > Amphibia > Anura > Pipidae > Xenopus > Xenopus laevis. The sequence goes on along the minus strand of NC_054387.1, from coordinate 113,573,279 downwards.
AGGCAGAAATCACTAGAAGAAAAAAAAAAATCTAGTGAATAAGTTGATGCCAATGGAGCATGGCCCTTAATGAGAGTGTGTGTAGGGTGGTAGCTAACACCTACGAACGTGATGCGAAGGGACTGATATTCCCAATTGTCATATCATTCATAGACGAGGGAGCAGAAAATACTTTTTTATGAGCAGATTAAAAAGTAGTGAACTATAAAATTACTTAATTATTTGCAAGAAATGACTTTTGAACAAGTTCAGACATCAATCACAGACTCATTAGCTTCTATTAGCGAGCAACGTTTATTTCCTTGGCTTTGATCCATTCATTGCCCTTCCAGAGGACCTGCAGAGTGTTGTGCAGAATGCCAAAATAATTCTGTTTGGGGTGTTTCAACCTCATTTTCAAGTAGGAACGTGTATGGGCAGCTTTGGATTGTAAACAGAAGGGGTATATCAGGAAGATCCTCTGCCCAGCATATTGCATATTAAATATTATCCTATATGTAAACACAGGTATGGGACCTGTTATCCTCAATGCTCAGGGTTTGGGGTTTTCCAGATAAGAGATATTTCTGGGATTTGGATCACCTACTAAAAAATTATTTAAATATTAAATAGACCCAATAGGACTGTATTGCCGGAAATAAGGATTAATTATATCTTAGTTGGGATCAAGTACAAGGTACTGTTTTATTATTACAGAGAAAAGGGAAATCATTTTTAAACATTTTAATTATTTAGTCTATGGGAGATGGCCTTTGCATAAATTTGAGCTTTCTGGATAACAGGTTTCCGGATAATGGATCCCATGCCTGTACACAGAACAATTTAACTAGAGATAGTCATGTGAAAACTAGAACGGGTGTTTTCTGCTGAGCCGTGATAGATGGAACAGGCAATAGGAAAGGTTTGCTCAATCTGTATGGTATAGGATCTGTTATCAAGAAAACTGTTATCCAGAATGTTCTGAATTATAAAAAGGTCATCTCCCATAGACTCCATTTCAATCCATTTTTAAAAAATGTATTCCTTTTTCTCTGTAATAATAAAACAGTATCTTGTACTTGATCCAAATTAAGATATAATTAATCATGGATGGATTTATACATAGGGCCCCCCTAGGCCAGGACCTCTTATTGCCCCCATTTCCTCATTCAACCTCCCCTTTTATACGTGTATGCATCTTGTCAGCATACCACCCCTAAAATTTACCTGCCCTAGGCCCGTGCCTTTGTGGCCTTCCACAAATCCAGGCCTGTAACTAATCCCTATTGGAAGCAAAACCAGCCTACTGGGTTTATTAAATGTTTACATGATTTTTTAGTAGACCTAAGGTATAAAGCTCCAAATAAAGGAAAGATCCATTATCCAGAAAACCCCATGTCCCAAGCATTCTGGATAACAGGTCCAATACCGGTATGTAAAAATATACTCTAGATGATGTCATATATTTAAGGGGATACTGTCATGGGAAAAAAAAAAATTTTTCAAAATGAATCAGTTAATAGTGCTCCTCCAGCAGAATTCTGCACTGAAATACATTTCTCAAAAGAGCAAACAAATTTTTTTATATTCAATTTTGAAATCTGACATGGAGCTAGACATATTGTCAATTTCCCAGCTGCCCCAAGTCATGTGACTTGTGCTCTGATAAACTTCAATCACTCTTTACTGCTGTACTGCAAGTTAGAGTGATATGACCCCCCTCCCTTTTTCCCCTAAGCAGCCAAACAAAAGAACAATGGGAAGGTAACCAGATAACAGCTCCCTAACACAAGATAACAACTGCCTGGTAGATCTAAGAACAACACACAACAGTAAAAACCCATGTCTCACTGAGACACATTCAGTTACATTGAGAAGGAAAAACAGCAGCCTGCCAGAAAGCATTTCTCTCCTAAAGTGCAGGCACAAGTCACATGACTGGGGGCAGCTGGGAAATTGACAAAATGTCTAGCCCCATGTCAGATTTCAAAATTGAATATAAAAAAATCTGTTTGCTCTTTTGAGAAATGGATTTCAGTGCAGAATTCTGCTGGAGTAGCACTATTAACTGATTCATTTTGAAAAAAACATGTTTTCCGATGACAGGATCCCTTTAAGTAATATTAATTGCCCTTGTAGGTGGGCTTGTGATATTTCATGCATTTTAGTCTGACACATCTGAAAACAGCCAATGTATATGGGAAAATATCCAATGCAAATATCCACCTTTAGTAAATCAAGGCCAGAGGCAGCAGTGCAGGACAGGACTATGGGGATTTTTACAGTCTCCGCTGATTTTATTCAGATTCTTTAGTGTGCCTGAAAGCTCTTCCTTGTCTGGAACATCTGCTTTGTGTTACAGCAGGAATAGGCTCAGGCTTCATCTGTACAGCACAGGACTCCATTCCCTGGCTCAGCAAGTCTCTGGCAGTCACACTGAAGTCTGCAAAAAGTGTGAGGTATTATCCTATTTCCCTGCAGCTGCTGATTATGGGAATCAGGTATCGCTGAAGAGCAGGTAGACTCGCCGCAAGCAGCCTCCAAACATAATGGCTTTTACTGTATCACTTTAACAAGAGTTGCTTATATGACAGACCAAAAAAAATAATTATTTTTTGAAATGTGTTTTTGAATGAAAATGACTTCAGATTTCTAGCCAAGTAAAATATATACATAGATATAAACCTTATTTAAGTCCTTTGTGATTAAATATATCTGGAAGCTACGACTGATATAGGCCTTTTAGCATTATACACAAGATTTTAGGAGAAAGCTGGATAGGAGCTAAAAATGCTACCCTTTATGCTTTGGGCATAAGCACTATCCTGGGTTGATCACAACCCTTAAGTAGGAAAGATCTGTACCTCATAACCTTATTTTCTGCATCATGATTTCTGACAACCCCTGCACTTAGCTGCAGCCCAGAACACACTGAGCATGTGCAGTGTCAATGACTTTCAAAAGGTGGTCTAACAATAGCCAAGATGGTGAGCTCCTATGGACAGCTTTAAACCCTGTTTCAGAACTGTTATAAAGCTGCTGAACCTCTGGATTGATATTGTTCGTTTTCTATATCAAACTACTGCATTTTGAGCCATTTTAATATTAAGACTTTAGTTGCCTTTAAAGGAGAATTAAAGCATAACTAGTGATGGGCGAATTTGCGAAACGGCGCCGGCGCCCGTTTTTGACGCCGAATTTTCGCCTGGCGAATAAATTCGCCCATCACTAAGCATAACTAAATTAGGGCAGAAATGTTGTACATTATGTTTTGCATTTCTGTACCAGCCTAAGGCAACCACAGCCCTTTAACAGTAAAGATCTGTGTCTCCAAAGATGCCCCAGTAGCTCCCCCTCTTCTTTTCTGCTGATTCACTGCACATACTGAACTTAGGGACCCACTCACAATATAGTATATATGTAGAATATAAGAGTCACAATACAAGGCTAGTTAGTAACTAATTCAGATTATTAGTAGTAAAACTAATAGAAAATTAGTAGAAAATAGCACACTTACATTGTCGGACTGGCCCGGCGGGACACCGGGAAAAAACCCGGTGGGCCCCGACCCTTGTGGGCCCCCGCCGGGCCAGGCCCCCTACCCCGATGCTTGTTTTTTGAAAAAAAAAAAAAAAACGGATCTTCGTCGATGCACAGTGTGCGCATGCGCGCAGACTCAGCGCCGTGTGCGCATGCGTGCAGACGCAGCGCCGTGTGCACATGTGTGCAGACGCAGCACCGTGCGCGCATGCACACAGAGGGGGCCACCGCCTGTAGGGGGGCCCTGGACTGGAGTCCCGGTGGGCCCCGGGCCTCCCAGTCCGACCCTGCACACTTAGCATCGAAATATAATAATCACCCATGTTTCATCAGTTTATCTGACAGACAAACCTCATTTTCTACTTGATGCAATGACCCCTAAGCGTTATCTTCTTAACAGCTGCTCAATGCACATGGAGCATGAAAGCCTGGCTCATTATTACTATTGAGATGCTGAACCATAGGCTGGTTCAATAAGTTCAGTATATAAAACATGGTATGTCTAGCCATATTCATTTCTAGGCTTTAGTTCTTCTTTAAATCAGCTTTTCTATGTAGTGGTGTCAGGGCCCGAAGGCACAATTTGGAGTGCGGACCAAGGAGGAAGCAATTAGGCAAACACAGTTCGCGGTACAATGGATTAGGCAGAAGAATCATCAGTTCAGGCAAAGGTCGGTCCAGGCAGCGAAGTATCAAGGTCGAGGTTTCAGGCAAGGTCGAGAATCAAGAATCAATATTTAGAAGACAACCAGGAACTCTAGATAGAAGAACCAAAACTCGGGCGCTGAGAGAACCTTCTGGCGTCCTTAAACGTGCTAGGTGACGTCACAGGACGTGCGCCAGAATGTGCGCCAGCGTCAGCACGTTTTGGATGCCAGCGTCCAAAGGATGCGCCAGCGTTAATACACTGCGCGAAAATGCTGGCGGAGGACGGCCAGGACGCCTTACAAGTGGGTATTAAGATACTCATTAATTGAAAGAGAAAAGGGAAGAAAACTTTTAGTTGTTATTAACCAGCTTTTTATTATTATTAACTAGCATCGTACATGTGTATTGTGGGAAGAAGTGGATTATACGGGATATTCAGTAGGGATAAATGGCATGGGTTATCCTCCCTTGGCCTAGTTTAATTCTCTTGTTGCATAGACATGTCAATCCATCATATCCTTGGGAACTTCATGTGGATGGTTAGACACATCATCTGATTACAACAGAAAAATGGTCCATTGTCCCCTAGAATTATCTGCTGAATTATGTGCAGTAACAAAACATATGGGGAAATGCACTGGTCATGAACAATTCAATTTCCATCCACCCAATTTTGCCTGGCCACATCCCTGATGGACATATAACCCTGGGTCTTTAGGTCACATCTACTGCTGGCTTCTGGAAACATAGGAATCATCATGCTTGAGAAAATGGAGGCAAAGGTTGAATCACCATTTTGAGTCTGAAACATCCCGGAAGTATCTATTGCAGTTAACAATTCCTCTATCACCCCGTCTATCCAGGCCCTTTGCCTTGGGGTCATCCTAGATTCTGCCCTGTCCTTCACTCCTCATATCATGTCACTTCCACATATACTAAATAAGATCATTTACCACCCAAGATGCTGCTAAAATTCTTATTCACTCTCTTATCATATCACGTCTAGACGACGGTAACTGTCTATTAATTAGCCTTTCCCGCCAGAGATTGTCACCTCTCCACTTGAAATGAACACTGCCACCAGACTTATACACCTCAGCAACCGCTCCTCCTCTGCCATGCCACGCTGCCAATCCCTACACTGGCTTCCACTACCTTTCAGAATAAAATTCAAACGAATGACCCTGACATTCAAAGCACTTTGTGACTCTGCCCCTCCCTACATCTCTGAACTGATCTCTATATACTCACCCAACCGCTGCACCCCTCCTCTGAAACTCTCTCCCACGGTCTTTAAGAGAAATCTCTTAAAATGCACTTATTCTGATCTTGCCCTCTGCCATACTTTGTGTCTTATTCCCTTTAGATTGTAAGCCCATTTGCACAGGGCCTTCCTCACCTGTATTGGTTGTGATGTATGTAACTCAATATGTTGTACGGATGTCATTTGTGTGATTTAGTTGTATAAATACATTTACTTTACTGCGCTGCAAAATATGTTAGTGCTCTATAAATACATATTAATAATAATAATTATAATAATAAACATGTTCACTAAAACATAAGACTTCAATGAACCTTATTTAACTTCCTAAATCTTGGTAGGATGGTGGGGATAATCATAGTGATGTTTTCTTTTTAAATGCTATTGAATGAAAGACTTAAACATACAACTAAATGTTAATGCAAAACACATGTATGCAGTGGGACAAATTGAACCGAATCGACTCCTTGTGGAAGAAATAAACTGTGCATTTTACGTGTCAAATTTAGGCTAAAGCTATTGCCATTCAAAGGTGAAAAATAGAACTTATAGGCCTTGAAATTTTTGTTTCCAATGAACCCCCATGGTCTCATCTTTCATTCAATCAAAAAAAATTAAGAAAACGAACACAGGAGCGGGGAGGAGAATCCAGATGGGTGCCAGATCGGGACATAAATCATTATGACACAGAAGCAAAGGTGGAACCAGTGTGAGAGGAAGGGAAATGGCATAGGAAATTATTCAGGTTTTGCTTGAGAACACTAAACACTCTGCTATAGTTGGTGGGCAGTCAGAAGGGATGGCAATGCGCAACAAAGGTGACAATCATTTTCCACAGTTCTCGGCAAAGAGCTCTTGAGACACATGGCTAAGCCAACTGAGATAAAAAGCAATGCTCGTAAGTATGGACGTGTTATATCTGCAATTGTTAAACTCTCTGGCCAATTGCGGTTGAGTCTGACGTATACAACACACACACACACTGCATTTTTAATTAGTTGTTAATTATCAGTTTTAATTCCTGCTGCACATGGTCAGTCACTTTGCTAATGACTTAGTTTGCCTTACAACATGTACTATATAGGGTTTCCAATAAAAGAGTTGATGTACCACCCTAATGTACATAACAGGTGGAACATTACACTGGCTGCTTTAATTGAATCTTTTACACTGAGCAGAGTAAATGGAAAAGGCAGACCAATAACTCAACATGTTCTCTTTGAGACATTTGAAGAGTAGCAGCCTTTCCTGATGCCCGAATCGGAGCCTGAAAAATATAGATTTCTTGATTTTAAGCTGGAAATGCCGAGATAGTTGAGATGTTGTAATTACCTTTCCTGAAAAAAATATTTTTCCCCATAGGGCTCAACAGAATGTAGACTCAATGATGTTGGCCCTGATATTTCCATGGTAGCCCTGTAGATTCTACGATCTGACTCATATTAAGGTTTTATTTGCAAAAGTGTGAAATTTTTTGATGGCTTATTTTCTCACTTGTTTGTATAGGACCACCATGCGGGCTCTGAATTAATGTGCCGTCTAAAACTATCCCTAAAAAACTCATTCTTTATTGACAATACTGCCACATGTGCCATATTTATGCATGTCATATGCACTTCCTCCCTGATTGATTTGAGTTGTTTGTGTAAGTAATGGAAATTAACTTGAAGTTCACTATAAGCAGGGGGAAGTGGGAAAAAGTAGAAAATGCATTGAGTTGAAATCTTATGAGAATAAAAGTAGGCAAAGTTAGAGATACATGGCAATTTTTGCATTCCAAAAATTTTATGGTAGGCCCCTTATTATCTCTAAGACAATGTAATGAAGGGGACATCCACAAAGTCAATCTATTTCATTAATAATGCTATTACTAGAGAGATAGGTGACCACTGAGACAAAAAATTTACTGCCAACAAGTACCCATCTAACCCTGAGTACTCCAAAATTATTGAATAAACTATGTACAGTGTACTGCCAATTACAGCAACATCTTTGTATCTCTGGGCCCACCACCAAGTTAATGATGCATTCCCTGTAGATTAATACCACACTTAGTGGCTTCCCATTGGTGATAACATTCTGAAGGAACTCCCCCCTACCAACAGTGGCATTTTGTACACATCATTACTAGAACTTCTGTGCATGCTTTTATGGACCTTGTTGACAACACTCTAGTAAGAACTAATGCATCTGTTTTGTTCTGCACTAGTGATAAACGAATATTTTCTTCACATACGGATTTGCGGTGAAATTCTGCCATCGGCAGATTTTTTTTCACAAAACTGCAACAAAAATTTGCTGTGAATTTGCGGAATAAATATATATTATATATATTATAAAAATATATTTTGCTACAAAAAAGTTGGCGCAATAAAAATTTCACCAGGACAAAAAAAGTCATCCATCAACTCTAATGTAGTTTGCTCCAAAAAAGTTGAGGCAACTAAAAAATTGCCCATGGACTTTAACACGCTTCACAAATTCTTCGCTGTTTCACAGTTTCAAAAATTTTTCAGTGAAGCAGAATGGAACAGATTGGCTCATCTATTCTGCACCCAATTATTCCAGTTGACAATCTCTTGATATCATATAAAACATGATATTCGGAATCAGGATCCATGTGCAAGTCGTTGCAAAAATGGCAATGTTGCCTGCAGGAGAATCTGTATATGCAGGGTCGGACTGGGGGGCCCGGGGCCCACCGAGGTCGCTGTTCCAGGGCATGTGTGCGCATGCACGCAATGTTTTTGCTGCGACCACCCGTCAAAGGGAGGTCGCGGCACAAAGAAGTTTATGGGTGCGGATCTGGGCTGGCGGGGCCACAAGAGCCGGAGGCCCACTGGGTTTTTTCCCTGTGTGCCGACAGCCCAGTCTAACCCTGTGTATATGAACAGGCCATATAGTTCCCATAAATATTATAATCACATATCATGACCATCCTCAATTACAGTAATTAGCATCTTGTGATTCTGAGTGGGTCATGGCAGGACACTACCATCTAGTCCATGGTTCCATTGCTCATAATGACAGGCCAGAAGCTACACTTTCAACCAGTAGGGAAACTGATTTATTTTAGGAAGTCTTTTTAGCTTCTTACTTCCCTCCTTCTTCATATAAATATTATACCTGAAATAATGTACCCCCTGCAGAATATAATAAGGCATTAAAAGCTTATGTGACATTCCCTGAAAGTATAGACTTGGTGAGTGGCTTTTAAAGGTCACTGTTCCCTTTGATGACTTGCAACCTTCTCATTAGTGTCAGTGAGATGAATGTTATTATTTCTAATACATGGCTGCTCAACTTTGTGTATATTGGTTTGTAAGCCCAGGCAAAGCTGAGTGATTTGCTTTTGCTTAAAAAATATTCTCAAATGAAGGAGCTCATGTTGAAATGTGTGTATGAAGGAGTTAAAGAAAGAATCAGGCACCACATCGAAAATAACACAGAGGTGAGAAAATTGCCCTATAGCCCTCTTTGGTATTGATTTTTACAATTTTTTATTTCTTGCAATCTTAGTGATTCACAGTAAAAAAAACTGTAGATGCCGTTAGCAGATATTGAGATTCAAGTGTATACCTAACATTAGACGTCTCCTGTATTATATAATGTTGATGATAGGCATAATTATACAAAAGGCAAATTTTATTCAGAGATAATTTAAGAATGACAAACTGCTTAAAACTACAAAAGAATGACTACAGGGTTGGGCTTAACACTCTGCATCAAGAATCAGCAAAACAGACTTACCATTCACATCAGAAACATTAGAATCTGTTATTAAAACATGCTGAATAAAAAGAGTCCAGAAGCAAATGGCTAGACACAACAATTCTTACTCATTCATTAGATAGATGATCTATAGATGATCAATAGATAGCTAAATAGATGATATATTATTGATTGAGTGATTGAGTGATTGATTTATAATTGACGATAGATAGATGATAGATGATTAATTGATAGATAGATAAATAGATAAATAGATAGATAGATAGATAAACAGATGATATATGATTTATTGATTGATTGATATATGATAGATAGATGATAGATAGATAGATAGATAGATAGATAGATAGATAAATAGATAGATAGATAAACAGATGATATATGATTTATTGATTGATTGATATATGATAGACAGTAGATAGATGATAGGTTGATAGATAGATAGATAGATAGATAGATAGATAGATAAATAGATAGATTGATAGATAGTAGATAGACAGACAGACAGACAGACAGACAGACAGACAGACAGACAGACAGACAGACAGATAGATAGATAGATAGATAGATAGATAGATAGATAGATAGATAGATACTTGATTGTTGATAGATAGATTGATAGATGATTGATAGATAGATGATTGATAGATAGATAGATAGATGATAGGTTTATAGATAGATAGATAGTAGATAGATAGATGATAGATAGATAGATAGATAGATAGATAGATAGATAGATAGATAGATAGATAGATAGATAGATAATAGGTTGATAGATAGATAGATAGATAGATAGATAGATACTTGATTGTTGATAGATTGATTGTTTGATTGATTGATGATTGATTGATAGATGATAGATAGATATATAACTAGATGATAGGTTGATAGATAGATAGATAGATAGATAGATAGATAGATAGATAGATAGATAGATAGATGAATAGATAGATAGATAGATGATAGATAGATAGATAGATAGATGATAGATAGATAGATAGATAGATAGATAGATACTTGATTGTTGATAGATTGATTGTTTGATTGATTGATGATTGATTGATAGATGATAGATAGATATATAACTAGATGATAGGTTGATAGATAGATAGATAGATAGATAGATAGATAGATAGATAAATAGATAGATAGATAGATAGATAGATAGATAGATAGATAGATGAATAGATAGATGATAGATAGATAGATGATAGATAGATAGATGATAGATAGATAGATAGATAGATAGATGAATAGATAGATAGATAGATAGATAGATAGATAGATGATAGATAGATAGATAGATAATAGATAGATAGATTGATAGATAATAGATAAATAGATAGATAATAGATAGATGATAGATGCTTGATTGTTGATTGATTGATAGATTGATAGATGATAATAGATAGATAGATAGATAGATAGATAGATAGATAGATAGATGATAGATAGATAGATCATAGATAGATAGATAATAGAAAATATGAATGTTTTTCAGACAAAAATGTAGAGAATACAATACCGCAGCATTACTTACACTTCAACGACGTAACCCAAATAATTTCACAAAGGCAAAGGAAGAATATGGTCAAACCACCAACTCTCAACTTCCAAAAAATATGAGACCTTGAATATATCTGTTCCTGCGACACCTCACCCTTTATATTGAATGAGAGCTACAGTATGTATATTGAATGAATGTATATAGAATAGATTGATGTCAATTGCACTACTAAGCTTAGTCAGCTACTGTATATAAACAAAACTTTATTACCATACATTCAAAGGGAAAAAAGTTTGATCACTTTCCCCATGGCTTGACAGAAGGGCAGTAATAAAAATTAAAATACTGCCTAAACAACAACAACAGCAAATTAAAAATGTGATAAACAAAATCACTTGAACATCATCATCATCAAACAAAGGTTCAATAGAGAGTATCAAGGTGACATTTAACCTATAAATTTGATAATTTATAAATAATAATTTGATAAATATATGGAAGAAAATTCCTTATAGATTAAACTGGGTACCGTACCTGTTCCTAGTTGCCACCAGCCAACCCCCAGTAACTAAATGGAATCAATCAATGGAACAAGCTCAGCTATATAACATTAATTTATTGGATCCATATAGAAATAAACTGAACGGTTCATACAATTGGTTAGAGATATGTCTAGAGAATTTGTAAAAAATTGTAGAGAATGCAGAATTGTAGACCCATTTCTTCTTCAATATGGCTTTAATAACAGCAGACAATTTTACATTTTTGCTTTATAGAGCATAGGGAAAAATAATTATCTATTAATATTACTGTTGGCACATGAAGAAAAATCACTACCTCTGTTCATAAACTCTGCCGAGCATCTAATGTACGGGATTACAATTATAAACTACTTTCCAGATGGTATAACACACCCAGTAGAATGAAGCTAGTATTTCTTAATGCAAGAGGACTCTGCTGGAAATATAGTGTAGCATTTGGAAATATAACATATATACGGTATACATGTTAACATAGACAGAAAATGATGGCCATTTAGGGAGGCTTTGCTTTCCCCAAAATGAAATCATCTGCTACATATTTATTTATATTTATTAATTCTTCAATGGAAAGCCATCTGTTGGTAACTTCCCCAGACACAAATGCCACTGCCCTACCCTAAATGTAATGTCTTGAATACATGTTGGAATGGAATCATAGTATGATTTATCTTAAACATTAGCAAATATAAGCTAAAGAAAGATTTAAGTACTGTTTGTGCAACATCCTGCCTGGAGTTGAACCAGTGATCTGGTGTTACCGCCATGCTATGTAAGCAGATTGCTAAAGCCCTGGTTCACTCCTATTGTTTTCTTTGTAACTGCAAGTAGGCATGGCTTGTTTCACTTGTTTCCAATCTGGCCACAGGTGATCTGTGTAAGCCATTAGTCTGGCTATAAACACCCCCCCCCCATTCTGCACTGACTCATTGCCCAATGTAGGTCTCTTTCCTTAGAGTTCCTGGGTGTGATTCGTGTCTGATTATCTGTTCCTGACCCATGCCTGTATTTTGACCTTTGCCTGTTCCTGACTAGTGATGGGCAAATTTGTCCCGTTTTGCTTCACCACGAATTTCCTGCGAAATTCACAAAACTGGTGAAAAATTAGCGAAACTGCGATTTTGACGCTGGTGACAAATCGTTGTTGGAGGCAAAAGTGTGAGCCAAGATTTGAGCTTGGGGTTTATTCTGGGTTTTGGGATTCCATACATCACAGTTAGGTTATGAAAAGATAGCTCATAGTACAAGTTGATCCAGAGATTGGAGTCAGGAAGGTTTTTTTTCCCCTCTGAGGCAAATTGGAGAGGCTTCAAACAGGGTTTGCAGTTAGACAGGTTTAATATAGACTTTAAAGGCTGAACTTAATGGTTGTGTGTCTTTTTTCAACCTAATTTACTATGTTCTACCCCACTAAAACACTAGAGGAGGTGAAGTGATAACTAACCCATTGACCCTGTTAATACTATTATCATACTTTAGATACAGTATCTAGAAAATGGAATACGTTATCCGGAATCCTGTTGTTCAAAAAGTTCTGAATTACGGAAATACTGCCTCCCATAGACTCCATTTTATCCAAATGATCCAAATTTAGAAAAATGATTTCCTTTTTCTCTTTAATAATTAAACAGCACCTTGTACTTGTTACAAACTAAGATACTGTACAATTGATCCTTATTGGAAGTAGTGATGGGCGAACGGGTAAAAAATGATCGAAACTCTAATTTTGACACTGGTGAAAATTCGGCGGCGTCAAAATTGATGCCGGCGACAACTTAGACGCCGTTGATATTGGACGCCCATTAAAATCAATGGGCGTCTGTTAATTGTCGCCAGTGTCAAAATTGGCAATTCTTGGCAAATTTGCAAATTTAATCGCCGCCAACAAAATGCGCAAATTCGCCTTCCTCCATCTTAACAGGGCCCAAGCTGGCTTCTGTTTACAGATCCTGCCAGAGCATTATTACTGTTTGGAATATCCTGTTTTTTTTACTTCTGCCGGTTTTGACTCTTGGCGCCTGCTTCGACCTTTTTGCCTGTTTTTTCACTACACCTTGCCTAATCCTTGCCGGTACCTCTTTATGAACTTGATACTATCAAACGCACTTCCTTGTCGGCTCTGCAGCAGAAAGCCAGGGGTCCCAAAACTGCATCGGTGAACATTGGAATCCACAGGGGTTTCCTGTGCATATTTATTTAGAGCGAAATTCTTGAAACAGCGAAAAATTTACGAAATGCATTGAAGTCAATGGGCATCAAAATTATTTCAAAATTGTTACGCGCATAGAAAATGTTGCGCTTCAAAATTATTCGGACACCCGTTGACTTTTAATGCATTTGGACCAAATAGTCACTCGTATAAAAATTGACTCACGTCAAAATTATTTTTCGCGGTTTCAAGCCCAAGCGAAACGGCACAGATCCGCCCATCACTAATCGCGTACAGAGAAAATGATTGTTTTGCTCATTCTTATGCACTGGGTATGAATAATAACAGGAAAAAAAGTGAATCTGCCAAACTGATGTGTCGAAAAAATAAACATGCCATTTCAATTCAGAGTCTATGATAGTCAGTCAAGCTGTTGCATGCGATTATCTGTCATTTATTTGCAAAACAATGTAAGTGAAACAAAGGCTTAACAATTTCCCCTAAACCCTTCACAAAGCGCTAATTGCTAAAAAAAGGCGTTTATATGCACATACATTTGTCTTTTTTACAAAAGCATGCTGGTGTTGTCTCTCTGGCATTCAGCTAAATGTTGCTATTTAGAATGTGAACTTCTCTTGCGTATGTCATGTACTTTGTGGGCACACAATGCTGCCTGCACTCCTCAATTTCTGCACTGTTGCTAAAACACACATTGCTCTTTGATGACCCAGAAAATTATAGCATCTAAATATGTATGTTTCCTTTAACAAGCCGTAATAGTAACAGGGCATCTTTATATACTGTTCCATCTTTTACTGTAGATAGCAAGAGGAGAACTTTATATGAATAAACCATACACTAGAGCAGGGATTCCCAACCTTTTGAACCCGTGAGACAAATTCCCTAACCGGTGAAAATTCGCCATCGACGGCTACGCAGCCATAACAACACTTCGACAGGCGTACATTCGATAGGACTACGCTAATTCACTAAAGTGCGAAGTCGCATCCAGGGCTCTGAACACTGGCGAATTTCGTTGCTTCGGGAATCAAAGCAAAGATGCGCTACCGTTGTCTAATTTGCAGATGGCGGGAAATGATAAAGTTACATGGACGGATATGTTGCAGCAAATACATTACATTACACAAGTCCAGGGAACCTTTTAATACATAAAATAGAGTTGTTATAATGCCCTACACATGAGCCCACTGTATAGTTTATGTTCCATAGAAAATGGAGGGGGGAACCCGGTTACCCAAAAAGTTTTTAATGGACCTTTGCAAGCTAAAGACTCCAGCGTTTTTTGGGACTTAGAAAAATTTTACACTAAAAATTGAGTAAGTCCTGTGCACTCCATTGCAGTTCGCCTGGTCTGAGCTGGCAAAGGCAAAGTTATGTCCATTCGCCAGAGTGAAAATTCACCTGACGTTAAAATGCGAAGCAACGCTAGCGTCTATCTCCATTACTAGAGAAGTGACATCTGTGCCCGTTAGGAAATCGCGAATTGACTCTAGCGTTAGCCACTTCGCCCTTTAGGGATTCTGCCCCTAAGAATTAAAAGGAGTTGGGGAGCAAAACTGACATCTTGGGTGCCAAATAAGTGCTGTGATTGGCCATTTGGTAGCTTCTATGTGGATTGCCAATCTACACTGAGGCTCTGTTTGGCAGTACATCTGGTTTTTATACAACCAAAACTTGCCTCAAGCCTGGAATTATAAAATAAGCTCCTACTTTGAGGCCACTGGGAGCAACATCCAAGGGTTGGAGAGCAACATGTTGCTCACAAGCTACTGGTTGGGGATCACTGCACTAGAGACTAAAGCTTAGACCATATTGTTCATCCATCTGGCCATGCATTCCTGGTTGGGGATATGTTGTGATAGACCATACTGTAATGTTGTCTCAGATCTTAGATAATTTGACTTGCATGGAAATGTCATGCTGCTTTGGCAAATGAGGAAATAAAGAGGGAACTGCAGCTCCTCTTCTATTCTGATTATTCTGTTTATTTAGGTTGATGGTACCCATGCACATGGATGGACACCTGAATGATATCCATTTTTTCAGCCTGTGCCCAACATTTACAGTGGGAAATATTAAAGGATCAGTTCAGTTTAAAAATAAAAAACTGGGTAAATAGATAGGCTGTGCAAAATAAAAAATGTTCTAATAAAGTTAGTTAGCCAAAAATATAAAGGGTGGAGTGACTGGAGGTCTAGCATAATAGCCAGAACACTACTTTCTGCTTTGGAGTCTTGGTTTCAACTACCAGGCAGTAACCAATCAGGGCCTTGAGGAGGAGCCACATGGGTCATAACTGTTGCTTTTGAATCAGAGCTGCATGCCAACGATCAATTGAAAACTCACTGAACAATTATGTCCCATGTGGCCCCCCTTAAAGTCACTGACTAACGCAGAGTTAGAGAGCTGAAAAGCAGGACGTTGGGTTCTATTCTGTTATGTTACACATCCATTCACTTCAGCTATTTAGGTTAAATCTTTGGCTAACTAACTATTTTAGAAACATTTTTTATTTTGCACAGCCTATTTACCCAGTTTTTATTTTTACACAGAACTGTTCCTTTAAGCAGAATACATTTTTAACAGGAAAATATAAGTAGGGATGTCCTGAATGGGATGGGTTCCATGGCAAAATACTTTGTTAGGGTCCACCTAGTGTCCAAAGCTTGCTGAAGGTTAAATTGTATTTAATTAAGGATAAATGGTCAACTGGTAACCAAGGTGTGCCAAACTGAACAGTATCTAACATTGTTTCTCAGGGAACTGGAGTAATGTCCCAGTACAATCAGGTTAGACCAGGTATTTCAGTTCCACATTCAGAATTCATGTAGTAGTCCTAAAAGTTACTTCATTCAATTGATAAAAATCAGGACCCCAAACTCAAGAGGAATAAGAGTCAAGAGGTGGCAATAAAGTAAAAAGCACATGTTGAACAAACAATGGCTTATCTAGTGTAATGAATTAAGAAATAATAGTTGACTTTACGTAAGAAACATTTTTTTTACATTCAGGTAGCCATTTTGGGATTTAGCTGCAAATCCCCAAATTGCTGGGAGATCAGACTAGCGCAAATGGCGTTCAAGAGGAGGAAGGAAACAAAAACAGTGTGTTATTTTCTTATGTTCTGCTTCAGAGCCTAGTAGTTGTTTGTCTTGAGATCTGTATTCCCTATAGTCAAGCTGTTCTGGCTACTGCCCGCAGGCCAGTTTGAGTGTTCTCCTTTTGTAAAGTAGAATTTCTGTCGGCTTCCATTATTTAAAAAAGCACTGTATGTGAAGCACAGATAAAATAAGCTTCTCCAGAAACATACACATAAACCTTTTTTGTACTTTAGTGTAAACATGTATTCACATTAATGGCATCTTGAGGCTGAGGGGTAGCCATTATCTTCCTTGTCAAAACAACCTATTAAAGAGATGCACATGTACAGGTCTTCCTGTTACCGTTACATGAGAACAATAAATGTTACGGCTAAGCATATCCAAAGTGTTCTTTTACGCAATGGAGCTTAAAGACAAAGGTTTTTTTACTTCAGCCCTTGTTTTAGAAACATTATACAAGAGCAGAGATGTCCTTTCGTAAGTTAGAGAAGTGGAGAGGGCAGAAAGGCTGGGGCTCTAGAAAAGGAAATTAACTCTGTGGTGCTTAAACCATTATTCCCAGAACCCTCTGAAGGTGCAAATCCCAAGTTTATATAGTGTATACAGTAAGCATTGTCATCATTTACAGGCCCGGATTTGTGACGAGGCCACAAAGGCCTGGGCCTAGGGCGGAAAGACTGTAGGGACGGCATGCCACCCAGCCGCATTCTAAGAAACACTAATGACCAGCGATCCGGCATATGTGCACTGGGACCCTGTGGTGGGCAGGTGGCGGACGATAGGACCCTGTGGCTCAAAGACGTGATAGGACCCTGTGGTGCAAAGGTGGTGGGTGCTATGACCCTGCAGCCTCAGGGTGCTCAAGGCTGATTATTTGTAGTAATACCAAGAACATTTCATGAAAAAGAGGTGCCTCATTAGGACAGGATGACTTATCTTGGCTACTGTGATGCCAGTCTCATCTCTTAAAGTGAAGTTCCAGAAGAATCAGATGTGAGTCCAAATTAATTTAACAAAAAGATTCAAAGTACTATAAGTCTTATCATGTTACAGAGTTAAGCTGGGTTGAAAAAAATACATTAGCCCATTAAGTTTAAACCATCCAAATGACTCCCAGTGCATATACATATACCTATACAGACCTATCAATCCACTCAATGTTCAGTTTCTTAAATCTTACAGTGTGGTCTCTTGTTCTTTGCACTTTCTATACGAAAAAAAGATCCCTCACTATCTGTCCATAATGTTCCCAACTTTAACAGTGTTTGGCAATAGTTTAATTGTTTTATTTATTTTACCAGTCTAGTTGCATACCCTGCACTTTCTCCAGCTCATTGATATCCTTCTTAAGGACTGGAGCCAAAAACTGTGATGCATTCTCGAAGTGAGGCCTTACCAGGGACATATGAAGTGGCAAAAGTATGTTTTAATCACTAAATTAAAAGTTCCCACTGACATTGACAATGTTTACAGTTACACAGTCTGTTGTCCACACAAATCCCCTAATTCTACTCAACTAAGTAGAGCCCTCAATATGCTACCTGTCATAACTCACCCTGGTGGTCTAGTGGGAGGGGGTCTGCAGGGAAGCCTGCAGCCCCCTCGGCGGGAACAGACTCTTCTGTATCCGTATCCCCTCTGATTGATCTCCTGGTTTGACCCTTGGCTATCTGACTCCACTTGTAATCTGACTGCCTCAACCTAGCCTGATTGACTATGCCTTTTTGTCTACGCCTTGTATTGCGACCTTCTGCCCAGAGACTTTGCTTTACCGTCATGCCCTTTTGCTCATCCATAACCCTTCGCTTGGCAACTCTCTTAATAAGACTTGGCGGCATCCAATTAGCCGAGGTCTCCTCCCGAGGTGAAAGGCGGCCGTTAAAGGCGGAAGCAAGACCCTAGAACAGCATGCTTAGCATTGGTTCTGGAATAAGGGTGCTGACCGTGACACTACCATTTAGTGTATTGCTAGCAAATATGTAAATTGTGCCCGGTGGCAAAGCCTTGATTAATCAGCATTGAACCTCATGTGCCAAGATGCTACCCAGTTCTATATTGTGATCAAATCTCATTCTATAGGAACTTACAAGTTTTGCAAAATTGAGTATCCTTATTTAGTAAAACCACCCAGCTCTGCCACCAGAAGTAACCAGAAAGTATCCAGTGGTAGAGGGGGTGTTTGTTCTGAATTTTTTTATATGGTAAATATGGCCTTGACGCTCAGTTTATTTGACTTGTCCTCATGCTGTAAGGCTTTTATGGCAGGGAATCATACAATATCCAATATCGTGCCTAAAATCAACATACTTGATCTGCAAAGCTTGTAGTTTTATTATCCCACTTTCTGCCCGTCTGAGCCAACTCAAATGTAACTCAGATAATAAACAGATGTAAACTCAGATAATAGTCTTGGGGTAGAGTGGAAGGTCAAAGACAGGCTAAGGAACTGCAGTTCTGGGAGAATACTAGAACAAATCACAAATTTGGGGTTACAAATTACAAGTTTAGCAGCTCTTTAATATCTGATGGAATAAACTAGAACAATACTCAAATGTTTTTTAATGTTTTAAAACTCAGATAAGAATCTTGGGGTTGAGGGGAAGGTCAAAGTCAAGGTGAGGAACTCCAGTTCTAGGAGAATACTGGAACAAATTACAAATTTAGGGTTACAAATTACAAAGTTTAGCAGCTCTTTAATATTTGATGAAATAAACAATTTATAGAGGGATTCAGAGGTCCAGCTGCCAATTGGATTATGACACTGAAAAAAGATGGTAACTATGTCCAAAGAAGATGCCCATGTAATATCATATTATCTAAAAATCCTGGCATCATTTTAACAGTGCATATTTACATGCAAGATTTTGATTTGACATATTTGGACTCTTTTTGACTTTTTTATAAAAAATTATTTTGCAGAAAAAGATTGTTTTTACAGCATTGCATAGAAATGTAACCTGCATTTTCAGACAGGGAAACTCCGGTATTTTGGAAAATTTACATTTTTTAGATGAAGAAATGAACAAAAAACACATAAGTCCAATATGAAGATTCCTATAAATTTCTTGCACTGGGGGTGCAGATCTCCCTAGATGGTCCGCACTTGTCAGCACAAAATGAGTAGAATTTTAAGAGAGTTGCAAAAACACCATATTCACTGCAAGCGGGGAGCTGTACGGGTGGTCACAATAAAAAGGGTAAGCTCCCCGTCTGCAGTGAATATGGTGTTTGTGCGAATCTCTTAAAATTCTACTCACAAAAAACACATAAACCATTTCCTGCCTGAAGAAGATATATGATAAAGTCAAAAACATGGTATAGAGAAATGGGATTTTGCTTTCATTATTTTACTTCAATACAGTTTCCTATTTGATATGACTAACTTTTCCACTTTCTTGTGCTATTGATGGAATACCTTTTGACACTTTATAAATAGGCAATTTTGTTCAACTAAAACGCAGAAAATCTGAATTTATTTTGATTCCATTTGGCTTCACCCTTATAAATATCATTCATTTAAGTTATTAGAGTTGTAGCAAAGTATTCATTTGCTATTTGTACTGCCCCCTCCTTCAAGAGTAGCCTGAACGGTAGCCTGTGCATTATGGGCCCGTGCAGAGCTCCATTTGGATGTTGAAAATGGTCTAAAAGCTCAGTGTCATGCCAGCCTAATTTCATATAGTCATTTGAATAGAAATATCTACTTGAAGGCATCTCAAAGTTTAAACATCTAAACATATAAAAGTTAAGCAGCAAATTAGGGATGCACAATATCTGCTGTTTTGAGATATGGATTAGGGTTAATTCACAACCGAATTCTAACCCTAAATTTTATTAAAAAAAATAATAATCACGATTTCGTGTAACAAAAACTCACATGGTTTTAAGGATTTAGATTTGGTTCAGCCAAGCTCTAAGATTTGCCTAAATCAGAATCCTGCAGAAGGCCAAATTCCAGGCAAGTCATCATCTGTAGAGATGTCGCGAACTGTTCGCCGGCGAACTTGTTCGCGCGAACATCGGGTGTTCGCGCTCGCCGGAAGTTCGCGAACGTCGCGCGACGTTCGCCATTTTGGGTTCGCCATTGTTGGCGCTTTTTTTTGCCCTCTCACCCCAGACCAGCAGGTACATGGCAGCCAATCAGGAAGCTCTCCCCTGGACCACTCCCCTTCCCTATAAAAACCGAAGCCCTGCAGCGTTTTTTCACTCTGCCTGTGTGTGCTGAAGAGATAGTGTAGGGAGAGAGCTGCTGCCTGTTAGTGATTTCAGGGACAGTTGAAAGTTTGCTGGCTAGTAATCGTTTTGATACTGCTCTGTTATTGGAGGGACAGAAGTCTGCAGGGGTTTGAGGGACATTTAAGCTTAGGTAGCTTTGCTGGCTAGTAATCTACCTTCTACTGCAGTGCTCTGTATGTAGCTGCAGTGGGCAGCTGTCCTGCTTCTGATCTCATCTGCTGACTGCTGCAATAACAGTAGTCCTTGTAAGGACTGCTTTTATTTATTTTTTTGTTGTTTTACTACTACTACTACTACTACTATAAGAGCCCAGTGCTATTAGTCTAGCAGTGTTGGGGAGTGGGACTGGTGTGCTAATCTGCTGCTCCTAGTAGTTCAGCAGCACCAACTTTAATTTTTTTTTTTTAATATTCATTTTTTTTTATTTTACTTTTTTTTATTTTACTACCGCTGTAGTAGTGTATAAGTTGACCTTTTAGGCATTATTTGCCCTGTAGGCATTATTTGCACACTGTTTTCTTCAACCCGCCATCTAGCTGTGTGACCTTGTTCACATTCTGTCTGAATATCCATAATATTACCGTCTCCAGAAAAAAACACCGGAGTGACTTTTTTCAAGCAGCCATAATATATTTTACGTAATCCGTATCCACCGCTGTAGTAGTGTATACGTTGACCTTGTAGGCATTATTTGCACACTGTTTTCTTCAACCCGCCATCTAGCTGTGTGAGCTTGTTCACATTTTGTCTAAATATTGATAATATTATCGTCTCTAGAAAACCACTTGAGTTACTTTTTTTCAAGCAGCATTCATATATTTTACGTAATCCGTATCCACCGCTGTAGTAGTGTATACGTTGACCTTGTAGGCATTATTTGCACAGTGTTTTCTTCAACCCGCCATCTAGCTGTGTGACCTTGTTCACATTCTGTCTAAATATCCATAATATTACCGTCTCCAGAAAAAACACCGGAGTGACTTTTTTCAAGCAGCCATAATATATTTTACGTAATCCGTATCCACCGCTGTAGTAGTGTATACGTTGACCTTGTAGGCATTATTTGCACACTGTTTTCTTCAACCCGCCATCTAGCTGTGTGAGCTTGTTCACATTTTGTCTAAATATTGATAATATTATCGTCTCTAGAAAAACCACTTGAGTTACTTTTTTTCAAGCAGCATTCATATATTTTACGTAATCCGTATCCACCGCTGTAGTAGTGTATACGTTGACCTTGTAGGCATTATTTGCACACTGTTTTCTTCAACCCGCCATCTAGCTGTGTGAGCTTGTTCACATTTTGTCTAAATATTGATAATATTATCGTCTCTAGAAAAACCACTTGAGTTACTTTTTTTCAAGCAGCATTCATATATTTTACGTAATCCGTATCCACCGCTGTAGTAGTGTATACGTTGACCTTGTAGGCATTATTTGCACACTGTTTTCTTCAACCCGCCATCTAGCTGTGTGTATTATCGTTTCCAGAAAAACCAACTGAGTTTTTGTTGTTGTTGTTGTTTTTTTAAAAATAATGCCAGGCAAAGGCAGGCCGCCACGCAGAGGCCGTGCTAGGGGCCGTGCTGCTATGCAATCCTGTGGCCCTAGCAAATTGCCCAGTTTTAAAAAGCCAATGACCCTGAACTCCCAAAATGCTGAAGAGGTAGTTGACTGGCTTACACAGCACACCCCATCCTCTACCGTTTCTAACTTTACCACAACATCCTCCTCATCCTCCACTGCTATGGCCACCCCATGTAACACTTCCTCCACCACCGGTGCCCCTTCTTCACTGGGGTCAGAGGAGTTATTTTCCCATGAGTTTCTTGAACTGAGTAATGCGCAACCATTATTGCCAGAAGAAGATGAAGGAGATGAGGACCTTACACCAGATTTAATTCTGGCAGAGAACACGATAGAGATGGACATAATGAGTGATGAGGAGGAGGTCCCCGCTGCTGCTTCCTTCTGTGATGTGTCAGAAGAAATTGATGCATCTGAGGAGAATGATGATGAGGAGATTGATGTTTTGTGGGTGCCTAGTAGAAGAGAGCAAGAGGAGGGTAGTTCAGATGGAGAGACGGAGAGTCAGAGAGGCAGTAGGAGAATAAGACTTAGAAGAAGCAGGGAGGACAGCCCGCAGGGATCAGTAGGGCAACAACATGTATCGGCACCTGTGTTCAGCCGGCCAACGCACCCGCCATTGCCGCCAATGCCGCCAACTTCTACTGTTACCGCCAGATCGCACACTTCCAAAAAGTCAGCAGTGTGGGATTTTTTTAATGTGTGTGCCTCTGACAAAAGCATTGTAATTTGCAATGAGTGCAGTCAGAAACTGAGCCTTGGTAAGCCCAACAGCCACATAGGTACAACTTCTATGCGAAGGCACATGAGCGGCAAGCACAAAGCACTTTGGGAGCAACACCTCAAAGGCAACAGGCAAACTAAAAGCCACACTCCTTCTGGTCCAGCATCTTACTGCTCTACCTCTGCTCTCCTTGACCCGTCTGAACCACCCTCCACTCCGCCTTCCACCTTGACCACCTGTTCCCATTCCCAGTCATCTGCCACCAGCCAAGTTTCTGTGAAGGCCATGTTTGAGCGTAAGAAGCCAATGTCTGACTGTCACCCCCTTGCCCGGCGTCTGACAGCTGGCTTGTCTGCACTCTTAGCCCGCCAGCTTTTACCATACCAGCTGGTGGACTCTGAGGCCTTCCGCAAATTTGTAGCAATTGGGACACCGCAGTGGAAGGTACCCAGCCGCAATTTTTTTTCTAAAAAGGGAATACCACACCTGTACCAACATGTGCAGAGCCAAGTTACCGCATCTCTGTCACTTAGTGTTGGGCCAAAGGTCCATATGACTACTGACGCATGGTCCTCCAAGCATGGTCAGGGCAGGTATGTCACCTACACTGCCCACTGGGTGAACTTGGTAATGGCTGGGAAGCAGGGAATGGGTAGCTCAACAACAACAGTGGAGTTGGTGTCACCGCCACGGATTGCACGCGGTTCTGCCACCACCTCTACTCCTCCATCGCTCTCTACCTCGTCTTCTTCTTCTTCTTACTCTGCTGCTGGGTCCTCCTTCTCCTCCTCCACACCTGTGCACCCCCAGCTCCCCCTAGGCTATTCGACGTGCCAGGTACGCCGTTGTCACGCTGTCTTGGGGATGACGTGCCTGGAAAGCAAAAACCATACCGGATCTGTACTCCTGTCATCTCTGCAGTCACAGGCCGATCGGTGGCTGACCCCACACCAACTGCAGATCGGAAAAGTGGTGTGTGACAATGGAAGCAATCTGTTGGCAGCGTTGAGACTAGGCAATTTAACACATGTGCCCTGCATGGCACATGTGTTAAATTTAATAGTCCAACGTTTTGTCTCCAAGTACCCAGGATTCCAGGACGTTCTCACCCAGTCCAGAAAGGTGTCGGCCCATTTCAGACGTTCCTACACAGCCATGGCACGCCTTGCTGACATTCAGCAGCGCTACAACATGCCAGTCAGGCGTTTGATTTCTGACAGCCAGACTCGCTGGAATTCAACGCTCCTTATGTTGGAACGTCTGCTGCAACAACAAAGGGCCGTCAACGAGTACCTTTTTGAACTGGGTGGTAGGACTGGATCTGCACAGCTGGGGATTTTTTTCCCCCGTTACTGGGTGCTTATGCGCGATGCCTGCAGGCTCATGCGACCTTTTGAAGAGGTGACAAATATGGTCAGTCGCACCGAAGGCACCATCAGCGACCTAATACCCTTCGCTTTATTCCTGGAGCGTGCCGTGCGACGAGTGACAGATGAGGCTGTAGACCAGCGTGACGAGGAGCTGGAAGCGCACGATTTCTGGTCGGAATCACCAGAACGAACCCAGGCACCTGCTGCAACGCAGGGAGAGGTGCCAGAAGTGGAGTCAGAGGAGGAAGGTGGCTTTGTGGAGGAGGAGGAGGAGGACCAACAGGAGCAGGCTTCCCAGGGGGCTAGTGGTGACCTTTTGGGGACCCCTGGTCTTGTACGTGGCTGGGGGGAGGAGACCGTGGATGATGCAGTCCTTGATAATGAGGAAGCGGAGATGGATAGCTCTGCATCCAACCTTGTGAGAATGGGGTCTTTCATGCTGTCATGCCTGTTGAAGGACCCCCGTATCAAGAGGCTTAAGGAGAAGGACCTGTACTGGGTCGCAACGCTACTAGACCCTCGGTACAAGCATAAAGTGTCAGAAATGTTACCAACATACCACAAGTCCGAAAAGATGCGGCATTTACAAACCAGCCTGCAAAACATGTTGTACAATGCTTTTAAGGGTGATGTCACTTCAGGAACTCATCAACATTCCAGGGGCAGAGGTGCCAGTAATCCTGCCACGAGCACACCTGCAAGGACAAAGCCCTTTGGCCAGTCTGTAACGTCAGACATGCAAATGTTTTTCTGTCCAAGGCAGCGCCACAACCCTTCTGGATCCACCCTCAAAGAACGCCTCGACCGGCAGGTAGCGGACTACCTGGCATTAACTGCAGATATCGACACTCTGAGGAGCGATGAACCCCTGGACTACTGGGTGCGCAGGCTTGATCTGTGGCCAGAGCTGTCACAATTTGCCATGAACCTCTTGTCTTGCCCAGCCTCAAGTGTGCTCTCAGAAAGGACCTTCAGTGCAGCAGGAGGGATTGTAACTGAGAAGAGAACTCGCCTAGGTCACAAAAGTGTCGATTACCTGACCTTTATTAAAATGAATGAGGGGTGGATCTCGGAGGGTTACTGCACGCCGGAAGACTTGTTCTGACTTCTATGCAGCTGTCCTTCTCTTCAAGCCTCATGACTCCACACACAGCTGTCCTTTAGCGTCCTCCTCCTCCCTCCGCCACCGTTACAAACTAGGGTGCAAACCCTACTGGTTTAATTTTTTCTGGCCTCTGTGCTTCAGTGGCTGCAACCAAAAAAACTGGGCAAACAATGTCTACAAGGTCAACGTATGGCAAAAAATGACTATTTTCAGCATTTATATGGCATATTTTTTCTGGCAACTGTGCTTCAGTGGCTGCGTCCAAAAAAATGCATATTTTCTGCATTTATATGGCATAATTTTTCTGGCCTCTGTGCTTCAGTGGCTGCAACCAAAAAAATGCATATTTTCAGCATTTATATGGCATAATTTTTCTGGCCTCTGTGCTTCAGTGGCTGCAACCAAAAAAATTTATATTTTCAGCATTTATATGGCATAATTTTTCTGGCCTCTGTGCTTCAGTGGCTGCAACCAAAAAAATGCATATTTTCAGCATTTATATGGCATAATTTTTCTGGCAACTGTGCTTCAGTGGCTGCGACCAAAAAAATGACTATTTTCAGCATTTATATGGCATAGTTTTTCTGGCCTCTGTGCTTCAGTGGCTGCGGCCAAAAAAACTGGGCAAACAATGCCTACAAGGTCAACGACGTTGACCTTGTAGGCATTGTTTGCCCAGTTTTTTTGGCCGCAGCCACTGAAGCACAGAGGCCAGAAAAAATATGCCATATAAATGCTGAAAATAGTCATTTTTTGCCATACGTTGACTCAACGTATATGGCAAAAAATGACTATTTTCAGCATTTATATGGCATATTTTTTCTGGCAACTGTGCTTCAGTGGCTGCGACCAAAAAAACTGGGCAAACAATGCCTACAAGGTCAACGTATGGCAAAAAATGACTATTTTCAGCATTTATATGGCATATTTTTTCTGGCAACTGTGCTTCAGTGGCTGCAACCAAAAAAACTGGGCAAACAATGTCTACAAGGTCAACGTATGGCGAAAAATTACTATTTTCAGCATTTATATGGCATATTTTTTATGGCAACTGTGCTTCAGTGGCTGCGTCCAAAAAAACTGGGCAAACAATGCCTACAAGGTCAACGTATGGCAGTTGTTTAAAGAGAACAGTAGATTACTAGCCAGCAAAGCTACCTAAGCTAAAATGTCCCTCAAATCCCTGCAGACTTCTGTCCCTCCAATACAGAGCAGTATCAAGCAGATTACTAGCCAGCAAACTTACTATCATCTGTCCCTGAAATCACTAACAGCTCTCCCCCTACACTATCTCTTCCAAGCACACACAGGCAGATTTTTCAGATACATTTTTGCCCTTGATCCCCCTCTGGCATGCCACTGTCCAGGTCGTTGCACCCTTTAAACAACTTTAAAATCATTTTTCTGGCCAGAAATGTCTTTTCTAGATGTTAAAGTTCGCCTTCCCATTGAAGTCTATGGGGTTCGCGAACCGTTCGCGAACCGCTCGCGTTTTTGCGCAAGTTCGCGAATATGTTCGCGAACTTTTTTTCCGACGTTCGCTACATCCCTAATCATCTGTGAACAAAACCTGTGTTTTGTGCATTCTTTATATATACGTATATGTGCAGTAGCTTTTCCTCCTATTTAATGTGTTTATGTTGTAGAGAAGTAGAGGGGATGTGACTATTGTGGCTGTGTCAGGGATAGGGAAAGAAACAAATGTTCTGCATGGATAGAGGCAAAGAGTAGGACTGTGCTCCAGCCCAGAGTGGAGCCATGACTATACAGGTATAGGATCCCTTATGCGGAAACCTGATATCCAAAAGACTCCCACAGACTCCATTTTATCCAAATAATCCAAATTTTTAAAAATGATTTCCTTTTTCTCTGTAATAATAAAATAGTAGCTTGTACTTGATCCCAACTAAGATACAATTAATCCTTATTGGAAACAAAATCAACCTATTGGGTTTATTCAATGTTTAAATAAATTTCTAGTAGACTTAATGCACAAAGACCCAAATTACAGAAAGATCCGTTATCCGGAAAACCCCAGGTCCCGAGCATTCTGGATAACAGGTCCCATACCTGTATAAATATATATATATATATATATATCTATATCTATATCTATATCTATATATATATATATATATATATATATATATATATATATATATATATATATATATATATATATATAGTACAATTGGAACTACCCAGGACTCCCAAAACGAATAGCTTACTAAATGTTACCCCGGATAAGACATGAGTCCTTGCTAGCAGTGGAGGCAGTGCGTTGTTGACAGTTACTGGGTAGTATCACAGGTTTCACAGTCAGCTCCCTTCACCACCAAATCACTTTAATCTGATGCACGGATAAATAGCCCTAATCTGTCTATAATTCCTAAAGGGACCTATTAAAGAGGATAGCCTACCACTTACTAGACTTGACCTGTCTAGGTTCCACAAGACCCTTCCTGCGTGCTCAAGTAAGGGATGCTACAAAATGGACCCCACAAGTGCTCAGCTTATATACTTCTTAAACATATTGCCACATACTGGCAAAACTGAAGACCTATAAAGGTCATACTTTGACCCAGGAAAAAGTACTAACTTCTCTTCTATGGCTAAGGACTCCCCTTAGCTGTCTAAACATATAATGTTGCCCACAAAACCGACTTAACATTAGGGCACTATTCTCTTTAAGGGAAAAATAATTTACCACTCCCCTATACCTGGAAATTGCTGAAATAATACAGGCGTAATCTGGCTAAGAAACCAAGCCTTCCTGATACTTGAACTTTACACTCAGTTTTGATGTGTTTTTAGGTTCTTCCCCTGTTCTGACTTGTTAAACGTAGACACTCTTCTAGAGATGCAACATGTTTGGGTAAGCTCTGCATAGGGTCTGCAAATTGGGACTGTCCTGCTTAAATAAGGAATATTGGTGGGTACATCATATCAGATGATCAATATTGCCTTTGTCTGCTGGGCACTAACATTACTTCATTTTGCTGAAAGCCTCAATCCCTGCTGGTTCCTCCATTTCTCTGTACAAAAAAAGCATTTTTTTAACAATATAAATATAAATAGGTGTAGGAGTTGCATTGATTTAAGGGCATAGGTTTCTATGGCAATCTGGTGCTGCTCTAATAACTCATTCCTTTCACTATATTTTTCCAAAACAGGAAGAAATATATGCATCCTATGTATAAACATGCCCACACTCACGCCTGTATACATTTTAGTGTCTGCTGCACTGCCTGTATGCCTTTTTTTTCCTTCTTGTTTAGATGCTCATGTATATGGAAAAGTCATAGAGATTAGGGTGAATGGAGCTAAAAGGAGACAAAAAGTCCTTTAAAACTTACAGGAAAAGCTTTCAAAATATAGGATGTGTTCACAGGTTTCATGCTACAATACATGCATAGGATAAAAGGTATTGACCCTCACATTAAAGACTCTTCTTTATACTTTAATGGATAAGAAAACATAAAGTCACATGGGGGGTTCCTATCTGGGGGGGTCCCTATCTGTCAGACACCCTCGCCCAGGGACTCTTATTGCTTTTTTAAAAAAGTTTAGAGTTAGTTGTACCATATCCTACAATACCTTTATCATGTATGGCTAAAATATAATCTGAAGAAGGACAATTCCATTTCATTCTCTCCCTAAAATTAGATTTTTCTTTACTTTCTTTAGTAAAATGTAGTTTTAGGCCACTCGTTCCCCTAATACCTGGGTGCCAATGGTATCTTCAAGCTAAAAAACTTCAGCAATTCTTATAGTCAACGTTAACCTTAGATGTCTGCAAATATGTACTTGTAATTCTCCAGCAACTAAATGTATTGTCCCTCCGAATCAAACTGTACCACCGAGGATTTCTGGATTCAATACAGTAAATTTCAAGGGATTAAGAATGATCAGGATTTAGCAAATTTCACAGGTGTTTGTAGAAGCCTGATTTCCTGGGGATTGTGCCGGTAATTTGAACTTCTTATATTCCTGGTTATTTCTTACACTGTGGCAATGAATTTAAATTTCTTTCCTTTAGAATATGCTGCTAACTGTGTAAGGACATCCGTTAACCCTTTAATGTTAAGAAATCCTTCGGAGGTATGAAAAACACTTGAAATCAGTGCGGTCAGCTCTGTCTGTTCTCTTTGCAAATTACCATCTTAAAGGAGAACTAAACCCTAAAAACGAATAGGGCATAAAATGCCATATATTATACACTACCAGCAACAGCATAATGTTTCAGCTTGTCAATAGCAGCAATGATCCAGGACTTCAAACTTATCACAGGGGGTCACCATCTTGGAAAGTGTCTGTGACACTCACATGATCACATGATCAGTGGGCTCTGAGCAGCTGTTGAGAAGCTAAGCTTAGGGGTCGTTGCTTATTATCAAGCAGAAAATGAGGTGTGTCTGTAATATAAGCTGATGCTACAGGGCTGATTATTAAATTCTGATGCTAATTGCACTGGTTTCTATGCTGCCATGTAGTAATTATCTGTATTAATTACTGATCAGCCTTATACTGTGACAGTTATGTGTACCGTTATGTGTACCCTAAGCTCAGGTGTGTGAGGCATCTTTGGAGACATAGATCTTCCATGCTAAAGGGCTTTGGATGCCTGGGGCTGGTACAGAAGCCCAAAACATAGGGGCAGATTTATCAAAGGTCGAGGTGAATTTTCGAATTAAAAAAATTCAAATGTCAAGCTATTTTTTGTGTACTTCGACTAGGGAATAGTCCAAAATCGATTAGAGTTGGAAAAAAATAGAAAATTTGAATATTGAAAATTTATCATGTACTGTCTCTTTAAAAATTCGACTTCAACCATTCACCATCTAAAACCTGCCGAATTGCTGTTTTAGCCTATGAGGGACCTCCTAGAATCTATTTGGTGTCAATTGGTGGACTTGAAAAATCAAAGGTTTTTTTTTGGGGAAAAACTTTGAATTGAATTCGGTCGAATGCGCTGTTACTCAACCGAATACAGACTTAATCGATTGAAAATGGACCTATTTGATAAAAAAAACTTTGACTTAATTTCGGTTGGTCTTTTTGAATTCGAATTTCAAAGTTTTTTCAATTCGAAATACAACCCTTGATAAATATGCCCCACTAATGTTCAACATTTCTAGCTATTTTTTTAGTTTAACTTTCCTTGCCCTTTGAAACATGCTGACAACTGTAGTTTAAATGGGACATATAGGATAAAGTATAACATTGTAAAATTGCCCAGAATGCTCTTATAAGAATGTTTTCAATTTACCTTAATTATTTTTTCTAGATCTCAGGATATTAGCAGTTTTTTTTCACTGCTAATATTATGATATGGAAACTGATGCAGCCTCTGCTGTTTGGCCCAAGACGTGACAGTTGGGAAGAACAGCAAAAGCTAATGTCCGCTAAGCAGGAAGCATCTCTTGATCCTTATCTAATCAGTTTTATTAAAATAAGCACAAATACTACCAAATAGTGTGTTTGGCCTTTTATTATACCATGGGTCAGATTAGCTAACATCCAAATTAATTAATTGATTACAGTTTATTATTGTAAAAGTCACAAATTCAAGTTTGAGTCTTCAGAACTCAAATTTTCAAGATTTATTAAATGCAAAAAAACCTCAAATTAAAAAAAAATGGCCATCTAACAGCTTCATGTAGAAGTCAATTGGAAGTTGTATTAGAAAAAATCAAGGTACTTTTCAATTCGAGTTTTAGAGATTTATTAGAAATTTGGCCAATGTATTAAATATGAAGGGTAGAATATTATTGTAGTCTAAAACCACAATGGATCTTTTTAATTTATTACAAGATCCAAATATAAAAGTGTTAATAGAAAAAAATCTAAACGATGCGCTAAAAAAAAGTTTTTTTGTGGTCAATTAGCGGAAAAAAACCCAAAAAACGCTAAAAGACTGAAAGGCTAAAGAAAAGGTCCAATAGGATCAGGGCAGCTCCCATTGACTTCAACTTCTTTTACATGGCAAATTTTTATATTTGAGTTTTTCATGGTTTTTAGAGAAGAAAAACACATTTTTAGAGAAAAAAATAAGATTTTATGGAAAAAAAATAGAAATGATAGTAAATCGAGATCATAATGTTTTAGCAATTATTTAAACAATGTTCCTTCAGCTGGCAATTCTGCCACTACTACTTCAAACATTCCGTGATTATGGAAGCAAAGGCAACCGAATGGACATTTAAGGTTTATGTATATTTAGGGATATTAGGGTCAGTAGAATTCACAGTGACCCTGTGGATGTAGAAATTGAACTAGATAAATGGACTGATAAATCACAGTACAGGTATGGGACCTGTTATCCAGAATGCTCGGGACCTGGGGGTTTTCAGATAAGGGGTCTTTCCATAATTTGGATCTCCATACTTAAAATCATGAAAGCATTAATTAATCTCAATAGATTGATCTTCTACAGTAAAAGTTACATATAGATTATACTGATAATTTTTTCACTGAAAGGATTGCTTTTATAAGTAATTGTTATTTTAATTTCCTGATTGTCCTTTCTCAACCTGTCAGCTAAAATCCCTAAGGCAAACGCACTACTGCTGAACAAATATGGCAGCCCCCCTCATTGGGGAGTACGGGGGATCAGAAAGGTAATGCAAAAGCATCAGGCTAATATGTTATGGCAAACTTATAAATAGCATGAAAAGACAATGTTATGATAGATCTAAAAAAAGGTTTAATAAAGATGGGCAAATTTATTTGCCAGGCGCATATTTGCGGCGAATTCCCATGATTCGCCGCTGGAAAATAAATTTGTGAAAATTCGCCGGAGTCAAAAACGAGACGCTGGCGCAAATTTGGCCCCATTTCATCAATTTATCACCGTTTTGCGAATTTCGCGGGAAATTCACCCATCACTATTAATTTCTAGTGTCAGTACCTCTTTAATTATACCTTAGTTGGGATCAAAAACAAGGTACTGTTTTATTATTATAGAGAAAAAGGAAATCATTTTTAAAAACTTGAATTATTTGATTAAAATGGAGTCTATGGAATTTGGCCTTCCCATAATTTGAAGCTTTCTGGATTATGGGTTTCTGGATACCGGATCGTATACCTGTATAAGGTTTCCCCCCTTTACTCTAGCTAGATGGTGCTGACAGCTTTGCAGTGGGGGAAGGCAGAAGATGACATATTTGAAGGATCCAAGTTATTAGCAGAAATTCTCTTCACAGAAACTGCAGGAATATTGAAAGCGATAACTGTTTTGTGTGAGAGCACTAGAAAAAAGTCTCTATGTACACACAAAAGGGAAGAACATTATGTAATATTCTGGTACAGGCTGACCTTGCTGCCAGATGCTTCAAACTACAATATGTCACATCACAAAAACCTAAAAATTATCATTTCTGCTGCTTTATTATGAAGTCCTTTTGTACTGGGTAAAGCTGTGGCTAGTCATGGAAGATTTTGGGATACTGGGGCCTCCTATTTGTATTCTGAGGAATCTGTATTGTGACACAGTACCTGAGAAGCCTCTGAGGGAAAGGTACAGTACGGTATGTCTCTCCCAGAATGGGGCTCATACTTGAAGGAAGGGTCCTGACTAGTGATGGGCGAAT
This sequence comes from Xenopus laevis, assembly GCF_017654675.1. Lineage (NCBI taxonomy): Eukaryota > Metazoa > Chordata > Amphibia > Anura > Pipidae > Xenopus > Xenopus laevis. The sequence goes on along the minus strand of NC_054387.1, from coordinate 113,540,185 downwards.
TTATTCGCCAGGCGCGAATTTGCGGCGAATTTGCGTGATTCGCCGCCAGCGAATAAATTCGCGAAACGCCCGCGAAAATTCGCGCAAAAAATTCACCGGCGTCAAAAAAAATTTTTCGAAAAAAACTGACGCCGGCGTCAAAAACGGGCGCCGGCGTCAAAAACGAGACACCGGCGCCGTTTCACGAATTTTTCACCGTTTCGCGAATTTCGCTAATTTTTCGGCGCAAATTCGCCCATCATTAGTCCTGACTGTGTAGGAAAGGGAAGGCAGGAAGAGGTAAAGGTGGAGCAATGCAGAAGTGATGGAAAAGGAGGTGTAGTTTGATATAACGAGAACAGAAAAGGAAGTACAGGTATGTGTACACAGGTGGGGTCCATAATTTGGATCTTCATCTCTTAAATCTACTATAAAATCATGTAAACATTAAATAAACCCAATAGGCTGGTTTTGCTTCCAATAAGGAATAATTATATCTCAGTTTGGATCAAGTACAAGATACTGATTTCTTATTACAGAGAAAAGGGAAATCGTTGATAACCATTTATATTATTTGGATAAAATGGAGCCTACGCAAGAGGGCCTGTAATTTAAAGCTTTTTGGATAATGGGCTTCTGGATAACAGATCCCATACCTGCACCTGCCTTTTCTGGTGGAGCAGGGGACCAGAGCATCCCACCCACCTCCCTGTTTTTTTGGGCTAAGTTATAACCCAAAGAATATGCCCCAGATTTACGCAGTTTTCCAAGGTGGGTAATAGTCTCCTCAGCCAAGGGTCCCAGGACTGTAGTTTTCAAGAGGTGGCTGGCATGACAGGTAGCCCAGTTGGTGGTGGTTTTTTTTTTGATGGGCAAGTATTCTGTGTGGGGGTTGTAAAATGTTCATATATGTTGTACTACTCTTATTTTAATATTGCTGTAATGTTGACAGCAATTTTTAAAAATAAAGGTGTGGCCTGTTATATTTTGTTTTGGTTATCTTCATTGTCTTGGTATGTTGATAAGAATGGATTAGTTAAGGGTCAGCCTACCAGCTTGACGGTGCTCAGTCATGCTTTATAATGTTCCATTTAAACAAACGTGCAGAATAACAGGGGCTCTGTTCACTGAGGCTTGAAAAAGGCCTTGGGATTGATCACCTGTGTAAAAAGGGTGTGGCAAGGAGTGAGGTCTGTATCAGGAACTGAGAGGGTATTTTCAACCTACTATGAAAAAAGAGGGAATCTTTACATGACAAATTAGACAGCCCACTCTTGAACTCTGATTTTGATGCATCTTTTTATTATGTAAAGTAGGGAAATGTTGATCAACCCACAATTTAGATAAATAGGATTGGGTGCACACAAGTGTGGCTTAAATCATATCCAGGGACCCTCCGGAACCCCCTGCATGCGCGGCTTGCATGCACAGACAACGCTGCATGTCACAGAATTTTTTTTGTGCCATTCCAATATCGGAAGAGGGGTCTGGCCCGGCGGGGGCCCATGAGGGTCAGGGCCCACCTGGCTACACAATTAAATGGTGAAGAGAAACAGGTGAATGTGGGGAGGAAAGTGAAAGTAATTGCCTGCCCCGCCTCTATGTCTAAGGCATAGAGGAGGGGCAGACCATATTTGATTGACAGCCGAGATTTTTAAATGAAGCTATGAATGCTTAAATAAAAAAATTAATTTAGGTTTCATGTTTAATTTGAAAGGGACATTTATTATACAGCTATTTATGTCTGGGTGACAGGTCCACTTTAAAGGGATACTGTCATGGGAAAACATGTTTTTTTCAAAACGCATCAGTTAATAGTGCTGCTCTAGCAGAATTCTGCACTGAAATACATTTCTCAAAAGAGCAAACAGATTTTTTTATATTCAGTTTTGAAATCTGACATGGCGCTAGACATTTTGTCAGTTTCCCAGTCATGTGACTTGTGCTTTGATAAACATTAGTCACTCTTTACTGCTGTACTGCAAGTTGGAGTGATATCACCCTCCCCTCCCTTTCCCCCCCCCCAGCAGCCAAACAAAACAACAATGGGAAGTTAACCAGATAGCAGTTCCCTAACACAAGATAACAGCTGCCTGGTAGATATACTGTAAGAACAGCACTCAATAGTAAAAGCCAAGTCCCACTGAGACTGTTTCAGTTTACATTAAGTAGGAGAAATAACAGCCTGCCAGAAAGTAGTTCCATCCTAAAGTGCAGGCACAAGTCACATGACTGGGGGAAGCTGTGAAACTGACATATGTCTAGCCCCATGTCAGATTTCAAAATAGAATATAAAAAAATCTGTTAGCTCTTTTGAGAATTGAAAGTCTGCTGGAGCAGCACTATTAACTGATGTGTTTTGAAAAAAACATGTTTTCCCATGACAGTATCCCTTTAAGTAAATACGTCTATTTTAGTAAATGTGGATGTTTTCCCTTTAACCTTTAAGTAACTTTATCTCTTTTATCAAATGTGGAAGCTTCTCCTTTACCCTGTGGGAGTTTACCATCAAGTTCCCTTATGAGTCATATGAAGTGCCTGGGTTGAATATGTTTGATATATTTTTTATTATAAATGTTAATGGGCCCAGGGCCCAAGCATTCCAGAAAATAGATCCCACATCTTTATTGTTTAGGCCAAAGGTTCCAAAGCTACCTCCTTATCTTAAATATTGGCATCACTGACCTAGCAAAGTAAAGTGTTTTCTCTCTTTTTGGTTGTTTAACCCATTTATTCCTGGAGGTTTGACACACACTCAGACACTGTGCACTTTAGTTAAGATCCACAGTAGGACAATAATGGAGACATTGTATAAAATCCAGTGCAGTTTATGTTGCTGGAATGAAAAGAACGCCATTTTCTTCTACAGCTTTATGATGATTGTTCTTTGTGTCCTACCTCAGCCTGTCAAACACAGAAGATTTTTTTGCTATTGTTTTGTTTTATTGTCTCATTTCCCCTCTAGGCATTCAATTGTACTTTGCACCCTGAATACTAACAGCAGCCAAGGACATAACACGAGTCACATCTCTGAGATCCCACTGCTCTACAGGCTAGCCTTTACTGACATTCATGTCATTGCCTTTTGAGCTCTGGGACTTGTGTGATTGAACCCCGAGAACCTCTGGGTCTGTCTATCTGTTTGGGATGAGGGGCATAGTGCAATCCATTCAGAAAAAATGTATGGTGTTAATGTGGTGACATGTCCCTTAAATCCCTTTAGTGGCACAGCCTGAGTAATGTTGCTAATCATTGCTTGGGTAAAAGAGGAGCTGATGTTGAACTTGCAACAGTAGAAACTACTGTTATAAATTAAATTAATAATATTACTCAAATGCTGCTGGATTACAAATCCCAGCATACTTACATCTTTGGTCAAGTTCTGCAGAAATGGAGAAAGCACAGCGGGGTGGTTTTATGGAAGTTTCAAGATCCTCTTTAAAGGAGATGTAAACCCAACCAAAAATCATAAATATAGATGCAAGAATATTCAACATTGAGAATTCTACTGTTCATTATTAATGCAAAAGAACTGACAAATGAGAATGTTGACTCCCAACACCATCCCAGCATCTTGCTGTTAACTTACATATAGAGATAATTATGTCATTTTTTTCTCTTCGTTATATGAAACTGGAATCAAACATGGGGATAAAGGACAGACTTGTTCAGTGCTGGGAAACTCTGCTTAAAGCTTCCAACTCCAATTGCAGGAACAAAGAACAGGGAGTCAGATTGATACAGATCAGCTGGGATTCTCATTGGCGGATTTTTTGCATTTTAAAGCAGTCGCTAACTTTGGAGATTTAGGAAACGTTTTATTGTGCAATATTGCTTTAAGAATACAACCCTGGACTACAGCTCCTTGCATGTGTCAATCTTTATTATATGTTAAATTATTCTGCGATTTGTAGTCCAGCAAGGTTTTGGCCCGGACAGTCCGGTAATTTGAAGGGCTAATGGGTCAAAACTGCCTGCCCGGTTTTCCAAGTTAAGAAAACCGGGCAGGATTCTCTAAGATTGACATGACAATCCTGCCCCTGACGCCACAGCCCACCCCCTCCACATAACAGCCCCGCCCCCTATCCGGTCTCCACTGGGCTAAAAGGTGGAAACCCTAGTTCCTAGTGCAATCTGTAAACAAAAAAGGTCTAGTAACCCATAGCCGCCAATCACCAGGTATGATAAGCAACCAATCACTGGTAAGAATTTACAAAGTATTGGTTGTTATGGGTTACTAGACCTGAGCCAGAGTCTAGTTGTCTTCCCTGTTGTCAGGAAATTCCAGAAGCATGGACTGCTTAGAGGTCTAGGACAATTCTGAGAACCCCTAAAATAAAATGAGATGACAATGCTTAACTGTATATCAAACTGTATATCAAAAAAGCCTCCAGTTTACATAACAACACAATTTAATACTATTGCTTTTTTCCAGCCTGTGGAATATAGTTTGCCTCTCTACTTGACTCCTGTGGTTATGTATTAAAACTTATTGTGTGCACCAAACTGGCAGCCCCAGTTCTTCCTCTAAGGTATTGCATTATGAGGTTTCACAAATCATCTTTAACTTTGTGCATTTTTCGTAAACGTTCCTCTTTGGGGCCTAGAAGTATAAACAATGTTGGCTGTCTGTCTGTATTGGTTAACAGCGATGTAAAGTACAGTGTTATTTGGAAGCTCTACAAGAACACAAACCTAATAACATAATTCGGTCCTTCTGGCTCCAGAGATGAAAGACAAGAAAGATCATCTTATAAATTGGAGGAGCAAAAGAAATAGATATAAATAAAAAAAAACGAAATAAAAAAACATGGCTGGTCGGAAAAATCAAGTGTAATTTATGATGCTCTGGCATTGAGACATGGTTTTAAGGTTCTTTATACCAAGGGAAAACTTCAGCAATTGGCTTTAACAATGTTAAGGAGAAAGAATAAGCAGCGACAGAAGCGATATGGAAGCAAGAGCACAAAACAGGCAACTCCAACATAAATATGTAGAAATCCCAACCTTGTATATTGCATTAGAGACATAAACAGGCTGTGCATTTGCTACTGAAAACAGATGGAATTTGTTTTGTTGCTAATTTATATCGGTTCTCACCAGAGGAGGAATTAAAGAGAACTTGCCTTGACTTGATTATGTTCTGACTATAGGAAGAAACAATATGCTATTTCTTACTAAACATCAGCTGTTAGATCTAGAACAAAATTATTTGCAAATCCCACAATGAAGGTCAGTTGCAGTGAGATTTGAAGTGAACTCTTTTTTGCTGCCCCAGATATTCTTTGAACTATGACTGAATAGCTGAGGCAGTAATATTTACATATTTCGTTAATTGTGTTATGAGCTAAGGGAGACCCCAGCCAAATGTTGAAACTTAAAGGAACAGTTCAGTTGGAAAAATAAAAACTGGGTAAATAGATAGGCTATGCAAAATAAAAAATGTTTCTAATATAGTTAGTTAGCCTAAAATGTAATGTATAAAACCTGGAGTGACTGAATGTCTAACATAACAGAACAGAACACAACTTCCTGCTTTTCAGCTCTCTAACACCTTTTCTAAAGTGAAATATAGGCCAGGCATGTCAATGACGCAAAGGGGCAGGCCGATGATGTGGAGGGGAAAGACCAATGATGCAAAGGGGCATGCGGATAACATGAGAAGGGGGAGCAGAAGAATGATGTGTGGGGGAGCAATAATCACACAGCGAGGAGGGCCAGGAACTGAAGGGGCAGTGAGAAGGGCCAAGAAAGGCAAATTAGACAGGATTTGGGGTGGTCAAGGGGAGAAAGGAGAGGATGTTACAAATTAACCGCTAACTATATTACCGGAAAACCGGCCCTGGCCTTGGCTGGTGTTTTACCGGCAAAGAACCAGCTGAGTGGCAACCCTAAGGGTGGTCATGTCTCCTTTTTGTCACATCTTGGAGAAAGAATGCTCGACAGGAGAGTTTATGAATGTTCTAATGTTGTTTTAGCATTCTTGGATAATAGTTACTGCATATGACCTGGTAGCATGCTGCACATGCTCACCCAACTACTTCGTCCAAAGTGTTTGTATTTGTCCCACAACATATGTTCAAGTGTTCACCCACACATATGGTCTAGGAAAAGAATCTAAACCCTAATCAGAGGAAACTTCCAAGAAGACAGCATAATCTTAAAACAATTATTTTGCCTCTAGCTGTCACATGTCTTTAAAGGGTACCAACTGCATAAAAAATCTTTCCACCACCAGAGGTGCATGCTAATAAAGCCTGTATTCTGGAAGGGGGAAACAATTTCTTGAGAAAAGCCTTCTAGCCAGTGCTGGGCTCTTGCACCAAGAGGGAGCTCCTGGTGTGGGTGGTCATGTTGGGGCACATGCATGTACATAATGAGCCTCAGCTTGCACATTGTGTGCATGTGTGTATCTAAACATAGCTCCCCACACAGGGAACTCCCTTCTGGTATGGAGGGGGGCACAGCACTTGCTGGTGTGCTTTTCTGCCCCAGCACCTCCTTTAAGAGTGGGGATTTGTTCTAGCAGTAGGAACTTGGTCAAGTCCAAATCCTGATCAATAAACAAAACAGCTAAGATGTGAGGCCCATCAAAAGTGAAAACAGTAGAAATAGGCATATGAGAAAGTGCCTCACCAGGCACAAAATGAGTAAGGCTGTTTATATCCTAATAGATACTTTTTAATGGTATAATTACTAGTACTACTATTTGATGGTCTTTATAGTGAATCTTAGTTGTTTATTGATCATTATTGGAACCCACAGACTAGGGTTTATATAGTGACACCACATGTTACCGACATATATCTAGATTTTTTGGACATTTTAATTGTTCACATTTGAGCAGACTTTCACGCACACTGTTTATACAGTAGTTATTGATCAAAGCCTGCAAAAAATGCTAAAATACAGTATGGAGCAATCCCACACTGAATCCTGGATTTACATATCCTGGAGGTTATAGATAAATTATGGCACTACTGATGGATTCATCCTGGAATGTTATTATGCCATCTAACACATACTGTATATCATTTTCCTTTGTATATTCATATAGTGTGTTCTTAAAGCTGTATCTACACATCTTCATTGACTTCTTAGGAGGCCATGAGAGGCTGAAATAGCTGAAACTTTGCATGCAAAGGTATATCAGGTCAAATAGTCAGCATCAGACTTGAGGGTCTGAGGCCCACCTGGGCTTCTGCCACAGGGGCCCCCACTTCCCCTCGGGTCTAGGTTTGCCACCTTTTTATAAAATTTTCACCGGCCGGTGGTGGAAACGGGAACAAAAGGAGCGGGCCGTGATATAAAAGGGGCAGACTGTGATGCATAAGGGGGTGGAGCCACACCGCACGATGGCTAGAAGGTGGATAGTTTTTGATCGGATTGGGGATTGGCAAAGGGCTTTGGTTAGGGGTATTACAAAATTTACAACTGAAAATAATATGTAGTGTAGTCTCAATCACAAAAATACAGCATACGTTTATCAACAGTATTATTTTTTCATCTCACATCCAGTTTCAACCCTAGGCACCCTTATAGTAACTTCATTATTTAGAAAGAAAAAAATGTTATACTTCAGTCAGCGGGTATCATAGAATTTACAATCCATGGTGGGTAAGCAGTTAAATTCTAACTTTAAAATATAAAATACTTTAGCCAAAGCAATATTTATAGTGGGATAGCACTTACAGAATGTGAATGACCCTCTCTTCCCTATCCTGGAATCTGGTCTAACCTTGTGCTAAAATACCAACATGAGATGCAGCACTTTCCCAGCAGGAGATTACATTGTGTGCTCCACAGCATGTTTCTAAGATCAGCAGAGAGAGGCAGCAACTGTTATTCCACTCATATTGTGTAAACACAAGTCTGGTAGAAGGCCCCCTGCCTCTTTGTCCTTGTACAGCTTTTGCCTGTTGAATCTACTTGCCCTCTGTGGAGATATAATAATCTTTTAATGTGCATATTGTCGACCAAGCCATGTTGCATATGGAGGTAATTAAACAGCCATTAGATCATGAAATGAAGGAACTCATCGTTTTTCTGATAAATGATTGTCTTTAATAATGTCATTTTGCCAGATGTTAACTGCAGATTGGCATTGATACGTCACAGATATAGAATATGTTCTTCTCTTTCTTCTCTCTTATTGAGAAGAGCTGTAACGATAAAAGCTTAGGGTGTGTTAATGTTGGGTTGCGTTCAACACAAACCAATATAAACTTTTTAATGATGACTCCTTTGGTCCTGAAGTCAAACTGGTCAAAAATACCTACCAGGAATGCTTTTAGACATTGGAAGATATAATAGAGATCCTATAGGTGGACTCAGTGGCCCTAATACCCATACTAATATATTTTGATTTACTTTGGAGTGGAAAGGAGAGCTATGGTAGATACTGTACCAATATGGTATATGCTGTGGTCCTTCTGACTCCCAGGCATACTAAAATCTGTAATGATGTTGGAAGAGTCTAGACCTAGAGACCTAGATACAATATTTTCCTTGTCCACCCCCCCCCCGAGGAATAACAAAAGTTACAATGGCTTTATAGGGTGACAGCTTTAATAGTATGGTGTGCCTTCATGACTACCTGGATATAGCTATGCATAGAATAGTGGGTCCTGCCAATGTCACCGCAGCTGCTGTCTCTGTCAGTGGCACATGGAGTATAAAGCTCACAGAGCACTTTGTGATGTCACAAATCCGGCTATCCCTTTGGTGTAGCAGCAGCACTGTGATAAATGAGCCGCATTGCGTGCAGGAACAGCAATCTTTATCTAGATGATGAATGTGAGAGATAGAAATAGCAATGCAAAGCAATATGTAGAATTAGCACTCTGCAGTAATTTGATATATCACAAATAAACAATCAGCACAAATAGTTTACTGCAGCTACCATGCTGCCAGAACATTCAAGTCTTGCGTAACCACAGAAGTCCTTGATAGCCCCAAGAGATCCTCAGAGTTTTTTCTATTATCCAACGGCACCATCTACTGCATTGGAGCTGACTGTAGTCTTAATAGGGCTTAATAAGTCATAAGTGTAGACTGATGTCCTTCAAAGATGTGCAGAAGAAGACCTACGCTTTGTAGACCTTTTCATCAAACAAAAGGCTGTTTTTTAGGGGGTCTACGTGGGGTGGTAGGGTTTTTTTTGGCAAGCGGTTGACTTCTCCTTTAACAATCATTTGGGATAACTCTCTATATATGTACTATAATTTTGATAGATTCACATGTCTTCATGTTAGTGAGGCTTAGACACATGCCATACTATTCTGATTAGGAAGTGAGTAGGTTTATGGTGTGTAGCTATGTATGCACAAAAAATACACACCTTACCTGGTTGGTCTTATCTGGTGGATGGGCCCTTAAATTCTGCAGAAGCCATGCTTACAATATGAGGGTAAGGACAGGTATAAACTGTGTGACTGGCTTGTTAAATGCACAATACATGAGGAACTGTTTATTTCCTCCATAGGAATGGATGGACTGCTTAAGAATTTTTTATGCATGCAAAGTTAGGTCTTGATGCAATATGCAACAAAGATAGGCTAGAAAAGATAGTCTAGAAAAGCAAATCTTCAGAAGTTTCCCAGTATTTTTAATGTGACCTAAGGTGGCAGTGATTCCTTCTACCGCTGCCTTCGACATTTTTAAGTTAGGAGAGTTAACAAGTTCTGCACTTTCACTGTTTTGTGTCAGTATAATGTGACTTTTAGCAACTAATGAGCCAAGCAGAGACCCAGTGAAATCGTTTGCAAAAGAAATATAAAAAAGTGATGTAAATAAACCAACTGTCAGTTTATTAGTGAGAAAGGAAATTATATCTAGAGATTTGACACAACAAACAAACAAGGCAAAGACTTATAGGTCAATGTAATGAAAGCCATGAAATATTTTTTTTTGTTAATTTGTCTTTTTATTTTAAATATAAATTTTACAACATCTTGGAAAATAGCATATTTATACACAGTGACACAATGAAAGGAACAAAATAGCACATGGTCAGTAGCAGGAGTACAGAGGTTTTGATACATTTGTTAATGCTGTACATGTTAAGGGGTTCTCGGATTCTTAGGTGTAGGTCCATAAGGGCATTCATGATCAGCCTGTGTGAATCTAAGATAGAAAAATAATTTACAATTCCTCCATCCGTAGAGGAAGCTGTCTTGTGTCAACTGTGTGCTGAATATGGTTAGAACTAGAAAAGGTGGGAAAAGAGAGGGAGAAAAGGTTTAGAGGGTTCCAATCACAGATCTGTGGGTTTGTCATTTTGTTAGTATTGGTACATACCTGAATATATCTCACATATTGAGATAAAAAGGAAGAAAGATCCAGCCAGAGGCGAGGTATTCCTGGAAGATATTTATTTTGGTTTGATGTGGAACCCAATTGTCTGATCTCATTGAAGGTTTGGTTTGGGTATACACCACTCAGAGGTCACTAAGTCTCTAGCCATACGGTTTTGAATTGGGCTGTTTCCATCAATTGGAACCAGAAGTACCATTTTTTAGTAAACTGTGTCGTATCTTTTTCTGAGTTAGACTTAAGTTCCTCAAATTTCTGGATCTCCTTAACCTTTACCAGCCATTCCTTGATAGTAGGGTTGAATGTTGATTTCTAGTGGAGGGGAATTAATGCTTTCGCTGTGTCTAATAGAATAGGGAAAGCCATGATATATTTTACCAGATTTAGCAACCCACAGCAACCAATCATTAGGTGGCATTTACTTGTTATCTGTTTAAAATCAAATATCTGATTTGTTTCTTTGGGTAACTTGACCTGGTGCAAACTGTATTGCTATATCATTGAAGTTACAGAAAGTTGTAGGAGTAAGCTAGAAGTAAAAGGTAAATTACCCTCAGAATATGTCCAGTGAAGCCAAAATGGAGTGTTTGAATGTGAATATGATTGGAATCTCACAGTTGAACCTTCACTCTTATCTCTCACACATCAAGAATAGCCACATACAAAACAATTTTGCTCAGGCCAGAGTCCTAAAAACTTGGATCTGAACACAAGTAAAGATGGCCACACACTGCCTGTTAAAAGCTGCTGCCTTAGATCTTCTGGTCAATTTCAGCAGCTCATTGGTCCATATTTGGTACCACACGACGGCCAGATATCAATCAAGTTCTGAGGAGGCCTATTGTCTGACTGGGCCACTATGGGCCTACATATTCCATCTGACCTTGCCCCCTCCTCTTTTCCAACTATTTTTATAGTTTTTTTTATCCTCTAGATTGGGGGGTCCTCAACATTTTCTTCCCGTGAGCAACATTCAGAAGAAAGAGTTGGACAGCAAAGCAAACATAAAAAAATGTTCCTGGGTGGTGCAAAATAAAGGATATCATTGGTTATTTGGTAGCCCCATGTGGACTGCAGTCAAGTCAAGACTCTCCTTGATAGTATAACTAATTTTTCTACAATTAAAATGCTGCCTACAAATCAAAAATAAGCACCTGCTTTGAGGCTTTTGGGAGCAATATCCAAGGGGTTGGAGAACAATGTTACTCACGAGCCACAGATTAGGTACCGTTGCTCTAGATCCTCCCCTCTCCCATAATTTGTGTTTACCTTCAACTTCTAGCTGCTTTTCTCCTTTGAGCTTCTCTTTTCTTTTCAAGTTTATCCCCAAGTTTAGCAACACTAATTTATTTTATTTACTAAAACTCGAATTTATCTAATTTTTTTATTAAAAACAAAGTCGACTTAACTCCCATCCACAAATTGAACTCATTTACCAATACTTCTTTTTGAAAAAGCCAGAGCAAAAAAAGTTGCAACAAATTTGTCCGTCAATTTAAATCGTATGATTGCTGCTCTGAAAACTTGATTTTATCGAACTGTTGCAGAGAAAACTCAACTTTATTGGATTATCGGACAAAAACCAGCGCAAATCACAATGTCAAGAAACAAAATCAGGGACATCTGCCATTGACTTTTACATGACCTTGACAGGTTTGAGATGGAGTATTTTTGGATTTCAAGCAGCTTTGGGATATAATAAATATGTAAAAATATAATCCCCTTTAAAAACTTGACCATAAAAATTTGACCAAAGAGATATTACCACCATCTTGCCATACAGTTTCCCTCTTGTCCTACTGTACCTGCTATACCCCACTCTTACTACCTACAGTATATCTACCTTGTGTAGGGCCTTCACAATGTGCTTAGGCCAGACAGCCTCCCTGTTTCTGTTCTCTAAAATATTTTCTGAAATCAAAACAATAAAGTAAATGTGGCAAGAATAATATGTATGCATTAGGAGATACAGGGCTGTGAGTACACTGAAGATCTCACAGCAAAGAAGAAGCCTGTATGATCCTGACAGGTAATTCAGCATGAAGGGGAGGGGAGATTTATCAGTGACAGACCTTGTTACAGCAGAAGAACCAAGAATGCAAACAGTGTTAGTAAGCCTTTATGATTTTCCCTCCTACACGCCTCATACATCTCTAATCCTCAAACAACAATGTGAAGCCTGTGAAGATCCCTCAGGTCCCCAGTGGCAAAGTCTGTGAGTAAGCAAGACAGGAAAAAAACAAGCCAAAGAAAAATAAAATCAAACTCAAAAGTGTGACCTAAGCCAAAGGGAACATCACATAGGGATCAAACACACCCTGACAAGGCCAGTACACTGCACCCTCGCATTTGTTTTATTATATGTATATGTATATAGAAGATAGAATAGTTCAGAAAAACTTGCACTCCTTATACAGTGAATCAATCTTTTTTAGTCAAACGTGTATATACAGTATATTAGATTGAATAAAGAAGTTTGATTTACAGTATAAGGATTGTGGGTCCTTCTGAACTATTCTATATTCCAATTTGACCCTACACCCACAAAAAATGAAAACCTCTTTGAGTGTGGGCACCAGGTATAAAGTATATGAATGTTGCAATACTTGTATCAAATAACATTTATAGGGTTATTTATTAAAATCCGATTTTTTCTCATTATTTTCTAAAATATATTCTGACCACATCTGCATGGGTTATTTCCCATTATTTATGAATCCATTTTCCTGAAAAATTCCAGTTTGGAAAAAAACGCATGAAAATTCGAATCGTACAATTTTTCAGATTTTCCGAATTTTTTGCCTGAAAACCACAAAATCTTCAGATTTTTTGCATGAAACCCAGTGCAGATCAGGATAACTTCCGGACTTCTCCCATTGACTTATATACAACCTTGGCAGGTCTGAGATGCCGGATTTTCAGATTCTGACTTTTTTCATCCATGGGGTATAATAAATCCTGAAAAACGTGAGGGGTTTTTTTCCACAAAAAATTTAGATTTTATAGTAAAAAAACCTAAAATTTTTCGAGTTTTTGGCTTTCAGACTTTAATAAAAACCCCCTTAGTATAACAGCAGCAAAATGAGCATGCGCTCCTGAAGCCAACCAGTCTGGAAAAAACTTGATTTTATTCCATATACAGTAACTAAAGCAACGTGTAAAACTTGATTTTATTCCATATAGCTAAAAGGTTTATCCAAACTGGCTGGCTTCAGGAGTGCGTGCTTATTTTGCTGCTGTCTATACCTCACCCCAAGCGCTGCACCCGAGCCACCGGAGAATATCGGTGAGTGTGATTAACATTGTCTTACACATTCACTGCTGATTTATGTACAGTAGGTCGAGCTGGGATGTGATAAACCTGGGGCTTATACACCCAGGTAATTTCCTCACATCAGGTGAGCCACATTTTGAAAATTTAGCCTTACAATTGAGATTGAGCCGCATTTCCAAATTTTCTTGTATTCAACCCTTAGTATAACCCTTTGTATTTTTTTTCCCCAAATTGAACTTCTTAGTGCTAAAAATCATGTATTCAACTAATTACTCTAAACCACAAAAAAATCAATATTTTTTAAGCTTAAGAACCATGAAAACCATCAATACAAAACAAATCTAAATCTATAAAAGCTGTAGGAGTGTAGAAGTGTAGAAGTCAACCGGAGCTGTCATTTGCAATTGGTGAAATCTTTCTTTGCTGTGAGCTTTTTAGAGATTTTTGGGAGATTGGTTTGTAATTGCACAAATATTCTTGTGAAAATGAGGGATTCAAGGTTTTTGGATTCTTATTCTGATTCATTCCACGTTTTTATTCATTTGTGCTTTTTATATTGGGATGTTGTAACCGCTAAGTAGATTCATGATTTTTAAAAATGTTAGTTTAGCAGTGGTTGAAGAAACCTCTAAAGCTGCACACATTTAAATAGGCCTCAAAGTTACAAATAAAGATAAAACAATTTGACATGGGCATTATCAGCCCTACTACCTCTAAACACCCAAAACTCTCAATCCCATTGAGTTTTGGTTAATTTTCCCTTTACAAAGGCCCACGTTCTGTAGAACCTCCCATGAAGCCCCATCTTAGCATGTCCTAAATGATACTAAAGGAAAGGACACACCTGGTGAAGCCCAAGAGCCACCTCCCCTTTATGTAGTGCTGGCAGGTACAAAGCTTAAGTGCAAAAACTTATTGCACTTACATAAATTATACATCTGAGAGCATATCTAACAATCACTTTTTTCAGTGTTATAGTGCAGATTGTGGAGGGGAACCTTTGCAATAGAAAAAGATTGGTTCTGCTGCCGTCTCCCTCTCCCGTGTGTTCTACCTGTACATCCACTCACTGCTGTGACCGGAAGTTTCGCAGAGGACAGCTTCGCTGAGGTGGATTTCCTTTCCCTGCTAGTTTCCTTATATTAGGAATGGAGAATCCCACTTGTAAAGGCGCTTTCCTGGGAATCCATTAAAGGGCACGGACTCCTTCTTCCAAAAATTGGCTTTATTGTTCACACACAGTGGTACAATGTAAAGTGTGGTGGGTGTCCTGGACTTACGCGTTTCTTGCCGCAGATCTCGGCACTTCCTCAAAGTCAATCCTTATCCTTATCTAATCCTTTCCTTATATTGCCTGCACTGCCATGATTACTCTTCACATTTTTTTTGCAAGTCCATTCAATGATCTTGTAACCCCCTCCCCCATAAAGTCCATATGGGCACCAGGTTACAAAGGCTATACTGCAAAAGTACTAAATTTGCCTCTAAAGCGCAGGATCACTTTCAATCAATGAATAAATCATAAATTCTGGATAACAGGTCCCATACCTGTAATAATAATGTCCAAATGTTATTAATTTTTGGATTGAAACATTTAAAAAAATTTAGTTCAGATTTTTTTTTTTTATGGAAAAAAAGTGGTTTGCCCTTGAACATGATGGAATGTACTACGACATGGAATATGTTTTATAAGTAGCAATAATAATAATAGTCAGAATAAACACCTGTGTAGAGACTATGGGGCAAATTCACTAAACGCCGAAGCGCCGAACGCTAGCGTTACTTCGCTAACATTTTGCATTTTCGTTACTGCGCAAATTCACTAAGGAACGCTGGCGTAGATTCGCTAGTGTTACTTCGCACCCTTACGTCTGGCGAATTTTCGCTACGGACGTAACTACGCAAATTCACTAACGCGCGCAGTGTACTGAACGCTACCTTTTATGCTAGACTTCCTTCGCCACCTCAGACCAGGCGAAGCGCAATAGAGTAGATAGGGATTGCTTCAAAAAAAGTCAAAAATTATACTAAGTCCCAAAAAACGCTGGCGTGTTTTCTACATTATGGGTGATAGTCTGAAAAAGATCGAAAAAAATTTTGGGGCTCCCTCCTTCCCCCCTACATTTCCTGACTCATGGCAACTTACCTATACAGTGGGCACATGTGTAGGGCAAAATAAAAATTTTATTTGATGTTTTGAAGGTTTTCTAGGCATTTGTAGTGCTGATACGTATTCCTCCATTGAAATTTGAATTTGGCGCCTTATGCAAATTAACCTTCGCTATCATAACTTCGCTTCACTTAGCGAATCAACGCTAGCGCAACTTCGCAATCTTACGCTACCCCTGTGCGCAACTTCGGATTTTAGTGAATTTGCGGAGCGCTGGCGAAACTACGCCTGGCAAAGTGTGGCGAAGTGCGGCGAAGAGCGGTGAAGTTGCGCCTGGCGCAACTACGAATCTTAGTGAATTTGCCCCTATGTCTTATTATTGATTGACTATTCCCTGTCTGTTCTATTAATGTTTTGTATTTTATAAACTCATATGCATAAATGCAGCAATATATACAAACAATTATTCAAACATTCATACATATTATCCCTCTTATATAGTAATATGGCTCCTTATGGAAATGTTGTTGCCACTATTCATGCAAACGTGGATCAACCCCAAGAGTGTTTATTCTCCTAATAGAAATCTATTAAAATTAATTTTTTGAAAAGCAGGACCAATCCAAGAAATCTGCACACAAACGATAATGATGATAAAATTAATACCACCTTATAAATCCCGCTTGCTTTGTGCGCTTATCGGATACTCAGGTAGACAATTACAAGTTAAGCCTCTGAGTCAGAATAATGGAAAGAGAAAATAAAAACCCTAATTAAAAACCAACAAGAAACATATCAAGATTGAATGAAGTCATAAAGAAGTTAGTAGAGGCCATGAAAAATAAATATAAAACCTTAATTGAGCTGACACATGGAATATCTTTTTTATTTTATTTTTTTTTAAGACAATGTCTCAAAGAGGTGAGGGCAGAATTCGGGTCTCCTTTACTGCTCAGTACTCTGCTTCAGCATCTGCAAACCTTTTTTATTACCTTAGTTGTGACCCAATGTAGCTAGAAATTACAAATCTTTGGTGCTCTGGCTATAAACAAATTGCAACTCCTGCCATACTCAGCCTATTGCTGGGAGTCTCAGGGATGTTACTAGGTGTGGCATCTTACCCGAATTATGGAAAACAGCAAGTTTTATACAATGAAGCTATACCACATATATATATACAGACTAAAGTAAGATGCCCCAAAACAGACCAATTCTCAAAAAATGCACTCAATGCCACCATCCTTTCTTAAAATGTAGGTGGACAGAAACCCAATATGATTATTTTCCTGCTCACTTCAACAGGAGATTTTTCACCTGACACCAATGTATCAAACACTCTCAAGGTTAGTTTCTACTAATTCAACAAACACTCCAGCAGCCAAAGGGTTAAATCACATTCAAACATTTATTATTACATTTTCCCAAAAATTTGCTTTGCAGAAAAAAAAATCAGAATTTCATGATTTTTTCAGATTTTTCATCCGATTTTCACGATATTTTCAGTTTTTTCATCAGATTTTTGCCCAAAAACTTTGGGGTATTGCACGAAACCCAGCACATATCAAAAAATCATTGGGACCTCTCCCAATGACTTATATGCAACCTCGACAGTTCTGAGATGCTGGAATTTCTAATTCAGACTTTTCCATCCTCGGGGTTTAATAAATTCCCCAAAATTCGTGATTTTTTAAAAGTCCGATTTTATAAAAAAAAAAGGCCTTGGTGGTCCCAAGGCAAAGAGCCAAAGGTGGGCCCCCATCACCCTGCAGCATAGCAACTATTTTTTATTAACGCAACCTATATGTTCCAGTATAATTAGTATACAAAATGGATAATGTGCATATTAATCCTTACCTAAGTAAAATGGATAACGGGCATATTAATCCTAGACGTGCCAGTATAATACTATTAAACATGTATAATCAGCATATTAACACCAGGCATGCCAGTAAATATACTACTCTAATGCTTACTAAAGATGTGTTCAATTACTTTGAAATTACATGACTTTGATTGATTGCCAGGAAAACAGTTAGTAGATATGCATCTGAAAAGATTTCCAAATACCAAATACCTCCCGAAAAGAATGAGTATTTGGAAACACATGCACAGTGGGGGATCCTTACAAATCAGATGTACTGTAATAACCCATAAACCAATCAGCAATGACTTCTAATTAGTCTCCTGCTGGAGATGAATGAAGGCAAAATTAGAAAGAAGGAAAGAAAGAAAGAAAGAAAGAAAGAAAGAAAGAAAGAAAGAAAGAAAGAAAGAAAGAAAGAAAGAAAGAAAGTTCTTGTTTTTCATATTTCACTGGATCTAACTAAAGAGAAAGACAACTGTCACGTTAAGAGGAGGTGACATCTCTGTGGGGTTATATCATTTGGAGAGATGATGATGTAAATACCTTGATGAAGGTTGGAATTTCAACCAAAATGTTGATGTTTTCAGTAAAGGGTGTTTTATATGAAAAAGTCCAGTGAGTGCCATTAATTTGATGTCACTCTATATACACACATATATATGTTATGTGGCGTATGTCTGCAGTAGGTATGTTTAGTGAACAATGTGTTATACCCACTTCCCTTACACTTTGAGGGAGACCTTGCATATTTATTGGAAGACATAAACAAGTGGAGCTTGAAACACATACTAGTGCCAGTATTTCTCAAACATAGAATAATAAGAAACAATATTGACATACAGTAAATAGAAGTCCAGATAAATAACAATGCACTCATTACAAACAGCTAGGTATACACAGAAAGATCTAGTTCTTTACCTGATTTGGGCTCCAATACTCTAGGCCAAATTGAGATCAACCGATCATGTGGTCTGTGGGTCAGCAATCAGATCATAATGGGTGCCTAGGGAGACATGTTGAGCAATGGATCAACCATTGTGGAACAGACCTCATTAATTCTCTGTGGTGGAGCTTTGGACTATTTTGCTTATATCCAGGGCTATCCAATGCTGCTACAGAGCATCAACCAACATCTAGCCCTGCACTGACTATTTCTCTTTAACAGGGTCCTTAACTTCTTGATGTCTATCCAACTTGGGATATTGACACACATTAAATATGTTCTATGAAAAATCCCAAAAAAGAGACCTAAATGTCTCTCCTTGCTTGGTCTTTATGAACCTTAACAGTGTTAGACAGGATCTAACACAAATGTTTGGCTTTCCCACTTTTACTTTTGCAAGTACACACCCATCTTACATATCTCTGACCAAACAGGGCTGGGGTCTCCAACCTGTTTTACCCATGAGCCACATTCAAAAGTAAAAAGATTTGAGTAGCCAACCAAACATGAAAAAAGTTCCCTAGGATGCCAAATAAGGGCTATGATTGGCTATTGTAGCCTACAGGAGGCTGTGTGTGATCTTAAACCTTGTTTTTAGTCAATTAAAACTTACCTTCAAGCCAGGAATTGAAAAATAAGCACCTGCTTTGAGGCCACTGGGAGTAACATCCAAGGGGTTGATGAGCAGACTGTTGCTCAGGAGCCACTGGTTGGGGACCACTAAACTAGGGGAATGCATAAAGAAGCTATACTGCACAATACTAAACTACAATATCCCAATTATTTACTGTACATTACCTTAACCCAATTCATGTAGTTCCATTGCAGAGGAAAATTTACAAGATATTCCCATTAGATATCTTTTATTATATATAATATTAGAGTTCATGCCCAAACAGCACAGCTTGTGGCAGGCGCAATTCCTTTTACTGTATTGGGCTGGGCAAAAAGAGGGAAAACGTAGATAAAACATCATCATAAAATGAGACCATGATGTGAAATAAATAATACGAGACACATTAGTGATTATCTAGAAGTGAAAATAATACAGTAATTACAAGCCATTAAAGGAAATAAAATGTCATCAGAATCTCTGAGAGGAGAGGAGGTTGCTTTTAGATAATAAAAACAAAGAGGAAAAACATACAGCAGAAGAGAAAACTGTGGGAAATAATCAAACAAAGACTGTTCTGTGCGGCTGAGGACTGATTGGGGAAATTATGCACAGAAATCACCACCTGAGGAAGAGCTGACCTTTCTAGATAGACTGATAGTAATGAGCCTCCACTTAGGAGGTGAAAAGAAAACCATTTTCTGAAAGCGAAAGCATTACACAGCTCAGAACACAGCGCCCAGAACAATCCAAGGCTATTGAAGTTCAGCACATGCAAATTATGGTTGGATGAATTTCCCTTTCCCACGATGCACCGTTAATAGAGTGAAATTAATGTAGCAATTAATACAGCTGCATTACGAATTGAGTTTATTACGGTAACTAGGGAAGCTGTTCCCCAGGCATCAGAGAAAAGACCAAGCGTACGATGGAGCTCATGGAGCTAGCTCTTGGGATTTCTCATGTCAAAGATGCATTTGATATTTGCCATCAATCACTTCCAACATGTCAGCGCTGATGTAAAGGAATAGAACGCATTTAATTTTACAGTATATTAAACTTCATCTAATTTGAAAGTAAGAAAGAGACCAGAGAAATAAATGACCAATTTCTGCAGGCGGAATTACTGTTGGGCTGGTGCCATTAGCCAACAGCCGGCTCTCCATCATGCTCTTAACATAATATTGCTTGTCTGTTGATGCATATTTGCAATGCTCTTCCAAATTAGTAGCTACGGAAGGAGAAGGACAGACAATTCCTAATAAGTGTCATTTGTCAGCCATACGTTGTGAGGCTTCGGGGAAGATAATAACATACAGATTACAGCACATACTGAGGACTTGCAGACAAATTGAATCTCTTAGATCTGAGTGTGTACAACAGCAAACTCTCTACACAAGATGACATTTCAGAATACAAAATCATGTTAGGTGTTTACAGAAATATATTTCCATATAGTGTTGTGTGCTCACTGGTCTTATGTAATAATTGGGGTAATGTTATAAAATGTACAGTTTGCTGCATGTTCACTAACCCATATAAACAAATCAACGATTTAAAAGTAAATATCTGATTGGTTGCCACTAGATGTAGACAAACTTTTATTATAGTGCCCCCAATACTGTATGTTTTTTTAATGCAGTATGATTTTATCTATTATTTTATAGTTTGTTTCAAATTTGGCAGAAAAATTTGGGCAAAAAAGATGGGAAAAAATATCTAAACTTTTAACTTATCATATGCAAGTTTGAAGGGTCCTAAAAATGAAGAAAAGACACTTTGGCAAAACTATTGGGCGAAATCGGTGGGAAAAAAGGTCTAAACCCTGAACTTGTCACATGCAAGATTGAAAACCGTTATATTCTAAGGGTGTTTTAAAGAGGGGTTTTTGGGCAAATTAAATATAAAGCTCTGGACCACTAAAAAAAGTTTAATTGCTTTAAAACTGTTGATTATACCATTTATTCTAAAATTAGCTGAAAATGTTTCTCTACTTCAGACATAATGAAAACCATTATATATATATGTATAAAAAGATTTTTTGAAGGGAGGGCAAAATAATGCTGGAAAAAACTAAAAACCAATACTCAATGATGAGTGAAACTGTCTTGTTTCACTTTGCTGGAAAATTCAACACACACAAAAATTGGGAACCTGCAAAGAAATATAATGAAATGAAGTGTTGGACTGGCCCACTGGGATACCAGGAAAACTCCCGGTGGGCCTAGATGTCAGTGGGCCCTCAGGCTGCTAAACTTTTGGCTTATTTCATGGCCATTCCCTATTTCTATGAGAACAAAGTGGCTGAATGGGTGGAATAATAGATTATAGTTAGGGATGGGTGAATTTGACCCGTTTCGTTTGGCCAAAAATTCGCCGCCAGCGAAATGTCGCAGACGCCCATTAAAGTCTATGGGCGTCAAAAAAATGTTGTCGCGCTGCAAAATTATAATTTTTTTTTTGACGCACGCCGCCATACAAGTCTATGGGCGTCATTTTTTCGGCAAAACGAGGCGAAAAAGTTCGCCCATCCCTAATTATAGTATTAAAGAAAAGAGACTAGGTGAATGGAGATTGAGTGAGGAGAGGAAGAAAATAGTACTGAGAGTGGGCCCCTGGTCTAAAAACTTTTGGTGGGCCCCTGGTCTAAGTTTTTTGGTGGGCCCCTGGTGTCCCAGTCCGAAACTGAATGAAGAAAAGGTATTGGAGTCAACGGACATATCAATCGTCATGGCGGCGCACTCCGGAGTTCTTTTCGGAAAAATTGCTCGTTCTCAAAATCGTAAAATAATTTTCCTTTATTCAAACATCTTGATACACTGAAAAAAACACCACAGTTTTTTCAGTGCCGCTGTTTTTTCAGTGTATCAAGATGTTTGAATAAAGGAAAATTATTTTACTTACAATTTGAGAAGGATGGATTTTTCCGAAAAAGACTCCGGAGTGCGTCGCCATAACGATTGATGTGTACAGCGAATACGTTCCCCTTAGTGACAGACTCAGAGGTCCGGGCTGAGATGCACCCGGGCCATAGAATTTGAATGGTGAGCGGGCATACGGAAGTGTTAATTAATTAATTAAATACCGGGATTTGTCATTACTAGTGATGGGCGAGTTTCCGCCGCAAAATGGCGCCGGCGTCTCGTTTTTGACACCGGCAACCGTTTTTGATGGCCATTTTTGATGCCAGCGAATTTTCGCAGCCATTTAGTGAATTTATTCGCTGCCAGCCAATCACGCAAATTCACCGTGAATCATCACTGGTCATTACGGACCTGAGAATGATAAGGTGAACCCCCGTTGTAGCGCTGGATGCATGTATATACTGTATATTGGAGCAGTGTGCTTTAGAGTCAATGGACATGCTTTCTGCATTTTTCCCATGCACCAGGGGAAAGATTTCACTCATCCCTTCTTGTAAAAACACAATCCTTCAAATATCTGTAGCCTCAGGTAATCCTAAATGATAGGTTTCCCTAAACACATATTTATTGTTATTTTACCATTTATTCTAAATTTAGCTGAAACATTTTCTCTATTAGGGGCTTAATGAAAACCATTATTTTCTTTTTTTTATCAGTTTAGCTTGTTTTTGTTTTCTAACAATGAAGCCATTATTTTGTAAGTGCTGAGTAAAGAGGATTTTCCGCAAAACATATAAAAAAAAAGTCTAAATACTTAAAGGCATTCTGTCATAATTTTTATGGTGTAGTTTTTATTTCTAAATTACGCTGTTTACACTGCAAACAATTAATTCTACCATATAAAATTTCTTTCCTGAACCAACAAGGGGCAGATTTATAAAGGGTCGAATTTCGACCATCGAATGGAAATACTTCTACTTCGAATATCAAAGTCAAATTTTTTTTCATTGAATTTGGGTATCCTGCGGTCAAAGTAAAATCGTTCGAACGATTTTACTTCGACTTCATAAAACTTAGAAAGATGCTCTAGAAGGTCCCCATAGGCTAACATAGCACTTCGGAAGGTTTAATTTGGTGAAGTACTGAAGTCAAAGTTTTTTTAAAGAGACAGTACTTTGATTATCGAATGGTTGAATATTCGAACGATTTTACTTTGAATCGAAGTTGAAGTCGAAGTCGTAATATCCTATTTGATGGTTGAAGTATCCAAAAAATTACTTCAACAATTCCCTCGAATTCACTTCGACCCTTGATAAATCTGCCCCCAAGTGTATTTTATTTTTAGTTGTAATATTGATGTGTAGGCAGCCATCTCAGGTTATTTTGCCTGGTCATGTGCTTTAAGAAAGAGCCAGCACTTAAGGCTGGAATTGCTTTCTGGCAGACTTGTTTCTCCTACTCAATGTAACTGAATGTGTCCCAGTGGGACCTGGATTTTACTATTGAGTGTTGTTCTTAGATCTACCAGGCAGCTGTTATCTTGTGTTGGGGAGCTGCTATCTGGTTACCTTCCCATTGTTCTGCTGATGGGCTGCTGGGGGGGGGGAGGGAAAGGGGTGATATCAATCCAACTTGCAGTACAGCAGTAAAGAGTGACTGAAGTTTATCAGAGCACAAGTACATGACTGGGGGCACTTGGGAAACCTGACAATATGTCTAGCCCCATGTCAAATTTTTTAATTAAATATAAATCTGTTTGCTCTTTTGAGAAATGGATTTCTCAAAAGAATTCTGCTTGAGCAGCACTATTAGCGCTTTTAGACATGATAGTATCCCTTTAAAAGCAACCATTGAACTAACTGTAGGCCCAGGTAATCCTAATAATAATTTTCCCTTTACATTGATTTCAATTGCTATTTTACAATATATTCTAAAGTTGGCTAAAATTATTTCTCTATCACAGAATTAAAGAAAACCGTTATTTTCTTTTATCAGATTTCTCTTTACAGGTATGGGATCCATTATCCAGAATGCTCTGGACCTGGGGTTTTCAAGATAAGGTATCTGTATTGTATTGTAATTTCATAGAAAAAGGAGGAAATCATTTTTTAAATTTGAATTATTTGATTAAAATGGAAACTATGGGTAGGAGATGGCCTTTGCGTATTTATTTTTGGTTGATGAAGCCATTATTATAGAGTTATGTTTTTTTTTTGCAAAATAGATTTAAAAAAATCTCTTGACCTAAAAAAAATCTAAATATTTAAGCAAGATTTAAAGATCTTAAGATATGTTAATTTTCCTATAATAGACACTTGAAGTAACTTTTTCCCCATGTAGTCCTGAATAATGTTTCCTATTACACTGCATTTCATTCACCAAATGGGTGTAGATCAGAGATGTGCTAGTGAGATCATTAAAATAAATTAAGTTTGCAGTCAAAACACACCATCTCATGCAGAATTATCAGTATAATGAGAAATAGGTGTTTCATTATCAAAATAAATTCCTCTTTTAAGTCTCTCTTTTTGTAGAATTGGGAATATTTTGCAATACATTACCACTTCATTTACAGAGAATAAAGCACAACAATTACTGTGCACAATAACAGGACTAGGAGATAGCAGGGTGATTAATGAGACAATCGGCAAATACTGCAGACTGTCACTAATCGTAACTTTTTTCATTTTTAGAGGGCAACATTTTTATTGGAGAAAGAAGAGAGATTTATAAAAATAGCTTATATTTTCACATGCAGTAAACATTCATTTACTGAAGAGTCATTTATGCTATTTTATAAACGGCTATCTTTATGGATATGAAAGCTGGACAATAGAGAAGCAGGACAGAAAAAGCATTGATGTTTTTGATTGTTGATGTTTGTGGAGACTTCTACTAATACCGTTGACCGAATTGAGTTTGATCTTTGGTTTGAAGCACATGACCAGACTGAGACTGTCTTACAATTGGTCAGTGAATAAGGTAAAGTGATGGTAAACTTGATGGTATTCCTCTGGCATGAAATGTCTTACAACCTGTTGATAGTACTCATACGAAAGTGTCCAATTAACGAGTACAAAAAAATCCAAGTGGGACTTTTGCTGGATGTGCCTCTGTTTTAAAGTCTAATCCTCCCTCTTAGAGTGATCTATAACAAGGCTTATTCTCTACCTATTTCTACTGAGGCCTTCAACTACTATGACCTCCACCATAGGTTATTCAACACTATTCATCTTGTCCACCAAGTAGCGTCCAAAGAGGCAGAACCACATGATGAATCCCCTTTTAAAGACAAGGGACAACTGAAACTCCTGGCCAGAAGAGTAACTAGCAGAGACCTATACAGTGTTGGACTGGGACACCAGGGGCCCACCCTTGGACCAGGGGCCTATTCTAAGTATTATTTTCTTCCTTTCCTTACTCAACCTCTATTCTCTTTTCTTTACATACTATAACCTATTATTCCATCTATTTAGCCTCTTAATAAATAATCCAGGAGATTATTTTAGCACTCAGTCAACCTTTGCCTTGTTCTATTTAGCCTCTTTGTTGTCATAGAAATAGGTAATGGCCATGACATAAGCCAAATGTTTAGAAGCTGGAGGGCCCACTGACACCTTGGCCCACCGGTGTTTTCCTGGTATCCCGGTGGGCCAGTCCGACACTGGACCTATAACTTGGCAAGAGGAAAATTAACTTCCCTCCTAACTGTGAACAAGTCCAGCACTGAACTGGAATTTCACATGCCTACACCTGTTTACTTTTAACAATACTTCTAGTACAAGTTGGATCAGTTTAAGGGTGGCCAAATAAGTGTCAAGTAGGTACAGTGTCAGGCCAATTGGCTCAAAGCTCACGGAAATTGCCAAAGCACCAGGAGAAGAACCGAAGATTACTTAAGCCCGTGAACTCCACTGGACAGAATCTGCACTGAGGGGTAAGTAAAGAGGGAGGGAGTTCTATGTAGGGAAGGGGGGTAGGGGTTTGCTTCTCCTTTAAATTGATACAAAAGTTGCTAATACTGCTGAGAAAAGTATCAATTAAATGTTGCAAAATTGTTAAAAGTCTACGCCTGAATTACAGAGCTGACAGAACGGGAACATTAAACTTCCAATTTTTTGAAAAAGCAGTAAGAAATAAAAAATGAAAAGTAATTGAAAAACGGTTTTATTTCTAGGGAACAATCTGAAAACAATTGAACCGGAAAAAAAAAGTGTTTGGAAACACCTTTAAGGTTTGATTCACTATACATCAGACACATACTGTATTATAAATCATTAAATCATATTGGAAAATATCCACCGTGCTACAATATAGGGACATACTTTCTTGGGTTTCTAAATACTAACATGGTGCTTTGATTCCCCACAAATGGTCAAATAAAGTCAAACCCTGCCTTCTCAGAATGCACAGTAGCTCTTTGAACTATATACTTTAAAGCAGAAGTGATTAGGCCATTACAGACTCTAATTATAACACCTATTAAACCAATATTCAAACCTATGCTGTAGATAAGCCACCCTGAGGCTACCCCTGACTGCAGCAGAGAATTGCAAAAGGTGCCTTCCTAACCAATGCCTTTTCTCCTTATAGATTGTCACACTGGGTCCAATCATTTAAGCAATGTTATCATTTAAATTAACCACTATTGTCTTATGTCAGCATTTTTAGAGCAGAGCTTATTAAACATTCATAATGTAAAGGTTCAATTGTGGTATAGCAAATATGGTGTTCCTCTCAGAGAAAACCCATTAAATCAGCCTTTCTACAGCATCTTCAACAGTAAAGGAAATTAAATTTCATCCTTCCCAGAAAATCATATTGATACCTCATGGCTATTATTGTTTTGAATTTCTAATGTCTCAGTCTCTTCTTCACAGACTTATTGAACTTTTTGTTCCTCTGTGAAATTACTCCTCCCTTTTCTTGGCATATTGCTGAAAACGGATACTGCTCTGGAGTTAAATGAATAAATAAGTACATTTGCTATGGCAATTTTTTTTACATAAAACTGCCATGAATCGCAATAGAATGACATTTCCAATTCTCATTTAAGTATGAAAAAGAGATTGCATTCTCTATTTCTCTGCATAGGCTACTGTAAGTGAAGTCTAGCCTGTTGGTTAGAGTACACTTAGGGGCCTATTCACAAAGGGTCGAATATCGAGGGTTAATTAATCCTCGATATTCGACTGGGAATTAAAATCCTTCGACTTCGAATATCGAAGTCGAAGGATTTTAGCACAAATAGTGCGATCGTAGGATTATTTTAATCCAACGATCGAAGGAATATCCTTCGATCAAAAAAAGTTAGCCAAGCCTATGGGGACCTTCCCCATAGGCTAACATTGAGTTGCTTTTAGATGGCGAACTAGGGGGTCAAAGTTTTTTCTTAAAGAGACAGTACTTCGACTATCGAATGGTCGATTGGTCGAACGATTTTTAGTTCGAATCGACTTCGATTCAAAGTCATAGTCGTAGTCAAAGGTCATAGTAGCCCATTCGATGGTCGAAGTAGCCCAAAAAACACTTCGAAATTCGAAGTTTTTTTACTTCAAAATTCAAAGTTTTTTTACTTCGAAATTCTACGTTTTTTTACTTCGAAATTCTACGTTTTTTTACTTCGAATCCTTCACTCGAAGTTAGTGAATTGGTCCCTTACAGTAAGGGGGCAATTTATGAAAGTTTGTAGAACGCTCGTTTCTCCGAATCGTACTTTGTAGTGCAAACAAACAAATATTTTTGTATGGTTACCTAAACCACATTTGTTTTTACAATTTAACAAGTGTAAAACCGTAAAATCTACAAATACAAAAGTATGGTAAGTAAAAGGTCTCAAGGTTGCGAGGATGTCAGTGGAAGTTCCCTTTCTTTTCTTGCAAAAATCAACATGTTCATTGTCGTACAAATTTTTCATTCATTCGCCCAAAAATTCAGGGGTTTAAGAATTTTTTCAACAGCTATTTTTGTTTGTCCTTTTTTTTATTGGATCTTTAAAAACTTTCATGGCATTCTTGGTTTTAGAGAAATATAGTTTTATTGCGGTTTAAAAACCTCTTATACAGGTTATCCATACATCCATTATCTGGAAACCCGTTATCCAGAAAGCTCTGAATTACCGAAAGGCCATCTCCCTTGGACTTCATTTAATCCAAATAATACAAATTGTTAAAAATTATTCACTTTTTCTCTGTAATAATAAAACAGTAGCTTGTACTTGATCCAAACTATGATTCAATTAATCCTTATTGGAAGCAAAACCAGCCTATTGGGTTTATTTAATGGTTTTCTATTTGACAAGGTATGAAGATCCAAATTATGGATAACCCCAGGTCCCGGACCATTCTGGATAACATGTCCCCTACCTCTACCACAAAAACTCGACTTTAGTAAATGGGCCTCTCGTGTCTGTTTTTATTGTTCTAACTGCACTTAAAGGAACATGAAACATGAAATTCTTTTATAAAAAATGAATTTGCTCTTACTGAAAAAAAACACGAGCGCACATTTAACTTTACATTCGCAAAGACTTTATTAAGAAATATCTTATTGATACTCTGCTTGCACTCCTCTTCTGAAAAGGCGACATGGCGACGTTCCATCTGGCGGCGCTCGAGAAATCGAGTGCCGCCCAATGGATCATCGCCATGTCGCCCTTTCAGAAGAGGAGTGCAAGCAGAGTATCAGTAAGATATTTCTTAATAAAGTCTTTGTAAATGTAAAGTTAAATGTGTGCTGGTGGTTTTTTTTTTCATTAAGGGCAAACAATTTTTTTTTTTTAAATCATGTTAATGTTCCTTTAATTGGTTAACTTTAGATGGCCATATATAAGCAGATGAAAGTTTCCTACTTGTTCCCACCAGACAAGGTTGGAAGCTTACAGGCTCATGTATAAAGCCCTATGACTAGTGATGGGCGAATCCTCTGTCTTGTTCCATCATGGACAGAAATTGAATATAAAATCCCTGAATGGGTTCACTGGATGTTCTTTCTCTTCATTTGACTGGAGTGTGCATTTAGCATTCGCCAGTTCAACCATTCACTCTGCAGGAATAATTCAACAACTGCAGTAGACAGAGGAAGGTGCAGCTGTTCACCTGGGAATATAAACCCCTAAGGCTGAGATTTGCTGAGGTGTGAAAAAAATGCATATATACACTTAAAAACATATGTACAACTAAATTGTGAGAGCAGGAAACTACGAACAAAAAGGTAAATGTTTTCATGTATAGAAGAAATTATAGATATCAGAAATAAAGCAACCTCAAAACATGGGTGGCAGTTCTCTGCGCATATCTCTTTTTGTAGCACCTTGTTTGGCGTTACATACTTCTCAGTTTCTTCTATGTAATGGTTCTCTTGCCTATTCATTCAGTAATTTACTTCTTCATTTTACATTGTATATTTAAGCTTTGCAAGCAAGATGATC
This sequence comes from Xenopus laevis, assembly GCF_017654675.1. Taxonomy (NCBI): domain Eukaryota; kingdom Metazoa; phylum Chordata; class Amphibia; order Anura; family Pipidae; genus Xenopus; species Xenopus laevis. The sequence goes on along the minus strand of NC_054387.1, from coordinate 113,510,795 downwards.
CTCTGCCAGTGTTTTAGGCCCAAAGCATCAGGTCAATTACTGCATCCCTACTTTATAAAAGCAAAACATTTTTTTTCTTTTCACCCGTCAGTTCTGGGACAGATTACTCCTATGTGTCAACAGAAACTAGAATTTGATGAAAGCAAGGGAACATGTCTTATCCCTGTCTCCAGCAAAACACTACATCCAATATTGTGCCCCTTAGATCTAAAGTGCTTTCATGACTGCCTGAGCAAAGACTTCACATCTGCTTAGTGGGTGTAATTGTGTAATCTTTTTCCTTCCAAGCTTTCACTGCCACCCTCATTACACACTTCTTCCTATGGCTTGGATTCTGGTTATCAGCATTCTTTACTCTTTGGCCTATCACTTGTTCTCACATTTCACAAATAATATATAAGATGTACTGCAAAGCAGAAATAGGGCTGTTTAATGTCTGTAGTGATCACAATGTATATTTGGTTTACACCATCCAAATAATCTGGACTTTACAATATATCTGAATAGCAAAACTCATTTCTATAACCATTTTTGGGTTTCCATATTCATTGGGATTATAAACAGACCTTCCTTGTTGTTATGTAGACAGATTTAAATATATTGATTTTGGTGATCAGTGTCAGACTGGACACCGGAAAAAAGCCTGGTGGGTTCTCATGGACCCTGCCAGGCTAGGTCCTGTTCCCCCTGCCCAGACCCAGGCTCATTATCCTCCTGGACCATCAAGTGTAAAGTTGAGGAGGAGGAAGATAAAGGGTACTCATCTAGGAGAAGGGATGGAGGATGCCAGTATGAGGACCCTTGAGTTCACCAGGAGGGTCCTTAAAGTTTCTCCCCTGGTGGGCCCCAAATACTCCAGTCCAAACCTGTTTGTGATTAGTCCATCAAAGGAGATTCAAGAACAAACCATATTGCATGTTTCTGTTCTCACAAGTGATTCTGCTGCTCATATTTCTTCTTTAGATGTACAAAAGCAGATGTGGTCTTTACTATATGTAGTACTAGTCATTAGTAACTACTGGCACAACCAAAAGGTGTATGAATAGGATATCTCATGGGGAATGTTACTGATGATCCTACTGTGACACACTTCTGTCAGCCACATGGTATTACAAGTATGGAACCAAAACTGTGCATTCAGTGTTCATTTATACCACTCTTAGGCCGATGAGCATTTATTGGCCAAAATCCATCAGTAATGGCTAGTGTCAGGTGGATTTCATTCAAATAAAGAATAGGCTTCATGGCAATACTCAAATACCTCTCAGTCAGCTGAAAGACACCCATAGTGTGTGAACAGCCAGAGACCTTTCTGGCCACAGTAGCATGAAGACCAAAATAAATAATCCAATAGAATAAAATAATATATAATATAATCTCTTATAGAGGTAAATTTGTGGAATGCCCTGCCAGGTGATGTGATTCTATGAATGCCTTTATATTAATAAATTAGATCAGCACTAGGTAGTGTTTTCAACCCATATTAAGATATTTCTGTTAAAATCTGGGACATGTCAATATTGTTTTTAATTAAAAAATAGTGAAACTGCCCCATTATGCTTTGCCAAAACATTTACAAAATACAGAAATTTTGCTGATGCTTTGAAGTCATTGGACATTTTTTTTGGCAAAACAAAACTCATGGAAATATTCTAATAATGCCATTGGCATTTCCCGCCATGTTTTTTACAGTGCAAAAAAGAAAAGCATGATTTTCCTAGCGAAAAAAAAAAAAATATGTTAATATAGCCATTGGCTTTTTCTCCTTGTTTTTTCAAGTACAAACCCCCCCATTTTTTTCCAGTGGAAAAATACATGTCGAAATACTAAAAATGCCATAGGTTATTTGGAAATCCATTATCCAGAAAGCTCCAAATAATGGGAAGGTGTCTCTGATAGACTTCATTTGATCCAAATAATCCAAATTTTTAAAAACTATTTCTACTGATGAGCACATTTTTTTTCACCAGGCATGGGTTTGCAGCGAAAATTTGCAGCGTCAACAAACTTGCCAAGACAAAAAAAGTCGCAGACAAAAAAGTTGCTCCAAGAAAAACACCCATTTTGACTTTAATGCATTTTTTTGAGTGAGAAATAACCTCACAAAAAACACCCACTGAATTTAATACATACAAAAAAGTCCCAAAGACAAAAAAGTTGTTCAGACAAAGAAGTCGCCAAAACAAAAAATTCACCACAAGAAAAAAACGTTTGCAGTTTCACACATGTTTCAGCAGTTTTGCAAATTTTTGGTAATATAGTAACATAGTAAGGTTAAGTTAAAAAAAGACACACGTCCATCAAGTTTAACCTTTTAACTTTTTTTAACCTACCTATCTGCCAGTTGATCCAGAGGAATGCAAAAAACACCATATGAAGCCTCTCCAATTTGCCTCAGAGGCACGGCTGAATTTGTCTTTCCGGCGCCCCTAGGCCTGACGCGGTGTTTCTACTCTGCGCCCCCCCCCACGTCCTCGTGCAGAAATGCACGCATACGCATGCTCTTCCCCCTGTTCCTATCTGCACATAGGACTTGCGTGCACCAGGTAAGAGACTAGGAAATCTGCCATGCACGCAGTCCGCTTTGCTTCGGCAGGTGGTGCTGCTGGGCGGCATGCCGCCCCTGAAATCTTGCCGCCCTAGGCCCGGGCCTTTGGGGCCTTGCCACAAATCCAGGTCTGCTCAGAGGGGGGGAAAAATCCTTCCTGACTCCAAAATGGCAATCGGACTAGTCCCTGGATCAACTTGTACTATGAGCTATCCCCCATAATCCTGTATTCCCTCACTTGCTAAACACCATCCAAACCCTTCTTAGAGCTGTCTAATGTATCAGTCTGTACCACTGATCTAAACCATGATTTAATTAATCCTTATTAGTGATGGGCGAATTTATTCGCCAGGAGCGAATTTGCGCGATTCGCCGCCAGCGAATAAATTCGCTAAACGCCCGAAAAAATTAGCCGCGTTAAAAACACTGAACACGGAAAAAAAACGGGCGCCGGCGTCAAAAATGGGCGCCGGCGTCAAAAACGGGCACGTTTCGAGAATTTTGTGCAAAATTCGCAAATTTTTCGGCGCAGCGAAATGGCGCGAATTCGCCCATCACTAATCCTTATTGGAGGCAGAGACAACCTATTGGGTTTATTTAATGTTTACATGATTTCCTAGTAGATTTAAGGTATAAGGATCCAAATTACAGAAAGATCCATTATCTGGAAAACCCCAGGTCCCGAGCATTCTGGATAAAAGGTCCCATATCTGTACTTTTAAAACTATACCTTGCATTTTTTGAAATTGAATAATTTCAAAAATACTCCTTACACATTGTGGTTTGCAACTCATCATCTTAAGTGCATTGACAATAACTGCCACAGGATACTTAGCAAATGCACCTCTTTTCCCCTTCCCACTGCATGTGACATTGGAAACATTAACTCATCAGCACCTAACTAACAAGAATTACATTTCTGCAGTTTTTCTGGTGTATCATAAACGTAGGATTAGAGTATACCTCTTCCAGAGCAGAACTGGCTGAAAAAAGCATATGTCCCCAATTTTAATGATATATTGAGCACAGAAATGCTTATAAATCCAGGAGTTAAAGACACCTGTAAAACCGAGTTCGAAATTCACCTTTTTCCTTTATGAAGTTGTGTCTAAGGCTGTATGAAATCATAAAAGAAATAGTCTTGGCCATAAAATTAACAATGAAAACTGGAAGTTCTTTTACCGCTATTTTGTACAGTGCAATTTGATCCATGGGAAATGAAGGCAATAAAGCCTGATTCTTTTATCGTAGAGCATTTTATTCTCAAGGAGACCTCAAAAGCATATATTTCTATTGTTACTGTCAATAATATACCTAGTGGGGGTTCAGCATCTGATTCATCATTGTCTTTGAGTTGTAGGAAACCTGCAGAGGAGAATACAAAGGAAGGCACATAGAGCTAGCAGCTCAGAGGAAACGCTTAGAACATCCTTCCTGCCATGGACACGTCAAACCAACACTTAAGGGTGCTTTAGCTGTAACATCTTGAAGATCCTACAGGCTCTTATCAATGTGGACTCCATTAAGATTTCCATGACAAATTGATAGAATCAAGAAACAAATGAAAGTTGCCAAAGCAGAAATACACTGAAAAGAAAAAGAGAATTTATAGAATAACAGTTGGGGGTCCAAAGATTTAGATCTGTTATGGACAACCTAAACTATAGGTTTCCCCAATATACCTCATTAACTGCTGAAAACATATCAGTCACGTAAGAAAATGAGAGAGGGAAAAAAAAAGCAACAGATTTGTGGCTTATCCTATGGAAACGCTATTAAAAAGAAATGTCTTGAGGAATTCATAATAAGGCAATTTAGACTCACAGTTGGCGCGAGAAATGACGGAGATACAAATCATGGAACCCATTTTAAGAAATGATCAGTACCAAGTGAGTTCTGGTTGAACTGAATCCAGGGAACAGTGGGGGACCTGAAAAATAAATGAGTGATTGTCAACCAAGGAAGAATGTCACAGATGGTGCTAAGTGAATGAAAGCGTCATTAGACATCATGGAATTTCTTTTAAAGAATCTTTTTTTTTTTTTTTTAAATGCATATTCTGTTTTAACCCCTTTAGAGAAATGGCTGAAAATATGTTGTTTGTATCACTGTTTTAAAGTAGAAGGAAAGGTGTTTTTGTCTACCTGACATGCTGGGCCGGTACTCTTATCAGGAGAAAACTGCACCGACCCAGGTTTCTTCCAGCGAGCACCACGGAATCCCTTCTTCTTCTTACTGCAAAACTCTGTGCGATATGTCAGCTCTTTATGTCGCATAGTTATAAATGAAAGTTTCCTTTTTATTGCCTTAATTAGTTATTCCTATCCACTAAAAAGGTAAAACTGGTACAATAATCAGTTCTGGATTTATACACTGTGCACCCATAAGACAACAATGCCCAACCTCCTACCACAATTTTGTTGTACAGAATAGAGTTGCACTGGGAATGGCAGAGATTTGGGCAGCTCTTTGAATCACTCACCCTGTCCCGAGTGCAAGACCAATGAACTCTTGGCATGCTGCACCTGAAATTTGCTGCCCTAAAGTATTTCTACAAAACCAGCCATCAAAAGGCATTTCTATATAAAAAATTTCCAAGTGTGCTTAAAATTTGTGTGTGTTACAAAACCTACAACTAGGAGGTGGTCCATATTATTAACAGCAGATGCACTTTTATGAATGAAAGGACTCTATGTAGTGGTGTAACTACCAAGAAACAGACCTTGTGGTCATGTGGGGGTTCGGTTGCCACCTGGCCAGTATTTGGCCGGTTTACCTGGTAAATCACCAGCTAGCACCGGCACTGGTATCAGCAATTTACTTGCCAGTAAATTTCCCCTCTGCCAATCACCCTTACAACAGAAAGCCAGCCTCTGTCCTGCCTATTTCCCTGCCTAGTCCACCAATTTATCCACACATTCCTGGTCCCATCCAAGTATCCTTCCTATTTACCCTCCCCATTAGTGATGGGCGAATTTGCGCCGTTTTGCTTCGCCGAAAAAATTCGCGAAGTTTTTTCGACACCGGCGCCCCTTTTTGGCGCCGGCGTCCATTTTTTAGGAAAATTTTTTTTGACGCCGGCGAATTTTTGCCGCGAATTTTCGCGGGCGTTTTGCGAATTTATTCGCTGGTGGCGAAACGCGCAAATTCGCCGCGAATTCGCGCCTGGCGAATAAATTCGCCCATCACTACTCCCCATTATAGTGCTACTTCCATGTGATGTTTTGGTCCCCACCTGCGACCCAAAAGCTTGTATTAATGAAGACAAAAAGGTGGCAACCTTATGCGGGGGGCATGTGTCCCAGGGTGACATGTAGCCATGAAGTGGGGCAAGACCCTCAGCTATTGCCACTTGAATGAATTTGTCCCAAATCTTATAGTACTGAGAATTGTCAAAACTTTTTTTGACCAAAATAGGAGATTCACCACTTCCTCCTTACATTTCAAACTCTCCCTTGCAACCTCCATGCCATCAAAGATAAGTGGTCTTTCTCCTGGAACTGCACCATCCCATCCCGGAGATCTTGGAATTCTTTTTGGTTCCCCCAGAGTCAACTTGTGAAGCAAAGTCTCCTTTGCCAAAATGGAACCACTACAACCACATCAGCTGCTGCCTGCTCTATCTTCTTTAGAACCTTCCAGATGAGTGGAATTGGAGGAAACCCATAAATCAGTTTTCTTGACTAGTGATGGGCAAATCTGTGCCAAAAAAATTGAGAAATTCGCAAAATGGTGAAAAATTTGTGAAACGCATTGAAGTCAATGGGCATCAAAATAATAAAATTTTGATGTGAGTGACACTTTTTATATGCGTGACTATTTGGTCCAAATGCATTAAAGTCAATGGGCATCTGAATAATTTTGACGCACAACAATTTATTCGTCCATCACTACTGTTGACCAATCTTGTCTTAGACCATCTACAGCTTCCGCCTCTCTGCATGGGTACCTGCCAAAAAACTTTGAGACTTCCTGTTTTGAACAGAAGTCATTGCATCTACTTATGGTACCCCCATCTATTCATTAGACTTTATTATTATTATTATTATTATTAACATGTATTTATATAGCGCCAACATATTGCGTAGCACATTACAGTAAATGTGATTATACAACTACATCACATGAATTACATACATAGAACATATGGAGTATCAAACATCACAATCAATACAGGTACAAAAAGGTGAGGAAGACCCTATGCATAGGCATACAGTCTAAAGGGAAGGGAGTAATACACAAGGTGTGGGAGTGGGCAAGATCGAATTAAGTGGGTGAGAAATGTGGTATTGTATGTGGTGTTGCGTTTGGTAGCTAAGCAGAGTGAGGGGAGGCTTCTCGAAAGAAGTGTGTTTTCAGAGATTTCTTGAAAGCAGAAAGGTTGGGAGAAAGTCGGACAGACCGTGGGAGAGAGTTCCAGAGGAGTGTGCAGCCCTTGCAAAGTCTTGAATGCGAGCATGTGAGGAGGTAATGAGAGAAGAGTTGAGTAGCAGGTCAGTAAAGGAGCGCAGTAAGCAATTGGGTGAGTATATAGAGATGATTTCAGAGATGTAGGGTGGGGCAGAGTTATGAAGTGCTTTGAAAGTCAGTGTCATTAATTTGAATTTGATTCTGAAAGGTAACGGAAGCCAGTGCAGGGATTGACAGAATGGCGAGGCAGAGGAGGAGCGGTTGCTGAGGTGTATGAGCCTCGCAGCAGTGTTCATTATGGACTGGAGAGGTGACAGTCTCTGGAGGGGGAGGCCAATTAAAAGAGAGTTACAGTAGTCTAGACGCGATATGATGAGAGAGTGAACAAGAATTTTGGCAGCGTCTTGGGTGATAAATGATCGTATTTTGGATATGTTCCTTAGGTGGAAGTGACATGATTTAATACGTGACTGGCTATGAGGAGTGAATGATAGGGCAGAATCTAGGATAACCCCAAAGCACCGGGCCTGGGGAGAGGGGATGATAGTGGAATTGTTAACTATGATGAATACTTCCGGGATGTTACTGGAGTTAGTTGGAGGAAAGAGAACCATTTCAGTTTTAGAGAGGTTTAATTTAAGGTAGCGTTGCGACATCCAGGTAGAGATAGCGGACAGGCAGGAGGAGACGCGAGTTAGGAGTTCTCGGTTGAGATCAGGAGATGAGAGATAGATCTGAGTATCGTCTGCATAGAGGTGGTAGTGGAAACCATACAAATTTATTAATTTGCCGAGGGAGGAAGTATAGAGGGAGAATAGTAATGGTCCCAGGACAGAGCCTTGAGGAACTCCAACAGAAAGAGGTAGGGGAGAAGATGATACTCCATTGTAGGAGACACTGAAGGAACGATTGGTGATGTAAGAAGAGAACCAGGACAGGGCTGTGTCACGAAGGCCAAGTGACTGGAGGGACTGGAGGAGGAGAAGGTGATCTACAGTGTCAAATGCAGCTGAGAGATCAAGCAGTATTAGTAGTGAGAAATGATTGTTGGCTTTAGCAGTTAAAAGGTCATTAGTTAGTTGAGTCAGGGCAGTTTCCGTGGAGTGTTGTGGCTTAAAACCAGATTGTAGGGGGTCCAGCAGGTTATTGTCAGAGAGGAATGAGGTTAGTCGGTTGTAGACTAGGCGATCAAGTAGTTTAGAGATGAAAGGCAGCAGAGAGATAGGTCGGAGGTTGTCAAGATTGGAGGGATCAAGAGAGGGTTTTTTCAGAATGGGGGTGACAAGAGCATGTTTTAGTTGAGAAGGAAAGAGTCCAGTTGAGAGCGAAAGATTAAATAGGTGAGTTAAGGCTTTGATTAGACAAGGATTGGTATTGCGGAGGTTTTGAGGGAATTGGATCAAGCGGGCAGGTGGTAAGGTGAGAAGAGGCCAAAAGCTTTGAGACTTCCTCATCAGTGACAGGGGTGAAGGAGCACAGGAGAGACTGGGGAGTGTGGAGGGAGGGTGTTGGAAGTCTAGGGGGGTTGAGTAGTGTAATGTCCCTTCTGATAGTGTCAATTTTGTTTTTGAAGTGAAGTTTTTGAATATCCTCGTGAAGACACCACTCTACTGGGTCTATGACACTTCAACTTAGGAAATCAGCTTTTTTTGTTCTTGACTCCAGGGAGATGCCCCTCTGTCTTCTAACCATGACTCCGCCCACTGAAAAATTGCCTCTGCTTCTGTTAACAATACTATAATTTTTGTACCTCCTTGCTTTTGCACGTGGGCCACTGCTGTAGTATTGTCTGAAAATACCTTCACACTTTTTCCCTTCAAATAATCTGCGAAGGCTAACAGAGCTTTTTTTATTGCTCTTAATTCTAGGATATTTGAGGAAACTTGTTTCAACTTCCAGGAACCTTGAACAAAAAGTTCTCGCAAGTGGGCACCACAGCCAACTTCTGATGCATCTGTTGTTACGGCCATCCATTCTGGGCCCTCTAATTGAGTACCTTTTCCCAGATTCTCTTGAAGATACCACCAGCTTAACTTGTTCTTTACATTCTGAGGCAGTATCAAGTATTTTAAAAAATTTTGTTGTGGGTTCCTTACTTTCCTTAGCAAAACTTTTTGCAGTGGTATTGCATGCCATCTTGCCCATTTTACGACCTGAATAGTGGAGGACATTAAGCCCAGCACCCTTGGGTAATGGTGCACCATCACCACCACCTCCTGCCTTCTGAAATCTTCTATTGCCTGGACAATCTTTTGCTGTTTAAAAACCGGTAAGCTTACTTGATTGTCTTGTGTCTGAAAATATGCCCCTAGAAAAGAAAGGGATCTCGTTGGACTCAGATTGCTTTTCTCTACGTTTATTATCCAACCGTGCAACTATAGAAACTCTAACACTCTCTTTGTGTGAGCCTCTGTTTCTCCTTCTGTTCTTGCCGATACTAGAATGCCATCTAAATAATGAAAGACTGAATTTCCTTCTTTGCTCAACTTGGCTATCAACGTGACAAAGATTTTTGTAAAAACTCTTGGGGATTGTGACAGGCTTAAGGGGAGACATTTAAATTGCACATGGACTTACCCTACTGCGAACCTCAGATACTTTGCAAACATTTGATCTATATACTCCTGGACCAACCCTTGAAAGTCTTCTGACTTTCTGAAAGATGGAACTAGAAAATAATACCTTTTTGTAATCTTTAAAAACTATAACAAAAAACGTCTTTTTACTGTGTTTCCAGCGATCCTGCACGTTTTTGGCCCATACATAAGCAATTAGAGACAATCTTCCCCTCCACTAGTTGCTGCTGAGCTGTTGAGGTTGAGGCAGAACAAATATTGGATCTCCTGGTGTTGCCTCTTGAGCTCTGACAACCAGATCTCCATGATGACTATCTATTATACTCTCTCCCAGGCATATATTTGTCTAGATGACCCGAATGAGCTCTCCTTATCTCTGAGAATGGTGTATCAAATCTCATCTTCTTGTTTTTCTTTTCTTGAGGCAGAAACACACTCTTCCCTCCAGAGACCTATTTAATAATTGTATCCAACTTCTCACCAAAATAAAAAAAAAACTGGAGTTGGCACAAATTGGTTTTTGAGACTGCGTCTGCTGCCCAAGGCTTAAGCCACAAGGCCCTCCTTGCTGCCACATATCTTGCCATAAAATGCACCAAGTCAACTGATGCTTCTGACATGAAATCAACTGCTAATTTACAGTCAGATAACATTTCCAACAACTTAGGTCTCTTTGTGTTGGACGAAATTGCTTCCTCCAATACCGAAAGCCACACCTTCAAAGCTCAAAACACTGAAGTAAATCCTACTGCAGGCTGCATCCACTGCTCCAAAGGAGATTTTTTTTTGAGATTGAACTTTTTCTCCATTGGTTCTCTAAATACTGCTGCATCATTCACCGGCAGGGTTTTTTTTTTTTTAGCTAGCCTCACAACTGCAGCATCCTTTGGCGGAGAATCCCAAAATTCGCATCCTCATCCTCAAAAGGATACTTCTTCAGAAATTTTACCGCAGTCTAGGTTCTCTTTTTTTGTCTTTATCCATTCGGTTGAAATTATTTCTTGAATTGAAGCATGCGCCGGAAAAAACATACTGATCTTTTCCTTAAAGAAGGGAACAGTTCATCAGCGCCTGTTTGGCGCACTGCTTTTATCAGTGGCTCTATTATTGCTAGATCGAAATTGGAATTCGCTTCCATTTCAATCTCTCCCACTTCCGAACCTAAAGGAGTAGTTGCTTCTGAGAATTCTGAAAGTTCTCCTTCTGAGACCTCAGACAAAGAGTCTGTCTGTCTAGAACAAGCATGTCTGGTTCTTTTCTTAGAAGCTGCCACTTCATGGAACCCTTGCACTACTGCTTGCTTAATGACAGCTGCCAAAGATTCTGAAAAGGCTTCATTCCCCTGAGAAGTTGACGCTCCCGACTCTCCCTGTACTTGTGCAACCAGAGTTGATTTTCAGGCATCTTATCCTTCTTCTCATCGGCAGGAAGGCTGTGTAATCACAATATATATGGTTGTTAACCTCCCATAATGTCTCTCTCTCTTACATTTCAAGAGTAAAAATATCTCACCTTTTCCCTTTGGGATGAGGTGGTTTGCCCGGCATACCCAGATCCATCAGAGTGCTGCACAGAAACAATTTGTCAGGTTTGCACTCTAGCAATAATCACATCAAGGCTACATCTCTTGCTGCACATACCTGTCACTCTGATGTCACTTCTGGGTACCAGACGCACACTCTGACCATCCATCAGCCCACAGACAGGATAAAAAAGACAGTGAGTAGAGGAGGAGCTGGCACTTTTAACTGGCGACAAGGAAAGAACATATTTAACATTTCTATAATAGGGTTCACAAATGAATAATTTGTTTGGAGAAGATACTGCTAATCTTATTAATAATATAATGGTTGATCTTATGTCAGGCTGAGCGTAAAATTGGTCCTTACCATCACTAACCTCACTACAAAAAAGAAAGTGACGTAGGGCCTCATTTACAAAGTACAGGGCAGGATGCAAAGTACAATAAATGGCCCCACACCTTCATGTGTTCTGCATGGGCTATAGTTGGGAAATAAGTGGGAAATGGCTAGCTATGTAGCATAGAATTCTCTTGTTTCTTTCCTGTCAATAAAAGCACAACAGGAGTGCTAATCTTCTGCTAGGGAAAAGCATTTGATAAAATAACAAACAAGGCCAAGCTGGGGGAGTTGCACAAGAGCGGGAAACAAACTACACAGAGATGGTATTTTTACAAAATCACTTAAAAGATGACAAAGTAGTAACTTGAGGCTACAAGTAGATCCAATGCAAACAATGTTATGTCTATAATACGTACCATGCATTACACACGGCTAGAGAAAAAAAAAAAATCAATACGGCTTTGCTTTTTCTGGCATTAAACTTTAAGCACAAAATAAAGATGCAATATCCAGCGGGAGGTTCTCGATAGCAAAGGCATTCTAATTGCAAAGTAGGACTTGGAGAATGTCTATTTTTGAGAAAACAAACTGTTCATGTATATAGTCTATATCTATCTATCTACTGTATCTATCTATCTATCTATCTATCTATCTATCTATCTATCTATCTATCTATCTATCTATCTATCTATCTATCTATCTATCTATCATCTATCTATCATCTGTCTGTCTGTCTGTCTGTCTATCTTCTATCTATCTATCTATCTATCTATCTATCTATCTATCTATCTATCTATCTATCTATCTATCTATCTATCTATCTATCTATCTATCTATCATCTATCTATCATCTGTCTGTCTGTCTGTCTGTCTGTCTATCTTCTATCTATCTATCTATCTATCTATCTATCTATCTATCTATCTATCATCTATCTATCTATCTATCTATCTATCTATCTATCTATCTATCTATCTATCTATCTATCATCTATCTATCATCTATCTTAGATTATTTATATGACAGGGGACCAGTAAATGTGCATTGATCAATCTCTCTTCTTTTTCTCTATGTCTGCAGTTAATTTGGCCAGATCAGTAGCACTTCCATTGTATTTTAGTATATTTTTATTTAGCCATGGAGTGCTCCCACAACCTTTCCTTTTTGCATTTGCTATCTATCTATCTATCTATCTATCTATCTAATCTATCTACCTGTCACGTGCAGCTCCCTAAATTCAGAACAAGTGCTTCTACCTGTAGCAGCCGCCTTTGGCCTCGGGAGGAGCCCTCAGCTACTCAGATGCCGCCAGGTCTTAACTTGAGAGGAGCAAATTAGATGTTCTGAACTAGCAAAGGGGCACACATGTTTCCAAGGTTTTGGACGGAAGGTAACATTTCAGGGAGCAGACAAAAAAGCGAAGTCAGGCAGGCCGGGGTCGGAACAGGCAGAGTTCAAGCAAGGTCAATCAGGCCGGGTCAGTACAGGCAGCAAATAGTCAAGCAGGCAAGGGTCAATATCGGGAGAGTTCAGAATAGTCAGTGTCAGGCTTGGCCACAGGTGAGTGGCTGGTAGTTAGGAGCCTTGGTGCTGTATAACACGAGTACAGCGGGTATTTGAGGTTTTGATAGGCCGGAAACATGTTATGCAGAATAGTATTTTAATAATGAAAAGTATGGCAAAATAACAGATGAACAAAAGATAAATAATATAAGTTCTTACACCAGGTTGGTGGTCAAGGGCAGGCAACAATAAAGCAAGTCCGAGAAACAGGCTGAGGTCGGGGGCAGGTGGATGGCAAAACAAGTCCGTATGGCAGGCCGAGGTCGGAGGCAGGCTGATGGCAGAGGATAGTCCAGTAAACAAGCCGAGGTCAATTACCAGGAGGTCCAACAGAGAGCAGGTAAGGGGAACTGTAGCAGAGAACAAAGGCACAGGGAACAAGGCAGGAATCTCAGGACAAGCAGGAATCTCAGGAACAAAAGCAGGAATCTCAGGAACAAAAGCAGGAATCAGGAGTCACAGGAACAAGGAGTACGCAGGATCTAGCTTGGGAGCTTCAATGATCAAGCACCGGGGTAACATTAGTAACAGGCTTATAAAGGCCCATAATTATCAAATTACCAACACCTGGTAGAGCAAGAAGGAGGAGGAGGAGGTGAGCAAACGTAAAAGGTAGAACATCTTTAATCATACCAATAGAAGCAGGTTCCAAAGGTCTCCAGTGGCTCAATGGAATAATGCAGGAGCTTGAGAGAGTATAGTTCAGAGTTTGATCCCAGGTAGCTCCTGACAGTCAGGCAGGCAAGGATCAAAACTGGAATCAAACAAGACAGACTAACACCCAGATGCTAATGAATTAGACCTAACAATGGGCAATTATTACAAGCCCAACGCCCCTTTAAATACCTTTAAATTTTGGGCCACGGACGTGATGACGCCATGCACATGGCACTTAAAACCTGGAAGTGCATGCGCGCCCTAGGAACCACTAGACCACCAGGGTATGTTACACTATCTATCTATCTATCTATCTTTCTATCTCTCTATCTTTCTATCTATTTATCATCTGTCTATCTATCATCTATCTTTCTACTGTGTCTATGTATCTGTGGGGGGGTGGCATGGGGGTAGTGGCATGGGGGGGTGTGGGCCCTGATTCCGCAGACTCTCCCCAAGGTCAGCTAGTTCTGACAAAGTAGACTTTTTTCAGAGTGCACAGCTATCTTTTCATAAATTTAACTTTAATGTGACGAAAACCCCTTTAATCCTCCTTCCCCTGTTCATGTTGAAAAACCTTCCCCCCTCCTTTTTGACAGTTCTATTTTCTTCTGACATTTTTGTTTTCTTCTGGTTTTCCGCTGTATATACGGTAAATTTAACAAAATAGAAACCGGGGTTTTAGAAGGAATGAGCTAAAGGCTTCCTACGGCTTTCTCTAAACATGGGCCTAGTTATAACAAGACATAAGGCTTGACTGTGTTGGTAAATGCTGCTGTGTTTTTGCCCTTGTATTCATGTTCCCCGTATTCATGTTCATAAAGCTTAAGGTCTTTGTGGCATGAGGTAAATAATGCACAAGGGCATTTCGCTAAGTGATTGAAGTTATCATGGTATTCTGATGTTTCTGTGGGACTATACAAGGGAATTTGGAATTAGTGAGCTATTCCACAAGAAAAAACGTCCATTGACTTTAAAGCATTTAGAGCGATCAAAATTGTCGCTTGTAAAAAAAAAAAAAAATAGATGGCCATTGACTTTTCGTAGTTTCGGGACAGATCACTATTACCAAGCAAGGATGTGAGATACTCACTGTAGGCGACACTCTTGATGGTCCTATAACAGACCACCCACAGGAAGCTTATCCACTGACAGGACACCAACTTACTGGTTAACATTTATAACAAAAATATTGCCTCTGCTTCTGATACCATTACACCCGTCAGGGTTAAACTATTGCCCTCTCTCTGCCGTGCCTCTGATAATGCCGTGAGAAAATGCCCCCAATTAAGCAACAGGAGGCACTGTAATTTTGGCCTGGAGGTTAATATCAATGATTTTTCCTCCTGGCTGTATTCCTTGGCTGACACTATGATCCAGCTGCAGGAAACAGCCCAACTAAGTAGAGATTTAGGCCTACCCCCTCCCATTCCCTGAGGTGGATCATTAAGCCCTTCTATTGTGACCAAGCTCCTGTTCCTGTGTCCCCAGTATCCTGTATTTTGTATTCGGGTCATTTATAGGCATTAGGCAAATTTGCACCTGGTCAATAACCCATGGTAACCAATAAAATTATTGCATTCACTGTTCAGCCTGCAGCTGGCAAGGAAAAGCTAATCACTGATTGGTTGCACCCAGGTGCAAATTTGCTCACTGTTTATAAATGGGCCCCTTTGTCTCATGGAGTCCTGTGAGCCTGTTCCTGCCCTGTTCTTGTTCCCTCATTCTCTAACTCCCCAGTTTTGACCTCTCTGTCCTGTAACCTGGATTTCTGTTTGTCTGCCTGCTGCCCTGACCTTCTGCCTGTTTAATGGACTCTGTTTGCTCGCTGCCTGCCCTGACTTTGTGCACAAACTTCAACTTGTTTTGTATGCTGTCTGCCAAGACTTATAGCTTGTATTCAGACTTGTTTTCTGACACTCATTTTACTTTTATTCTGGGTCATTTTTTCAGTTTTGTAGTTTTTTAAATGTTTCACATCCCTATTCCAGTTTAAATTTATTCTGCCATGTCAGGACAAGTCTCTGTGCTTCTCTTTCATTTTCCTTCTTTTTCATCAGTAGATTATAAGCTTCACTTGTGCAAAGAATTGATGTGAATGATGTATAACATTACAGGATTGGTATACTTTTAATTTTTCACATTTATTTTAAAAACAGTCACAGGAACGATGCAATTAATTGTAGATGTTTCAATTAGTAAAACATAACCCTTTGTAAAACAGGATCTTTGTGGTAACATTAAATAACCATTGTAATGCAGTCTGAAGAATAAATACGTATCTGTGTAAAGAGACCGCAGATCTACAAACCTTCAAGAAATTAACAAGGCCAAGTGTGGCTGAATTATGTAAAGCAATTCCCGACAGACAGAATACAGTGCATGATGTATGGAAATGCTCACTCTTTGTTTGTTAACTGGCTTGCATGTTTAGCAAGTAGTAGTAGTACACGTAGGTCCTCAAGTCACACTCTCAAGGCTGTAGCAACTCAGGTGGGTAAGACCCAGGGAAATCTTAATGTAATTCTTGGGAGCATCCTTTGAGGAAATTCAAACCCTGGGAGCAGGCACTGAGTGAACTCAGTGAATGATGTGAAATTATGTATAGTGGAGTTAAGAGTCCCATGTAGCGGATAGATAGATAGATAGATAGATAGATAGATAGATAGATAGATAGATAGATAGATAGATAGATAGATGATAGATAGATATGATAGATAGATAGATAGATAGATAGATAGATAGATAGATAGATAGATAGATAGATAGATAGATAGATAGATAGATAGATAGATAGATAGATAGATAGATAGATATGATAAATAGATAGATGATGATAGATAGATAGATAGATAGATGATAGATAGATAGATAGATAGATAGATAGATAGATAGATAGATAGATGATAGATAGATAGATAGATAGATAGATAGATAGATAGATAGATAGATAGATAGATATGATAAATAGATAGATGATGATAGATAGATAGATAGATAGATAGATAGATAGATAGATAGATAGATAGATAGATAGATAGATGATAGATATATAGATAGATATATGATAGATAGATAGATAGATAGATAGATAGATAGATAGATAGATAGATAGATAGATAGATAGATGATAGATATATAGATAGATGATAGATAGATAGATAGATAGATAGATAGATAGATAGATAGATAGATAGATAGATAGATAGATAGATATGATAAATAGATAGATAGATAGATAGATGGATAATAGATTGATAGATGATAAAATATTGATAGATAGATAGATAGATAGAAATACCTACAACAGAATTGGAAGTAAATAGTGATGGGCGAATTTGCGCCGTTTCGCTTCGCCGAAAAATTCGCGAAACGGCGCCGGCGTCCGTTTTTGACGCCGGCGTCCGTTTTTTCTAAAAAAAAAATTTGATGCCGGCGAATTTTTGCCGCGAATTTTCGCAGGCGTTTCGCGAATTTATTCGCTGGTGGCGAATCGCGCAAATTCGCCGCGAATTCGCGCCTGGCGAATAAATTCGCCCATCACTAGAAGTAAACAATTAAATACAAAGAACAACGACAACACAGTAATACAATACAGTACAATACATGGAAGTACACACTTCCTCTGGCAGAAGCCTGACTGATAGCAGGTAAGCTTCTACTTTACAAAGCTGCAAAGCTAAAATAGATACTATAGCACAATATATAGGCCACATTCCATCAGCTGCATAATGTGCTTCATGTTCACAGTCAGGTTACTAGTTGTCTGGGTGCAGGTGTGGTTGAGGTAAGAACCCTGTGGAACTCTATACCCCCTCTAATGTGTTAGAGAACAGTTTACATATTTACTTACTCTACATAATATCAGTTGGCAATGCAGCTCTATTTTTGCTTTCAACGAAGGAAAGAGAAGTATTTGATTTGATGGATATAGCACATGTCAAACACTATGCCAACAGCTTAATCCAAATCAGACAGGATGGCCTGGATGGGAAGGTAAAGGACACAGAGAAGTGGAACAAAACAATAAAAAGAAGAAAATTCTCTGTATCAGACAATTTAGAAGGAGATGATGGCTGGCCTGACCTGGAAATGCAGGGCACACAATGCTGAAAGAGAAATTATAAGCAATGTTTAGGGGATGAATGAGGCTAAATGATTTTGGGCTACTTGGGGACAGCACCTGGTACAGGTATGGGATCTGATATCCGGAAACCTGTTATCCAAAAAGTTTAGAATGTCCCATTTTAAACAAATATTTACATTTTTTTAAATATGATTTTTTTTTCTCTAATAATAAAACAGTACCTTGTACTTGATCCAATAATTAATCCTTATTGGAAGCAAAATCAGCCTTATGGGTTTAAATCATGTTTTTATTATTAATTATGAGGATCCAAATAACAGAAAGGTCAGTTATCTGGGTAAAAGGTCCCATACCTGTACAATATATGTTCTATATATGTTCTCAGCATATAGCATATTTAACCTTTTTGTTTAACTGGAGCTCCCAGCACCCCATGGAAGCCTTCAGCTGCGTGAATACTACTACAAGTCTTCAGAGACTTCTGCATAGATATCCCGAGGCAGCTGATTAGGCAGACTCCGCAAATACATTCTGTACACTTCACTAGTGCCTGAGCTGATCATACAATAGTCCGGTCATTTTGAGTTAAAGCAACCTCAGGGGAATCACGCTCCAGCCATTCTATTTCCGCTGCTCAGTGCAATGGAAAATTGAGACAGTCCATTCAGAATTCTGCATTAATACATTGGAGTCTCTAATTAAATTACCGTCTCTTATCTCTGCGCCATGGAGAAAATGCAAATAGTAGAGTCAAGTCACATCTTCGTTCTTTGTAATTGGGATTTTCAGACTATAGTATACTGTAGCTCTATTTAATAGTTTAGAAATATTCTATGTGTGTATATATATATATATATATATATATATATATATATATATATATATATATATATATATATATATATATATATATATATATACCGTATATACTCAAGTATAAGCCGAGTTTTTCAGCCCCCAAAATATGCTGAAAAACTCTACCTCGGTTTATACTCGTGTCAAGCGCAAAAAACGGTCGCCGGCGCCAAAGAATAGTCGCAGGCACCCAAGAATAGTCGCCGGTGTCTGAGAATAGTTGCCGGCGTCCAAGAATAGTCTCCAAGAATATTCGCCGGCATCCAAGAATGGTCGCTGGCATCCAAAAACGAGACGCCGGCACCTCCAATGGGAGCAGAAACCCTCAATTTTTTGATTGAAACTTACCAGAAGCTGCTGCATTTCTCACCCTCGGCTTATACTCGAGTTAATAAGCTTTCCCAGTTTTTGGAGGTAAAATTAGGTACCTCGGCTTATACTCGGGACGGCTTATACTCGAGTATATACGTTATATATATATATATATATATATATATATATATATATATATATATATATATATATATATATATATATATATAGGTATAGGACCTGTTATTCAGAATGCTTTTCCAGATTTCTGAATAAGGGATCTTTCCATAATTTGGATCTATATTGTAAGTCTGCTAAAATATAATTTAAACATTAAACCCAAGGAAGAATTATATCTTTGTTGGGATTGAGTACAAGGTACTGTTTCATAATTAACAAGAAAAAGGAAATCATGTTGAAAAAGTTTAATTATTTTCTAAAAATGGACTCTATGGGGCAAATTTACTTACCTCCGAAGTTGCACCAGCGTTGGCTTCGGTGCACTTCGGCGCACTTCGCCAGGCGTAGATTCGCCAGGGATGTGCAAATTCACGAAGATCCGAAGTTGCGCATAAGTTACTGATTGTTTGAGAAGTTGCGCTGGCGATGTTACGATCATCGGTTCGAAGTTACACTAGCGGTACCTAATTTGCATACGGCGCCAAGTTCAAGTACAATGGACGTATATGTAGCAGCAAATACATTACACTACACAAGCCTGGGAAAGCTTCATAAAATAAAATAGAGGTGTTATATTGCCCTATACATGTGCCCAGTGTATAGTTTAGGTGCCATATGTTAGGAAATGTAGGGGGGAAGGAGGGTACCCCCAAAAAAATTTATGATCTTTTTCAGCCTATACACAAGCATTTTTTTGGGACTTAGAAAAAATGTAAACTTTTTTTGGAATATCCCTATCTACTCTATTGCACTTCGCCTGGCCTGAGGTGGTGAAGTAAAGTCTGGCGCAAGAGGTAACGTTCACGAAAATCCGCAACTTAGTGAATTAGCGTAGTTATGTCCCTTCGCCAGAGCGCAACTTCGTCTGGCGTAAGGATGCGAAGTAGCACTAGAGTAGGTCTACTTCGCTAGCGAATTTTCGCCAGCACCCGTTAGTAAATCGGCGAAGTGCCAAAGTGACGTCACACTGGCGAATTTTCACTAGCGTTAGCCATGTTTTTGTTTCTTAAAGGAAAACTATACCCCCCCTAACAATGTATGTCTCTATAAAAAGATATTGAATAAAACAGCTTTCATATGCCACTCAATTTGATATAAACAATCTGTTGCTTTGGGGGGTATAGTTTTCCTTTAACATCCCTGATGAAGATCATATTGGTGACCAAAACACTGTATATTATGAAGCACTAATATACTTTTGTATTCTGAGCTGTACCTTTTTTTATAGTTATTATAATATTATATTTACTTGCCCCCAGATCCTTCATTCCAAAAGGTTGTTGAACTGCTCCGCCCTGAGATGCATAATATTTATATTATAGCATGTGTAAGATTTACAGTTTTAAATACAGGTTTGGGACCTGTTATCCAGAATCCTCGGGACCTGGGTTTTTCCAGATATAGATATTTCTGTAATCTGGATCATACCTTAAGTCTACTATAAAATCATGCTTTCTATAAAAGGGTTTCTGGATAACTGATCCCATACATGTACATCATATTTTTTCATATATAATTTGATATTGCATATTCATTATTTCATAATTAATTCAATATTTTTATGTATATTTTATAGCATGGGTAAGAATTTTTTTTTTTTCTGTTCGCAAACGTTGCAAAGAAACAGTGACCTCCAGTCACCAAATGATCAGACAAAAACATTCGTCATATTCTTGGCTCACCATCCAATGACCAAAGAAACTCATCTCTATGTAATTATTTAGAACAATGCAAATGCAAATGTTTCCTACTTTTTGTTTGAAAGTAAAAAAAAATCCTATAAAGTGGGTGTTTTGTTAAGATAAGTAGATTGCGGCCTGACTCCTAAACTCCTAAACAGATGCATTCATAGTAGAAGAAAACAGCTCTGGTTATGGGCGCAGCAGTAAGAGTGAACAAGACAATAACATCTGCTCCCTTCCTTACCCTAATTCTATGAGACAACATCTGTTGCTCTGTTCCTCAGGATTTGACAGGTATTGTATTGATATTTTTCATTTTCTTGCTGGCCGGGCCTTTTGTGTTTGGACTCTGCTTCTGGTGTATCGCATCCCCATGAATAATACCACCAGGTATTGTCTAAATAACACCTGCTGAACGTTCCTTATTTCTTTGCAGATCCTCTCCTGGATTGACTGTTTCAGAGCACAGAGAGAGCAGGGAACCACTGTCAATAGATACAGATACAGTATTTGTAGAATTTTGAGTGTTCAACCCTTCAAATACAATCCTGTTCAGGGTATCAGGTGCTTAATCTGGATGACCCTTTCCTGCCCAACAGGTCCAGTAACCAATCAGTGACTTGAGGTGGGGCCACATAGGTCATTACTGTTGCTTTTGAATCTGAGCTGAATGCTGAGGATCAATTGCAAACTCACTGAACAGTTATGTCCCGACGGGCTTCCCTGATCGAGATCTGGCCGAAAGTCAGCCAGATCTCGATCGGATGGGATTAAAAATCCCGTCAGATCGCGGGCGCATCTGTTCATTGATGTGGTCTCGCGATCCGACCGCCCGTTTGCGTTCGATAGGATCCGATTGTTGGGCCCTAGGGCCCACGATCGGATCAGCCCGATATTGCCCACCTCAAGGTGGGCATATTGGAGGGAGATCCGCTCATTTGGCGACATCGCCAAACGAGCGGATCTCTCCATGTATGGGCACCTTAACTCAGAGTTAGAGAGCTGCAAAGCAGGAAGTAGTGTTCTGTTATGTTAGACATCCAGTCACTCCTTTACACAGCCTTTATACATTACATTTTTGACTAACTAACTATATTAGAAACATTTTTTATTTTGCACAGCCTATCTATTTACCCAGTTTTTATTTTTACACTGAACTGTTCCTTTAAGGGACCTATTTACTAACATTTACTAACCCAATAGAATTGTTGCCTCTAATAGGCTTCAGTTTATCTTAGCTTGGATCAAGTACAAGAGAAAAATTAAATATTTGAATAAATATGTGAAACTGCAGGGAAAATTTGCAGAAAAACTGTCCGGCGTCAAAACCATCGAGCGTCAACACTTTTCCTACGCCCACTGACTTTAACGCCAGCATCAAAATTGAAGCGAGCGTCAGGATTCAAAATTCGCCCATCATTATTCACCTGTGAATTTTACTGATCAAAAACTTCTGTATACTACTTGATAAAGATCAGCTGGGATTCTCATTGGAGAATCTTGAATCAAAAATGCTGGCTGTGGAGATTTGGGGAAACATTTTGGAAAACTTTTATTGTGCAATATTGCTTTAAGAATACAACCCTGATGTTGCTGGACTATAGCTCCCAGCATGCCACAACCTTTATTATATGCTAAATTATTTGTAGTCCAGCAACAACTGAGTAAAGTTTGAGCAGTGCAGTGGAGCAAGTTTAACTACCCCTTTAATATTATAAGTTTTATTGGAGCGGAGTGATTCAAGCTTGGCCTTAGAAAATGTACTTGTGCCAGGAGACTTGGGAAGATTTCATTTCAGCTAACAGATGCTTGATAAAGGGGTTCGCCCTGAAACGTTGGACGTTCGCACCAAATAAAACAGCAAGGGGTAATCCTGCATTAAAGTTGCCTTGAGTGCCAGTGTACTTCTATTCTATTGCATATTGGAGGTTGCCGAACTTCTAACATTGTGCACCAGGCGTTCTCACAGCAGAAAGATTCAGGAGTGTGCTCTGCCTCACCTTCTTCCTCTTGAGCTAACAGATGGTCGGTCCATGGTGGGAAACTGAGAACTCACTATTTTCATAATATTTCAATGTGTGAATTGACTGGCCCACCGGGATACCAGGAAAACTCCCGGTGGGCGGGATAATCAGATAATTATATAAATGTAAGTGATGGTGCAGTAGTGTAAGAGGAAGCAGTTGATAAAGGGCCTAGCCCGAAACATGTTGTGTGTTGTGCATTCCCAATAAAAGTTTTTGCAGTTAAGAATACTGCTGTGGATTTGTCCTGCATCTGAATTCTACTGATTGACTCTATTTGGGGGATCAACACAGGATACCCCGCAGGATAATCTATCAAGCAAACAAACGGTGAGCTGCAGTCCATTTCTTTATATAAGAGGAAGCAGACCTCACTGTCTTGGCCGGACCCAGGGGGATTGGAACCGCAGGGTTCTTAATTTCCTTAACTGGCATGAGAGGGGTCTTGGTGCAGTGTTGTTACACTCCTGGTGCCCTGAGTGCTTTACATTGCAAGAAATTAAGATATAAAGGTGGTCTTGCATTGAAAGATTTGCTTATTTGGCACAATCACCAAACAAGTGTATCTTTTCCCAATATGCCCACCTTGAGGAGGGAGATATTGGTTAGATCCGATGAAGTGGCCCTCGTCATTGTAGTAATATGTGTAAGACCTATGTATATATGAATATATTATTTATTTCCCAATATATAGTGCCTACCATTGATAACGCTAGTATTTACCAATGACAGCTGTACATCAATTTACACATTTCTTAGTTCCTGCCTACTTCAAAGGATTGTAACTAAACCCCAGTTAGGGCAGGGGCACATGGGCAGATTCGGGGAGATTTAGTCGCCTGGCGAGATGCCTCACGAGGAAACTTTGGGCGACTTCAGAAATCGAATCCCTGCGAGTGCATTGACGCTTGCGTTTTCTCATTATAGCAGGCAGAAGGCAGTTTGGGGAGATTGTCGCCCCGCAGAAGAAGCGATTAGTTGTCAGGCGACTAAATCTCCCCAAATCTGCCCGTGTGCCTCTGCCCTTAGGTAGTAAATGTCCTGAGTTTTTATGACCCAAACTCTAGTTTCTGCCTACTTCAAAGGATTACCCATCCTGTAGTCTAATCGAATGCAAAATAAGTAGCGATGGGCGAATTTGCGCCGTTTCGGCGAAAAATTTGCGAAACTGCCAAAAATTTGCGAAACTGCGCCGGTGTCTCATTTTTGATGCCGGCGCCCGTTTTTGACGCCGGCGAATTTTTGCGAATAAATTCGCCCATCACTAAAAATAAGGTAGTATGCTTTCTTTCCTAACTGATATGCTAACAGGTGTGTGACAACAAAATACCCCAAGAAAGAAACCATCTGGAGAGGGTCTTTTACATTTCAAAGCGGAACTGTTTGTACAGTTGTTATTGGTAAAAAGAACATCTAAAGAATTTATCTGGTTCAACTAAAACAATAAGATTGAGTTACCTGTTTAACTTGTCTTCAGCCAATCAGAACCATTCCCCATTTTGGTCAATGGCATAGAAACAGTATAACAACGGAGCTGGTTTTGGCTGAAGAGAGAAGCTGAAGAAAGAGAGGAAGGAAGGAAGTATAACCCGCGGGCACATTTTGAAAGATCTCTGTATTATTTGCTGTCTCTGGGCTGGATAATCTCAATAAATCGTTTTATCTCTGGGAACATCGGTTGCATCATTTTACCTGGCTGTGGTATCTACATTTCATCCATATGCGGATATTCGGATATATCTATAAATTACACAACAATCATGATGACAGGGATACAGGCCACATGTTTTTCTGAAAATGGATGCAGAAGTAGAAAAAATATACCTGGAATTATGAAAACCAAACAAAATGATTAATAGAGCCAATGGGAACAAATTAGGAGTGTTCTTGAGCTCAGCGTAGAAGAGGACACATCTGTTTGTTATGTCATCACAGTAAATGCCAATACTTCCATCTGTGTATCAAATATATTTGCTTGTGGATTAAAGGATATTAAAAAACATGATTACATCTACCGTACTGCAAGGTTTGTTTTTTATCTACCAAAAGTGAACAGTAAATGTGAAGCTGAGCTCTTCCTAATCCTTCACAATGTTTTGTCAGTCTGGGATTTCTTGTGTTGGACCTGGATGGTTCCAGACATTGAACAGACGTTCCATCTGGACAGGATCAAAGCACAAAGAGATCTGAAAGTTGTCCTCCTGAAATCTGATCTCATTTTATTTCCTAACAGCTCAGCCCTCGGATCTCTTTGCATTAATAGCAATGACATGTTGCTAACGCTTTTTTATCAGATGATGCACAAGCTCTAAATAACTCCAACTTTGTCCTGCTCTCTTCTAAAATTAACTACAAATCTAACAGAGTAAAACAGAACAGCTGTCATTGCAGTAATTATAATGCTTAGTAGTTGCATGGGGGAAAAAAAAGAATTGGAAAAAAAAAGCTGAATTTCAAAGAAGCATTTCTGTGGGTGTATTAACTTTCTTCTAAGACCTCTCACATTTTAAATGAAGGATTTAAATATATTTAACAGCAGAAATAGAGAAATCAGAGGACTATGGGATCACCTATGTAGGTGGTCCATTAATGAAGCACAACTAACACAAAGGGGCTGATTTACTAACATTTGGGGGTTTTTTTTCACGAATCATATTTTTTTTCCATAAAAATGTATGGTTTTAATGCTGGGTGAATAAATTGCGCCAGCCGTGAATTTGATGCAAATTTCCACGTTTTGCAACTGGAGAATAAATTAGCGAAACTGCAGAGAAAATTCACCGGAAAAAATTCCGCAGCGTTATAAAAATTTGGGCACGCATCAGAATAGTCGTGCGCATGAAAATTATCGCTCTTCAAAATTATTTGGAATCCCATTGACTTTAATGCATTTGGACAAAATAGGCATGTGTATAAAAATTGTTGCGGGCGGCGAAATTGACGCACATCAAAATAATTTTGCCGCCCATTGAATTCAATGTTTTTCGTGAATTTTTTCACCATTTCACGAATTTCTTGGGAATTTCACAAACAGGACAAAATTATCCATCACTATATGGTTTTAAAATTTCTCTAAACCCTAAAAATTTTAGATTTATTAAGTGTAAAAAACCCCCACAAAAGCTCTAATATAAAACTTCACCAAGTAAAAGCAGTTGAGGTCCCATAGAAGTCAACAGGACCTGCACTGATCCTATTGAACTTATTTTTTTAACCATTTTTTTCTCTAGGAATTATCCAAAAAAACTAACATTTTTAGAGATATTGATATTTTTTAGCGCATTGTTCAGTGGTTTTTTTTCCATTTGTACTGTTTATATTTGGATCTTGGGAACTTTCATAGCAGTTGTAGAGAGTTTATTTGGTTTTAAAAAGCTTTTGTAGGGACCTATAGGATCTATTAAGCTCCTATAGAGTTAATCCCCTACCTTTCTTGTATCATTCTCTATAGCTGTTGTTTATTGGGCAAAAGCCCTTATGACATGAAAATGTAACAGCTATAGCTATAGGCCAAAGGGTGCAATACCATTTCCTGCCATACTGCTATATACAGTAGTGTTGAGCAGGGAGTGGCCTCTTCCTCTTTGGCTCCTGGTGTAGGTTCTGCTAGGTGTTTCCCATTGAGCCTGGGATCACCAAGGCCCCAGTAAAGCCATCGATCCCAAAGGGACCTGTACCTCTGGTGCTGAAGTCTGGAACCAGTGTATTGAGGTTAGCTATCATTAGGGCAGACCTGTAATAGTCTCTCTAGGAGAAAGAGATAGTCAGCGTTGTGTAGCATGAGCACCTGTGTGCTCCATCAAGGACAATAGCAGGGAGTAGCTTCCCAAAGGCTTCTTGTTTGCCTTTAGAGCAGGAAACACAATAAAAGTGACCACAGGTTTACTCACGCAGGAGTTGTAGCAGGTATAGCATATCACAGAGGAGGAAGGATAGCAGAATGATGATGCAGCATGATAGAGACTGTCACTCCCATAGTCAAATAGTCAAGAAGAATACCTCTGTCCCAAAGACCGATATACCAGTGAGGGGATCAATCAGGTAGGCTACAGGCAGTCCTCTGCTAACCTACATTCCCTATCATAGGGAATGTAGGTGTAGGTGATAGGGAATGTAGGTTAGCAGAGGACTGCCTGTAGCCTACCTGATTGATCCCCTCACTGGTATATCGGTCTTTGGGACAGAGGTATTCTTCTTGACTATTTGACTATGGGAGTGACAGTCTCTATCATGCTGCATCATCATTCTGCTATCCTTCCTCCTCTGTGATATGCTATACCTGCTACAACTCCTGCGTGAGTAAACCTGTGGTCACTTTTATTGTGCCTTGTCTACAATAAATACAACTCTTTTGTTTCACTAAGAACCTCCTGGCGTCCAATCAATCTATTTTTATATGCAATAGCCTGTGTTATGTAGTTATACTACATTTTAAAGGTATAGCTTCCACTTGGCGAAGGCCCTGACCCTGTTGTGTAAGTCGCATGTAGCCAAAGCTCTACCGTGCTAGTGGGTATTTGTCTAAATACAGCCAAATAGGTGCTACACTTTAATACAACTAAAATCATTGAATGTTATTGTGATTGTGTTTGGCAGAAATGCAGTACTGCCGAGTACCTCAGAGGAATATGTATCAGTAGGGATTCATAGGTGTCAATGCAGATGACTGAGCCTGGAAGTCATATACTGTTCACCTTTTAAATAACTTTTAGTATGATGATAAGAGTGATATTAGTGCAATTAAATATTCTGAGACAGTTTGCAATTGGTAGGGATGCACCAAATCCAGGATTCGGTTCGGGATTCGGCCAGGATTCTGCCTTTTTCAGCAGGATTCAGAATCCTTCTGCCTGGCCGAATCTGAATCCTAAAGGGAAATCGCATGATTTTTTGTCACAAAACAAGGAAGTAATAAATGTTTTCCCCTTCCCGATTTGGATTCGGTTCGATATTCAGCCGAATCTTTCGTGAAGGATTCGGGGGTTCGGCCAAATCCAAAATAGTGGATTCGGTGCCTCCCTAGCAATCGGTTTTCTTTTTTTATTATTTGTGGTTTTTGAGTTATTTCGTTTTTTTTATTGAGCAGTTCTCCAGTTTGCAATTTTAGCAATCTGCTTGTTAGGGTCCAAATTACCATGTATTGATATCACTAAGAGACTGGATAGGAGAGGGACTGAATAGAAAGATGAATAATAAAAAGTATCAATAACAAATTATTACCTTTACAGAGCATCAAAGGCTTCAAAAACTATAAAAAATAAATAAATGATGATGACCAATGGAAAAGTTGCTTAGAATAACATACTAAAAGTTAACTTAAAGGTGAACCACCTCTTTTAACTCTGCATTATTCATTCAGATATAAACTGTATGTAGTACACATTCTAATACACTTCAGTTGGAAAAAACCGTCCAGAATTGTGTTGTCAATCCTCAAGTGGGTGGACCAAATACTAGAAGAGGTAGAGTTGGCACCTCATCCCTATAAAACCAGACATATCATACATGGCTAATTGGCAACTGCACTTTTATTTAAGTTGCCATTCAGGGGTGTAACTACAGAGGAAGCAGACCCTGCGGCTGCTGGGGGCCCAGGAGGCAGAGGGGCCCATGAGACCCTACTTCATATACAATTTCAATAAATATTGGCAAAACAGGTCAACCTCTAGACATTTTGGGGGCCTGAAAATATCTTGCTGTGGGACCCAGAAATATCTAGTTACACCACTGATGCCATTGGTTTATTTGAAGCCATACAATATGCTAATTATTAATTAGCGGTTATACACTAAGCAGGGCCCATTCTGAGATAACAACCAAGAGCTGAGTCATGTTTCCAAGATTTTAGGGAAATTCAGCATCTGGAAAAGTCTCAAGTTTTACTTAAGAAGTAGCAGCGGGAAAGTTAAAAGTGATAAAAAGATGCCTTAGTAACTGATGGAAATGTGGGAATAGCTGGATGTGATAATAACAGAGGAAAAGCAATGATTTTAAGCACTGAAACGACCACCTTATTATGACAAAAGAACAGCTGGAGGCACAGATACAGTATCTGCATCTTAAGAAGAAGTACAAAGAGTATTTCCAGAGTGAAGCAGATTGAAGCATCTGTAAGACTGGGAAATTATCTGTAAGAGGTAAAAGATGAATATATATCTGTGCAAACTAAGACATCTGGGGGGAGGGAGTACAATCAGGTAGACATTATAAAACATTTTAACTATTTTCTGCTTTGTTTTTGTCTCTGAAGTGCAAGATGCTAGAAATTGTTCCAGTGTTTCAGGGTTTCATTCTGTCCTCTCATTCTGTTTTTTTCTTCTAAATATTCGGAAGGGGTTTTTTTTTACAGTGAGAGCTGTGAAGATGTGGAATTCTCTCCCTGAATCAGTGGTACAGGCTGATACATTAGATAGCTTTAAGAAGGGGTTGGATGGTGTTTAGGGTTATGGAAAATAGCTCATAGTACAAGTTGATCCAGGGACTGGTCCCATTGCCATTTTGGAGTCAGGAAGGATTTTTTCCCCCCTCTGAGCAAATTGGAGAGGCTTCAAATGGGTTTTTTTTTGCCTTCTTCTGGATCAACTGGCAGATAGGCAGGTTAAAAAAAAGTAAAAACTATAACTAACTTACTATGTTACTACTACGTTACTACTATGTTATAATGTTATATTTTGAAATTAAATATTTGTTCCATGTAACATTTGCTTCTGAGGTCCAACATTTTCGTAGTGAAATACATTTAGATTGGGCACTACATTCTTTGGTGCTTAAACCATGGTTTTCTAGGCAACCTGTGAGTCCAAGCTACTTCAGTTCTAATACACACCCAGATCACTAGAAAAGTGAATCAATTTGCCTCTGTATTTCAGTTGGTCTTTATGGTTGGCAGGCCTGGTTTGGAATGCAGTATCCCGATGTGGAGCGAAGCAAGACTAAGTGCCCATACTTGAATCATGGATTATGGATTATTATTATGATGGCAGTGCACATTTATCTGAAAATTCCAGAGTAATTCCAGGAATGATTACAAGGGATCTGTGCACGTCATTACCCTTGATGTAAGAAAAAATCACAGTGCCCCCAAGGCAGTGCAATTCAAAGAAGGTTGAGCAGCAAATTATTATTATTATTAACATTTATTCATATAGCTGCAGCATATTTCGCAGCTCTGTAAAGTAAATGTGTTTATACAACTAAATCACATTAATTGCATACATAGAACATTTGGAGTAAAAGCAAAGCATTACTTTGAGAACATCTACTTTTGAGAAAAAAAGTGTATATATGTCTATCTATCTATCTATCATCTATCATCTATCTATCTATCTATCTATCTATCTATCTATCTATCTATCTATCTATCTATCTATCTAGCTATCTATCTTTCATCTATCTATCTATCTATCTATCATCTATCTATCTATCTATCATCTATCTATCTATCTATCTATCTATCTATCATCTATCTATCTATCTATCTATCTATCTATCTATCGATCTATTTTCTATCTACAAATGAAATTAAATATAATGCTATGACTGTAATTACCTACAAAAGGGTAGTAATAATTTAAACTGTACTCACCCTGTACTTGGACTTCCCTACTACGCATTACATCCATTTATTCCAGATTATCTCTTCTCATGTGCATGGACTAAATTGTGCTTCATCCTTGTTGTACATGACCTGGATGTCCTGGATGAATGTATGTTGTTAGAGAAAAAATGAAATGTATTAATCAGTTGCATTTAGTTTTATTTAGGCCTGTGGCACCTGCACTGCTTTGACCTCTATGGTTATCTTAGGATGCATCTCAACACCATTCTCCATCTGCAGTTGCTTCCCTTTTAAATGAATAGGAAATGTTCTTCCTTTTGGGAGATGTTGCCCCATCACGTAGGGTGTCCTTGGTAATGCCAAAAAAAAAATAGTTTTAGCGTGATCTCTGCTTGAAACATTGGTATCTGCCAGTTTAATATAATGGGAAGCACCTACAGTACAGGCAGAGATTGTGTTTTCTATAAGAGCACTTGTGTGGTCAAAGAACTCATGTACCACTGGCCATATAATTCATTTTGTCTGCTGATTTGTCTACTCTAGACTGAGCCAGTAGCAATATACCCCATGAATATCCTGAAATTCATTACCTCTCTATTCAATAGCTGATCTTTTTTCAGATATCATTTGGGCAGGGTAGAAAAGTTGATGATGGCAGCAGTGTGTTTAGAGGTAAGCGGCTCTGTGTGGGACCTTGATGTTATCCAATTTTTAAGATGAGGACCAAACAACAGTATAATCCTTAATATATACCCAGCCTCTGGTTCCTGAGTAAGAATCATCAGGAATAAGAAATAGTGATGTCATTATAACAAAAGACCTGTAGTTGACTAGCTTTAACCTGTAGCTATAGCCCAAAAGAGTCCAAAGACTTGAACCTCTTATAAAAACCATAAAACTTATAAACCTTGTCTTTTTTTGACTGCTGCAGCTCCTGCTGAACCCTACCTTTCCCTTCTAACTGGTCTCAATACTTCTGATCTCAGCTGGAGTGAGAATGGAGGGCAAAGCTTGAACTAAAGGGCCCCAGCAGATTCTTTTTCATGCATGCAGAAAATCCTCACTAAATTATTTGTTGTGTGGGTGCGTTTTTTTAATACAAATAAAAATATTTAGCCGATAAATGATTTATAGTATAACATAATTCTTCCACCTCTACATTAATGACTACATACGTGTTTAAAGATTAAACACCCTGATGGAATTATCCATGATCAAACAGCTCCCTTAAGACCAAAATAAGTAGATACGAACCGTTCTGTTGCCATAGAGACCAACAGCATATTGTAAGTTTGCTGCCAAAGATAATGGGTGGAGGTTTGCAAATAATGAAAAGTTGAATGAAATGCACTAAGGATCCCCACTTATTTTGTTTGTGGAATAACTGGTGCAGGAATAATACGCTAAGCGATCTTATAACTTGCATTGAGAAATAACATAGAACTAAGCTGTTGAAGGTATTTTCCTATGGCTTCTATTAGATTTTTATCCTATAAAACTACTAAATAATTAGCTATTCTTTAAAAGGTATAGCAATAAGAAGGAGAGGAATAGTGATGGGCAAATTTGCGCCGTTTTGCTTCGCCGAAAAATTCACGAATTTCGCACGAAATTCGTGAAATGGCGAAAAATTTGCGAAACAGCTAATTTTCGCGGGCGTATCATGAATTTATTCGCTGGCGGCGAATGGCGCAAATTCGCCGCGAATTCGCGCCTGGCGAATAAATTCGCCCATCACTAGAGAGGAAGGCTTTCCTGAACTTTCCTTGGGAGGGTGTTGTGAGTAATGAAGGAACAGAGGTGGATAAAGGAGATGGTTGGGATTGTGAGGGCTGTGATCAAAGCATATAATCTAATCATTTTCAGATCTGGTTTTACACCACATTCGAGCAAGATGCATTTGCACCAAAATGCAATCCAAAATAAACCAAAAATCCAAATTGCAATCCAAACTAAACCAAAAATCCAAAAAATAATCCAAAATAAAGTGTGTTGAAAGGGACTATTGTTTTTTTATGGGCAGTAGCAGTTCATATGCGGTGAAACATTCTTTAATGCAGCAAAAGTCTTTTTAGCACTCCCACTGTTTCCTACTACACTCACATGCACACACATTTGGAGGCACATTTATCAAAGGTCAAATTTTGAATTTGAAAACTCACATGAATTTCAAATTTGACCAATCAAAATTTATTTAAAAAAAAAAATCATTTTTTTTAACTCTGAATCGACCTGAAAACTCAAATCGAATTTGATTAGAATTTTAAAAAATGGAAAAAAAACTTGAATGTCAGGAAGAGGAACAGTCGTCTGTTTCAGGGAGAAAAAATGAGCTTAGATACTTGATTATAATATTTATCAGATGAAAGATGCTTTAACTTGGCTAAGAGCGAGATACAAAACCTAATTAGATACAAAAATCCTTAGGGCATCAATGCACAAGCTTCATTTTTTTCTTTTGGACTGAGAGTGCACCAGAAGGGGAACATTTTTGGTTTATACCACTCTTAGGGCTAGATTGATGGGGCCACAGCTGCCCTTACTAAATAACCTCACTGTCTTGTGCACCTAGTGCTCGCTTACTTAAGATCTTGACTGTCTATCTTTTCCTATCTGCCGTTGATGTCTCCAATCACCGGCCAGGTGATTTTGCTTCGGCCATGCTCTCCCATCAAGACAGCTCACCTTGGGCGGGGCACCTGCTTTTATAGCCCTTCTGTGTCCTACAGTGGCCTCTGGTGGCCGGGGTAGAAATTACACTTAAACTAATCTAAAACTCTGGTGGCGATTTACACAAATTACACCCAACAATTTTAAACACACATACAGTTTACATACATGCACATTTTTGTCACTCAAAAAGATAACATTCGACTCACTTAACACTCTCATCGCTTTACACCCCCTTACAAGTGAGGTAAAGTGAATGTAGTTAAAAAGCCTCACCATGCCAGGTTAGTTCAGCGAATTCCAGCATCCTCACGGCTGCCATCTTGATAAATAAACTCTTCACTTCCCTAGACACAAAACTTAACCTGGGAATGCATGTTTTGTTCCTCCTAGCAACTTTAGCAGTCCCAGGGCCAGATAGGGTTTGGAAACACTGTACATGTTTATTGCACAGGGCTGGTGGAATGGGCCCAAGAAGGAAGTTGAGTTTCATTACCCTAATCCAAAGGCAATAGATCAAAGAAAGTATCAAACAGAGAAAAGAAAGTAGAACTTGTGCTTTGCAATGCTACAATATATTATGGGACTATGCTATTGTTTTGCTCATGTTCCTATTCCAAATCGTATGACTAAGCCCTCTATTAGTAGAAATAGCATTCACTTTCCTACACACAATTAATATGTGTGCATTTTATCTCTGCAGGTCTTTTACTTACTCCTCCATTTACCCAAGCAGGTATAATAGTATATGAAAACAGCAGCAGAAATATGTAAATGCGTAATTATCAAGCCCTCGAGCAACAAACAGGGTCTAAGACTGAATATGCTGGAGCCTATTGAATACTTCCACTTTGCTGCTTCAAAAGTTAATTTTTCCTGACAATTTAAACAAATGCATTTCCATTGGCTTTGCTTAGTACTAAATGCTTTCACATTGTGTTTAGGGGATGTGAATTGATCCAGCATGTCATCTGATCAGACAGAGGAGAAGTACTGGTATATGTGCTTGTTTTTGCAGGCGGCTTTGTGCTTTAACACTTCTCCTGGGCTGATCTAATGTAAGGTGACACACGGCAGCCTGCGAGTTTTCACTGTTTTGCTACGTTCAACAGACTAAAGAGGAAGAGAAGGAAAGAGTCCCTTTGTGTCAGATTCCTGATCTTCTCGGTAAAGCAATTCTACATTATCATTTGCTCGTTATGGCTAAACTGTTCTGTAGGAAGAGGAACGGTCGTCTGTTCCAGGGAGAACAAATGAGCTTAGATACTTGATTATAATATTTATCAGATGAAAGATGCTTTAACTTGGCTAAGAGCGAGATACAAGACCTAATTAGATACAAAAATCCTTAGGGCATCAATGCACAAGCTTCATTTTTTTCTTTTGGACTGAGAGTGCACCAGAAGGGGAACATTTTTGGTTTATACCACTCTTAGGGCTAGATTTACTAAAGAGTGAAGTGGCTAACGCTAGCGACTTTTCACCAGCATTGCCAACTGCAGGGACATCGCCAATTTAATAACAGGCGCAGGCGCCAATTCGCTAGGGAACTGGACCTACGCCAGCGGTCATTCGCACTCTATTGTCAGGCTGATTTTCGCTCTGGCGAACTGACATTACTCCGCAAATTCACTAAAATGCAGATCTTACTGAATGTTACCTCTTTCGTCAGAGTTGCCTTTGCCACCTAAGACCAGGGGAAGTGCTAAAAAGCAGCTAGCTCTTCCTCAATCTTCTGACACTTACATCATATCCTGTGAGCCGTAAATGTATGAAAGTTCAAAAAAATGCTGGTGTCTTTTCTTTTTTTCAGTGTTTTTGAAAAACTTTTTTTGGGGAACCGCTTTTTTACAGACATTTCCTAACATATTGAACATTCATTTTAAAGTGGACTCATGTGTAGGGCATTAGAATAACTCTATTGTCTTTATAAAGGTTCCCTGGACATTGGTGGAATTTGTAAGTATTTGCACCAACATTTAACATAAAGACGTCCATACAACTTTAAATTTCCCGCCGCATGCAAATTGACCTAAGTGCAAGATCACTAGCAAATTTTCACTAGGCGCAAATGAACACTAGCGCATCTTAGCTATGAAATTGCTCGCACTGCCGAAGTACCGCTAGCAAAAAGTCGCCAGACGAAACTCTACATATTAATGAATTGGCATAGTCTGAGCACTTTTGCACCTGGCTAAGTGTTGCGATGGGTGCAAAACAGATGCTGGCAAAAATTTGCCACTTAGTAAATCTGCCCATTAAAGAGAAGCCATTAGCATCATTTGGAATGTAATATTTATTTTTCTCATGTCGGGGGTCACTTTCATCTTGTATTGACCCAACACTACTTTACAATGACAATGGACAAGAGGTGATCAAATATGGCCAATGAAATGCGCCTGGAAAAAGGCAATTTTAAAATTGCTCTTATTTGCCTTTCTTTTAAATTAGTGTTGTAGAACATTAACATCTGCAGGAGATACATTGGGGCATATTCATCAAAGAGTGAAGTTAGAGATCGCCACAGTCCGCTAGCGTGATATACCGCCTCTCTCCATGCATTTTTAAAAGGTGTATTTATCAAATGTTGAACTTTCACTTTCACCCTTTGTGGTTAATTCCACATGGAACAATAATGAAGCATTTAATAGGCCTTTGCACTGTAGGATTATTGTGCACCTTGTTTGTGCACACAATATGGTGGAGTCTTTAAATAGAGTAACCCTCAGTCTAAAAGCTTCACAGCCATCATAACACTTTGCCAGACAACACTAATTTACTAAAATGCAAAGTTGCGTCCTGGGCATCAGACGCTGGCGAATTTTCGCTAGCGTTACTTCGGCAATGCAAGCAAATCAAAGCAAAGAAGCGCTAGTGTTCAAATCTGCCTAGCGCAACTTCGTTAGAGGACTTCCCTCAGGCTAATTTGCATACAGTGGGAAATTTAAATTTTTAATGCCCTACACATGAGCCCACTTTAAAATAATGTTCCATATGTTAAAAAATGTATGGGAGAAACTGGGTACCCAACAGGCCCGGACTGGCTGTGGGTTCTGGCAAATGCCAGAGGGGCTGCTATAAGGTGCCATAGGAAATCAGTATTTAGTGGGCTGGTGGGACCTCTGTGCACCTTAAATACCAGGGCCTATTTTAATTCTCAGTCCGGACCTGGTACCCAAAAGATATTTTTATGCCTTTTGCAGCCTATAGAAAAGTATTTTTTTGGACTTTTTCAACTCAAAAATTATGATGTAAGTAACAGAGGAAGTCACAGAGACTGTCAAAAGAAGAAAGCCTGGCATAGAGAGCCGCATGGTGGACAGAGAAAGAGGCCAGAGAGCTGCTGGTGGGCCCAGAGAGCTGAGAGGCTGCACCAAAAGCATTCATTTGGATCAGGCTGGCACAGGGAAGCCACATACTGTGTCTGGAGAGACAGGGAGTGTGAAAGGAATCCAGGCTGGAGGAACAAACAGCAGGAGATTCATATCTGAGCGTCCAAAGGAGCTGGTAGTCGCACTGTATGACTGAATGTGCTGGACTCGCCTGAAGAGAGCTCTAAAGTATCCAAAGAGGATTTGTGAGTATCCTGGGTAAAGGGACAGTACCCGAAAGAGGTGCTGAAGATACAGAGAACATTTATTAAAGGAAATTAAAGGACTTTGCCATTTAGGTAGCTAGACAGCTTTGTGCTAGCAAGTTAGTTAGTGAGGCCCTATTGCCACTGGTTAGGAGTGCTGCATGTACTAGTTGGCCATTTATTTTATGATAAAATGTTATTCAGTTTAACCAATACTGTGTGTGTTGTTACTATATTCTTAGTGGGGCCATCCGAAGGTGCATTCCCAGATCCCACTAGGTGGAGGCACTGCTCTAGTAAGTTCCAGGTACCCAGTCTTTCCCAATACCACTGCAGAGTGGCTCAGGTTTGTCCTGTGCCATCAGGTAAGCGCCAAATGTGGAGTGTAACACTGACAAAGGGGTGTCGAAAGGGTTACAAGTGGTAACGATGGCGATTTGTCGCCAGCGTTAGTCACTTCGCCCTTTAGTAAATTTACCTCTAAATACTCTGCCACCTGAGAATTTAACCTCTCTAATGTTGTTTTTTTCTAGTTTATGTGGTTGATAAATAAAGCACAATTCTGTGTGTTCTTTTTACAAAGATTCCCTGCGTAACATGAAAGGAGCAATTCATGGGATTCTCCAGAGGCCGATCTGACAACACAAGGAGTGTGCATTCTGTTTAGCTTACCATTTGATTCCTTTTGCCACATCTTTTCTAAGATCCAGCATCGGCAGACACTCAAGAGAAGCTGCTGTCATCAGCACCATTTGTTGTAATTAAATGCTCTGACAGAGAGCTGGCAGCTTTGGGCTATCTGGGAACAAACACTTTTTTTTTCTTTAAACAAGTCTTTTGGGTTTTTAACAATTAAGAAATCCTCTTGTTAGCCAATGATCTGCTGATGAGAATATAGGGAAAAGAAGTGCATGCATAATTAAATTTTATTTGTTCTGTTTCACTTTGCATTTTTACTGGATGAAGATCTGGCATTAACCCAAGTTATATAATTGACAGGTGTGGTTATTTGTTTATTTATTTTTAAGTCAAGGGTATCCCAAAGTGATATTATCCCTGACAATTATCTCTTGCTGTGCTGGGCAAAATGACTTACTAATTTTTTTTACTTGGTTAAATACTTCTTTTGATATTTTTTTGCTATCATAGGATGTCAACGAATGTTTTAAAGACTTAACAACCCACAAAAGGTTTTTGGGCAGGGTCGCATCATGCGCTGAGTAAGTATCGACCAACAGACCATAGATTGGCGCTAAACATACCTGAGTGCCTAAAACTGTTGGGCTAGCCCCTCTTGGGGGCTTGGAGCAGTGGCTCAGTCTGAAGGTCAGTTAAGTTGAGATTTGCAGAGAATGATCTCAAATATACTCTTGAAGGTCTTTTATGGTGGTATTTGGGGAGAATATTTAAATGCTCTCCTAGATACACCCGAAAGTCTAGCTTGAAAGTCAGTTATAGTGATATTTGAGGGGAATGTTCTGCTAGATACATCTGAAAGTCTAGTTTAAGTTCAGTTATAGTAATATTTGTGGAGGATGTTGTTCTTCATACACCTGAAAATCTAGCTTGAAGTTCAGTTATAGTGATGTTTGTGGGGATGCTGTCCTTCATACACCTGAACATCTAGCTTGAAGGCAGTTAGTGATATTTGGGGGATAATGTTGTCCTAGATACACTTGGAAGTCTAGCTTGAAGTTCAGTTAAAGTGTTATTTGGTGGGAATATTGTCCTAGACATACCTGTCTATGTCATGATCGGCACCCAAAATCCAGAACCAGTGCTACGCTCCCTGGTCTCAGCTCTTGCTTCCTCCTTTAACAGCCGCCTTTCACCTCGGGAGGAGCCCTCGGCTAATCGGATGCTGCCAGGTCTTATAAAGAGAGGAGCCAAGCTAAGGGTTCTGAACGAGCAGAGGGGCATGATTATTATGCAAAAGTCTTTTGGGTAGAAGGTCACAGTTCAATGATCAAACAGAAAGCATAGTCAAACAGGCCGCGGTCGGTGCGGGCAGAATTCAAGCAAAGTCATAAAGGCAAGGGTCAAAGCCGGGAGTTCAATTAGAATAGTCAAGATAGGCACGGATCGAGATTCAGATATCAGAATAGTCGAATTACCAGGCAGGGGTCAGGATCACAGAAGTCAGAATAGTCAATCAGGCAGGGGTCAAACAGGAATCAGATAACAAGAATACACGAAGATAGCACCCAGGAACTCACTAGGATGAACCAATAACGGGCAATGAATCAACCATCAAGTCCCTTTAAATAGTCTTAAATTTCGCACCATTGCGCGCTGGCATCATAATGCCAGCGTCAGTGCACCTATAAAGAAAGGAGATGCGTGCCGCTCGCACCCTAAGGAACCGGCATTGCCATAGAAAAGGAGCAGCGTGGCGGGCGTCCCCGCCGATGGCACGGCGGGTGTCCCCATCGGCCCCCTAGACCACCAGGGTAAGTCCTCACAGTCTAGCTTGAAGGTCAGTTATGATGGTATTTGGAGAGAATATCTAGTCTAGTTTGAAGGTCAGTTATAGTGATATGTAGGGGGAATGTTGTTCAAAATACACCTGAAAGTCTAGCTTGAAGTTCAGTTATAGTGATATTTGTCCTAGACACAAATAAAAGTATATCTTTAAGTTCAGTTAGGATGAGCTCTAGATTAAAAACATTCAATTTCTTACAAATTCATGGAACTGCAGTATGACTGAATGACTGATGCATTAATGTTATTCTATATTTAGAACATTATTATTAGTTTAAGGGGGGGTGACTAAAGTTAAAATCTCCAAGACCCAAACTGGGGGACTAGGAGCATGTATGAAAAATGCCTATGTGCTCTCATACATACACCTGAAAGTCTGGCTTAAGGGTAGGGACACACTGGGCGATTTGGGGAGATTTAGTCGCCTGGCGACTAATCGCCGCGACTTTCCACGACCAATCTTCCCCGAATGCCTCCCCTCACTCTGCGCCTGGATAAAATGAAAAATCGCCTGCGCTAATCACACGCGGCGATTTGTTTTCCGAAGTCGCCCGAAGTTTCCTCGTGAGGCAACTTCGGGCGATTTCGGAAAACGAATCGCCGTGTGTGATTAGCGCCGGCGACTTTTCATTTCATCCAGGCGCAGAGTGAGGGGAGGCATTCGGGGAGAAAAGTCGCTGCTATTAGTCGCCAGGCGACTAAATCTCCCCAAATCGCCCAGTGTGTCCTTACCCTTAAGGCGAGTTATAGTGAGATTTGAGAAGAATGTCTATTTGCTGTCATACAATACATACACCTAAAAGTCTACACTGAAGGTCAATAGGGGTGGGATGTAAGATAAAAAATATTCAATGTCCTAGAAATTATTGAAACTATGACTTAATTACTTAAATACATCATTATGTTTCTACATTACTGTATATCTTTAACCTTGTTAATAGCTAAGGGGAGCTACCCAAAGACTGAAGCTCCAAGAGTGACTTAAACTGAAAAAGCCCAGGAACCACAGCCCAAACTTTGGGGCTGAATACTATTTGGTGACTTAGAGCAGTGACTCAGTCTAAAGAGCAGTTAGGTTGAGATTTGAGGAAAATGCCAAAACATATTCAATATCCTAGAAATTCTCTCAACTATGACTGAATGACTTATTCATCAATATTTTCCAATATCTGTAACATTATTATTAGCTGGGGGTTGGGGCTGAACAAAGATTGAAGCTCCAAGGGTGGATTGAGCTGGGATAGTTCAACAACCACTGCCTTCAGGTTATGGGTTAAATACACCTTAATAAGAGGACATTTTACACATTATTCTGAGAACATCATAGCAGAGATAAATCAAATGAAGAGATAGAATATTATATATGTCTGGACTGATTCATTCTATTTATATTCATTCATTTTAAAGAACAGACAGATAATTTAATTTGCTTCTGGGAACTTTTTCATTTAAATGTTCCCTGATTACTTCTATGGTGACTTTTCCTTAATGGACAATGATTTTCTTCTTGTATACTGAAAGCTTTTGAAAGGTTACTGGCCAGGACAGGAATTTCATGCAATTAATGCCTGACCCATTTGATTTTGCTTGGAGTTAAGGTTTTTTTTTTTGGGCCTGGCCAGATCTAATTGGGTGAAAACAGAGAATTACAGATGTAGAGGTTGGCTTTCCAAAGAATGCATCCTAAAGTGACTTTGACACTTCAAAATCAATGTGCCGATATTACAAGGGATGGTTCAGGAAGCTTTATAAACATGAACCAAGCAGGTTGTTCCAATGTTTTTCTTTTCTCTTTTTTTTTCAATGTGATTCCACCAATGAAGCCACCAAACAAAGATCTTTCCAAGGCAGATTAATATGCAGAAACAATATGAGCACTAACTCTAAAGCATTAATGCGGCAAGAGAAATAACAAAAGTTGATTTCATGAACAACACAGGTTATTTCCAAGGTAATCGGATACATATGGCAACAAACGTAAATGAGGTTTTCAACTCACCAACAAAGGACTCCTAAAAGCATTGCAAACTATGAACAGAATAAAAAACAATTATGTACTCTGGCTCTCGTAGTCAATTTCAACACATAGTAATATAATGTAAAAGGACATGTTGCCTGATTTCAAGTTCCTGCAAGCAAAGTACAGGTATGGGATATGTTATCTGGTAACCCATTATCCAGAA
Source organism: Xenopus laevis (assembly GCF_017654675.1). NCBI lineage: Eukaryota > Metazoa > Chordata > Amphibia > Anura > Pipidae > Xenopus > Xenopus laevis. The sequence continues at coordinate 113,469,572 of NC_054387.1, read as the reverse complement.
AGCTCCAATTACAGAAAGGCCATATACCATTCAGATTTTTAAAAACAAATTCCTTTTTCTCTATAATAATAAAACAGTACCTTCTACTTGATCTGAACAAACAAATAATAATCCTTATTGGAGGCAAAACAATCCTATTGGGTTTACTATGAGGCCCATTTATTTATTAAAAGATCCAAATATAAAAAGTATGAATGAAAAAAAAAATGCTGAATAATCGCCCTCCCAAAAAAATATGTATATAGTGAAAATTACAGTGAAAAAATATCCAAAAATCTCCAAGGGGCAGATTTATCGAAGGTCTAGGTGAATTTTCGAATGAGAAAAATTCGAATTACGAGCTATTTTTGTGCACTTTGACTAGGGAATAGCCCAAATTCGATTTGAATTTGAAAAAATTTAAAAAATTTGAATATCCAAATTTATCATGTACTGTCTCTTTAAAAATTTGACTTCAACCATTCGCTATCTAAAACCTGCCAAATTGCTGTTTTAGCCTATGGGGGACCTCCTACAACCTATATGGAGTCAATTGGTGGACTATGAAAAATCAAAGTTTTTTTCGGGAAAAACTTTGAATCGAATTTGATCGAATGCGAAATTCCTTCAGCTGATTACAGACCTATTCGATCAAAAACTGACCTATTCGACCAAAAAAAAACCTTCAACTTAATTTTGGTTGGTCTTTTTGAATTCAAGTTTCTAAGTTCTCAATTCGAAATTCGACCCTTGATAAATATGCCCCTAAAAGTCTGAATGGCAAAAAAAATTTCTTATAGGATTGACTGCTTTTACTTCTAGAAGTTTTGTATTGGAGTTTTTCGTAATTTTTACACCTAATAAATCTCAAACTCTGGTAGGCCTATTTATTAATGGTCCAATCTTAAGGGTTTTAGAGGTTTTTGAAGCCACGACTAAACTCACTTTCCCTAAAACTATGAATGTCACAAAGTGTATTAAAATATCTGAATAAAACAATTCCTAGTGAAAACAAATTAGAAAACTTCTAAAAGTCCAAATTGATTAAAAATGGTCCAAAAGGAGCAGCGCAGCTCCCATTGACTTCTATAGGACCATGTTAACTTTTTTGTATTGGTCGCTTTTGTGTTTTTTACATTTAATAAATCTAGAATTTTCAGAGCTTTTTTAAAACATAGGTAAACAAAACATTTTTTAGAGATTAATGGAATAAAACAAAATTCAATTGTTAGTAAATGGGCCCGATAGAGTTTTAGAAACATTTTTAAAAACCACAAATTTTTAGAGATTTGTGAAAAAAAAGGAAATTTAAATGTTTGTAAATAGGCCCCATAATATTTAAATGATTTTTAACAGACTAAATATCCAATTTACGGTAAGATTGTTTATCCAGAAAGCCCCAGGTCCAAAGCATTCTGCATAACAGGTCCCATACCTTTTATCCCTATTAGAATTTCTTATTCTGCTGGTTTTCTTCTATTTAAAGTCTTTTTAAAGAAATATGGGGAAAAGTGCTAACATCTGTAAAAAAAAAAACCCTACAGTATTAGCATATGGATAACCTGCGGATACATTTCCAGGAGAAAGATTCTGAAGAGCAAAGAAATAGTTCCACCTTATCTGTGTTGGACATGATTTTTATCGGATTGAGCTGCCATATCATATTTGCTGTTTGCAAGGAGGGAACATGAAAAGGAGCCGTGGAATGATTGGCAGAGAATTGGGGTGACACATGAGATTTGCAGTGTGTGCAGAGAACTTGATTCCTTTCAGAGAGAGTTATTTGGTTCACTTGAGAGTATGATCTCATTGTCCTAAGGATGTCACTTCATCTCTTTGAGTCTCGGAATAGAGACTGATAAATCCTAAAGGCAGGAACATATTGCCGAGTGCCTGACATCCTTCTCCGTGTAAGGTGCTCAGCAAGCAGTTGCTAAATAGACAGTTGAATTTCCAGACACCGAGACGTTGTTTCTCTAAATCTGCAAAGTCAGTCTGTCCTAATTGGTATTCTGAATTAAGAATGCAGGGATTGGAAAATAGAAAGACAGGTTTCAAAATCATATGTGATACCATGGCTGGAGTATAAACAGGATAAATAGCATATGAACCATATAAATAGAACTGTTTTGATTCAAGTTCATCTCTGACTCTCTAAACCCATCAGCACCCCCTGTGCAACAATTACAGTGACAGATGGGGGTAAATAGAAATGCTCATTTATGAGATGTCCCTCTATACCTGTACTATACCCCCCTAACAATGTAGGTCTCTATAAAGATATATTGCTTAAAACAGCTCATATGTATACCCGTGCTTCATGTAAATAAACCATTTTCATAATAATATACTTTTTTGGTAGTATGCCATTGGGTAATCATAAATAGAAAACTGCCATTTTAAAAAATAAGGGCCGCCCCCTGGGATCGTACGATTCACGGTGCACACAAACATACCAAACAAACTATACATGTTAGTTCACATGAGCCAATTAACAGACAGAGTTCTGTCTTTTGCTTCAACACTTGGGGGCCGATTCATCAAGGGTCGGATATCGAGGGTTAATTAACCCTCGATATTCGACTAGGAATTGAAATCCTTCGACTTCGAATATCGAAGTCGAAAGGATTTAGCGCAGAAAATTCGATCGAACGATTATTTGATTAAGGGATCAGAGGATCTGTTAAGCAGTCCAAAAGAGGCATTGGAAAAGCAGATTGAGTCTTCTTAGGTAAGACTTCACTTCTGTTTTGCCGGCAGGGGAGATTCCGGCATGACTGCGGGTGCTTCTAGTAAGGCGCATGGGCGGTCACATGGGTTATGACGCAGGGACGCGGAAGTGCGTCTTTTAATTTTTCTATGTTTTCCCTAAATATAATAGATGTCAAGCCCAAGGGAGAGCCAAGGGGCTAGGAAGAGGTCAAGTAAGAGTAAACATATTGTCTGTAGGGAATGTGAGGCACCCCTGCCAGATTGGAGAGGACGCTGTGCAGATTGCTTAGAGAAGGAATCCCAAAGGGAAAACCAGCTTCCAGCATCTACTATAAGCCTAATTAAGGATCATTTTAAGGAATCACTGCAGGAGGCGGGACACCAGAGTGGTGTTGCTAAAAGAGGTTTTTCTCAGCAGGACTCAGATACGGGGCCAGAGGGTGACCTTGTAGTCCTGGATGAGGTGGGATCAACATCTTCGGAGGAGGAACTTGATCTGATGCTTTTTCAAACTGAGAAGGAACCCAAGCTAGTGAAAGCAGTGAGATCAGAAATTGAAGCGTCAGAAGGAGAAGCTCAGGCAAAAGATTCTGAAGGTGATTCTAAAGGGTGTATGAAAACTAAGGTTTTCCTTTACACCCATTGATGAAGGAACTAATGAAAATGGAGTGGAGTAATCTGGAAAAACTCCGGTCTTGAACAAAAGATTTAAGCTCCTATACCCAGTAGACAAGTCGGAAACTAAAGAGTGGGAAGCACCGACAAAGGTGGATGTGGCAGTGGCTAGGTTCTCCAAGCATACAGTGATACCAGTGGAGGATCGGACTAGCCTCAAGGAGGCTATGGACCGTAAAGCCAAAACATCTCTAAGGAGAATCTATTCGGCAGCCGCAGCGCAGTGTAAGCCAACAGTGGCATCCACGTCAGTTTCTGGGGCTCTTAGAACCTTGATCCTACAATTGGAAGAAGATGTGGAAGAGAAGGTTCCAAGAGAGAACATATTGAAATCCCTTTAAAACATCAAGTTAGCATCAGATTTTTTATGTGGTGCCTCAATCCAGAACCTTATGTTGGCGGCAATGATCATGGGGCTCTCTACGACAGCACATAGAGCAATTTGGTTAAAACCTTGGGAGGCAGATGTTACCTCCAAGAACATCTTATGTAACATTGAATTTTAGCCAGGGCATCTGTTTGGGAAACAGTTAGATGACCTGATGGAGAAATTGTCAGACGATAAGGGGAAGGATTTGCCACAACAAAAACCTAAGGATAATTGAAAAAGATCTTTTTTTCAGAAGGGAAGAGGATCTTCTTATAGATATGGCCAAAGGGAAGGAACCAGTAGGTTTAGGGCCCCTAAGAAAAACAGGGTGGGTCTAGGATTAAAGCCTCCTATTCTTTCAAAACCTCAAATGCATGACGCCATAGTGGGGGTAGGGGGAAGATTAAATCTTTTTTCACCACAGTGGGCAGAGGTTATTCGAGATCCCTGGGTACTGCAGGTAGTACAGGAAGGATTAAGGATGGAATTTGTAAAGATACTCTGCTCAGGTTTCCTTGCTACCCCCCAGTGAAAGAATTCAGTAAAGCAGATGAATTCACAAAATTCAATTTTGGAATTTGTCCAAAACAAGGTTTTGGAAATAGTTCCAACAAACGAAAGAGAATCAGGAATCTATTCCATGAGTCAAATGGCAGATTCCGCAGAGTTATAGATCTGAGATATCTAAATACTTTTATCAAAAAAAAAAAAAAATTTCGGATGGATTCAATCAAATCGGTAATCAATCTCTTGGAAAAGGGAGATTTTATGGCGACAATAGACCTGAGAGACGCCTATTTACATGTACTGATTTTTCAACCACAACGGAGGTTTCTGAGGAATTGTGGGAGCAGTCCACATTAGAGGAGTGGACAATGTGTGGGCGGATCATCTGAGATGGAATATAATAATTCCCGGGGAATGGTCCTTCAAAAATTTTTTGGCGGTGATCCCCTTTTGGCCCAAAAGACCTTGGTTGGCCCAGCTCATGCAAATGAGTCATGGGGAATATTGGGTACTTCCGCAGGTCAAGGATTTGCCGACCCAAGGGAAGTTCCAGTGCAAGGGACTGGAAAGACTTCATTTGATGGCATGGAACTTGACAGGCCCCTATTAGTTCAATACGGCCTGTCCAATAAAGTTATTGAGACTATGTTGCAATCTCAGAAGTCATCTACAAATAAAGCCTATAAGAGAGTTCAGAAGATCTTTGAAAGATGGTGTGCAAAGAAGAACGTGGTGGCCCTGAACCCTTCAGTTGGGGAGGTTTTAGATTTCCTACAACAGGGGTCCCCAACAGTTTTTACCTGTGAGCAACATTCAGATGTAAAAGGAGTTGGGGAGCAATGTAAGCATGAAAAAGGTTCATGGGGTGCCAAATAAGGGCTGTGATTGGCTATTTGGTAGCTTCAATGTGGCCAGTCAACCTACAGGAAGATACATTTTCGATAGTACATCTCATTTTTAAGCAACCAAAGCTTGCCTACAAGATAGTAATTCATAAATAAGCACCTGTTTTGAGGCCACGTGGAGCAACATCCAAGGGGCCAGGGAGCAACATCCAAGGTGTCGGAGAGCAACATGTTGCTCTCGAGCTACTGGTTGGGGACCACTGTCCTACAACAAGGCTTTGATAAAGGTCTGAAATCAGGTACAATCAGGGCACAGGTTTCAGCAATCTCAGCTTTTACTGGAATTACTTTATCATCTAATCCTTTGGTGGCACGAATCATGAGGGCTCTGGGAAAGATTTGTCCTTCTTTCCGGGAACCTGTACCTCGCTGGGATTTGAATATAGTTTAGCTTTGTGCCACTCCAATTGAGCCAATAGAAGACTCAGCCATCAAATGGTTGTCTATGAAAGTTGTTTTTCTATTAGCAATTACCTCAGGTAGGAGAGTCTGGGAACTAGGAGCCCTCCCTATAAAGGAACCTTTTCTCCTTTTTCTAGAAAATAGAATTTTATTAAGAACAGTTCCAGCCTAAAGTCTTCTATTAATCAGGAGATAATATTGCCGTCTTTTTTCTCAAATCCAGCTAATAAAGAGGAAGAAAAACTTCACTCTCTGGATGTAGCAAGGTCAATAAAACATTATTTACAAATGTCTAATTCATTCAGAAAGTCGGAAGCTTGCTGGTGTCTTTTTCAGGAAGAAATAAAGGAAGCAAGGCTTCCAAATTCACAATTGCCAGATATATTAAAGATACAATTCAAGTGTGTTATGGATTGGAAAGTCTTTCACCTCCGGACTTTATCAAGGCACATTCCACCAGAGCAGTGGCCACGTCCTGGGCAGAGAGGAGCCAAGTTTCAGCAGAACAAATCTGTAAAGCAGCTACATGGAGTAGTTTGCATACTTTCTCGAAGCATTACAGGCTTGACATCTGGGCTTCACAGGAAGCGGATTTTGGCAGAAAAGTCCTTCAGTCGGCGATGCCTGGAAGTTCCCTCCCTAAATGCTATGTCTCAAGCTGTGCTGCTGCATAGGATGCAAAAGAAAACGGAAATTTGTTCTTACCGTAATTTCCCTTTCCTTTGGATCCAAGCAACAGCAAGGATCCCACCCTGTTTTCAATAAATAGTGATTAAGCATTATATGGTGTTACTTTTTATGACAATAGCGGAGGTGGGGTAATGGGATTTGTTTTGGGGGTGTGACTAACTGTCCTATCTTTAAAGGTGAGAATTAATCTCATGCTGTGCTACTGCTTGGATCCAAAGGAAAGGGAAATTACGGTAAGAACAAATTTCCGTTATTGGGTTTATAAAATATTTAATTTTTTTTCTTAGTAGACTTAAGGTAAGAAAATCCAAACTACGGAAAGATACGTTATCTGAAAAAAAAAAATCCAGGTCCCAAGCACTCTGCATAACAAGTCTCATACCTGTACTGCTTTACAGTATATTCATCATAGATTTGGTGTGCCTCAGCTCAGTTCTTCTTTCATTTTGCTCTGAAAAATGTGTGAAACAGCTAAAATAAGCGAAAACACATTGAAGTCAATGGGTGTTTTTTTTGTGCATTTACTTTTTCCAGGTACTTATTTAGCACAGATTATATTGCAGAGCATGGGATGAAGTGAAAACTGCTGAAATATATCACTCCCAGTTGCCGTAATGCAAACACGGACACAGTCCAATGTGCAAATTAGCAACTTTCTATGCTACTAAAACTGAGCAACTCCTTGCACTTGCACATCCAGATATGGTATCCAGAAACCTAATCCAGTAAATTATGGGAAGACAGTCTCCCATAGACCCCATTTTATCCAAATTACAGATACAGACACAGAATAACTAAACACAGATATCCCATTTATCTCATTTAACACAGAAAACTGTGTAACAACATCCCATCTAATTAAAGCATTCACCATTGTGAACAATGGTGCTTTGGTATGCTAATGAAAAGGTTAAATGCATTAAATGAGTTAAGATAACTTTAGATAACACAGTTTCTTCAATTAACTCAGAGTCATGACGCATTTAACTCACAAATCCAAGTGGCTTCATCTGTATTTAAAATAATTTTTAAAAACGATTTTCATTTTCTCTGTGATAATAAAACAGTTTTTTTGTACTTAATCCCAACTAAGATATAATTAATCCTTATCGGTGGCAAAACCAGCCTATTGGGTTTATTTAATGTTGATTTTCTAGTAGACTTACGGTATGATAGTCCAAATTACAGAAATATCAGTTATCCAGAAAAGCCCAGGTCCCAAGCTTTCTAAATAACACGTCCCATACCTGTAGTATGTTACCAATAGGGTCTTGAAGCAAAGTCAATGTAAGTGCTGATCAGATCCCAGCTACAAACATCTGATTGGTTGTTGGTTTTGAGACCTAGACGTATTTTGCACCTTTTATTACTTTACTCTGCGAGAATCAAATAACTTTTCTTAATTTCCATTTTGTTGACATTTTCTGACACCTAGGGGCACATTTACTTAGGGTTGAATATCGAGGGTTAATTAACCCTCGATATTCGACAGTCGAAGTAAAATCCTTCGACTTCGAATATCGAAGTCGAAGGATTTACCGCATCTCCTTCATTTGTACGATCGAAAGAAAAATCGTTCGATCGAATGATTAAATTATTCAAATTGAACGATTTGAAGGATTTTAATCCTTTGATCGAACCATTTTCCTTCAATCAAAAAAAGCTAGGAAAGCCTATGGGGACCTTCCCCATAGGCTAACATTGATGCTCGGTAGGTTTTAGGTGGCTAAGTACGTGGTCAAAGTTTTTTTTAAAGAGACAGTACTTCGACTATCGAATGGTCGAATAGTCAAAGGATTTTTAGTTCGAATCGTTCGATTCGAAGTCGAAGTCGTAGTCAAAGGTCGAAGTAGCCAATTCGATGGTCGAAGTGGCCAAAAAAATACTTTGAAATAGTCGCGCATATAAAAATTAACACATGTCAAAATTATTTTGACGTCCATGAACTTCTTAGTGTTTTTTTCGAAATGTTTTGCTATTTCTCAAATTTTCCGCCGTTTCACGAATTTTCCGCTGAAACGGGACAGATTTGTCAATCACTATTCCTCAGCAAAGTTTGCTTTCTCTGTAGCAACACCCTAGCATACTGTAAATAAGAAATGATCCAGCAAGTTTGGATGATTTGAGCAGTTTGTGATGCAGAAATAAATTGCAAATGTGCAGCTGAAAAATGTTTTCTAAGTATTTTCAGATACAGAACATTCCACAAATGTATTCATACATGTTCTGAGATATATTAGTAACTCCTCCATATAAAAGTGCCAGAGGTAGGGGGTTCTGGAGACTGCATATAGGATTTTTAATTTAACTTTATTTAACTTAGATTTCTCATTTTCTATAAATGTTTCTATTACTGCCATGAAACAATTCTGTAGGTTTCACTTGCAAAACAAAAACAAAAGCAAAGCAGATGGTTTGGTAAGTTATGGTAGACATTTTGAAAGAACACACATTTTGTAATGTTTTGGCTAATTACATTTTACAACGGCTCATCTCTGCTCAGTTTAACATTCTGTTCCCTAAGGCTCAAAATTCCAGATCATTTTTTTCTTTATACTTTTCATTTTAAATTTCAAGACCCATTGGAAATAGGTTTGCTGATAAATATATGCTTTAGATATTTACATATTCAGTCCCATTTGTATCAGGTTTTGACAAATACACCTCAGGCATTATGCTTTTATGTAGTGGGAATAAACATGGAGCAAACTGTTTATAAAGGGAACGATACTGTGGGTCTTGGTGAGCCAAATACTAGATAAAGTTTTCTTCAACTCTATGTACCCTCATTATAAGAAGCATTTTTTACTGTTTTTTTGCTATACATTTTTTACTCTGCTACAAAAAATACACATAGTAATAGTAATTTAGGTTAAAAATAAAGATGGGTGTCCATCAAGGTCAACCTTTTCTTTTTTTTTTTTATCAAATCTTTATTTATGAATTTTCTGAAGGGGAGGGGTACAGAAGAAAAAGGGAGGGGACATGAAAAAAGAATGGGGGAATAGAGTTACAAGAAAGTACCAGCATATATCATCACAGCTTTTCGTAAAAACATACATGCTTTTATAAACACATTGTTGTGTCTTCCACGACAATTTATCTGGCAAGGGTAGAGAGGAGAGAGTAATATGGTCCCATCTTACTCATATTATAGTGGTAACGTGCACCATTAATAATCTACAGTTTCACTTTTATGTAAGAGGCTTAGCACCATTCCTTAGTAGGGATGTAGCGAACTGCCGTTTTGGTGTTCGCGAACGCCGTTCGCGAACACCGGCAAAAAATGCGAACGGTTCGCGAACAGTTCGCGAACTTCGAACACCCGCAAAATCGTTCGATTCGAACGTTTGAAGGATTTTTCGTTCGATTCGAACGTTTGAAGGATTTTCATCGTTCGATCGAAGGATTTTCATTAGAATCGAACGTTCGAGGGATTTTAATCATTCGAACGAATGGAAATCGGTCGAACGAATGGAAATCGTTCGATTTTAGTGGTCGAATGGTAGCGAACTCAAATTGCGAACGTTCCCAAACGTTCGCGAACATTAGGCGGACGCGAACGGTCGAAGTTCGCGCGAACAAGTTCGCAGGCGAACAGTTCGCTACATCCCTATTCCTTAGCAAGAACATGTGCCTGAGTGTATATCATACATATTGTCCATATGACAAATGACCTGTGAATTCTTCACTTAATTGTCCAGTTGGAAGTATTTTATCCAGGGGTTCCATATCTTCCAATAAATTGAACTTTTGTTCATACCAAGTGCTGTCAATTCCTCCATCTTTCTAGTCTCTTCCACTAATTTAACCCAATCTCGGTACATAGGAGGTTTCTCCTTTTTCCAATTTTTTGGGATCAGGGCCTTTGCGGCCTGTAACATATGTATCAGCAACCTATTTTGTATCACCTTCCCTGTCCCTGTGTCATAATGCAAAATTAGTTTAGGTAAAAAATCTAATCCAATCTTTTCTTGTAGAATGATCTCTATTTTTTCCTGTATGGTCTCCCAAAATACTTTCAAATTGTCACAAGTGTACCAAATGTGTGAATAAGTCCCCACCTCAGATTGACATCTCCAGCATACACTAGGCGCCTTCGGAAATATTTTTTTAATTTTTTCAGGCGTATAATACCACCTAGATAATAACTTATAGTTCATTTCTTGAGTCTTAGATGCTATTGAAGTCTTATGTATGGATCTATATATTGCTGCCCATTTCCCTTCATTTAGGGACACATTTAGTTCTTTTTCCCATGCCGCTCTGTGGCTTACATTCTGTGGTTGACTCTCTGAACTTAAAAATTTATATATGGTAGACATAGGTTTAGTGATAACTGAGGATGAGATTTGAAGTTTCTCCCACCACGACATTTGTGGATCATCCTGTATATGTTCTAAGCTATTGATGTAATGATGCAATTGATTATAGCACCATGAGTCCCTTGGGTGGATACCCCATCTCTTTTGGATCTTAGCTATGGGTAAGACTCTTTTATTGCTTATGAAGTCCGCTATCATAGTTGGTCTATTCCTATATACACCCCAATGACGGAATGCCTGTTTATCTAGGCTTGGGGGGAAATTTAAGTTTTGCACCAAAGTTTGCGAGGTATATGGGGAGCTTTGTAACTGATATTTGTGACGCGTATTGTTCCACAGTTGCAAAGTTGCACCTATTGTGGGGTGTTGTCTAATATGTCTTGGGATATTACTTTCTTTTGCTCCAATTAAATTTGGCAAGGGTATGTTAACTTCTGCTTGTTCCACTTCTAGCCACAATTTATCTGTACGTGTTGGTTTCCATTGTAGTATTCTAGATAAATGGGTTGCTACGTAGTAAAGATAGACATCTGGTACTGATAATCCTCCTTTGAACTTACTCAATGCTAAAATTTGATGTCGAATTCTCGGGTTTCTGTCACCCCAGATAAATTTGGATATTATTGATCTCATTTTAGTAAAAAACAGTTTTGGGATATATATTGGGATATTCTGTAAAAAAAATAGTATTTTTGGCACTGCTATCATTTTGATCGCTTGGATCCTTCCCATCCAAGACAGACACAATTTGTTCCATTTATCCAAAAGTATTGGTATTGAGTCTAATAGGGGGGCAAAATTATCCTTATATAGTGACGATAGATCATTAGATATTTTAATCCCTAGATACGATATTGTTTTATTTGTCCACTGGAATGGGAAGGATTCAGCTAGGGAAGATACTATTCTGGCAGGTAAATTAACATTCAGTGCTTCCGATTTAGAAAAATTAATTTTGAAGTTGGAAACTTCCCCAAATCGTTTGAATACAGCCATCAGGTTTGGAAGCGAAGTTAATGGCTTAGTAATAAACAACAATAAATCATCAGCAAAAGCTGCAGCTTTATGTTCTCTATTGTTTACCACTAAGCCAGCTATGTCGGGGTTGTTCCGAATAGTATTCAAGAGGGTTTCCATGACCATCACAAAGAGAAGTGGAGATAGGGGGCAACCCTGACGTGTACCATTATATATTTTAATTTGTGCCGATAACATGCCATTAACTCTTACTTTTGCCGTTGGGGATTCGTAAAGAGCCATAATTCTAGAAATTGTAGTGTCTTTTAGGCCAAATCCATATAATGTAGTTTTCAGAAATTTCCAGGATATCCTGTCAAATGCCTTCTCCGCATCAGTTGTCAATATCATAGTCGGGATGCATTTAGTTTTAACATGATGTATTAGAGAAATGACCTTGGTGGTATTGTCTTTCCCTTCTCTGTTCTGAACGAAGCCAGTTTGTTCTGGGTGAATCAGTTGTGGGAGAAATTTTTCAGTCTATTTGCTATAAGTTTAGCGTAAATTTTGTTATCAACATTAATAAGTGAAATTGGTCTGTAATTGCTACATAAATTAGAGTCCTTGTTAGGTTTGGGAATAATCGTTATATGAGGCTCCTGTGCATGTTTGGGTATCTTACAATCAATTCCTAGGGAATTATAATATTGTAGAAGGGGTTCCAATATAGTATATCGAAATGTCTTATAGTATATTGCCCCAAATCCATCAGGACCTGGACTTTTTTTGTAGGTAAGTCCTGTATAGTTTTTAATAATTCCTCTTTCGTAAATGGGGAATCCAACCAATCAGCGTCTTGTTGTGATATTCGATTAATTTTGGAATTCCTAATGAACTGCTCTATACTCTCTGCCTCATTAGTAGCAAGGACATCTTTCTGAATATTATATAACTCCTGATAGTAGTTCTTGAAACATTCTGCTATTTTAGGTGAGGTGAAATGTGTTACATTCTTCTTATCTTTAATAGCTTGTACATGTGTAAGGGGTTGTACTGCCTTCAATTTGGATGCAAAGTATTTACTGCATTTATCGCCAAATTCGTATGTTTTATTTTTGACTTTCAGATACGTCTTATGCGAGTATTGGTCTAGAAGGGCCCTAAGTTGAAGTCTCTTTCCTTCTAGTTCATCCCAGGTAAGTAATGCTAATGATTCTTTGTGAAGACATTCTAATTTTTGAATTTCAGTGGTGAGAGTTTTCACCTTTGCTTCTCTTGCTTTTTTCTGATTTGAACACATGGAGATGAGAAAACCCCTCATTACACATTTGTGGGTTTCCCAGAGAATTCCAGGGTCAGTTCCGGGTGTATTATTTTCCTTAATAATCTGCTGTATATTCTGTTCTATTTGGGATCTATTGGATTCACTATGCAACATGAGATCATTCAGTCTCCAGTTATATAATGGTTTAGTGGAATGTGGTATACAGATTTCTAGCAAGACTGGAGCATGATCCGATAAGGTTGTCAGTCCAATATCTATTTTTTTTACTAAATGTAACCAATTCTGATTCATAAATAAATAATCAATCCTATTGTAACAGTTAAACTGTATGGCATAATGTGTATAGTCTTTTGTAGTGGGGTGATAACATCTCCATGTGTCCATTAGATGAAACCTCATTAATGCTTGTTTTACACGTTTCAGTTGTTTGTATGACAGACTCGTTTTTCCCTTTGAGGAGTCCAATACAGGGTTTAGCACCATATTCAAATCACCTCCCAAGAGAACCAAACCCCCGGCGAATGCTTCTAATTGTTGCAGAAAGTTAACAATAAAGGTAGATTGCCCTTTGTTGGGAGCGTAGATATTAGCTATAGTGATTAACGTATTACCTAGTTTACCCTTAATTACGATATATCTCCCTTCTGAATCTTTCATAGAATCCACATAAGAGAATGGTAAATTTTTGTGTATAATAATATCATGACTCCTGTAGCTTTTTTATCTTTGTTGTTACTAGCATATATATAATTATACTTTGACGTTGATATAACGGGCATGTTATTCTCCTTGAAGTGCGTCTCTTGGAGGAGAACAATTTTGGCACCTATTTTGTTGCATTCGCCTAGGATTTGCGCCCTCTTTTTTGGTTCATTTAACCCATTGACATTCAAGGAATAGATCTTACATTTATCTAATGCCATTTATAATATTCAGAACATGCTCGTTATTTCGTCTATTTACCTTAATGTGTCTCTTACATAATGCCACAGAAAATTGTTTGTGGGACCACATACTCTCCAGGTTAATAGTAAACAGTGTGGGAAGGAATATAAGAAAAGTGTGAAAAGAAAACAGATACATATAGTGTAACTTAACTTATCAAAAAAAAGGCCAAGCCAATAAAAGCTCAGGCGTATAGCCTAGAGGTTATTGGGCTAATATTGACCAAAAGGGTATTTGGGAGGTTCGTGTTCACCTACCGTGAAAGCTGGTCTATTGATACTGAATATACCTTTTAGACCTGAATGGGTGTTGGTAATGGGTAACACCTTAAGTATATAATATGAAAAGAAAAGAAAACATGGCTAATTAACTCAGATAAACCTAGTTATCTAGCATTAACATTCACACAACAACTGTTTAACTTAGAGAGAAAGCACTTAGTCAAACTGCATATAGCCTATATCAAAATGCAACATAGTCAAAATCAAAATAAACATCAGTCATTTATATTTCTTGCAGACAAGCTATGCTCACGTATTCCTCTATTTCTTGGGGTGCGTGGGGTACGACCCGGAGTGTCAACTTTGGACCATTCCCCTTGAAGCTGAAAGTCCATCTCCTGATCATCATCTCTTTCGTCGTCCCAACCTGGTAGAGGGATTTCTTCCAGATGCAGATTTTGGAAAAAGGCCTTCGTCTCATTTGGTGATCGAAGTACATGTTGGATCCCGTCTCTTCTTGCAATAAGACAAAATGGGTAACCCCACTTGTATAAAATCCCTTTTTCTCTCAGCCTGCTTGTATTGTTTCAATTGCTTCAATTCTTTCAATTGCTTTCGTCTAATTAGAGTCATTCGTGAAATGTCCTGAAAAAGATGTATGTTATTCTCCTCATAGGTTAGGTCGCTGACATCCTTCGCTTTTATGAGAATTTCTTCTTTTATTTTAAAGTCGTGAATGCAGCATAGTATGTCCCTTGGAGCATTTATCGGAGCACCTTTTGGCTTTGGGACTCTATGTTCTCTGTCAATTGCGATTTCAGTGCTGGGGTCTTTATTCAACACGCCGTTGAATATTTGTAGGAGTACAGTGTGTATATCCTCTGTTTTCACTGTTTCAGGGACTCCCCTGACCCTTATGTTATTGCGACGCCCTCTATTCTCTAAGTCATCCATATGTCGCTGCATCTCATCCATGCATCTCTGCTGAAATTTCAGCTTGGTTTTCAAAGACCTTTGGTTTTGCATGAGTGTGCCTTGGTTAGTCTCTATGTGGTCTGTTCTGGATGCTAAGGAGAGCATGTCCCTTTTAATATCTTGCAGCTCATCCTTAATGGAGGAAGTGACTTCCTGCAACATTTCTCTAATGTCAGACTTGGAAGGGAGTTTACTTAGGTAAGTGTGCAAGTCCGCTTGTTCCTCTCCTTCACTATCATTGTCTGATGTGTCTGGCTGCTGAATGTCTCTCTCCTCCTCGTGCTGCCGCGCAGCTAGCGGCGCCATTTTGTTTTGTAAGCGCTCAGCTTTTTTCTTTAAAAATAGCGGCGCTATGTCATTTTGGGGTAGCGATTTTTTGCTCACTGGGGTGCTCTCCCTATCGGGCTTCTGTTTATGCGTTTTCCCCATGTTTTGCGTGCAATTGCTCACCCATCCAGGTCTTGTCAGCACGGAGCTCTGTATCAAGCAGCCATCACGCAGTCAGGCAAGCCACGCCCCCTCAAGGTCAACCTTTTCATCTGAACATAACCGGACATATTTTCAGAAAGATGAAAACCCCTCCCATGCTTCTCCAGTTGCCCTTAGAGGGGTTCAAATGCCTTCGAGACTCAAAGATAGAAATAGGATCAGTGTATAGATTTCAGCAACCCTGTATTTTCTCACATTCTTATATCTGATATATCTGCCAGTAAAACCACTTCAGTGAGAGAATCCTACAACTTTACACTCTCACTGTAATAAACCCTTATTACAACTGATCATGAAACCTTCTTTCTTCTAACCTTAGAAGTATCATATAGTTTATTATGTATGTGCCCTTATATATTTATACATATTTATAATATCCCCCCTTAAAGGGGTGGTTGACCTTTCAGGTATCTTTTATTATGTTATAGAACGGCCAATTCTAAGCAACTTTTCAATTGGCTTTTATTATTTTTTTTTTATATAGTTTTATAGTTATTTGCCTTTTTCTTCTGACTATTTGCAGCTTTCAAATGGCCGTCGCTGACTCCCTTCTAAAAAACAAAGGCTCTGTAAGGCTACTAATGTAATGTTATTCTTAGTTTTTATTACTGATCCTTCTATTGAGACCCTCTCTTATTCATATTCCAGTCTCTTATTCAAATCAATGCATGGTTGCTAGGGTAATTTCAACTCTAGTTACCAGATTGGTTGAGATGCAAATTGAAGAGCTGCTAAATAAAAAGCTAAATAACTCAAAAACCACAAATAATTAAAAATGAAACTGAGAATTTCCATACTCTGTCCAGCTTAGTTGCCATTCTTTGGAGACTCTACAGCAAAGGACCCCAACCTTTTTTACCTGTGAGCAACATTCAGATATAAAAGGAGTCGGGAGCAATTCAAGCATGATAAAAGTTCCTGGGGGTGCCAAATATGTGCTGTGATTGGTCATTTGATAGCCCCTATGTGAACCGTCAACCTACAGGAGACTCTGTTTGGCAGTACATCTGGTTTTTATACAACCAAAACTTGCCTCCAAACCTGGAATTCAAAAACAAGCACCTGCTTTGAGGCCACTGGGAGCAACAGCCAATGGGTTTGGAAGCAACATGTTGCTCATGAGTTACTTGTCGGGGATCACTGCTTTACAGTATTTCAATAATATCCTCGAGGTGGAAATCAATCTTTAATCATTTTCAGGATACAATGTATTTGGGGTAAAAGATTGTCCATAACTACAAACCCATAGCAACCAAACAGCTGAACAGTAAATGTGACCTGCTGATTGTTGGCTATAGGTTACCAAATACCTAGCAAACTACATTTATTACATTACCCTTAAAGGGCACCTATCATGGCCAAAATCAAATATATAGTTTTTTGGGAAAAAAAACTGCAGGTATTACTTCGTCAAATGGATTCTTTCACTGAGGGAGTCCATACTGAGACTATAACAGAGACTATAACATGCAAATTTAAGGAGCATGCTCAGATTGTAGCATTGCCTTGAGTATTCTACCCAGAATGACTTGTTTTTTATAAACTCCTCCACTAGAAGTATCACGAGATTTCCCTATCTTATCCCCTGCTGGTGATGTTATTATGCAAATGAAGGGCACACACTAACTTCTAGAAGGTGTCAGCATTACTGAACAGCAGCTAGGTTTGGCTGATTTAAAAATAGCTTAAGCTGGCCATAGACGCAAAGATCCGATTCGTACGATTTTCAGATTGTGTGTGGAGTGTCCCGACATCTGTCATGCCGTGCCAATCGGTCGTTCAGTCAATCGGACAGGTTAGAAAATTTCTGTTGGCTTCCGATAATATCTTTATGTGTCTGACGATCTTCAGTGGGAGACTGTCTCCAGCTTTGTCAGACATAACTTTCATACGATTGCTGTCAGGGGCATAACATCGGCTGATCTGTTCTTTTTCTACTTTATTTGATCTGAAAGGTTAGTGGCAGGTTGGGAGATGGGGAAGTCTGATCGTTCGATCTTTGCATCTATGGCCAGCTTTAGAAGGGTTGATAAGCAACCAAGGAATTTCAACTGAGCATGTGTGAGCTACAGTTGGCTGGGAAGATATAGGTAGGAGGAGCCAGTGAAATCTAAGATGCCTGCCTCAGCTAGAACTGCAGTGGAGATAGGGGAGATCTTGCAGAAGGTATAGAGCAGGGGTCCCCAAACTTTTTTTACCCGTGAGCCACATTGAAATGTAAAAAGAGTTGGAGAGCAACACAAGCATAAAATAGTCCCTTGGGGTGCCAAATAAGGGCTGTGATTGGCTATTTGGTTGCCCCTATGTGGACTGGCAGGCTACAAGAGGCTTTACCTGGTACTATACTTAGTTTTTATGCAATTAAAACTTGCTTCCAAGCCTGGAATTCAAAAATAAGAATCTGCTTTGAGGACACAGAGAGCAACATCCAAGGGTTTGGAGAGCAACATGTTGCTCGCGAGCTACTGGTTGGGGATCACTGGTATAGAGAGAGGATGATTTACATTATACAAACAATTCTAACTATTTTAAAAATTGTATTTCTTGAACTTTCACATAGTGTATTTACTTAGTAAATGATTTTAGTTATGATTGGTGCCCTTTAAAGTACATATTCTCAACCAAAGCCTCTCCATTTTTTTTGCCATGCAACAATTTTTTTTCACCTATTCGAGTCTATGGGGTATATTTATCAAAGAGTGAAGTTAGAGATCACCCCAGTCATCTAGAGTGAAATTCCTCCACTCTCTTTGATAAATATACCCCTATGTGCGTCATTTTTCCGGAGAAATCCGGCCAAAAATTTTGCTCATCACTAGTCCGAATAATTATTCTTGACGCCAAGAGCAAAGTCAGACCTATAGATCAAAAGATCATTCTATGGATTAAGAATGCATTTCAATAGCCTTGTATCTTATCCTTTGCTAAAAAAATATCGAACACGTGCTTTGAACCTGTCTTATATACTGTATCTACCAATACAAACACTGCAGTAAGTGAATCAACA
Source organism: Xenopus laevis (assembly GCF_017654675.1). Classification (NCBI taxonomy): domain Eukaryota; kingdom Metazoa; phylum Chordata; class Amphibia; order Anura; family Pipidae; genus Xenopus; species Xenopus laevis. The sequence continues at coordinate 113,451,128 of NC_054387.1, read as the reverse complement.
ACTATACTGTACAAAAAACTTTTTTGGCACCTTAAGATACACTGCCACCTGTTTTTTCTATTCCCAATTAATGCCCATGCTTGCACTGAAAGGATCTACTGATGAATAGACCTTTTATTATATGAACTTGTAAATTCCTTTCCTTATAACCATGACGTTCCATTGTCTACATGAGCTTAATGTGGCCATAGACGCACAGATAATATTGCACGAAATGAATTTTCTTACGAGATTCCGTGTATGGTGGGAAAAGAGCCGACCGATATTTGGCAGAAGACTTCGATATTGGTTGGCTCGTCGATCGGGCTGGATGGAAAATTTTGATTGGGTGCCTTTGAAGGCAACCAAACATCAGCCATTGTTAAGATGGCCATAGACGTGCAGATATAATTGTACGAATCCTCGATTTGTACGATTTGCGGACTGTGTGTTAAGTGTCCCAACATTTTTCGTGCCATGGCCATCGGTTGGTCAGTCGATCAGACAGGTTAGAAAATTTCTGTCGGCTGCCAATAATATCTCTGCATGTATTGCCGATCTGACAATATCAGTTTTTGTCGGACACAAACTTTCGTATGATTGCTGTCAGGGCAGAACATCGTCTGATCTGTTTTTTAACTACTTTATTTGATCTGACTGGTTAGTGGTAGACCGGGAAATGGCAGAGAACAATCGTTAGTCCGATATTGCACGTAATCTGCACGTCTATGGCCACCTTTAGTGCTGAATCGTCAGATAGAGGTATAATTCTATTGTTTCAACCTGTATATCTGACGATTCAATGTCAAGGATTAGGTAGGGGGCGCTGTGGAGACTGATGGGGAAAGGGCGAGTTCTTGAGGCAGGAGCTGATTATTGAGCAATATATGGCTCCTGTGATTCCCTCGGTCAGCGCCGTACAGCGCAGGAGCTGTATGTGCCTTGGGAACACGTAAAGGGAAGGCAGGAACAGGTTGGTAAGGGTGAAGAGTCAGACTGGATCAGGTGCAGAGCAGAACAGGGCGGAGAGAGCGAAGATCAGGACTGGACTAGGCAGGAAGAAGAGGGCGATGACTCAGGACAGGAACAGACTGAATGGAGGAGGAGTGGAACAGGAACAGACTGGATGGGACAGGACGGTGCGGGCATAGATCAGATCAAACTGGGGATAGAGTGCAAAAAGAGACTAGAGCAGATAGCAGGAGAGGACTGGAGAGCAGGATAGCAGGAGAGGACTGGAGAGCAGGATAGCAGGAGAGGACTGGAGAGCAGGAGAGCAGGAGAGGACTGGAGAGCAGGATAGCAAGAGAGGACTGGAGAGCCGGATAACAAGAGAGGACTGGAAAAGGCAGGGCAAGATGCAGAGCGAGATGAGTGGGTACAAGGCAGGGTCAGGAAGCAAGAATAAGGAACAGGCGAGGCAAGGTCAGTACAAGGTGAAGTCAGGGAAAGGTACAGGGTAGAACAGGAAGCAGAAATCAGGAACAGTCAGGGGTCAGGTCAAGGTCAAGGCTGAAATAGGTTAAGGCAAGGTGAAAGGTAGAACTGGAGCAGAACTGGGAGGAAAAGACCTGACAGGAACAGAACAAGGAAGGATAAGGAGGAGAGGTTCAAGGTAGGACAGAACAAGGCAAGAAGGCAAAAACTGAAACCCTTAGCTAGGGACACTGCCACACTGCTAGTGTGGGAAACAATGCTCTGGCAAGGTGTGTTTGGAGGGCTGACCTTAAATAGGGCAGAGGCAGCCCTGATTGGCCTAATGCAACTAATCAAGCTGCAGCTGGGCTGGGGCTGCAGAAGCCAGGTAACATATAGTGAGCAACCCTTCAGGCTGCTCACCTGGCCAAATGGTTAAGGTATCGAGCCAGAAACCCAGCAATACCTGACATTCAGCTCTACATGTGTGTATTGAAATGAACGATCTTTCTTGGAAAGATCTTTTCCAAGAAAGATTGCATTTGTTACGTCTATGGCCACCTTTAGTCACTCTTCTTTTGACTCAGTAATATGCCTTTTAATCACTGAAGACCAAAACTGCAACGCATATTCTACCAGTGCTTTGTAAAGAGTAAGAATGACCCTCCCCTCCTTTTAATACAGGATAATACCATGCTGGGCCTTAGTTCTACTGACTGATATTGCTTTCTACAGAAAAGCTTATTATCTGCAAGTACCCCTGGGTACTTCTCCATCAAGGATACTTAGTGCTATTAAGAGTTTAAGCAGCTTGAATATTTTTAAATCTGAAATGCATAACCTTACATTTATCAACATTGAATCTCATCTCATCCTTGTGTGATCTTCTATAGCAAAGTTATGCTTGGCAACCAGTGAGTTAGACCATATGAAACATTTCATGTCTTTGACAAGGAATTATAGTCCCACTGAGTTTTGTTTAGTGATATTACATTATTTAATAGAGTAATATATTCCTGTCAGATGTTACTAACATATAATTGATATTCCTGGAAATTCCATAATGGAATGTGATTATATAAAGTACTGCATTATCTCTCTGTAGCGCTATTCTTACAAAGATAGAATCTGCCTTTGAACATAGTCTATCTTTTTTTTTTATTCTCATTCCTTGTATAAGGGGAAAAAAAAATTTGGGGGATGCTTAAATTAGAAACGAATCCCATAACAAAAGGCTTCTTCATTTTCATTCCATTCCATTACTGTCAAGTTCACCAAGGGAAAATACAGGAGGCAAGCAAAGAAAAAATGTTGAGAAATGATATTGCTTTTCTGTCAAAGAGCAATAGATTAAGAATCTTGTTAAAAATTCATCTAAAAAAGGCGAGGTAGATGGGGCATGTCCAAATGAATATTTATAAAGCACACAGCTTTTCCATGTCACTTATTAGAAGGTAGAGGAGCAAAATACATAGGTGTCTGAGGCAGCTACTAAAATGCAATGAATATACAGCGAAGAAATACAGGTGACTGGTGAGCTGTCAAGAAGGACTTTGAGATCATTTTATATGATTGGATGAGCTGAATCAACAATTGTAATATCAAATATTATAGAATATTCTGCTTCTCATCTTCAACATAATGTAAGTGTAACCATAGAAATCATTTACTAAAAATTGTATATTATTGTTAGTTACGGTTATTACTTACCTATTTACTAAGATTGATGTTCTAGAGTCACTAAAGATTCTATTCATGCCATTGTGCAGTTATCAAATAAGGTGAAATAATGTTGCCATGCTAAGGAGTCTAGAGGCCATTTATGTAGGTGTGGCAAAGAAATGAATTTGGACATGTAATTGTTCTAAATCCCTTTGTGTGTGTGTACATATATATATATATATATATATATATATATATATATATATATATATATATATATATATACAGGGGTGTAACTATAGAGGAAGCAGACCCTGCAGCTGCCCAGTAGGTATAGGGGCCCCACGAGGCCCTAATTCATATACAGTTTCAATAAATATTGGTAAAACAAGTCAACCTTTTGGGGGCCTGAAAAATAATTTGATGTTGGGCCCAGTAATGCAATCCATGCTGTAGTTAGATAGAAATCATTTGAAGAGGTCACACTCTCAGGTCTTAAAGTGAAAATAAAAAAGTTTATTACAATGGATGTCTAACCTTTCAAAATCCAATAGAAATGAATGAAGAGTGACAGAATTTCACTCCAGAGGACTGTGGTGATCTCTAACTTCACTCTTTAATAAATATACCCCATAGTCTTTGTTCCCAAAAGGATACTTTTTACCATAAATATAAATACAGGTGCATGTAGTCAATTCCCGGGAAAGTCCTTATTAAAACTCCAATTAGTCCTAATTTCTTTGCCAAAGGAGGGAAAAGAACACGTTTAACATAAACTCAATAAAAGAAAATCATATAAGAACAAACAACTTGTTGAAAAGAAACTTGAATAATGAATCCCTTCAGTGTCGGACTGGCCCTCCAGGATACCAGGAAAACTCCCCGTGGGCCAAGGTGTCAGTGGGCCCTCATGCTGTTAATCTTTTGGCCTATGTCATGGCCATTCCATATTTCTATGAAGCTAGATGGAATAATAGTTTATAGTATGTAAAGAATAGAGACTAGAAGAATAGAGATTGAGTGAGGAGAGGAAGAAAAATAATACTGAGTGGGCCCCTGGTCTAAGGTTTTTGGGTGGGCCCCTGGTGTCCCAGTCCGACACTGAATCCCTTTATAAAGACCCATGGGGAACAGGGTGTTCAACCTCTCTATCCATATGAGTTCTTTCTGCAATAACACCCTATCTGGATTGCCCACTAGTGATGGGCGAATCTGACCCGTTTCGCTTCACTGAAAATGTCGGAAATTCGCCAAAATGCATTGAAGTCTATGGGCGTCAACTTTTTTTTTAACGCGCAACATTTTTTCTCTCCCATTGGAGCCTATGGCCGTCATTTTCAATGTGAAACTTGTGAAAAATGTCGCTCATCATTGATCAGCTCTAGTGGGAAAGTTAACCACAGCTATCACAATGGTAATTTTGAGAATCATAAATAAGAGTCAATTGGTCTCACCCACTCATTGGCAAGCACAACAGCTTAGGTGCTGAAGCTCTTTGAGAAACTAGAGGTATCTATTTGGGAAGTTCATGTTGTGGACTGCTAGGGTTCCTCATGCCTAATAATTAGTGATCAGCGAAATTTTTCTCCAGCCATGGATTCACTGCGAAATTCCACATTTCGCCATCTGCAAATTTTTTCATGAAACTGCAGCTAAAATTCACAGTGGAAAGATTAGCCGAGACAAAAAAGTCACCATAAGAAAGAAAGCCTATTGACTTCAATGCATTAGGACAAAAAAAGTCTCCATAAGAAAATACGCCCATTGACTTTAATGCATTTGGACAAAAAAGTCATCATAAGAAAAAATGGCCATTGCCATTAAATTTTGCAATTTTTTCCACTGTTTTGCTCAATTTTCGCGAAATGGAACAGATTTCCTCATCACTACTTATAACCAAGTTTCAAATGCTGCAGCTTCTTATTGCATCTGAACAAAGTGAAAGTTGTGCACTTAAGTGATATGCCCCTAATAAATGAATATACATGTACAGGTATAGGATCTCTTATCCGGAAACCCGATATCTGGAAAGCTCCGAATTACGGAATGGCTGTCTCCCATAATCTCCATTTTATCCAAATAATCCACATTTTTAAAAATGATTTCCTTTTCTCTGTAATAGTAAAACAGTAGCTTGTACTTGATCCCAACTAAGATATAATTAATCCTTATTGGAAGGAAAACCAGCCTATTGGGTTTATATAATGTTTCAATTAATTTCTAGTAGACTTAAGGCATGAAGACCCAAATTACAGAAAGATCCGTTATCCAGAAAACCCCAGGTCCCGAGCATTCTGGAAAACAGGTCCCATACCTGTATATAGTTTTAAAACAAACACCATTAGAAACGCTCCATCCAACTGTAAAACCAAAATGTAACAGGGCACACCCTAACAGTTGACACAGTTGTTACTATCACCTTAATCTTGCCATTGTCCACATGCATATGATATTTGAGTAAAAAACCTGCATCAAATTGGTACTCTCTTTGCCCCGAGTATGATCCATGGACATGAATGATGCCAAGACAATGCAACTCTCAGTATTATCCTCTGCAAACACAATGAACCATGAAGAAGGTGTTTAACAATCTAGATACACCATATGGCTTTCAGCTACAATGGTATTTGCCAAAATAAATAATTAAATGAAAGATCATTTTATAGTGTGGGTATTCGTTGATTGCATCACATATGGTGTTGTCAGATACGATGTGACCACCGGTGCAAGAAGTAGGGAAATGCAACTTAATATCTATTATTATTATCCATAAGGATCCATATGGTGCTGTCAGGAACAATTGTAACCCCAAGGCAAGACACGCTGTTCATTACCTACTCAGGGGCTATTAATATGTTAAGCCAGCTCCAATACAATGTTTCATTACAGTAATTTAACAGACAAAGATAACAGCACAACATGCCGATTCATAACCCTCCTTTATCAAAATGCAAAGCAGTACTTTGAAGGGCATGTAAAGGCAAAAAAATAAAATCCCATTTTTACTTTCTTTAATGAAAAAGAAACCTATCTCCAATATACTATAATTAAAAAATATGTACCGTTTTTATAAGAAACCTGACTGTATGCAGTGAAATTCTTCCTTCATTTACTGCTGTGGAAAGGAATTGTCAGATGGTCCCTAACTGCTGAGCAGGGAAACAATCATACTTATGAACAGCAGGGGGAGCCCCCGCCTTACTTCCCAGCCATGCAGAACTCAAGCAGCTTTGTTTATGACGATCCCTAAGTAGCCCAGACCACATGTATGAGCATGTGCACAGTCTTTTTTTTTTAAACTTCTTTTTATTAAGATTTTTTCATTTCATTGCATACAAAAAGAAAGAAAAGCATTCCACCCACACCCCACCCTCCCACACAGAAAATAATAAAAAAAAAAAGAGAAAGAAAGAAAGAAAGAAAAAGAGAAAAGGGGAGCGGGAAGGGATAACCTTTCTGCTACATTCTAAAGTGTAGTCGTAGTACTGTTTGTTCCCTTGTTTAGTAGCCAAAGTGACCAAATTCCCAAAAATTTATCAATACACCCCCTGGAATAGTATGCTGCTTTATATTTGGGCATTGCTATATTTACCAATTCTTTCCAGGCATCCAGTGTGGGAGCCTCATGTCTATTCCACTGGATAATAATTAACTTCTTTGCATAATAAAATAGTATCTGGATTAGCGTTCTCTTTTCTTTTAAATCTGTCACATTGTTTACACACCCCAGAAGTGCTATAAGTGGGTCCTGATGTATAGTACAAGCGACCAAATTGGATACAAATTCAAAAATCTGTTTCCAATAGATCACCAATTTAGGACAGTTCCACACCATATGTATCCATGAACCGGGATGGCCACATCTCCTTGTACATAAACCATTTCTAGATGGTGCTATACTGTGCAATCGTTTTGGTGTTAGATACGATCTATGTATAAATTTAACCTGAATTAATTTATCTCTTGTCGCTATACAAGGGGTTAAAAGATTTTTCATAATCATTTCCCATTTATCCAGGTCCAGTTCACCTACATCCTTTACCCATTTAAAATAGGACTTGAGCGTTATCCTGTCTTCCCTAATTTGGAGAGTATCATATATAATAGCCAATGTTTTTTTTACTTCTTGTAAAAAACTACTCTCCATTGTTGTGGTCTGTATTAAGACCTTCTGAATATTAAATTGTGCGTGGGCGGCATGCCTTATTTGCATGCACCGAAACATAGTTAAATGTTTAGATACATATTTTGCCCGTAACTGCTCAATCTTTAATAGCTGGCCATCCTGGAATATATCTTTTACATACTTTATTCCTGCTTGCACCCATATGTGGTAGTCAAGTAGGCCTAACAAATGTGGAAAACAATTATATCTCCAAAGTGGAGCATGCGGTGATACTAACACTTGTCCATTTGGAGATAGACGCCTTTGGGCTACCCTCCACGCTCTGATTGTTGTTAGCATAGAGTAGGAAATTCCTTGATGTAACTCGCCTCCCCTATATACTAGCAATCTTAATGCCTCCCTTGAGCCCAGGATGTTAGCCTCCAAAGTAACCGCAGCATTATTTTGATCTGATTCGAACCACCAGCGCACTGTAACTAATACAGCAGCTAGAAAGTATTGATATAAGTTTGGGAGAGCAAGACCCCCTGCTGTAGTTGATCTTTGCAAGACCTTCTTATTAATCCTCGGGGTTTTCTTGGCCCATATAAAAGACAAAATCATCGAGTCTATAGACTTAAAGAAAGTTTTTGGTAGCCAAACAGGAGAATTCCTAAAAACATAAAGAAATTTTGGCAAGAATTTCATTTTAACCAAATTTATTCTTCCATATAACGACAAGGGGAGTGTTGCCCATTGTTTAAATTTGATCTCCATATCTGTAACAATTGGGTCAATATTTAGCATTCGATATTGATTCCAGTCATGAGTAACTTGTATCCCCATGTATGTAAATTTATTGACCCATTGTAAAGGTGAAAGCTCCGTTAATAGATTTTTAGCCTGTTGATCCAGTGCAAATAAAGTCGATTTGTTCCAATTAACTTGTAGACCCGAGAATTTGCCATACAACGTAATTGTTTGTAAAAGAGAGTCTAAAGACTGAGCTGGATTGTCAAGATACACTAGCATGTCATCTGCAAACAATGAAAGTTTTTCCGTTAAATTCCCTCTCAGGAAGCCTCCAATCTCTCGTGTATTGCGAATTATTTCTGCTAAAGGTTCTATCGCTAAACAGAATAAAAGAGGAGAAAGAGGGCAGCCCTGTCTTGTACCCCTCTTTAATTGAAACCTCGCAGAAAGCATATTGTTTGCTCTGATTTGGGCAGTCGGACAATGATACAGCGCTTTAATCCAGCTAAGATATCTGGGTCCAATTCCAAATTTGGTCAATGTCTGCCACAGAAAGGCCCACTCGACTGAATCAAAGGCCTTCTCCGCATCAAGCACGGCTATTGCACGAGTCCCACTATTATCATGCTGGATTTGTAGGTGAGTATAAAGCCTCCTAATGTTAATATCTGTAGCCCTGTTCGATATAAACCCAGATTGATCAGTGTGTATCAAATCTTTCATGTATGGCTTAAGCCTATTTGCCAAAATCTTAGCCAAAATTTTTGCATCAGAATTAATTAGAGAAATTGGGCGAAAAGAGGAGCATTGCAACTGGTCCTTATCTTTCTTTGGAAGAACTATAATATAAGCTTGCGACATAGATTCAGGGACATACCCTCTCTCCGTTATTTTATTAAATAAATCTGTTAGGGGCTTGCCTATTAATTTTTAACATTTGGGTTGCAACTCAGTAAAAGCATTCGGTAAAAGCAAAATTTGTATCAACATTAATTATTAGTGATGGGTGAATTCAGCAGATACAAATTTGCAGTGAATTACCACATTTCGTCGGCAGCAAATCAATTCACAAAAATTCAGTGGTGAAAAATCCATTGCATCAAAATTCACACGCGTATCAAAATTGTTGCTCGTCAAAATTATACGGATGACCATTGGCTTTAATGCATTTGGACAAAATATTCACGCAAATAAAAATTGTCACTCGCTTTAAAATTGACGCACAAAATTATTTTGACGCACATTGACTTCCTGCTTTTCACAAATTTTTTGCCATTTCGTGAAACGGGACAGATTTGCCCATCACTGTTAATAATAGTATTAGTATTTCAGGCCCCAATCCACATAAATCATTACTCTGCACTAGAATTTTGCCATGTGATTTGTTTCACAGGATAAAAAAATTTATTTTTTTCCTGTGCAAAAAAAATGCAAGTTTTTTCCAGCAAAACAAAATTCTAGAGTAGATTTGTTACAAAGATCGGGTTGTGGAATTTTCCATTCATTTTATTTCACTAGAGAAAAAAGTGAAATACAAAGTTTTTTGTGCCAGAAAAGTTGCCAATAGTATTAGAATTTCTCTGTGCATTTTTTTTTTCATCTGGAAAAAATGTGTGAAGAAAATTTCCATTGACTCCAATCATTTGACATGAGAAACCCCCCCCCACAAAAAACAACCACCCATTGACGCCAATGCATTTGATGTCATACAAATGCTGTAACCAAAAAAAAATTTGTATAGAAGTGCACTTTAAGAGGCATATTTATCAAGGGTCAAATTTAGAATTTATGGGAGTTTATAAAAACACCTGACGAAGGGATGTGCCCCCGAAACGTTGTGCATCATTTGACGTAATAAACACGCAAGGGGTTTACCCCATTTTGCTTATGTTCCTGTGTGCCGGTTCCTCCTTTCGTTTCGTTCCATTGGATTTCGGGGAGTGACGTCTCCCTAGAGGACAGTGCACCAGGCAATCGAATAAAGGAAGGCTAGTGTGTGCGTTCACACTGTTTCTACAAATAAGTTTATAAAAATTCCCATAAACTCCCATAAAGTCAGAATTTGATAAAAAAAAAAAATCGAAATTTATTTTCAAAAAACCCTGAATTTTTTAAATTTGAGGGAATAGGATCGACCTGCAAACTCGAATCAAATTCGAATCAACTTCAATCAAATTCGATTTGAGTGTTTTTTTTTTTAAATTTGATTTGCAAAAGTCCACCAAACGAGTCCAAATCGATTGTAGGAGGCTCCTCATCGGCTAAAACACCAATTCGGACTATTCCTTAGTCGAATTAAACTAAAATAAACTCAAAATTCGAATTTTAAAAAATTCTAATAAATATTTTGGTTTTAGTTGTTATTTTATATAACACAATTTCTATACATAGAGAGCATGTACTCATATGGGAAGATTTTCTTGGTAAATGTTGGAACATTGGGAGTGGGATTCAGCTACAAGAGCATTTTCTTTGCAACCTTAAAAGCTAAACACATCTGTCAGACAGCAAGATGGTGAATCATGATTCATTATTCTTCAAGCACATATGTTTTTAGGAGGGAGATACTTTATAAGGTTGACAGGAACCTATATTGTGTATAATATGTGGGGACTCAAACAGGTAATTTCAAGCCTATGTTTTTTTAAAGCAGGGTTTTCTGCAATTTCTTTAATTTTTTTTTTTAATTTGGACTAGCATTAACTAAACTATACTTTATAATGTGATTGAGTTGATAAGACACTAGTGGTTGTTTATGAAATTATGAAATCATAAGAAAACTTGATAACAAAATAGGCCAATACTCCATCACCATTTTGGCTAAGCGCTATTTGTTTTCTGGTGCACAAATCAGAAATGTGCCACCTAAACAGAGACTGGTGTGTAATTCGCCGGACATAAATTGAATGCACATCACACATAATTAATTTGCAATGAATCTTTATATCTGCACAGAGACCAGCACAATCTGCAGTGCAGATCTTAATTAGATGCTAAAACAGGATTTGGATTCAGTTTGTGTTTAATGGCAAACCTTTATGGCTTTCAGTTTAAAACATGGCAAGTAATATTATCCAATTAAGTTACCAAAAGCTTCCCATCAGAAACAAGCTTTAATAAGTCTGGTACAAGTTAGAAATGAAAGGACAGTTCTGATTGATTTCTAGGAGCTACATTGCTGAACTACAGTCAGCAATATCCCATTACTATGAACAGTAGGAGGAGTTGCATTGGGATTATGGGATCCGTTATCCGCAAAGTTGCTATCCAGAAAGCTCTGAATTACGCAACGGCCGTCTCCCATAGAGGCCAATTTAAAGAAGGTTGAATTTTAGTGGTACAGTTATCCAGAATGTTTTGGACCTGGGGGTTTCAGGATAATAGATCTACCCGTAATTTGGATCTTTATGCCTTAAGTCTACTAGAAAGTCATGTAAACATTAAATAAACCCAATAGTCTGGTTTTGCTTCCAATAAGGATTTATTATATCTCAGTTTGGATCAGTTACAAGGTACTGTTTTATTATTACGGAGAAAAAGGAAATTCAATTTAAAAACTTGAATTATTTGGATAAAATTAAGTCCATAGGAGGTGGCCTTTCTGTAATTTGGAAACAGGTTTCTGGATAATGAATTCTTTACCTGTATTACAGCTTTTTGAAACCACAATAAAACTCTGTTTCTCTAAAATCACAACTGCTTTTAGTTTTTCAGAAAATTATTAACAAAACACAATTTTTTAGAGAAAAATATGATTTGTGAAGGAAAAAATCAAAATTTTATTAAATTGGCCTCATAGACTCCATTTTACTGACATTTTTAAAAATTATTTCATTTTTCTCTGTAATATTAAAACAGTAGAGCTTGTACTTGATGCAAACTAAGAGATAATTTATCCTCGTTGGAAGCAAAACTAGCCTATTGGGTTTATTTAATGTTTACATGATTTTCTAGTAGACTTAAGGTATGAGGATCCAACTTACAGAAAGATCGAGGTCCAGAACATTCTGGATAACTGGTCCCATACTTGTAGTAAGAGAGGGGTGAATAAAGCTATTAGTGCAATGAAAGGAAGCAAACGCCTCTTTAACTGCTGAAAGACAAGGAAGGTCCCATTAAAGTAGGGCCATTTGATTGAAAGCAAAAACATCACTGAAATAAACACATTAAAATCATCTGAAATTAATTGTATGGAGTTTGGGGGAAAATATACTGTATACTGTGCGTTGAGATTGAAATAATTAAAGGAGACTTTTCAGAAGGGTTTTTGATGTGACAGTTACAGTACATACGCGCATCTCAGCAACATGTACACTTTGAGTCGGGAAGTGTTTCATCCTGAGGGATCAGAGAACAGGCTCGCGGCTTTGCTTTCGATTGCTGAGAATTAGAGCAGTTCTGTTCAGTTTACACGGAGCTTAAATAACACTTAGTAATGTCAGATAACACTGTCAACACATTTTCCATGGAATCCAACATAAAAACTGAAATATGGTGGTGGCGTCGTTTGTTGCAAGTATTTCAGGAGTCTGGCACAAGCCCTGCTCATGACCATGGTTTGACCGTATGTTATTCTCTAGGAATGGTTTTTTGAATGGATGTACAAATATTCAGCCATATTTCCCAAAGTTTGGACAGCAGCACACACTCTAAGCAAAGTAAAGAAATACTCTTTATTGGCTCCACAGGCAAGACGATCAAGACCTGATGCATTTCAGGCTGACAATAGTCCTCTGCTAGACCAAAACACTTTGAAACACAGTGCCTATGTTTTTTTTATAATATATAACATCTATCTTATTTATCCCATGCTGACTCAAGTTCTCTCCTGGAAAATAATCATGAATATGTATTCCTTTGTTTATATAGAAATAACATCTTACACAGCATGTCCCCGTGCCAGTGGAGTTTGCTATCTAATTTCCTTACTATAGACAAAGACACAAGGGTCAGTTTCATGAGTAGACAATTAACCTACCATTATGTTCTTGGACTAAGGGAAAACATCAGAACACTGGCATGAAACTGAAGCAAATACAGAGGCTCATGTGCAGTAACCCATAGCAATAAATGTGTTATTAGCTTTGATCGGTGCACTGCAGGCTGAATAAAGAATCAGGGATTCGTTGCTATGAGGTTCTGCACTTGGGCAAATAGACTTGGGAGGGTATTTATTAAAGTCCAAATGCAAAAAAACTCAAAATATTAGAGGTTTTTTTTACTATATAATCCGAATTTTCAGTGGAATAAAAATGTATTTTTAAAAAAATTTATTATTTATACCCCGAGGATGGAAAAAGTCAGAATCAGAAAATCCTCCATCTCAGACCTGCCGAGGTTGTATATCAATGTCAATGTGAGTCAATGTAAGTCCCTATCCTATTTGGAAGTTTCTGTGATCTGCGCTGGAATTATGTAATGAATCTAAGAATAGGGTCTCTAAATAGTAAGTGATTACTCACCACACAGAGGAAGAGGCCCAGGTGCACCGCCCTGAGCCCTCAGCACGGGGGGTGGACAAACCGAAAATTCTTTGGAGCAGGAACTCAAAAAGGCAATCCAGGCAATTAATTCAAAGTCAAAAAGCAGTTTATTGTGTTCGCAGCCTTATGGGGCAAATTCACTAAGATTCGTAGTTGCGCCAGCGTCCGCTTCGCCGCACTTTGCCGCACTTCGCCAGGCGTATTTTCATCAGTGCTACGCAAATTCACTAAAATCCGAAGTTGCGCTCAGGGGAAGCGTAAGGTTGAGAAGTTGCACTAGCGTTAATTCGCCAAGCAAAGCGAAAGCGTTTTTTGGGACTTAGAAAATTTTTTAACTGTTCTTGAAGCAATCCCTATCTACTCTATTGCACTTCGCCTGGTCTGAGGTGGCGAAGGAAGTCTGGCGTAAAAGGTAGCGTTCAGAAAAATGCGTGCATCAGTGAATTTGCTTAGTTACGTCCGTTGGGCAAATTCGCCAGGCGTAACAGTGCGAAGTAACACTAGCGAATTTACGCCAGTGTCCGTTAGTGAATCAGCGAATTAACGAAAATGTGCTACGCTAGCGAATTAACGCTAGCGAATTAACGCTAGCGAATTAACGCTAGCGAATTAACGCTAGCGAATTAACGCTAGCGAATTAACGCTAGCCTTAGGCGCTTCATCCTTTAGAGAATTTGCCCCTATGTGTTTTGTGTTTCAAACACTTAGGGGCATATTTATCAAGGGTCAAATTTCGAATTGAAAAAAAACATCAAAATTCAAAAAGACCAACCGAAATTAAGTCAAAGTTTTTTTTGGTCAAAAAGGTCAGTTTGCGATCGAATAGGTCCATATTCAGCCAAATTAGGATTGTACGAATCAAAGTAATATCATATTCGATCGTATTTGATTCGAAGTTTTTCCCGAAAAAAATGTTGATTTTTCAAAGTCGCCCAATTGACTCCAAATAGGTTCCAGAAGGTCCCCCATAGGCTAAAATAACAATTCGGCAGGTTTTAGATGGCGAATGGTCGAAGTCAAATTTTTAAAGAGACATTACATTATAAATTTCTATACTCGAATTTTTGAATTTTTTTTCAAATTCGAATTGAATTTGGATTATTCCCTAATCGAAGTACACAAAAAATAGCTCGAAATTCGATTTTTTCTTTCAAAAATTCACCTCGACCATTGATAAATCTGCCCCTTAATCATAGGCTTTACAGAGCCATACCTCAAGTATTTAAACAAAAGTGCACCAATCAGAGCAATACATCAGTTAACAAATCAACCAATTATAAGCCTTAACCAAGTGCACCAATCCCTATTCACAGTTTTGGTGGGTGTGATTGATGATTACACCCGTCTCTTTTTTGGTGCCATATTGGTGCACCTTAACTGAATTTAAAGTGACACAGTGCCATTTTTGTCCATCCAAAGTGCAATTTCGTAATGGTAATTGTCAATAATAGTAATAGTCAATGGTAATTGTTTTGCACGACAATCTGAAAAAGTTGCAGTTTTCATTTAAAAATCCGAAAAAGTCTTGGTTTTTCCAAATCCGTTTTTTTTAATTGTTTTTTTTTCATGATAAATAAGGGCAATTTGGGGATTCTAGTTTGGTATGACTTTTTTTTAGTTTAGACAAAAAAACCCTAAATAAACCCAATAGCATTGTTTTGCCACCAATATGGATTCATTGACTCTTAGCTACCATCAAGTACAAGGTGCTGTATTATTATTACACAGAAAAAGGAAATTATGATTATGGAGTCTTTAGGAAATTGCCTTCCCATAATTTGTAGTTTTCTGGATAACAGGTTTCTAGATAACAGATCTCATACCTGTATGCTGAAAAAGCCATCTAAAGGTTGATGTTTTTGCTATAGTTTACATATTAAAAATGACATGGGTGCCAGATGACCAGCGAAGAACATGTTAAATCCCAACTTTGTGTCACAGCTGAAATCTCTCCTTCTCCATTTCAAAGTTTCACAAGTTTTATTTTGTAATTAAATTCTCCTGGCCTTTGAGGGGATAGCTTTTGAGCTGCTGTTATTGTTTTCATTTGCTATGTTTAGGTTGAGCAGCAGATGTCTTGGTTGGACACATTTCCCTTTGGATCAAGAGTGGCTTTCATGACATGGGAAGATTTAATTATGATTCCTATATACTCTACCCAGGAGATTTACTTTTCCACCAGAATGGGTCATTTCAAGCTTGAATACTAGGTTAACCAGATAGTGACTTTATCAGGGAAATAGAGGTACAGGTGTTCCATATGACTGTTCCCATCACATCAGGTCTATTACAGTGGAGATGTTTTGAATTAAATAAAGCATTAATAACTACGGAAGCCAGACTCAGCCTGGAATGTTTTTGCAAATACATAGAACATGTCTAAAATGTATTAACAAAAAAATAAATGGGAAGAGGGCAACTTGTTCTCTCTGTCAACGGAAAAAAAAAAAAAAATTACTAATTTATGCTTTTGATTCAATAAAGGTATGTGCACAATTACCTGGAATACTGTTACCCAGAAAGCTCAGAATTAAGGAAAGGCTCCTATAGCCTCCATTTTAATCAAATTAAATTTTTTAAAAATGATTTCCTTTTTCTCTGTAATAGGGATGGGTGAATTTTTTCGCCTTGTTTCGCCATGGAAATGACGGGCATAAACTTGTATGGCATTGTGCGTCAAAAAAATTTAGACTTTAATGGCCATCTGTGACAATCCGCCGGCAGCGAATTTTTGGCGACGATTAAATGGGTCAAATTCGCCCATCCCTACTCTGTAATAATAAAACAATATCTTGCCCTTGATCACAGCTAAATATATAATTAATCCTTATTGGAGGCAAAGTAATCCTTTTGGGTTTATTTAGGGGCACATTTACTATGGGTCACATATCAAGGGTTAATTAACCCTCGATATTCGACCATCAAAGTAAAATCTTTCGACTTCGAATATCGAAGTCCAAGGATTTACCGCATTTTGTTCGATCGAACAATCGCAGGAAAAATCGAACGATTCGAAGGATTTTAATCCATCGTTCAAACGATATTCCTTCGATCAGAAATTACTTAGAAAGCCTATGGGGAAGGTCCCCATAGGCTAACATTGGTGCTCGGTAGGTTTTAGCTCGTGAAGTAGCTAGTCAAAGTTTTTTTTAAAGAGACAGTACTTCGACTATCGAATGGTCGAACAGTCAAATGATTTTTAGTTTGAATCATTCGAAGTCGTAGTTAAAGGTCGAAGTAGCCAATTCGAAGGTTGAAGTAGCCAATTCGATGGTCGAAGTAGCCAAAAAAAACCTTTGCAATTCGAAGTATTTTTCATTCTAATCCTTCACTCGAGCTAAGTAAATGTGCCCCTTAAAGTTTAAATAATTTTCTCGTAGTCTTAAGGTATGAAGATTCAAATAACGGAAAGATCGCTTATCTGGAAAGCCCCAGGTCCCAAGCACTCTGGATAACAGGTCCCATACCTATAATACTGTATACTACTAGGCTAGTCTAAGCACTCTCATGCAGGGTCTACTTCACTACTGCAGCTATTTTAATGTTTTTAGCTATCCTATAAAAAAGGTAATAAAAAAAGGGACAAAAAAAATTGTAAGTATATTATTTTCCAAACTCTCACTATTGTAATGTCAGTTTTTTTACATTACATACACTGGAATGTTCAATCACAGAGGGCTGTATCAAGATACCTTTGTTTATTATGCAATGCAGAACATCCATATCTTATTTCCTTTAGAAAAAAGTGAAATAAAAAAAAAATCTTTGAATGGCATAATGTATAAAAAGAACTTATAGATCCAACGTAGGTCAGAGTAGCTAGAAGTAAAACCTTACTGATATTCCATCATATGAACAGACATATTCAACAAATTTTTTGTGAATAGTAAAATAACAATGGTTCCTTCTCTCTTTTCTTCTGTCCCAGAAAAAGTACTTCATCCTCCCTTAGAAGATAATGTGTTTTTGGCAGGAAGGAGCTTGTGTACATGTTTAAGGGATATTTTGGTTTAAGAGCATGTCTGAGATCTAATTAAAGGTAGTTGTACAGATGTTAAAGTGGAGCTACAAAGTTTCGTAAAAGTTTTGGCCTACTAATATTAATTTCAATCAAACCAACATTATTAAAGGGTGTACAGATCTACTTACTAATCTTCATCTAATTGGTTGATATTGTCAATTTCTTTGTTAATGATTAATTATTCTTACTGAAGCTCAAAAAACCATGCCCAGATAACATGTGAACTCAAGCTGCACAAAGAATTCAACTAGAAATTCTACACCTTGAGGTTCTGTACCAGCCCAATGCAACCACCTCCCTTTAGCACGGAAGATCTGGGACTTTCAAATATGCCCCAGTAGCTCCCCATCTTCTTTTCTGCTGATTTACAGCACATTGTGGGAGCTGCTGTTAGTTAGCTGACCAATTAACAAGATGCAGTACGTACCATGGATAAAATTTGCTAAACTGTGAAAATTTGTGAGATGCATTCAAGTAAATGGCTGTTTTTTTTAGCCCAAACTGCACGTCAATAAATGTTTTTTTTCACGTATGGTAAAAATTTTCCAGCAAAATGTTGTTGTGGTTTGGCCAAAAAATTGGCACAAAAATGAGCTAATAATGACTATTTATAAAATATAAATATCACAGCATAAAGCTGACTAGCTATTGATTTAGGAGCCGATTCACTAAGGGTCGAATATCGAGGGTTAATTAACCCTCGATAATCGACTAGTAATTAAAATCCTTCGACTTCGAATATCGAAGTCGAAGGATTTAGCGCAGATAGTTCGATCGAACGATTCGAAGGATTTTAATCCAACGATCGAAGGAATATCTTTCGATCAAAAAAGTTAGCCAAGCCTATGGGGACCTTCCCCATAGGCTAACATTGACTTCAGTAGCTTTTAGATGGTGAACTAGGGGGTCGAAGTTTTTTTTAAAGAGACAGTACTTCGACTATCGAATGGTGGAATAGTCGAACGATTTTTAGTTTGAATCCTTCGATTCGAAGTCGTAGTCGTAGCCGAAGGTCGAAGTAGCCCATTCGATGGTCGAAGTAGCCCAAAAAAATACTTCTAAATTCGAAGTTTTTTACCTTCGAATCCTTCACTCGAAGTTAGTGAATCGGCCCCTTAGATTCAAATTGTAATTATATATATATATATATATATATATATATATATATATTCCACTGAAAAAAGGTGCACACCAGGATTTTTCAATTAAAACTTTATGTTTATTAAATAAGTTTAAAACAGGAACTGGCCAACGTTTCGGTCTTTCTCTAAGACCTTTATATTTAAATATATATATATATATATATATATATATATATATATATATATATATATATATATATAAGATTTATATTATAATCACCTCTGTTATTTATGACCGATGTAATTTCACATTATGCTGATGTTTTAAGAATTTCTGAAGACCCATAAGTTTTGTTTGTCCACAGCAGCCCAGAGCACATTGAGCACGTGCATTGCCACTGAGAATCAAAAGATTTCAGCTTGATTACCAGATCATTACTGTTCTAGGGTTCCTAAATCTCTGGGATGGTGCAGTAAGTTTTCTAGTCATATTACATCTCAAACAGTATCCCACCTGCATGGACAACTGAAGTAAAAAATGAGATGGAGAAATATTTATGTAGGGATGCCTTATAAAATAAGTAGGGGTATAGTGAAAAAGAATGCATATAGGTCAGTTCTAGCTCTTTATAGTTCAGTGAATCCTGACCTAAATATAAACACATTAAATGGCTTCAGAGTTTGAAAAATGTAATGCACAAAGTATTTTCCCAAAACACCATGGGGCACATTTACTTAGCTCGAGTGAAGGAATAGAATAAAAAATACTTTGAATGTTTTTTTGGCTACTTCGACCATCGAATTGGCTACTTCCACCTTCGACTATGACTTCGAATCGAACGATTCGAACTAAAAATCGTTTGAATATTCGACCATTCAATAGTCGAAGTACTGTCTCTTTAAAAAAAACTTCGACCCCCTCCTTCGCCACCTAAAACCTATCGAGGTGCAATGTTAGCCTATGGGGAAGGTCCCCATAGGCTTTCTAACAATTTTTTGGTCGACGAAAAATCATTCGATCGATGGATTAAAATCCTTCGAATCGAACGATTCGAAGGATTTAATCGTTCGATCGTGCGATATTTCGTTTGATTGAACTATTTGTGGTACATCTTTCGACTTTGATCTTCGAAGGATTTACATTCACCAGTCGAATATCGAGGGTTAATTAACCCTCGATATTCGACCATATGTAAATCTGCCCCCATGTGTATAGTCATTAATGTTTTGCTCAGTGAATATTGTGCAAGAATATAAAAATCGACCTAATCGACCTAATCCCAGGGATAAATAAGCCTAATTAGTTTTATGTGCACATTAATTAATTTCTATAAGTCATTTGCCATGTTATTTGATTACTCTCTGCATAGGAGGCCACTATGCTAAAGGCTTATAAATGATATATGTTGGGTCTCTCAGGATTTGACACCTTGAATCCAATTTGCAAAGAAGCTTCAGGAACATCATTTGCGTCTATGGGTGCCAATACTTTCTCATGTCATATTTTACTGACTACATAATCATATTGTCCTTTTTTCTTTCCATTCTGATTCTATGCATCCTGATACCTGCTCAAGATCATAAACCCCTAGGCCATTTATAGACGCAACACAAATCTATATTTTTCATGTTCCATGACCTCTTTATAAGTCCCTGCTGGTAATGCCTGATCTTTGCAGTGCAGCTTTGGGCTCCAGTCCATAAGAAGGATATAAATGAGCTGGAGAGAGTGCAACTAAACTGGTTAAAGGCATGGAAGATATAAAATGATGAAGGTAGACTGTCGAGGTTGGGGTTGTTTTCTCTGGAAAAAAGACACTTTCAAGAGGACATTATTACACTTAACAAGTATATTAGAGGGCATTATAAATAGACGGGGGTCCCCCATATTTTCCCATAAAAGGGATCAACACACCAGAGGCCACCCCTTTGGACTAGTGGAAAAGAACTTTCATTTGAAGCCATTTAGGTGGTTCTTTATAGTGAGGACAGTGAGGTTGGGGAATGCCCTGCCAGATGATGTTGGGATTGCTGATTCTATTAATACCTTTAAAGGAGAAGGAAAGGTTAAAACTAAGTAAGCCTTATCAGAAAGGTCCATCTAAACATACCAGTAGACCCCAAAAGTAGTGCTGCTCTGTGTCCTCCGTCAAAAGAAACACTGCATTTCTTTCCTTCTATTGTGTACACATGGGCTTCTGAATCAGACTTCCTGTTTTCAGCTTAAACCTCATTGCCCTGGTCAAGAGCATGCTCAGTTTGCTCCTCTTTCCCCGCTCCCTCCCTTCTCTACTATAATCTGAGCCCAGAGAAGGGAGAGACTCAGGCAGGAAGTGATGTCACACCATGTTAATATTGCTGCTCCTATCCTAAACAAACAGAGAGTTTCTAGAGCTTTTTACTCAGGTATGGTAAAACATTCTACAGAATAAATATAGCATTCTAGCTTGCACTATTGCAGCTAATCTATTGGCAATAAAATGCTTCCTTAGCTTTCCTTCTCCTTTAAGAGTGGCTTGGATGATTTATTGGTTATTGTGAATCTACAATTAGGATAGATATTGGAATATATAGTTTATGTGAGTGTATGAAGGGATCTGTATGAATGCGTGGGTGGATGCACTCTGAGTTTCATTTGGAGGGGTTGAACTTGATTGATTTTGCTTTTTTTTCAACCCAACTTAACTATGTAATTATCACCCTTTACACCCAATGGCAGCATCAGTAAGCTTACTAAGTGCAGATAGCCATGCAAATAAAGCCTATACTGTATATTCAGGAGCAAGTCCTGATCTACACTGCAGCCCTAGAAGGGTAATCCTTTTATTACTGCCTGGTTGGCCCAAAGCAAAGAATAGAAGGAAGGGAGGAATCGTGACATCCAATAAAGATATGATGGTTACTGTATAGATTATTCTCGGGATCTACCATAGGTTGGCTGTTACAACAATGTAACATGTTATGAGAAAAGGAAGTAGTCTAGCCAAATTACTGTGTTAGAGCAAACCTTTCTCAAACTCTAAAATTCTTCAACTGCTCCACCTGCTACTTACTGCATTTTTTGGCAAAGGAATAAGGTACCACCGGGAGTTCTGCATAGATTTGATATTTCCTGTTGCTCTTCATAAAACACTATATTAAGCCTCTGCGATTTCAATCTTAAAAATACAGCTTTGCAGCTTAGTCAAACTGAGCATCTCTTCATGTGGAACTAATTGTAATTGTAGATTCCACCAGTACTATTTCATGCTCTTCACAATTCACTTGTTCTTTGTTTACATGTTTTGGAGACTTTCTTGGCTGCTCATCTGAAATTTCAGTTTATCGAAATCCTTATTTAAAGAAATCCCCATTCCTAAAGAGTGACAAGACTTGGCATGTTTAAAGCATGACATATTGCTTTGCTGAAAAACCAGAAGACTCTGAATAGCACAGCTAAAATATACAATATTTTTTCTATAGCATCACAATGTGTGCCCGGTCTTATAACCCATAGCAACCAACAAGGTCCGACTGGGCCTGCAGGACACCGGGATAAAAACCAAAAGGGCCTCTGTATTTGTGGGCCCCTGTATTTGTGGGCCCCACGAACCCAGACCCACTCCCATACCCCCTACTGGCCTTGATTGCGTCTAATAGAAAAAAAGGAGACTGTTTGCGGCTGGGCCCCAGACCCCTAGTCTGACACTGGCAACAAATATACCATGGAGCAGATTTACTAAAGAGCCGGTAAACCGGTAACAAACCATTTGCAGTAACATTTTTAATAAAGACGTCCATACAACTTCAACTTTCCCGACCTATGCAAAAATAAACGCTAGCGAAAAGTCGCCAGTGTTCGCCGTCCAGGGCGAAACTTTGCATATTAGTGAATTAGCGTATTTACACCTGGTGAAGTCGTGTGATGGGTGCAATGCTGACGCTGGCAAAAATGTGCTCGTAAGTGAATCTGCCCAGATGTGTACAAGTATGGGGCAGTTAGAGCTTTGGCCATGATTCCACACTATTATATTCATTACTAGTGATGGGCGAATTTGCGCCATTTCACCGAAAAATTCGCCTGTTTTTTCAAAAAAAAAAAATCAACCTGCGTTGTAGCCAAACAAGTAATAAAAATGCTCTGATTTTTGTTAAATAAAGTTGTTGTTATCAGTTGTTTTCACTTTAATTTTTATCATCCATTTGATATTTTGGTCCCATTTTCATGCTCTTTAAATTACAGCTATTCCTTTTTAATCTAGATTAGGATAATGTTAGTATTACTGTCTATTATTTAACACTTAAGCACAGATTACACACACGCAGAAGATTATTTTGTGCCAGAGCCACATAGAGCAGACAAGCTTTTTTTTGCTTCTACTTACGTACGTGGATGTGCTGGCCTTTGGCCCGTATTTACAATCCGCTTATGTTTAAGCAAAGATTGAGGCCTTCCCTGCCATCTGTACCCTGCAAAGCCCAGATCTGAAATCATGCATCAGGGAAAGTGCAGGATTATGTGGTTTGTGTTAACACCTTTTTTCCCTTCTCTTGATTATTACTAAACACCATTAGGATGTGGCAGCTTCTCCTTAATGTATCTCATTCCTTTATTTTATTCTGGGGCATTTATCTACAATGCTTTTTCGGCAAACAGTGGCATCCATTTATGGGATTGCTTATACACTGGAACACTTGAGCTTGCTTCTCCATATTTTCAGCTACAGACAGTAGCTAAAGTGGTCTGTATAATTGAACAGGTAAATTATGATAGGAGAGGGTCGTGGTTTGATAGGGGAAAGACTTTTGCATGTAGCGATTAGTAACCATTTGGAGAAGACACATATATACCTTGAGGTTACTAGATCATTTGAAGAATCAAAGATATTTGTAATAAATGCAATCAGGTTAATGTTGGGCTGGGCTCAGCATTGGACTGGGGTACCCTGGGCCCACCATCAGGCTGCCTCCAAACTCCCCCCTTCCCCCAGCCACTGATGCAACACATTACCACCCAATACTGAGGCCGAACTCCCCTCAGTTCAGGGTACTACTGTAAAATTCCTACCTAACTTGGCTCTGCCACACATCACCACCCAACACCGTCATCAAACTTCTCCTAGAAACTATGAGAACATTCCCTCTCTGCTTCCACTCCCTTGCCCAGTGCTTAAGTTCCCCATCCAAAACCATAAGCCACACCCATTGTTATAATAAGCCTCACACACCAATACTTTCTGGTTTCACCCACTTTAAAGGAGCTCACTGAGCATATGAGTGTCACAGACACTTTCCAAGATGGTGACCCCCTGTGATAAGTTTGAAGTCCTGGATCATTGCTGCTATTGACAAGCTGAAGCTTTAGGCTGGTGCAATAAGTTCACTATATAAAACATGCCATTTTTGGCCATATTCATTTTTAGGGTTTAGTTCTCCTTTAAAGCAAAGCCATTTTGCTATTTCCTTTTTGATATTTCCTTCTAATGCACAATGTTATACCCAGTGGTGCATAGATTTATGTAAGTATGTGACCTGTGGCTTTTCTTGGCTGACAATTCAGCTTCTGCAAACAGAGTACCTTGCCTGTGTATTTTGTGTCATAACAAAGCACAACCCCATCATATTCTGTATTACCAAAGATTATTTCATATATATAATTCTCTCACTATTCCTTAATGTGCTTCTGTGTAATACCTTCCTTTTCTCTTTTTGTTTCCCCTGTTTTCTTCTTCTCTCCTTTTCTCTATAACCTTCTCTGATGTAAACACCTTCTTTATCTGTTTAACACTTCTCTATCTCTTCTCTACTTCTCTCCCAGCAATCTTTTCTCTCTTTTTATCCTCTAAATATAACTATATTATATTTTACCTCTTCATTTTATTTGCATGCAAGTGGAGAGAAACAAAATAAAGTTCTGGGATTCACTGAGGGGATGCTATTTCACAGAAATTAAAAAGTAAAGGGGTGGCATCCCTCTCCAATTCCAGCACTGCCCATACTACACTGCCCAAAGCCACCCCCTTCAATACGTCAGGGGTGGTGGGGCCCACCAGAGCACACCAAAATTTCTCCCAGTGTCCCAGTTGGACCAGTCTTACCCTGATTGGTAGGACTGAAAACCTTTGAACAAACGCCTATTCTCCAAATTATTTGTTTGCTGCCTTTACTCTTTATTCTCCTAGTCTCTTCTCTTTACTCTCATCGATATGTAGGGACCCATAGGTTTTACTATGATCCTATGGCCTTAAATCCCTACCCTTCTCATTTTCTTCCCTAGTTTCTAGGCAAAAGCCTATGGGGCAAATTCACTAAGATGCGAAGCGCCGAACGCTAGCGTTAATTCGCTAGCGTTTGGCATTTTCGCTACTGCGCAAATTCACTAACGAACGCTGGCGTAGTTTCGCTAGTGTTACTTCGCAACCTTACGCCAGGCGAATCTTCGCTAGCGACGAAACTACGCAAATTCACTAACTTGCGCAGTGTACTGAACGCTACCTTTTACGCTAGACTTCCTTTGCCACCTCAGACCTGGCGAAGCGCAATAGAGTAGATATGGATTGTTTCAAAAAAAGTCAATTTTTTTTCTAAGTCCCAAAAAAACGCTGGCGTGTTTTCAACATGATGGCTGATAGGCTGAAAAAGATCGAAAATTTTTTGGGGCTCCCCTTCCTCCCCCCTACATTTCCTGACTCATGGCAACTTACCTAGACAGTGGGCACATGTGTAGGGCAAAATAAAATTTTTATTTGCAGATTTGAAGGTTTTCTAGGCATTTGTAGTGCAGATACGTGTTCCTCCATTGAAATTTGAATTTCGCGCCGTATGCAAATTAGCATTCGCTAGCGTAACTTCGCTTTATATAGCGAATCAACGCTAGCGCAACTTCGCAACCTTACGCTACCCCTGTGCGCAACTTCGGATTTTAGTGAATTTGCGGAGCCCTGGCGAAACTACGCCTGGCGAAGTGCGGCGAAGTGCGGCGAAGTTGCGCCTGACGCAACTTCGCATCTTAGTGAATTTGCCCCAATGTATCTACTTAAGCATTTGCATAACCAGTAGTTATTGGCCAAAGGGTGTAATGACCACTTCCTGCCACACTTCCATATAGTGTTTGGAAAGGGGTGGATCTTCTGCTTTGGCTCCTGGTGTCCTTCCAGCTAGGTTGTTCCCATTGAGCCTGGGTACGCCAAGGCCCAGTAAAGCCACCGCCCTAAATGGACAGCACCTTTAGTGTTTAAGTCGGGGACCAGGAAACCCCGTGAATGAGGTTAGAAAGCACAGGATAGATTGTTTCATAGACTCTCTAGGAGAGTGAGATAGACAGCTTATACAGCAAGAGCAGTTGTGTGCTCCATCAAGGATCAGTAGCAGGGAATAGCTTCCCAAAAGGCTTCCTTGTATGCCTTAATAAAGGGAACACAGCGCATAGGGTGTTAGGCTAGACTTCTTCTCCCTAACAACTTCACTGGATGGGATCCGGACCACTTAAAGGTATATCGCCTGAGAAAATTGATTTACACTTGACTAATATGCCTTAGTCACATCCTTCATTGCTTTATCATCCTCCTCTATCCACTTGAAATGTGATATGCTAATACCCCCTCATACATGAGTGGTCATTTTCTTGTGCTAATAAACCATCCATTTATTTTTCACCATAAGAACCTCCTGGCGTCCAATCAATCGTTACTATTTTTATGTACAGTAGCTTGAGTGTTGTAGTTCTACTACACCTTCATGGGAAACTTCCACTTAGCCAAGGCCCTGATCCTGATGTGTCGCAATTTAACCCATGCTCATATCACTAGCTGGACACTTAACTAGCTGTGGTCTGGATAGCCCAGATTAGCGTTACAGATACTATACATTTCTATGCTTTATCATCATACAGATGTGGGTAATAGGGATGTAGCGAACTGTTCGCCGGCGAACTAGTTCGCGCGAACTTCGACTGTTCGCGTCCGCCGCAAGTTCGCGAACGTCGCGCGACGTTCGCCAATAGGCGTTCGCGTCAAAATCGTTCGACCATTCGACCATTCGATCGCTAAAATCGAACGATTTTCGTTCGAATCGAACGATCGAAGCCATTGGATTGAATGAAATCAATCCTTCGAACGTTCGAATCGAACGATTTTCGGATGTTCGAAGTTCGCGAACTGTTCGCGAACTGTTCGCGAACTGTTCGCATTTTTTGCCGGTGTTCGCGAACGGCGTTCGCGAACACATACTCGGCAGTTCGCTACATCCCTAGTGGGTAATGGCCATATTATAAGCATGGTGGGTGAGTGATGAAAAAGGCACACTATCACCAAGGTCCATCAGCAGTTTCCTTGTACCAGCTCTCCTAGCTGTATTTCTAGAAGCACCTCTTTAACATGTAAGAGACAGGGAAAGGTGAATTCACTTGGGGGAGGGGGGGTGCCAATATTTTCAATGAATCCAATTGTTAACTTTTTTTCCCCAGGCCAGTGCTGCTTTAAGGAAAGAACTGCACCAGCCCAGGAAACCTAATCAACATCATAACAACACAATGCACAGTATTTTAAAATGTTACTGTTCTGTACATGCACAAGCCCTTACTACGGATGCCTGGGAAACTATTCTTATACTAATTTTAGGATTAGAAGAGCATTTGTCTTGCCTGTTCTCATGGTTTATATTTTCCAGGGACATTGTCCCTTTTACACACAACTCTTCACTGAATGGAGGAGCAAAGTGATGTGCCTAAGGTACCAGCCTGAGAGGCACCAGTATTACTGGCTTCATGTTTATTATAAGAATCCATTACAATCAGCTGGACAAAACCCAAATTAACCCCACATTATTATTGTCACCTGCTGGGTAGCTGTTCTGTGTGTAGGCAGAAAGAGGCAGTAATGAAAGATGTTCTGCGGGTTTATCATGATTTTTCCATCTCTGCTCGGTAGTGTCACAGTAAAAAGAAGCAATAATAACAATCTAAACAAATATGTAAATTTCACCACCTTAAGAGCCCTTCTTGTTTCCTTTTATCTTCTGCAAAGCATCAGATAATGCAGGCTGACACATTACTCATAATGAAATCTCCTTATTTTGAATTCCTTTTTACACAACTTGGCGAGAGAGGTTTAAAAATTAATTTTCTGTTGGCATAATGGATACGTGCAGAGAAGCTGAGGCGTCTTCTAAAGTCCTGCTGAGACCGTTGGGCATGAATAAGCAATTAGCGGCAGATCTGGTGCAACTAAATGAGGCGTCTGAGTGTGAAATGTAAAAATGCTGAGGATTCTGGTGACTTTTGCTTTCTTGGAAGTTAGGGGGGAAAAAAGAAGCTTAACTCTGTGATGGCCACAAGAATCATACTGTAGGCACTACTTCTAAACATGTTGGGGTATATATCAGAAATGATGGAGTGGATTTACCAAAGATGGAATGGCTTATACAGCAAATAAATATCAATAAAAAACAATATTTATCAATGTCTGAGCTTTCGTGATTCATAATCCAACTAAGGAATGAACACTGGAATGGCTCCAGTACAATAAATAATTGAATGTCCTACAATGGTTCAAAGCTCATGCCAACTGAGAATATGTGGTGCTTAAAGGGCATGTAAAGTCTAAAATAGAATAAGGCTAGAAATGCTGTATTTTGTGTACTAAATATAAACATGAATTTACTGCACCACAAGCCTAATCAAACAAATAATATATGCTTTCAAAGTTGGCTACAGGGGGTCACCATCTTGTAACTTTGTTAAACATCTTTGCGAGACTAAGACTGTGCACATGCTCAGTGTGGTCTGGGCTGCTTAGGGATCATCATAAACAAAGCTGCTTGAGTTCTGCATGGCTGGGAAGTAAGGCGAGGGCTCCCCCTGCTATTCATAAGTATGATTGTTTCCCTGCAGAGCAGTTAGGGACCATCTGACAATTCCTTTCCACAGCAGTTAATGAAGGAAGAATTTCACTGCATACAGTCAGGTTTCTTATAAAAACGGTACATATTTTTTAATTATAGTATATTGGAGATAGGTTTCTTTTTCATTAAAGAAAGTAAAAATGGGATTTTATTTTTTTGCCTTTACATGCCCTTTAATTTGAAGAACTAATTTTGAGTTTCAGGGTGCCGAGATAAAAATATCAGAGAAGTAGAGAGATTTTTAGGAAACAGTCACCTTTCCTAGCTACATGGGACCATATTTTATTCTTCAAATTTTAGGTAGCTACAATGTGTTCCTTTATTTATCTTTACACAATAAATAGCGGTGCGTCGATTTCTCTTAAGTCGTGCAATTTTCTATCTATCTGAAAAGTTCTGCTTTGTTTATTTTCTTATCTACTCCACTTTGCTAGTGTCAACAAACTGGGTTCTGATGTAAAATACTTGAGACTTGAAGGTTGAGACTGAGATCGAATCACAAGAAATAAGTATAAAAGTGTCTCTTAATGTTTTAAGAATGAAAATAAATTGCATGCTCCCAAACAATACTCTTTAAAGCAGTAGTTTCTGTGTTTTCTAATGTTTACATGATTTTCTACTAGACTTAATGAAAATCCAAATGACATAAAGACTCATTATCTAGAAAAGAAAAGGTCCCGAGCATTTTGGATAACAGGTCCCATACCTGTACCACTTTGTGCATCACATACCTATAGGGTTAAATACATCTAACCCAGTTTACTCAACGTGACCTTGTTTTATAATATTTCGTAATATTCTTCAAGCACAGATGAAAAAAAGAGTATATACATTTTTGAATAAAAAATAAGGCTGAATCAAAATGTTGCTGAACATATACACAAGTGATATCAAACTCAATCTTATTGGATTTCTCATTCAGTATAAGGTGGGTGCATTACTAGATAAAGTAGCAAGGCACTGCAGTTTAATTCAGCAACAAGAGCGTTAAGCTTGGGTTCAGCTGTGTGTACTACAGGCGGGTTCTTTGAGTTTGTTATAAGAGACATTGAAAAACCTATACCAGCAAGGAGTGTACTGTTGTAAAGCACAGTGAATAATGCTATCACCTTCACTGGTCTATTATTTCTTTATTCACATCTTAACCCCACAGGCAGTGATCAATAAAGTATCCATTCTAGTATATTGCCCTTCTGTGTGACCTGCCAGCTGTGCCGTGAGGAAAGGCTCAGAGATCTGGGGGAAGGCACTGAATTCTTAATCACACTTTTTCCTTTACTAAACTGGCGGATTTGCAAAACCATGTGCCAGAATAGGAGAAAGAGGTGGACGCTCCATCAGCCAACTGAACATTTCTAATTACTGCAAGCTGCACATGTAAAAGGATAAGTGTTAAAGGAACAGTTCAGTGTAAAAATGAAAACAAGGTAAATAGATAGGCTGTGCAAAATTACAAATGTTTCTAATATAGTTAATTAGGCAAAAATGTAATATATAAAGGCTGGAGTGACTGGATATCTAACATAATAGCCAGAACACTACTTCCTGCTTTTCAACTCTCCAACTCTGAGTCAAGCAGCGAATTTAAGGGGGGCCACATGGGACATAAATGTTCAGTGAGTTTGCAATTGATCCTTAGCATTCAGCTTAGATTCAAAAGCAACAGATCTATCTATCAATAAATATATGTCTGTATATGTGTGTTTGTCTGTCGAACTATCATCCATCTATGTATAGATATCTGTCTTTCTGTCTGTGTGCCTATCTATCTATCTATCTATCTATCTATCTATCTATCTATCTATCTATCTATCTATCTATCTATCTATCTATCTATCATCTATCTATAATCTATCTATCTATCTATCTATCTATCATCTATCTATCATTAGTGATGAGTGAATTTCTCCCGTTTCGCTGAAAAATTGGCGAATTTCCCTCAAAATTCTCGAAGCGGCATCAAATTTGCGAAAAATCGTGAAATCTGAAAGTTCAAGAAAAAATAGTGAAATTTGAATGTTTTCACTAGAGATGGGCAAATTCTTTTGCCTTGTTTCACTGAAAAAATTACACCCATAGACTTGTACGGCGTCATGCGTCAAATTAAAAAGAAGAGCATCAAAAAAATTTCGCTGCGTGACAAAATTTTTTTTGCTGCCCATAGACTTTAATGGGCATGGTCAAATTCGCCCATCCCCTTTTCACCAAAAAAAAATCGGGAAATTCGGATGTTTTCACTAATAAAAATCTTGAATTTTGAAGGTTGTCACAAAAACATCGTGAAATTTAAAGGATTTCACTAAAAAATCTTGAAATTTGAAGGTTTTCACGAAAAAAATCCTGAAAATCGGAAATTGAAGCCGGCGAATTTTCATGGGAGATTCGCGAATTTATTCGCAGTGGCGAAATGTGGAAATTTACCACAAAATCGTGCCAGGCAAATTTATTCGCCCATCACTATCTATCATCTATCTGTCTGTCTATCATCTATCTATGCACTGTCCAGTTTCGCTTCACAATTTTTACACGAGCGACAACTATTTTGTCCAAATGCATTAAAGTCAATAGGCATGGGAATAATTTTGCCATGCAACAATTTTTATGCGTAAATTTTTGGCTTAGTTTCGTGAAAACATTCATGGGCGGAAAAACACGTAAATTCACCGTGAATCCATGCCTGGTGATTGAATGAATGAACTGGATGGCTTTTAGAACACACTGGTAAGACCTTTTCATAGATGATAATGATGCAAACGCCGGCAACGCGACCTTTCTTTCCTATTGATTTTTAATTCTGCTTAAGGCTAAGTTCGTTTGAAATGAAAGAACAGAAAAGAAACCCTCACTATTGCTATGCACCTGTTCTTTGTTATATCTCATATGTGTAGAAACACCAATTAAATGCTCAAGTGTATTCACTACCTTTATTCTACCGTTACCGTTGTATTCCGGCACTACACTCACGCACATGGAAAAAAAACATTTCTCTATAATTTATTGTGAGGTCTCAGACACATCTTTGGATTTACCCACTTTGTCAGGTTTACTTACATGGCAGATGTTTATTTGCACTTAGCATTTGTCTCTTTTTTTCATAAATGAGCCCTGTAGTGCTGATAAATGTAGAAAGGGATTACAGGGAAATGGGCACAGCAAATCTGGCACAAATATATTTTTTTATGGAATTCTTGATATAACTCATCAAGTCATTTAAGCTGTATATTTAATTGGCAATCATGTCCTGACTAATGGATTTCCTGCTTAGAATTTTGCACAGAGCAGTGCCAAGTAAGCTGTGCCCACTCAGATCTCTGTGTGATAGGCTTTTTGCGAATGGGTTCATTTGAGTTTTGTTTGATTATTTGAACATTTCATTTCATTTTCTTTCTAAATACAGTATATACATTTTTATGATGGGTTAAGTTGACTGCAGTATTGCTCATACAGCAAGGAAATGATTCAGAAAGTGCAACAACATTGCATATTTGAGCCTTGAAGAGAATAATAACTAGGGTGCCCTACAAACACAACAAGAATGTGCCTCACTCCGTCTCCTGTAGCCCTGCCCAAAAATAAAGAAAGTCACATACTGAACTATTGCAACTGGAGACCTGTTTTAAATCCTTCTTTCACATTTAACTTTACTGTTGTATGTCCCATAATCCTGACTTTTTATTTCATGTCCACCTATTCCCTTGTTTTGTGCCTGAATTATGAAAGAATTTTTGAAACTTAGGGGTTTATTTACTAAACTCCGAATTAATCTGTTTGGGCTTTTTTTGGGGCAAAACTCTATTTCTTCATTTTTTTTTTAAACTCAAACATTTCAAGGTTTATTAAAACCCGATGCAGCAAAAAGCCCAAATCCAAAAATCTGCCATCTCAGACCTGCCGAAGTCGTGTATAAGTCAATGGCCCTATCCTATTTCGAAGTTTCTGTGGTCCGAGCTGGAATTACCCCAAAAATCCAACCATTTCATGCTTTCCGGGCAAAAATTCAGGCTTTTCGGGAAAAAGCACCCCAAAAATCAAGGCATTCGGTAAAATACCCCCCCAAAAAAGTACAATTTGGGTTTTCACTCAATTTTATCGGGTATTTACCCAAACCAATTAAATCAAGTTTTTTTAAATAATAAATAATCGTGTATGGGAGTTTGGTTGCGGTTTTTTATTTAAATAATGAAATAAATTCAGATTTTAGTAAATAACCCCCTAGCCTCACCTAAAAAATCTGAACAACAAATACATATTTTTAAATCATTCAGATTATAATATAATTTTGGTTCTCCAATGGAAAGCCTTCTATTGGTACAGTAGCTTCGCCGAACAAAAATGTTACCCTCCTACTGGTGGTCCTTTAGCAAAAAGTCATTAAGATTTATGTATGTGTCTGTCCTTTGGCATTATAAGGTTTGCAGACTGAACAGAGATACAGTATATAGTGAATGGGTATATGAAGGAACTGATAATCTCTATTGGAATTTTTCGATTATTATTTTCCCTAATGCAAGTTATTAAAACATTTTTCAGTTCCATTTACAGTGTTCATTGTTCGCTTAAACCATTCCACATGTCAAAGTGGTCCGGCATTCATTATTATAAAAATACAGATTCCAAAAGCAGCAAGAATGTTTTTTGCCGCTGTTATAATACCTTTCTACTGGCAGAAGATATTATGCTTGTTTTCCATTATACAGATAAGAATTCAGTAGGAATTTTCATCAGACACATCTTTTGTACACTGAACAAAAGCAGGACATCACTGTCACTTGGCACACGTATATGGACATTTCTGCATTATTTTTCGGCATGTGTAAAAAATGTGTTTGGGAAGGTGCTGTAAACTATCTCCACGCTGAAAGGACAACCTGGAGCACTAGGAATACTTCTTAAAAAGGTTTAATGCAGACTGCCAAACAAAACTAGTCTGAAGCGTTTAATAGCTTCCAGACTGCCCTCTGCTGCCGCCAGGAGCCACCATCTACCTTTAAATAAGCTTTCAGAGTAGGTGCTGGCTCCTGCTATTCTGTGGGCTACAGGTAAGCAGCTGATTAAAAATAATTTTTATATGGAAACAAACTTATGTATAAAATTTTAAATATATGCGTTCAGCACAAATTAAGACCCATTCCTAGCACACTAAAACCCACATTATCAAGCACACTGGGCCAAAGTTTGTCAACCTAAATTAACGCTACAAGAAAGCTGAGATATCAACCAATTCCATGTCATCAGGGTGATAATCATCCATTCCAGTAAACCCTCCAACCAAGTTAATGTAAAATTCTCATGGGGGAATGTAATAAAAAAATATTCGCAATGCGAAATGTTATGCCTCTGTGCAAACAAATTTGCCTTTGTGCGAATTTAATACAGCTTTGCGAACCCCGAAAATGTTTAGCGACCACTTCCGACAGTGGAAGAAGGTTTGTGAATTTTATAGTCAGTGTGCAGTGAATGTAATAAAACTTCTTACTGAAAAAGTTATGTTTGCTCCAAAAGATTACGACACCTTCAACTAATTCTTAAAAGTGGGCAATGGGCAATGGGCAATTAAAATTCGCAAAGTAATAACAGTTTAGGGAAGAGTATTACATTGCGAAATTCGACTTTTTATTCTCATTTGTGCTATTGCTTTGCTCTTTGCCACTTTTATTACATTCCCCCATAAGTATTTGTGCAATTTGCATGAATGTTTTTTTTCTAGTTTTGAACTCCTGATATAATGGATTTTCAACAACTGCACCATCTGGTATTCATTTTAGCTACAGTCAGAAGAAAATGAAGTTAGTTGGAAAAGGAATGTCTTATGATGTTATTACTCATCACAGAACTGACCATAGAAACATTAGATGACTCCGCTCACTAACGTCAGAAAGAACAAAGAAAAAATCAATATCATGAAAGTTTTACCACACCAATATTCTTGTATTATAAAAGGTCCCATAGACTCCCACTTCGGGCACCTCCTCCTGGTGCACAATTACCATCTAACTATATCCAGGAATATCAAGAGGGGAAGACTTCAAATCCTTGTGGTGTTCCCTCCTTTTTAAAGGAACAAAACCTGTTATCATTTAGAGGTAAGTTCTGTTCATGTTGGGGAAGGGCAGAAGAGATGCAACTGTGACCACTTTGGTCACTTAGGGTGTAAGCTTGGTTCAGTTTGCTATGGTTCATTTCGTATCCATGATGCTCCATTCAATTGGCATCCGTGATCAAGCTGCAGCCTGATTCTATTCCTACCTTTCTGACTGCTCCTTCTCTGCTACTTTTGTCCACCCTTATGTGGGGATGATTCAGGGTTCTGTACTTGGTCTTCTATTGTTGTCCTAGTATACTCTCTCTTAAGGAGACCATATATCTTCATTTGGCCTTAAATACCACCTGTATGTATATTTAGACACCCCCTCATTTACCGCTGACGTTCAAACCCAGATATCAGACTGCTTAGTAGCTATCTCTTCCTGAATGAACCAACACCACCTCCAGCTCAGCTTGGCCAAGACTGAGCTCATGGTCTTTCCAACCAAAACGAGCCCTTCCCTTCCTTTCTTCATTACTATTGATGGCATGACCATTAACATGGTTAACTCAGCATGCTGCTTGGGGGTCATCTTTGACCAGTCCATATTAATAATACTGCCAAAACCAGTTCTTCCTCTCCAATATAGCCAAGATGCACCTGTTTCAGCCAAAACACTTATCCACGCCTTTATCTTATACCGAGTAAGGTTGTCCTTATTCACATATATCATATCTAATAACATGGTCTTATGTGACTTTAAGCTGAATCTTTCTTACTTAGCAGAAACCATAATTATATGTCAGCATGACATTTTCAGAAAGCACACAACTTATGCCTCTGTTCAAGGATGGTGCCAAAACAGAACAAAGAGATACTTCTGTGTCTTGAGTCTGCTCTCTGCAATATTGCATTCTCTTTCCTGCAGCTTGACATCCATTTTTGTACTTGGCAACGACCTCCACACTGCCAAACCCGCTCCTTCCTCTGCAATATCGCTAAGATGAGCCTATTTCTTTCACAAACAACAGCCAAAACACTAATCCATGCCCTTATCTTATACCGTTTAGACTATTGCAATCTCCTCCTAACCGGTCTTCCTGACTCCATCTCTCTCTCCCCTCCAGTCTTATACCCTGCTACCAGGATCCTTCTGTTCTCTCCTAAAAGGGAACCTGCTAAACTCCAAGTGAAATCCTTAGCGTGGCTGCCTGTTAAGCAAAGGATACCATATAAAACCCTTCTACTAACAGTCAATGCCCTTCACTCTTCTTCTCCTCACTACATTTCTTCTCTTGTCTCGCTATACATTTCTGACCGTCTTCTCTCCTCTCGGAACCACTGATATGATTTCTGTGTATATTTATTGTGTGATTTGTCTTCCCCGTGTATATATATTGTACTTTTATGCACTGTACAGCACTTCAGCTCCTTAACAGTGCTTTACAATTAAAGTTATACATATATACATACATAGTTGCTAGTCCACTACTCATATTTTTAGGTGTCGCAGTACTAAGCAGTAGTGATGGGCGAATTTATTCGGCAGGCGCGAATTTGCGGCGAATTTGCACGATTCGAATAAATTTGCGAAACACCCGCGAAAATTTGCGGCAAAAATTCGCTGCCATCAAAACAATTTTTTTTTAAAAAATGGACGCCGGCATCAAAAATGGGGGCCGGCGTCAAAAACGGGCGCCGGCGTCAAAAACGAGACACCGGCGACGTTTCGAAAATTTTTCGCCGTTTCGCGAATCGGCGCAAATTCGCCCATCACTACTAAGCAGGTGTAATTCACACTGAATAAATAAATGCAGTTCCCAATGGGGTATAAGATATATCTCTGCAAGAGTCCTATCTCAAATTTGCAAACATTAAAAATGAAAAATATCTTGAAAACTAGAATAAAAACACATGTAAATAGAAGCAGTGACATAAGTATATGTTGTTGGGCGCCACAGCAAATTCATTTTAGGGCCCCCAACATATCCAGAGGTTGCCCTGTTGTACCAATATTTACCATTAAACAGATCATTATTTTAGCCTCCTGGGGCCCCATATAACTTATGTAAGTACTGTTAGGCAGGCAAAGCAACTTTGAGGACTCAACCAGAAAGCTAATAGGTGCCCACTATTTGTGTAACAGCTAGCACCTCCAATAACAAAATAATTGCAGCATTATTACTGTTAGAGAAACTGATCATTATTTCTATGTGATTTTTCAGCCAAACTGATTAAAAACACAACTATATTATAAAGGGTTTTATAAAGGCTGATCATATTAATTCCATTCAATAACAATATCCTTCCCATGCTTCACTTGGAAAGCCTTTTTCCTTTTAAATGTATTTTAATCTTATTTCCAGAAACAATTTAATCTTAATATAAATTCAGGGCTTTAACCCACACTGTCCCTGTGAAACACAAGTGCTAACAAGTTATAATTAGTGCTAATTACTCCAACGCATATCAGCAATTAGTATTACATTTCATCTCGTCAATAGACACATGGGAAGCTCAAGGTCTTTGCTCTGCTCTTTCTGTGAAGGAGGAAATAATATCATTTGAACATCGGAAAGATTGCAGACTCCAGACATCAGTTCATTTTTAACTCCCATTTTATTTCTTAAGTCCATTTCTATGTATAGAAAGAGCCTGCACTAGTGATGGCCAAATCTGTGCTGTTTCAATTCTTGAAACGGCGAAAAATTTGCTAAATCGTCAAAATAAACGTCGTAATTGTCATAATCGTCAATGGGAGTCAAAATAATTTTGACACTCTGCAATTTTGACGCGAGCGACAGTTTGGTCCAAATGCATTAAAGTCACTGGGCGTCCAAATAATTTGGACCCTTGAAAAATTGTATGCACACGCATTTTTTTTGATGCGGCGAATATACGTCCATTCAACTTTAACTTCCCATCATGTGCAACTTCGCTCTGCTTGCCAACTTAGTTTGGCTCCTGGACGCAACTTCGCATGTTAGTGAATTAGCGTTGTCTGAGCGAATTTATGCTTGTCGAAGCTTTGTGGTGCCTGCGAAGCCGTCGCTGGTGAATTTTCGCTGCTTAGTAAATCTGCCCCAATATGTCAAGACAGAAAGTGGTAATTTATGAGGATCTGGACAGAAGTTAAAGCACATTTAGGGCTCTTACTCATGAGCGTTTTTACCTGCACTCCCCTGCGTTCCGTTTTTCGGCGTTCAGCCGCAGGGGAGCACAGGAATAGACGCATTTCATTATTTCTAATGGGGCTGTACTCACACAGGCGCGTGTAGGCGCCGAACGCAGGAAAAATGCAGCATGTTGTGTCTCAACCTGCGTTCGGCGTCTACATGCGCCTGTGTGAGTACAGCCCCATTTGAAATAATGAAATGCGTCTATTCCTGCGCTCCCCTGCGGCTGAACGCCGAAAAACAGAACGCAGGGGAGCGCAGGTAAAAACGCTCATGAGTAAGAGCCCTAAGGCATGTAAGAATGCACCAGCTGCCTGCCAATTATATTCATTGTTCCTAGAGGTCATTATGGATGTGTTCAGCTCTCTCCACTGAACAAGCAATATCATACAGATACAGCCTGGTTGTATGGAGTATTGGGCTCCATGTAGTGATGATTTTTTCACCACGCATGGATTAGTTGAAAAATTAATGCAACTGGAGTTAGAAAAGAAGTTGCATAGACTCCAATATATTTTGTTGCAAAAAAAATCACTGCCCATAGACTTTAATGCATTTCACACAATTGTTGCCCTTTTGTGAATTTTTCAGCAATTTGGTGAATTTTTTGGCAAAGCAAAACAGCCACATTCACTCATCTCTAGCTCCATGTTCTCCCATTGACGATTGGTTGGAAAAAAGAAAGCGATTCAAGAGAAGGGTGGATAGCTAACAAATATATTAAGATTAGAGGTGTAGAAAAAATCTTGGAGTTTGTCTGCTGGCAAAATGTACGTGCACATCTCATACGGTAACCCTGAGGAACAACTACAGATGGTGCTGCGTGCAGAACATGTAACACTAAGAAATAAATATTAAGTAACACCTGAGAGTTTTCATTAAACATTCACTGTAATTGATGTGATCAAAATATACAGTATTGAAGCTAGAGATGGTGCATCATGAAATGCCAGGTTTATTGGCATATATACAATGATGAATTAGAATTTACAGTATACGTTTATAGTATTGCCTTTAGTGCATGCATCCTGTGTGAAATGTCTTGGCAATGTACCAGATCTTGTGGATGGAAGAGAACTGGGTGGGCTTTCATTCCTTTCTCCATGTAAGGGTTTGCATCTGCCTAATTAAGGGTAGTTTGCTAGTAAATTGATAGTTAAAAGGAGGTGCGGAGCAACCTCAGGGCTAGCTTCCCACTAGAGACCTCCTTGAGTGGACGAGGGTGAGGGGCCATGTGTGAACCTCCTTGAGTGGAGGGAAGAAGGAGTTCTGATGAGCACCAAGGAACAAGAGTGTGATTCCCCTGTTGGAGAAAGCTCCAAAGGACTGGAGAGAATGAGGGAAACCCTCCCAGGAGACAACAGTGTCTCAAGTATGTCCTAGAGAGCATTCTGGAATTTATGTCCACTGACAGCCAGTGAGGGCTAAAGGAAAACCATGAGTTAACGTGTACACCAGTGAGGGTGCTAAAGCGGGGCTGTTTCTGTTAACGCTTATGTGAAACGAAGTGGGCTGAAGATTTGTTGTGTTCATTGCAAATAAAAACCAGCAAAGCGGCATTTGAACTCTTTAAGGTCGTCAGTCCCCCTTTCTGTGCTGAAATATGTGCCTTGAGTTTAGCTACTGGAAGCTCACAATAAACATAAATATATATAATAATATATATAATAATATATATATATATATGCACAAGCATGAATAAATAATTTACAAGATACTGTAAGAAATGTGTGTCAAAAGGGCCCAATATTTTGTGTATTTTAACAGCATTAGGCTGGTGAAGTAAAAATTCCAGGGAAAAGTCTGTGTGGCTGCAGCAAGTAATGCTGTTTAATTCTATTCTGGCTTAGGAAAAGCTGGATAGTGGGTCCATGGAGTGAATGGAAGAGAGCAGGGTGGGCTTCCATTCCATTCAGAGCAACACCTCAGGGCTTCTTCCTCTGGATATCTCCTGGAGCTGGAGGAGGGTGAGGGGCCATGTGAAGACCTTCTTGAGTGAAGGAAGGTGACTGTGTGTAATTGGGAAGGAGATTGATTCCCCGCTGACCGGAGTTGGAGAGAGAGCTGGAGAGGAAAAGAGAAACCACTGCCAGGAGACAAGTGTGTCTCGAGTGTGCCCAGAGAGAATTCTGGGATTTGCGGTCCACCAAAAGTCAGTGAGGGTGTGAATTAGGACTGTTAAAGCTTATGTAAAGTTAATGTTATCCCCTATGTGAAGCCAGTGGGCTGAAGATTTGTGTTTGTGCCAAATAAAAGTCAGCAAAGCTGCATTTAAACTTAAAGGCGGTGTCAGTCTCCGTTCTCTGTGCTGACAACTGTGCCGGGCCCTTGGGTTTCACTTCCTGAAGCTCACAATACTCATGGCTTTTGTGTATTGTATATATTTTATATGTTAATTGCCTTTTTTTATGCAAGACAGAACTTTATTTGCTTGAGTATGTAACTGCCTAGATACTTCTCAATTAAGGAAACCCCAACACACTGCCATTTAGTGTATAACTCACATTTATATTATTTCTGCATAACCTTGCATTTATCAACATTGAACCTCATTTTCCAGTTTGCTGCCCAGTTTTCCAGTTTAGACAAATCACTCTGCAAAGTGGCAGCATCCTGCATGGAACCTATAGTTCTGCACAATTTAGTATCATCAGCTAAAATAGAAACAGTACTTTCAAAGCCCACCTCCAGGTCATTAATAAACAAGTTGAAAAGTAATGGACTAAGGACAGATCCTTTGCTTTTTCCCTGTTCTCATCGGTCAACTGACCCCCTCTGACAATAAGCCTTTTCCTGTACACGTATGAGACCTGTTATCCAGAATGCTCGGGACCTGGGGTATTCTGGATAACAGATCTTTCCGTAATTTCATGCCTTAAGTCTACTAGAAATTCATTTAAACATTAAATAAACCCAATAGGCTGGGTTTGCTTCCAATAAGGATTAATTATATCTTAGTTGGGATCAAGTACAAGCTACTGTTTTATTATTACAGAGAAAAAGGAAATCATTTTTAAAAATGTGGGTTATTCGGATAAAATGGAGTCTATGGGAGACAGCCATTCCGTAATTTGGAGCTTTCTGGATATCGGGTTTCCGGATAAGGGATCCTATACCTGTACTGCCACTGCATTTGTCATTAATTCTAATAAAACCACATTTTTGGACCAGCAGATTCCAGCCTGCAAACACTCATAGCTGCATTTTCTGGCTGAAATTAATATTTCATTAATTAATATGGGCTCATCTATTGAAGCCGGGTACTTTATTACCAACTGGAAAACGGTGGCTGAAAATATATCCTGTGTGCCATGACTCTTGGAGAAAATATTTTGTGTTCCTTTAAGCCTCATGATGAAGCATGGAAACAATGCATATATTTGAAAATGATATGAAATACTCTTTCCTACAATCTCATCTTCATGTAAGTTATCATTTCCAAATAAAATTTAGCAATATACTTGCTGACATGTAATTACTTTGTGCGTTCAATTGCCAGTTCCCTAAATATCCAATAAATGCACACAGCCTCCATCTTCATGGCTGATTGCTCAATCAAATACAGAAGAAGGAACGGAGACAGAAAGGTAGAGATGATATAATTTGATTATCTCGATGTTGGTCTTGGTAAAATCTGTTTACAAGATTTCTTGAAGGAAGCTGATGGATAATTTCAAAATGAAGTATGCGATCTGCATAAAAAATAATGCATTAATCTACTCTGTACATGTTGTGCTATGCTATGTTTACATTAAACAAATATATACTGTAAAAAAATAGAACTCCCGACCCCATTAAAAAGCTGAGCAATGCTTGGGCTGATGCCTATAGTACTCTGCTGTATTCATTCTTACCCATGATTTTCAGTCAGTCAGTGGCATGATATGGAATGGTTCTACAAAATTACTCTTGCCATTCTGCTTCTGTACTCTGCACCCTACGCCATCTTAAAAATTTGGAGAAAAGTAGAAAACGAAGCACTCTCAGACCAAGGGAGTCCTGTGCTGTTCCAGGGAACACTCATGCACCACCCTACCCCTTTGTGCCAAAACAAATAACTATGCTAGCTGGTGAACCCTAACCCACAATATGTATTTTTGGACCACATTGTTTATCAGTATTGTGGAACCACCTAGAGCAGGGATCCCCAACCTTTTGAACCTTCAGAAGTAAAAGGAGTTGGGGAGCAACACAAGCATGAAAAATGTGCCAAATAAGTACTGTTGTTGACAATGTGGTAGCCCCTATGTGGATTGGCAACCTACATTGAGGCTCTGTTGGACTATACACCTGGTTTTCATACAATGATAACTTGCCTTCAAGCCTAGAATTCAAAAGATAAGCACCTGCTTTGAGGCCACTGGAAGCAACATCCAAGGGGTTGGAGAGCAACATGTTACTCATAAGCTACTGGTTGGGGATCACTGACCTTGAGGGTTATCCTGACTCTAGAGCAGGGTAGTGGTCTCTGGGTCAGGAAAAACTCAGTCCACACTCTAACCTTCAAAACCTCAACCCGCACCCAACCCTAACACACAAAAGTTGCCATTGTAAGACCCTCGTGCAACCAATACCTGCATCTTCTCACTCTGTATGCTACTACTGCGCACGCCTCTTGTTCCAAGACAGGGAATTTGTGGGGTGCAATGGGGCAATGTGAATTTCATGTCATTTATGAAAGTACTTTAGAGGGCTTTGTAGGGTAAATGTATTAGTATTTTGAAAATTAGCCTTAAAATAATCACGTTTTGGCACTGCTCAAAGCTAATGAATGATCCCAACAGCATGAACTTGAGAACACCTATTTCTTTATTCTCATGTCTTATCAGCTCAAAGAAAGTTTCTGAATTTCCTTCCCAGTTAAAAGGAGCATTATCACAAGGAAATGAAAATGCTGTAGATTCATCATGTGGTAGCGGGATATCCTGAAGCCGTCAGTTAAAAACTGTGACAAAAATAATCACAAATATGTTACAAAATAACATAAAATATAGCAACTTAATAAAGAAAGAAAGGGAGTGATTGGTTAATGCTTAACACACATATTTGCTGCTCAGTTTTGTGAGTGGTCAGTGCAGAAAATCTGCATGTAATATAAATAAAATAGGTTTTATAATGACCAGTCCACAAGAAAAATAAACCAATAACAGCATTTTTCCAAATGTTGCATCTGTCTGGGAGCAAATATCAGACATAATTACTATGAAAGTGGTGTATTCTTGCTGCCAACGCATTTCTTTTACTCTCTCAACCTTCTTGGTGCCATTAGCCCTGAAACCTGTCACTCACTGTATGTCAAGCTATCGAGGAAGCATCATTCCAATTAGTCAAGCAGATACAGAGACGTCGGAGTGAGATGCACGGAGCTTCTGCTGACAATAACCAATGCTTTTAACTTTCTGGGGCCATTCAAAATGCTGCAGGGGGAGCAGGATTTGCACACATATTCACATGCTTCTTATAAAGGTAGAATCAGCAAAAAAAACAGAACAATCATGTCAGGTTCAGCCTGTTTAGTCCAGGGTTTAGGGTGGGGGTTTGACAGGTCTTTTGCAGATGATACAAGGCTGCTTTAGATCATTCAGCCATCATGCTGTGTAACATAGGAATATCATGGTGGCCATTTTTTCATTGGACAACCTTCAATGGGCTTGTCTGTAATTCTACTCTCCAGACTGATAATGAGACCTACTGACAACCACTCTATGGTAACGCATATCAGATCATCGCCAAGAGTTAAGGCAATTGCACACTCAGCATTTTAATCACATTTATCCTCTTAGTTTCATGGTAGACAGATTTTTAGTAGTTGCTTATAATTGGCACAACACCTTTTATTTAGTTCTATGACAGCACAAAGCCAACATG
Source organism: Xenopus laevis (assembly GCF_017654675.1). Taxonomy (NCBI): domain Eukaryota; kingdom Metazoa; phylum Chordata; class Amphibia; order Anura; family Pipidae; genus Xenopus; species Xenopus laevis. The sequence continues at coordinate 113,407,679 of NC_054387.1, read as the reverse complement.
ATCCTATGAGAAACCATGAAACCTCTTTCTACCCAGCTAGAAATGTGGCGTATGTGGGAACCATAGCTATCAAGGCTGCATGGGCGAAACTAACAAAACAAAATACAGAAACTTGTTTCTATTGTTCACATACACAATAGGTTCTGAAAAATCTCTCCCTCGCTACTTAAACCTGTAACTCTGCACACCCTTATCTTTGTGCTTTAATTGACCTCACCAATTCCTATCACCAGTTTCTGAAGGAAAATACAGGGCTCACTGGAATACAATACCTACAGATGCTTATCTACAAGCATCTGATATAGACAGTGCTTCAAGTGAATTAAAAGCAGCTTCCACCTGAGAAGATTGTTATGGTCTACATAGTTCTCCCTGGGATAATCATTGAAATCAAACTTCCATGTGCCACAGCTGGAATTAGACAGGGTGGATTTCTTAAAACAATGCATTTCGATTCAAACTGGAAAATTCATTGCAATAGTAGAATATTCCTAAAATTCCTTTACTTGCTTAACTTTTCAATGTAAAAGGCATGTAAGATAGAATTGTATCAGCCCATTAATTCTGTATAGAGGGAATGACCGTTGAACTATTAGTAGGTATGCATCTTTGCTCTCTACTCCTAGTTCTTTTGGTGTCGCTGGCTCGATGATCAAGAGGAGGTCATTATACAGTGGGTTTATCTGTGCAGTGGCATTCTGATTCTCCACCTTCTCCTCTTTCTACAGTTGCTTTTAATAACCAGGGTTTGAAAAATAAAAAAGGCTTGCAATTCCTCTATGTGTTCTTTTTAGTGAAATTACAAACAACATAGGGATAGAGGTATGTGGGAAGGGGTTTGGTAGACTGTAAGACTGTTCAGATGTCTCTATCCTGGTAGAAGTTACAATCTTAGGTCGATAAAATAAAGTGATATACATTTAGGGGCCGATTCACTAAATTCGAGTGAAGGATTCGAAGTAAAAAAAAGTATTTTTTGGGCTACTTCGACCATCGAATGGGCTACTTCGACCTTCGACTACGACTTCGAATCGTTCGACTATTTGACCATTCGATAGTCGAAGTACTGTCTCTTTAAAAAAAACTTCGACCCCCTAGTTCGGGAGCTGAAAGCTACCGAAGTCAATGTTAGCCTATGGGGAAGGTCCCCATAGGCTTTCCTAAGTTTTTTGGATCGAAGGATATTCCTTCGATCGTTGGATTGAAATCCTTCGAATCGTTCGATTTGAAGGATTTAATCGTTCGATCGAAGGAATAATCTTTCGATCGTACGATTTCAATTCCTAGTCGAATATCGAGGGTTAATTAACCCTCGATATTCGACCCCTAATGAATCAGCCTCATAATATTGTAAATGTAACCTGTAGAGGAAGAGCTTGGATTAGAAGTAAGAAGAAACTTTATGTAGTTAAAGTGAATGAATGTGCTATGTTAGATAGCTGTGCTATTAGATATCGAATTTGTGCACAAGAGAGGCTTTTCCTTAAACCTTTCCAGCTTTTTCCCATCTCTATAAACTAAGTTTTAGAAAAATTATATTTTATGTACAGTTTAATGTGCTTTTTACTATCCTCCTTTAGCTTAAGAACTGCCTTATACATTGACATTTCTTCCCGGCAAGGCTTTTTTTAAAGAAAGAAGTAAGTAACTTTATTCCCTGCATTATTTTTTATTGCGTCTCATGAGCCCTGTAATGAGAGCAAGTCAATTACAAGAGATGTGCTCACACAGGTGGAAGTTTAATGGTTAGTAGGGTGTTTTTTTATCTCATCTGTTTGCACTTCATGGCTTTCATCACCGGGATACTTTCTTGTAGAGCAAGATTTATCAGCAGAAGAGGTGCCACGTGATATACATCCTCATGTCAGCCTCAATTCCTTTTTACAGCTCAACGTTCCGTAACTGAGTTTTGTGCTTCTCACCCTGATATTCTTTAATTGGCAGTTGTTTTATGGCCTGGAGTATTCCTACGAGCACTGACACCACTCAGGACTCAGACAAACATTCCATCTGATTTGTAATTGTTATTTCACTGGTTTTGTGTAGAACCACAGCAGATGTTGAAGGCACACTTGCTTGAAAAAAAATCTGTAATTGTACAAATAATGAGGCATGAGCATGAAACCCAAGCAGAAATTAGTGTATTTTCTTATTGACGAAGAACATGTTTAATATATCTTTATTTACATGTGATTTCGACACGGTTCTCCCTTGGGAATTATTTGAGTTGTTTTCTCAATAGCTTAAAATCCTTTGAGCATAAAACCCAACTGAACAAATATGAACAGGTTCTCCAGGCGAACAGAAGAAGCTGAATGAGAAGAGCTCAGGAATTCATATTCTGTCAAGGGATTTCAGAAAATATGAATTTTTTTCCCTGTACGGTGTTATTATTAAATCCTCTGTTCTTAGAACAAACCGAGAGAAAGATTCGAAGACTGGATTGGAATAGGTGTGTGGGAGAATGAAACAAAAAAAATAAGGCAGATATTAAATAAAAGTACTTTGCAGAACAGACTGCAGGCAGAATCCGTCTTATATTTCAGAGCAGTTTTATAGGTTTATAAAAAGCACTTGATAATTCCCCCACCCATGACTTCTCTGGGAACCCATCACTGTCACCTTGATATTTTCTGTTATTGGTTGTCTGAGCCCTAACTCCACCAAACATTGATTTATTTAATGAAGGACTCATGGTTCCCTGAAGTGTTTGCTCTTCAGTCCATCTTGTCTTCTCCTGTCTCAACCTTTGTGTTCCCTGGTGAACACGCCGGGTAAAAAATACGCTAATCTTTTAATCCAGCCTCTAGCATCAGTGAGAGTACATTAATAAGTGTAGCACATTGGGTAACGAAAATGAAGAGAAGGTTTGTAACCTTATTTACGCATTAAATACACCTTGAAACATATGCTTCAGTGAATTCTTCCTGGACCAAGAGAGTAATGTGTTCCATGTGTTTAACAACATCATTGTTTATCCTAATTAGAATATCAGGTTAAGACCCAAAATATTTCAATAACAATATGTGGTGGCTCCCAGGAGAATAGCAACTTATGGGACAAGAGTTGTCTCGAGACTGGCTGGAATAGTGTCCCTTGCAGAACTATCTAGAGATCAGTAAACTTTATTGTCCAGTTCAGTTTTGTGGTGAAATTTGTGGTTTTACCAGTGGTAAAAAGTTTCATAATTCTTCATTAAAGTGGCCCTTGACTTCCATATCAATCAATTATATCACAGCCCTCCGCCATGTCTAACAAAGGAACTGTTTTGGTGCTGTGTTTGAAAGAAATTGGTAACATAGGAGCCTTTGCTTTCTATAAAGAACATTTGCAGCATTGTGAAAAGGGGCTGCTAGGAACAACCAGCTTAGTGGTACCTAAATGCTGGATACTGCTAGTAGCTGCAGATATGGTAAGGTGTAATAACTTTGCATGAATAAGAAGATAAAGGTACTAGTCCTATAACTGTCCATGGTCTAGGAAGGCAGCAGACAATCAATGTCTGATAACCAGGCTGAGGTCTGCGTAAGTGGAAGGCAAGAAAATCCCTGAAGACAGGCTTGAGGTCAAAAGTTTTGTAGAGAAAGGAATTTAGTTTGGGTTTACATGTTTGCTACTGAACAGTAGAAAGAGAAAAGTAAAATATATAATGTGTACTCATTAGGAGACATGTACCTTCACAAGTGCAGTGAGCAAACTGCAATTTTGAGCACAATCAACATGTTTTAATATTACAATGCAGTGTTTTTCATATAATTCCAGCATTATTGCTGTCAGAAAGATGCTCTTAACGCAATTGCACTGTGTCTACCACAGATGTGCCTGATTTGCCAAAATTAACACAACTCTGCATGCACCTCATTACAAATTAGGGGTAGTTGTGCCAAATATTTTCATAGTCTGTCTGGTGTCATTTCTGGTGTTGACTTGCATCATTTCCAGTGTTTGGGGTGCAAGTGATGTGAGTGCCCTTTTCATTTAATGCTACTGAACTGTAGTGATTGACTCTGGGCTTTAAGGGAACCCTGGAGCTATTGTCTGGTCCAGAGGTGGTTGCAGCCCCAGGATTCCCCTGCATCAATAGGTGAGACAATGCTCAACTGGAATGGAAGGCAGGAAGGCCTGAGTGATGCCAAATGCAACTATATGGTAGTAAAAATATTCATGAAAGTGGCTTTACGTGCAACTGAATGTGAGGAAAGTGCAGGGACCAGAACTTGACTTGTGGACATACACGAGCCCTATTACTTTAGATTTCGTTAAGTTTATTAGAGGTTATTGCATTTATGTGAAGATATAGTTTCATGCTTGGCAAAGAGAATTTATCTCCACTGTTTCTATTAGAATGATTCCGCCCGTGAAGCATTGTGGAATGTCTTTCTACTTCCAGTGAGAGTCTCCTGGGGCGCAATTAGAAAGTTTCCTCAAGTTTGCTTAGATTGTAGCCTACTGAACAGTGGCAGCTTGCATCTTAGTAGATGAGAATGTTCCATAACAACTAGTATATAGGCTTCCTTCATGCTGATATGTCATCTACTTTTTTTGTGAAAATTGTCCTTTAACAATATCTTCAACATTCAAGAATCTGTAGAAGTTTCCATCATCAGCGGGAATGGACACAATTTCTAAAAATTGTCTATGTCTGACTGGTGTCATTTCTGCCATTTGGTTTGAGAGCTGTGTGCGCCCTATTCTTTTGGCAATTATTGTATTGCAGTCTCGTTCAGAGGTGGCAGTAGCTCCTGGGTTCCACTATATCAATAGGTGCAACAGCAACTACATGCATTTTAAGGACAAAGTCCTTCACCATTGGAATTATAGGAGATACTTTTTGTTTTTATTGGAATGGTTATTTTAGTGATGTAAAAATAAAAGTTGAATTTTAGGTTTATCACTGATGGTGTCACTGGTGCAATGAGGACATCAGTGCCTGAACTTGTCAATGAAGTGTCTTATGGCCCTTGTGACCACATGATCATAATGGCCACTCTATTTCTTATTTGAATTTGGTGTATTGGGTAATGATGAGTGACCTGTGAGAACATTCATAAAATGGCAACATTTAACCAAATTGATTTGGAGTCAATGGGAAGGTGAAATTTCATGTGATCACCTGGACTTTAGGCCACTAAGATATATATATAAATTCTAACATACTAAGAGGCCTATTTCAAGGGGGTAACACATTGGAGGAAAACATCACTGGTGATGTTGACCATATAAACCAATCAGTAATTAGAATTCAAAAGCCACCCACAAGTTAGAAAACAAAAGCAAAGATCTGATTGGTTGCTATGGGCAACATCACAGTGATGTTCTCCAATGTTTCTCCAATGTTTTACACAACATGATAACTATGCCCCTAAGACTGTCACAGATGCTACCGTGTGACTTTTAAGACATTGCCGCTCATTTATAAAGTTTGCAAAGCGCAGAATGAGTCAAACGATAAACATTAGTGATGGGCAAATTTCCCCCGAAATTCACACGTGCCTATTTTGTCCAAATGCAGTAAAGTCAATGGGCGTCCGAATAATTTTGATGCAAGACAATTTTTATGCGTGTGACTAGTGATGGGCGAATTTGTGTCATTTTGCGAATTTTCACCAGCGAATTTTCATGCCCGTTTTGCGAATCACGCAAATTTGGCGCGAATTTGTGCCTGGCGAATAAATTCGCCCATCACTACGTGCGACTATTCTAAGGTGCGTTATTTTTTTTTTGACGCATCAGTTTTTTTGTCGAAATTTCGCAAATTTATTTGCTGCTGGCGGCGAAACGCTATTCGCCCATCACTAGTAAACATACTGCTCTTGATTTTTCATTTGTATTTATAAAGCTAGACAAGATACAGTAGGGGGGTTATTTATAAAAGTCCGAACATTTTCTGCTACAAGGTCCAAAATCTGCTCTGGTTTTTTACGCTTATTTATTATTAAATTTTCCTGACAATTTGCCTTGAGGGAAAAAATCTGATTTTCAATATTTCTTTGGATTTTTTACCCAAAAACTCAGATTTCTTATGCTTTTTTTCCCGAAAACTGTGAAAACTTCAGTGTATTGCACGAAACCCAGCGCACATCAAAAAATCATTGGGACTTTTCCCATCGTCTTATATGCAAGCTCGACAGGTCTGAGATGCTGGATTTTCTGATTCAGACTTTTTCATCCTCGTGGTTAAATAAATTGTGAAAAATTTGTTATTTTTTAAAAGTCAGATTTTATAAAAAAAAAAAATCACAAATTTCAAAATCACACGATTTTTGCATTTGGAGTTTAGTAAATAGCCCCATAGGTGTATGAAATGGCAAGCATAATCACAACTTTATTATGTGTGTTTATGCTGTATAAATGTCAGAAAATACAGTGGATTTCTCAACAAAGCCATAATAAGTAAAAAAAAAATGGTCATCACTACTATTGGGTGCTAGATTACTGGTCCCCGAATTTGGGAGTCTTGGATTTGTGATTATCATATTCTCTGAATTCTATTATGAGACTACAAGATCCATTGACCAAGTTTAGTATCCTTGTTGTAGTATCTCTTGTTGTGTCAGCACCTGGGATACTGTCAACATGTTATACCAACAAAGCAGCAAATTACTCTCCATTTCTTTCCCTAAAAAAGTAAATTTGCTTTATTTTTACACTCCGTCGGCTATTAACTGCATAGAGCTGATGTATTATCTATTGAGTGATATCCATCTTTAATCATAACAAAAATAGCTATAATCCCACAATAACAAGCGACACTATTATCGCTGCGTTTTCGAATTACAAATAGGAGGAATGAGCCCAGGGGCCACGTTTTAATTGCACAGAGGTAGCTAAAGGCAGCCAGGAGGAGATGTTTGAGGTCTCAGCAACAGAATTTTATGACAGGTTCTCCCCCCCTTGGTTTGACAGCTCCTTGACACACTGTTATTTCTGGCCCTTCACCTTTCTAAGACTTCAAATCAAGTTTCCCGGTCTTGTTGCGAGAAGGGCGTCTTAAGATCAATGCTGGGTTTTATTTGCAAAGTGTACTTGTCAGAAATTTGTTGCTTTGGATTAAGGGAGGGCAGGAACACTCTTCAGCCTTGCAGCCTCACCAAGAAAATTAAACTTAATTCAAAACCCAGATTCTGTTGAATAATAGGGGGGAGAAAGCAAATATCATTAAATCTGCTTGCTGGCTGGTCTGCATAATTCATCTGAACGGCATGAAATATGAATGCTGTTAAGAAGGGGTTGTCAGAAAGGAAAAAAAGTGCAAATCGTTGTTCCTACAGTAGATTTCTAACAGCACTGTAGTTGAATCTGCAAACGCCAAAAGCCGGCAGATTGGACACATCCTCCTCCTCCGTCAAGTCTGATTCAGCCTAAGAGGTGATTGCCGGGTCACTTTCTGCAGCAACGAGCACCTGGCTTGAAATACTGCATTTGTATTGCTTCAACCAAATATATTATATAGTGATGGGCGAAACTGTGGCGTTTCGCTTTGCTGAATAATTTGCGAATTTGCCACGAAATTTGCGAAAGGACAAAAAATTTGCAAAATGGCGCCGGTGTCTCGTTTTTTCGCGGCAGCTTTGCAAATTTATTCGCCAGCGGGAATTTGCAGCGAATTTGCACCTGATGAATAAATTTGCCCATCACTAATATTATACAGTATATACTGTGCGAATGTAGACAATTATCACTAGTTAAAACAACGATGACTGAAATGCCTACAAGCTGGGACTTATTTATCATTATCACACTCCCAGATGATGCAAAGCAAATAAAATCAGACTTAATTCTGCATTCCTAATATGAGCAAAGTATACAACATTTGTAACCCTGTGCAGGTATGGGACCTGTTATCCATAATGTTCAGGATCTCAGGTATTCTAGATTAAGGTTCTTCCTGTAATTTGGATCTCCATACTTCATGTCTACTTCATGTCTACTTAAATCAGAAATTGAATAAACCCAATAAGGATTAATTATATCTTAGTTGGGATCAAGTTCAAGGTCCTGTTTTATTATTACAAAGGAAATCATTTTTAAAAATTAGAATTATTGGTTTATAACAGACTCTGTGGGGCACATTTACTAAAGGGGTGAATTTTCTCTAAACATCCAAAAAGACAATTCGCCACGACTAAATGGCGAAGCGGACAATTACACAAGGAAAAAACTTCAGCGCTAGAGAACTTTTGCACTGTTCCGCCAGTGACAATTCTCTAATGAAAATCTGGTCATTTATCAATGTGCGAATGCTACCCTTTTCGTTAAAGTGTATTTCGGCAAGTTCAGGCTGGCGACTCCCATTATAAAGACAGAGCAGCAGCTTTTAAATTGCAATCATTGTCCTTTCCACGCTACTTTTCTTCATGGCAAAAATTCTCTCTAGCAAGGAGAAAATTCACCAAAATTCTATTGAAAAAGTGAACTTCTGATTTTTATTTATGCTTGAGGAGATAGAAAGGTGGCACTCAGGATAAAAAGAATGGTGGTTTATCACCTGACGCGTTTCGGGAGCAACTCCCTTAATCATAAGCTTCATGATGATTTTTTAGTAACTATGGATATGTGTTGTGAAAATACACCTGGCCATGTGAGGCAAACTGTGGTGAAGTTAGGTAAAGAGAAATTTCACACTTTAGTAAATGTGCCCCTATGGGAGATGGCCTTCTGGTTGGAACTTTCTGAATAAATGGTTTCTGGATAACGGGTCCCATACCTGTATTGGCAATTGACTAGGTTGTTGATTAAATTCTTATTGGCAAAAATTTGGTCTTGCGCTCTTGCTAAATTGGAAAATATTTAAAATTTCTCCAGGTCAAAAGAAAAATGTCAAAACTTGTTGTACTTGCCTTTTAGTAAATTAATAATATTGTGGCAAATTTACATTTTTGGGCAACAAAAATCCAAATTTTTATTTGTGCACTTTAGTAAATATGCCCCATAGCAATATCCTAAAGAAAGCATGTTCCATATCAATGCACTCTGCACCCAATTTACAAAGATATTCATTATTTTGTTAAAGATCACCAGTATTTATTGGGGGTGCAAATCATTGTTAGATAAATGAGAAAAAAAAGGTCACATTGTACATTACCTACTATTGTTAGATGAGCTTTCATTTTTATAGTGAATTTTGAAAATGGGTTGTAAACACTGGATTAGTAACTTTATTACCTTAGTCTACAAATGATCTCTTAGAAGAAATAATGTAACTGCTTTAAACGTGTGGGTCCCATATGCATCGACAGACATTGTTCATTATCTACCTCAGCACTTGAGACAGTGGAGCTAACAATCTATGGCCCCTAAAATGCAGACATAATAATTCTTTATTTGAGAAAGATCTGGGGATTTTTGTGGATAAGCTGGGTAACTCTAGACAATGTCACTAAGTGGCTACTAAAGCAAATAAGTAGTCTTGCATAAAAGAAGGCTAGTGATGGGCAAATCTGTGCAGTATCGATCCGCCAAAAAATTTGCGAATTTATGACAAAATTCGCAAAATGGCGAAAAATTTACAAAACACATTGAAGTCAGTGGGCATCAAAATAATTTTGACGTGAGCCACAATTTTTATATGCATATTAGGGAAGGGTGAATTTTTTCACCTTGCGGAATTGACACCCATAGACTTGTATGGCGTTGTGCGACAAAAAAAAATTGCAGAGCGACAAAAATTTTTTGACGCTAGTAATGGGAGAATTTGCGCCATTTAGCCATTTAGCCTTGAATTTCCCGTGAAATTCGGGAAACGGCGGGAAAATTTGCAAAATGCAGTTTTTGCTACCGGCGTCTGGTTTTTGGACACTGGCGCACATTCGCCGGTGAAAATGCGAATTTTCGTGGCCTATTGCGAATTTATTTGCCGGCCGCGAATCACGCAAATTCACCCATCATTAGTCTGCAACATTTCGCCGGCACCAAATTTTTGGCGAAATTAAACGGGTCAAATTCGCCCATCCCCAATGCATATGAATAATAGTATTTTTTTGGCACATGGAATTTTTTTGCCGATGAATTGTTGCCGCAGTTTTGTGAATTAATTCGCTTATGGCAACACACAGAAATTCTCAGTGAATTTGTGTCTGGGGAATTTATTCTCCCATCACTACTCAAGGCATAAAAACTTTTTTTGCTTTATAGAACCGTGGTAAGGCTTCACCATCAGTTTGCAGTGCAGTGTTGGGCTCCAGTCCATAAGAAGGATAGTGCAGAGATGTGCGACTAAACTGGTTAGAGGGATGGAGGATTTAAACTTTGAGAGTAGCCTGTCAAAGTTGAGGTTGTTTTCTCTACATAAAAGGCACTTGCGAGGGGACAAGATTACTCTTTACATTAAAGGACATCATAGACAGATTGTGGTGGATCTTTTTCCCAAAGAAAAAAACAAAGAATTTGAGGCCACCTATTTAGACTAGAAGAAAAGAACTTTCATTTGAAGCAACGTAGGGGGTTCTTCACAGTCAGGACAGTGAGGTTGTGGAATGCACTGCCGGGTGATGTTGTGATGCTGATTCAGTTAATGCCTTTAAGAATGGCTTGGATGATTTTTTGGACAGACATAATATCAAAGGCTATTGTGATACTAAAATCTACAATTAGTATGTATATTGGTGTATATACTTTATATATGTGGGAGTATAGATGGGTCTGTATAAGCGTGTATATGTATGTACGCTGGGGATTTGGAAGATTTGGACTTGATGGACTTTGGTCTTTTTTTCAACCCAACTTAACTATATAATTATATGTATATATATAATGTGTACATTATATAATTATATATATATAATTATATATATATATATATATATATATATATATATATATATATATATATATATATATATATATATATATATATATATAATGTATTTATTTAAATAGCCAATTTTATCAGGAATCAACCACAATGTGTTTGGCCCTGGGCCCCTAATTTTAAACTGATCTCACTTGGTCTCAGACCTGGTGGGACTCCCATAGAACTGATGGGGCGCTACACTAGAGCCTACGGAACTTTGAACGTGAATCCAACTCTGCCTTCTCTGTGATCTCAGTCTTTTATAAAGTCCTTTGCAAGCTTTTGGAGCACACAGGCCCCTTTGTCAGTATTTTGCCCGACAAAGGGGCCTGTGTGCTCCGAAAGCTTGCAATTGTTACTTAGCCAATAAAGGTATCACCAAACTTTACATTTTCTGTATTTTTTCAATGGCTAACACATTACAACATCTTAAAACTATAAAATCCTTTGACAGCTCCATAGTATCGGAAGTCAGCCACACTAAACATTGATTTATATCTGATACTTGTGTCAGCGTTGGTGGATCCAGAGCAGAAAGCTCAAGTAGGGTTTGTGTTTGTTGTGATAGACCATTTGCCTTCTTGTACTAAAGAACTGCAAGCGTAGAGATCACCGCTGCTACAGTTTTAATTGAAAGTCTCCAGCCACTCAATTATTCTTGAATGTTCTTTGTTTCCAGCAGGAAAGGAATCCGACTGTCAAGCCTGTCAGGGAGCTGGATGGACATCAATTAATCACTGGGTGTCACCAAGAGAAGCACATGGTTTTCTGCTGTGATCCTTTCCTGACACCTTATGAATACAATTTACTTTCATTTATTTTTTTCCCTCCTCTCCTTTAAAGGTACTTCGATTATGACATATACATTTGTTATTGCTCGCTGCCAGGGTTTGAACTTTGATTAATGTGGGACTGACCTCAATTTCATACGCATCACTCACATCAAGCTACGGCGCACGTTTCTCCAACACCAGCAGATGTTAATCTACGACAGGTTGCTGATGGTTTCAACTCTTTCAATTAACTGTTTTGTATTTTTTTTAATGAAAATCTAAACCTCTGAACATTGCAGGTCTCTATAAAAATATATCACATAAAACAGCCCACAATATGCAAAATACGTCATAATATAAATAAAGTATTTTCTTTTAAATATACTTTTCTAGTTGTTTGTGCCATTGGATAATCTTAAGTGGCACTCGCCAGATAAGCTGCACAGCCACAATGAGATATAACGTTAGAGAAAATATCCTGAGAACAGGTATGGGACCTTTTATGCAGAATGATCAAGACCTGGAGTTTTTCAGATAACAGATCTTTCAGATCTTCATACCTACTAAAAAAAAAATAATCTTAACATTAAGGGGCCGATTCACCAAGGGTCGAATATCGAGGGTTAATTAACCCTCGATATTCGACTGGGAATTAAAATCCTTCGACTTCGAATATCGAAGTTGAAGGATTTTAGCGCAAATAGTTCAATCGTACGATCGAAGGAATATGCCTTCGATCGAACTATTAAATCCTATGAATCGGACGATTCGAAGGATTTAAATCCAACGATCGAAGGAATATCCTTCCATCAAAAAAACTTAGGAAAGCCTATGCGGACCTTCCCCATAGGCTAACATTGAGTTTGATAGCTTTTAGATGGTGAACTAGAGAGAGAACTTAAAGAGACAGTACTTCGACTATCGAATGGTCGAATAGTCAAACGATTTTTAGTTTGAATCCTTCGAATCGAATCGTAGTCGTAGGTCGAAGTAGCCCATTTGATGGTCGAAGTAGCCCAAAAAACACTTCGAAATTCGAAGTTTTTTTACTTCGAATCCTTCACTCGAAGTTAGTGAATCGGCCCCTAAATGAATTTAACAGGTTTTCTTTTGCTTCCTATAAGGATTCATTATGTCTTAGTTGGGATCAAGTACAAAAGGAAAGTTTCAAAAATGTTTCATTATATGGACACATATGGAAGATGACCTTCCCATAATTCTGAAAATTGGGTTTCCTGATAAGGTATCCCATACCTTTACTACTTTTAAAACCTGGTGTGACATTTGTTGATGATGTCAAATGAAACATGCAGCCCAAAGTAGTGATGGACAAAAAAATCCGGCAGACGCAAATTCGCAGCGGATTTCCATGTTTCACAGCCAGAGAATACATTTGTGAAACCGGAGTGAAAATTCGCAGTCGTAAAAAATTTTTGGATGCACGTCGGAAAAGTCACTTGCATCAAAACAGTCGCATGTGAACATTATTTGGATGCCCATTGACTTTAATGGCAGCTTCAAAATTGATGCAGGCGTCCAAATTGGCGTTGTAAGACTTATTCGCCATTTTGCAAATTTCACTGAAAATTTGCGGATTTTTCAGCGAAGCAAAAGGGGACGAATTTGTCTATCACTAGCCCAAAGTATGAGTAGACCAATCATTTACTGTATTACTATAAGCTCTGCTACCATTGGTTGGTACCAGACCTGTAATGACAATCTGTGGATTCAGAGGGGCTGCTGTAAAATACCTTAGACAGTCATTATTTATTGGGCTGGTGGGGGGCTGTTTAGGCCTCTGTGTATGTACCTATTTAGCTACCAGTCTTGGCCTGGTTGGTACACATGAAGTTAGTTGTCTATTATACAGTATATTTCAAGATACTGATCAAGACATTTGCAAATGGCCAGTGCGAAGCAAGAAAGAATTTTGGGTAGAAACAGTGAAAAAAATCTATCTGCAAAATGGTAAAAAAAGATCATCATAAGCTAGTTATAGTGTGGTCATAATTAGCCCTAAAGGGGAGGCAAACATTCCCTTGATTCTAGTGTGCCCCTTTGTTCTCAGATATCAGTATTCCAAAAAAGGGGGCACAAAAGATTGCAGGGAATGTTTGTATACCCTTTAGATTACTCAAGGCTATTATGACCATAGCTATGCACTTGTATGGGAATAGAAGACACAATAATGTAGTGATTTGCAATTGTGTTGTGACCCAATTGTTTCTACATTCTTATTTGCTTTTGTCAACAGCAAGTACTGTCTCTAGGATAGAGTTATACAGTATGGGGCAGATTTATCAAAGGTTGAGGGGAATTTCCGAATGAAAAAAAATAGAATTTTGAGCTATTTCAAGCTATTTTTTGTGTACTTTGACTAGGGAATTCGAATTTGAAAAAAAAATTGAAAATTCAAGTATCGCAATTCAACTTCGACCATTCACCATCTAAAACCTACTGGATTGCTGTTTTAGCCTATGTGGGACCTCCTAGAACATATTCGGAGTCAATTGGTGGACTTTGAAAAATCAAAGTTTTTTTGGGGAAAATGTTTTAATAGAAGTCGTTCGATTGCGCTATTTCTTCGATTCGTACGATTCAAATTTTTCGAATATGGACCTATTGAATCAAAAGCGGACCTATTCGACCGGAAAAAAAACATCAACTTCATTTCAATTGGTCTTTTTGAATTCGAATTTCTGAGTTTGTTTCAATTCGAAATTTGACCCTTGATAAATATGCTCCTATGTGTGACTTTAATGCAACAATTAAGTTCGACCCACCTGAGTTTAAAAATGGGACATAGAAGAAAAAAGGTCCCTCAGCTGGGCTGCCATTAACCACTTGCCTGTTATAGACTGTAAATACTCCAGATTTTCTCCTACAATACTGACTTGAATCCAACCACCCATAAGATACCCAGAGAGTAGCATAAAACAGCAAAAAGTAATATCAAGGGGCAAAAACCAAGGTTAAGGCACAAGGCATGGTTGACCAGAAGATCTGGTGGAGAACTGTCAAGGTCAGAATCAGGTTATCCACCAAGCTTGGAAGAAGACTTTTGGTTAGCTGTGTGCCAGAAAACCTGGCTTTTCAATATAACATATAGATACTCACCACTATTTCTGAAAGGAAAATGCTGTCTCCAACTGTCACCTTTACTGCTTAATATGTGGAAGAACATGTGTTTTGAGCATGTGTGTGTACATGTAGGTGTCTGTGGTTCTTTACAGCCTGCCATCTATATCTTATATCTCCTATATCAACATCAACACATTGCTTTAATATTGTCTGCCTTTGTTTATCTCAGCTCGACATACCACAGCCATCTCTACAGAGGGAAAATAATGTTTTGCTGCTATTACATTTATATTATCGGACACAAAAGGAGATGAAAATGCGTTGCCGAAGGTCACTGGAAGCCGGCGCGTGAAGCAAGGTTCTTCGGATTCAAAGTCAATGTATTTTTCTCCTGACATTTTTTACCCCTTGGCTTCGACAGCGATTACCATGATGTTATAATAATATTACTACAATGTTATAATTCTTGTCGGCAGGGAGGTGTCTCA
This sequence comes from Xenopus laevis, assembly GCF_017654675.1. Classification (NCBI taxonomy): domain Eukaryota; kingdom Metazoa; phylum Chordata; class Amphibia; order Anura; family Pipidae; genus Xenopus; species Xenopus laevis. Next base: position 113,392,545 of record NC_054387.1, on the reverse strand, counting down.
GACAGAACGAGAACATCGCCTGAGTTGATTTGATAGGCGAGGGCCTACAGGGACAGTGCGGAGAATTCTGGGACCTGACAGATGCCTGTAATACTAAAGTTGTCACACAGCAAGATAATCCAGCATCTAATAACTCTAATGCAATTCTACATTTCCTCTGAGTAAATACAGTGTCACCTTCTCTCCCTGCTGTCCTGATTCAGCCTCCAGCAACAAACCTGTTCGGCCATACTGTGCTTAACCTCTTTAATGCCACGCTTATTGGCAGTGCTGAGATATGATGAGATTAGACCTCTGTTTTCCGGGATATGGCTAAACAATTGCTTGGGGAATCGCGCAGAGAGGCAGCAAATTTTAACAGTGACAATCCATTTTGGTCTATGAAGATATATTTGAAAATTGTTTTATAATTCCCAGACAGGCTCTGTTTATTATAAGACTTACATTTCAGTTGTTTTGTTTTTTGTTTACTATGCAGGTATAGGATCTATTAATCAGACTGCTCAGTACCAGGGTTTTTCCAGATAAGGAATACGTTTGCTACAGATCGTTTTTCCGGATAAGTGCTTTTGTTTTCTAAATTTGAATCGGCATACCTTAAAGGAGAACTAAATCATAAAAAATGAATATGTCTAAAACACCATCTTTTATATACTAAACTTATTGCACCAGCCTAAAGTTTCAGCTTGTCAATAGCAGCAATGATCCAGAACTTCAAACTTGTCACAGGGGGTCACCATCTTGGAAAGTGTCTGCGACACTCACATGCTCAGTGGGCTCTGAGCAGCTGTTGAGAAGCTAAGCTTAGGGGTCGTCACTAATTATCCAGCAGAAAATGAGGTTGCTCTGTAATATAAGATGATGCCATGTAGTTATTATCTGTATTAATTACTAAACAGCCTTATAATGTGACAGTTATATTCTATGTGTACTGTATATTGTGAGTCAGTCCCTAAGCTCAGTAAGTGACAGCAGAAGATGAAGAGCTACTGGGGCATCTTCAGAGGCACAGATCTTTACTGCCAAAAAAATGTTTCTAATATAGTTAGTTAGCCAAAAATGTAATGTATAAAGGCTGGAGTAACTGGGTGTCTAACATAATAGCCAGAACACTACTTCCTGCTTTTCAGCTCTTTTGCTTTCCACTGATTGGCTACCAGGCAGTAACCAATCAGTGACTTGAGGGGGGCCACATGAGTCATAACTGTTGCTTTTGAATTTGAATTGCATGCTAAGGATCAATTGTAAACTCACTGAACAGTTATGTCCCATGTGGCCCCCCTTAAAGTCGCTGACTAAATCAGAGTTAGAGAGCTGAAAAGCAGGAAGTAGTGTTCTGGCTATTATGTTAAACATCCAGTCACTCCAGCCTTTATACATTACATTTTTGGCTAACCAACTATATTAGAAACATTTTTTATTTTGCACAGCCTATCTATTTACCCAGTTTTTATTTTTACAAGTAATTGTTCCTTTAATGGAGAATGAAAGTTCCAATAAATGGGGTGCCAAATGTTTTCTGCTAACAGGTAGGTCAAACCATCAAGGATTCTAATGACCTACCTATTAGCAAAAAACTGTACTGGCCTAGGGCACTAGTGATTGAGTGATCCTCTTCCTTGCTTCTTTATTCTGGCAAGCATGCATGCCCAGTAGAATTAAAAGCCAGAGTTTAACAAAAAAGCCTTCTTTTGTCACTCTACTGCACATGCGGTGGCCATTAGATTTTAAAGAAAGAAGAAGGCAGGAAAAGGATCCTTCCCAATTACCCAGCCCGGGGTATGAGGTAGGTCACCCCTGTTGATTAGAACTTTTGTTCTTCTTTTAGTTTCCTAGTAATATGTTGCTTTGTGATATTGTCAGCAAACAAATAATGAATACAATACAGCCACAAAGTAATTTTACTGGTTTCATCTCTGAACAGAATAGTGCGACATACATATGTACAAAGCCAAAGAGAAGCCATATGTTTCACAGCAGGCAGTGCCCACTCTCTCCATGTAGGTTCATTCACCTTTCTTTGCATCACGGCCGTCTCATTTTTATCGAATTACTCACAGTCAGAGGGATATCATGAGTCTGTGTATAACACATTACATGTAAGTCAACCTATAATTTCAATGGGGTCATCATTCAATTTTCTTGGAGAGTTTCCCACTTCGGACCCTGTGAAATATGACTTTATATTATGTGTTTTTTTAAACTCCCTCACTGCATTAACCTTTCCAACCCTATCCATTACCCCCACCCGATCAGTGAAATAGTCATTTATCACATTTCACATTATCATCGTAATCTACTGTATCTCTGCTAAAACTTGCTTCCCTTCTCTGCTGTGCAAGTCCCTGGGTGAATCATCCTCAGTTAAATTCCTGGGAATATCAGAGGCCACTGCAAGGAAGCCCTGTGATTGATTGACTATTACATATAGGATTTTTTTTATGATAGGTACTTAGGCTAACAATTATACTTACAAACTTGCATCTTCTTATCTTACACGAAAGATATTATTCAGTGCTGGTGATATTACTCGCAGAGTCCCGAGGAAGGAAGGACTTGCAAGGATAATCTCTACAGAAGAACATATCCTACAGCATTTTGTGGAAATTGCAATCCCATGTTTTCTTACAAGCTCAAATTGTGATCCAGGAACAGGTACACTGGCCTTTTTACATTCAAGTCAAGGGCAGATGTCCCTTTTACAACTATATGATCATTCTTTGATTCAAGATTTTAGAGGTTTTCTGATGCTGACTTTTGTGCAATAATACGGAAAAGCTTTTTCAGTTCTCCACCTGTTGCAAATATAGTTATGAATGAAACTTTAACTACATGTAGAAAAAAACAATATATATATATATATATATATATATATATATATATATATATATATATATATATATATATATATATATATATATATATATATATTAGTAATAATAACACTCACACACTTTGGCTTTCATTTCACGGTGCACGTCCCTTGAGGTCCCCGGTCAGTCCTCCACAATATATAGAAAAAACAGTCCCGGACAGCACTCGTTATTGTATCAAAAATTTTATTGAAAATTAAAAGTTACATTACCATAATGTGCACATTGTCACAGCCACGTTTCAAGCCCAAATAGGCTCTTTCTCAAGCCATGTGAACAGTGGTTTAGATCAAATACAAATGATTCCGATTTTTTATAGTTCATCCTAGGAAGTGACATGTTAATCATTCATTTACACATTCTGCAGGGTTCAAGCCATGTCTATTGCATATAATGAATGGAATTTAAATGGCAAAGTATATATCTACAAAAATACACGACTTTATAATTTATAGAAACAGATATAAGTGGTAATCTTTGTTTAAACCATGGGGATGAAGGGAGTTCAATCTATTGATCCACCATAGCTCTCTTTGTTTTAATCTCAATTCACGGCCTTGAGAAAGGTCCCGCAGAGGACCGAAATGTCACGTTGGCTGTATATGATTTTGTTTCACTAAAATCCCGTTGTTGCTGGTCTTTTTGAATGCTGCACATTTGTTTTGACTGTGCACCTGGGTAGTAAAGAATTAAGCGGTGTGCCACACTATGGACTATGTATATATATATTTATATATATATATATATATGTGGATAGAGAGATGTCATGGATGGTTACTATCTGAAAGAAAACAAGCAGTGGAACACAATCAAGAAATATTTTTTCCTCCAGTGGCTCAAAGAATTGCTTGTTTGTAAGCCATTCCTGATTTATTCTGGTTTGTGCAAATGTAATTCTGTCTTTCTATTTTATTTTTTTTTTTTCATTATGAGTTTAAATATAGAAACATTGCAACCAATGTGTGAATAGTCCAGGGACTGTTTTTCTGATACTTTGCTCCATGAGAAACACACCAAACCATACATCATGCTTACAGGACACTTTCTCCACAGAATTAGCATACAGCATGCTATAAATTGTGAGAAAACAGAATTATTTTTCTGCTTTCTTGGGTGTGTGTTTTTTTTATTATTGATCTACTATTTTTTAATTATTGGCCTCCATATTGCCTCTCTGTAAGGGTACCTGGCGGTCCAGTGGTATGGTGCAGACGTCCACCACGCTCCCTGCGGGACGCTGCCGCTTCCTCAAGTTTGTCCTTTTTATTCAGTCTGTGACATCATCGTGTTCGGCGTGAAATTCAAATATTTCAAGGACCTTGACCATTGCCCAATGTAGGTCTATTTTCATAATTCCTGGGTGCAATTTCTAGTTAATTTTGCCTGTCCTTGACCATTTCTAGTTTGCTGCCTGTCCTAACCTTTGCCTGTTTATTGAAGCCTCTCTTGGATCACAATTTTCTACTTCACTACTGTTGTGTTTGACTACTGTCTCCTGATTTTGTGCTGTTTTGCCCGACTGGTATTGACCTGCCTTGTCCCACAATTACACTCCTTTTTCCCCGTTCCTCCTGCAGTGCTGGCAGCTGCATTAAAATCTAAAATAATACTCCAATTCTTTTTCATAAACTTCTATATAAATGTTGGGGGTGCAGGGATACAGTGTTGTGGTTGGGTTTAGAAACCTTTTACTGCTTTGGCTAGTTTTCTATAGAAGTTAAGATAATTCACCAATGAAAATTCTACTGACCAAAAATGTAATTACAAATGCAAAAGAATTCACCAGTGAGAATGCTGATTCCCGGAACCATGGCAGGCGTCTCGCTGTTATCTTACATATAGATTTCACTATATCATTTTTTATATTCATTACATTACACTGGAATCAAACATGAGATAAAGGGCAGATTTGTTCAGTGCTGGGAAACTGTGCTTAAAGCTTCAAACTCCAATTGCAGGAACAAAGAACAAAAAGCAAGATGACTGTCCAATCTTGTCAATGTTACACAGAAAGCAAGTATAAAAAAAGGGAACATACTGTAGGTTTCCAGGGATGGATTTCCTTTCTGGGCGCCCCTAGGCTCACCCCCTAATCCATGCGATCCAAGCGTTGTGGGGCGTGATGTCATAGCGCCCGTTCTGCCCCTCATGCCCACTAGCGCAATCGCGTCCCCAGTGCTCCTCAGACAGCTGCTGGGCGGCATGCCGTCCCTAATTTTTTGTTGCCCTATTCCCGGCCCTGTGTGGCTTTACCACAAATCCGGGCCTGTAGGTTTCAAAAATGAAAATAGACTTCGCCACACTCCGTCAGAGTGAAATTTTTCATATTTATATTCACTAGTTTGAGGATTTTATATCTTTGCCAAAGAGCAGAATTATATAGAGTTCAGGTCTAGTGATGGGCAAATACATTTGACTGGCACACATTTTGCGGCGAACGTCCACGTTTTGCCACAACGAATATTCGTCAATAGTATTCGGATGACCATTGATTTTAATGCCAGCGTCAAAATTGATGCGAGTGACTTTTCGAACGCGTGTCCACAATTGACAAGGGCGTCACTACTTTTTTGCCGTTTCGCTGGAAGCAATGAGAAACTCGCCCATCACTTTTCTGGGTTTTGATGGGATGGGTGTTAAATGGAAATCTTAGTTGAGGAAGGGTTTTACTGAAAGGGGTATAGAGGAAGCTGAACCCGTGGCCCCCAAGGGTCCTCTTCCTCTATTGTTCTAACAAATCCCTCCCCAGCTGTTCACCTACCTTTGAGTTGGGTCTTTGGAAAGAGAGGATGCAGGAAGCCATCAGAATGGGAGGAAGGGGATAGGAGTGTTGGGGGTGGGGAGTAGGAGAGAAGGCCGTGGTATAGGTCGGTGGTGGTCTGGTAGATAATGCTGTGCTTTATCTTACATATAAATTTCACTATATCATTTTTTATATTCATTACATTACACTGGAATCAAACATGAGATAAAGGGCAGATTTGTTCAGTGCTGGGAAACTGTGCTTAAAGCTTCCAACTCCAATTGCAGGAACAAAGAGCAAGATGACTGTCCAATCTTGTCAATGTTACACAGAAAGCAAGTATAAAAAAAGGGAACATAGGTTTCCAGGGCCGGATTTCCTTTCTGGCCGCCCCTAGACTGCGCCCCCTAATCCATGCGATCCAAGCTTTGTGGGGCGTGATGTCATAGCGCCCGTTCTGCCCCTCATGCCCGCTAGCGCAATCGCGTCCCCAGTGCTCCTCAGACAGCTGCTGGGCGGCATGCCGTCCCTAATTTTTTGCTGCCCTATTCCCGGCCCTGTGTGGCTTTACCACAAATCCGGGCCTGTAGGTTTCAAAAAGTGAAAATAGACTTTGCCAAACTCCACCAGAGTGAAATTTATCATATTTATATCCACTAGTTTGAGGATTTTATATCTTTGCCAAAGAGCAGAATTATATAGAGTTCAGGTCTAGTGATGGGCGAATAAATTTGACTGGCACACATCTTGCGGCGAACGTCCACGTTTTGCCACAACGAATATTCGTCAAAAGTATTCGGACAACCATTGATTTCAATGCCAGCGTCAAAATTGATGCGAGTGACTTTTCGGACGCGTGTCCACAATTGACAAGGGCGTCAAGTTTGAGTCTCACTACTTTTTTGCCGTTTCGCGAATTTCACTGGAAGCAAGGAGAAACTCGCCCATCACTTTTCAGGATTTTCATGGGATGGGTGTTAAATGGAAGTCTTAGTTGAGGAAGGGTTTTACTGAAAGGGGTATAGAGGAAGCTCCGAAGGGTCCTCTTCCTCTATTGTTCTAAAAAATCCCTCCCCAGCTGTTCACCTACCTTTGAGTGGGGTCTTTGGGGAGAGAGAATGCAGGAAGCCATCAGAATGGGAGGAAGGGGATAGGAGTGTTGGGGGTGGGGAGTAGGAGAGAAGGTCGTGGTATAGGTCGGTGGTGGTCTGGTAGATAATGCTGTGCGGGGGGCCTCTTTAAAGATTTTTTGCAGGGGGGGGGCTCAGTGCACATTAGTTACGCCAATGGCTGAAAACAGATCTCAGCTGAAACAATACTGGGAATTGTAGTCCCTTTAAATGGTATGTGAATTATTGCTCTGAGGTGGGGTCACTGTAATAGGAAACACATACATTTCACAGGGCAAGTGGCTAAATTACACATGTACTATACATTCTAGTACTCAGTACTCACAACTAAGAGTTCAATGGAAATTTCTTTCCACAAAAGGACTTTCCCCATGCTGTTTTAACACATTCAATATAACACACATCAGCAGAAGAACAGAAGTCATTCCCATTGCATCTCATCTCTCCACCATTCTGCACATCTGCAATGAAATGAAGCCGTTTGCTCCTATTTGCTCAAATTGTACTCTTGGAAATCCAATGAGACACGTAGATAATACACTTTCGGCTTTTCCCATCCTTATGTATCTTTGGGCGTGATGGGAGACAGTATATAAACATCCTTCCTGTGTCACCACTGAGCCTGAACAAATACAAGTGTATTATACACTGTTTGTATCTCAGTTATCTGTTCAGTTGTACTGTTCCTCCAATCCATTCCATAGGGAAACAAACCTATTTACAGATTTCTGCTGAAATGATCAGACCTGGATCTGTGCAAAGAGTATCAGCCGAATGTATCAGCCATGACGGTTGCAGCGCTGATTCTGCACCTTTCCGTTTCGCCCCAAGCACATACCTTCCATCCCCAAATAATACATACACACACCACTGGTTTGGAAAGAGATGGCCACAGTTGTTTATTTTAACACAGTAATAAGAATAAATAACATGTATAACATTTTAACCTTTTACTAACCGTTTGTATAACAAACCTTTAACCTTTATAACATAAAATTATAACATTATTCCCCCACCCTGGTGGAGGGGAATGGGGGTGGGGTGGCTGTACCCCAACTGCAAAGGTAGGTTCCTGTTCCCTTCTCCCAAGCCCCAAACCGGGCTGCCTACATTCCCATGAGGACCCAGGCCTACCTTGCTACTTCCACTCACTTTGAAATACCCCCTTTTAACTTCCCCTGGGGGTCCTTATAAAGGTACCCTCCGCCAACTGTGACTTAAACCACCCATCTACAGGAGGGAGGGCGGGATGCTGCGTCCTGCTGCCTCCATGTCCCGGCGCCGAATATAAGTATCCTCTCTTCTCCTACAGAAACCGCGAGCCCAGGGTCCCTTCAGCCAATCACCGCCTGCAATGGAAAAAAGGGGCGGGCCGACGCACTCCTAAGCACCGTCAAGGCGCTGCTACCCGGGTCGTGGGGTCCCATGATTATGGCTAAAAATGCCATATTTTATTAATTGAACTTATTGAACGAGCCTAAAGGGTCAGCATCTCTATAGTAATGTAATGTAATGTAATGTATGTAATGTAATATAGTAATGATCCAGACCTTTGAAGTTGTCATTTTCCATCTTGGATTTTGTTAGGAGTGTCTGCGACACGCACATGCTCAGTGTGCTCTGAGCAGCTGGTGTGATCTTCACAAATCATCAAGCAAAATATTAGGTTGTATATTGTATGAACTATATTATAACATTTATATTTTATATCTTCTGTATCTTGTGCATTGGTCCCTAAGCTCAGTAAGTGACAGCAGCACAGAGCATGAGCAGTGAATCAGCAGAAAAGAAGATGGGGAGCTACTGGGTAGTGATGGTCAAATAAATTTGCCTGCCGTGAATTCGCGTTGAATTCCCTTGTTTCACTGGCGTCTAATAAATTTCGAGAAACTCCGGCTAAAAATTTGTCTGCGTCAAAAAATTTTGGACATGAAAAGTCGCTCACACCTAAATTGCTGCGCGTCAACACTATTCGGATGCTTAACGCTGAGGTCAAAATTTTAGAATTTCACAAAACGGGAGAAATTCGCCCATCACTACTACTGGGGCATCTTTGGAGACACAGATCTTTACTGCTAAAGACGGTGGTTGCCTTGAGCCAGTATTGAAGCCCAAAACACACTGTACAACATTTCTGCCCTACTTCATTAGTCAAGCTTAGTTCTCCTTTAAGCTCATATCAAAAATGGCAAGTAAAAAAAAAGTAGCAAATAAATTCTAGTTGAAAAAATGGCCACTGTTTTTATGCTGAAATGTTACACAGAAAAAAAAGCAACAAATATTGTAAACCTTGATACAAATACAAAGATATGTTTGATGTATTTGATTGCCTTTTTGTACACAGTATGATAAATATGCTCCTATAGTTTTACTTGAAAATTCCCTTGAATTCAATACTGGAAAATCATGTAAACATTAAGTAAACCCAATAGGCTGGTTTTGCTTCCAATGAGGATTAATTATATCTAAGTTGGGATCAAGTACAAGGTATTGTTTTATTATTACACAGAAAAAGGAAATCATTTTAAAAAATGTTTCATTATTTGATTATAAAGGAGTCTATGGGAGACAACCTTTCCATAATTCTGAGCTTTATGGATAACGGGTTTCCAGATAATTAATCCTATACCTGTAATTATAAAACAGTACCTTGTACTTGATCCCAACTAAGATATAATTAATCCTTATTGGAAGCAAAACCAGCCTATTGGGTTTATTTAAAGGGGTGGTTCACCTTTAAGGTAACGTTTGGCATGTTATAGAATGGTCAATTCTAAGCAACTTTTCAGTTGGTTTTCATTATTTATTTTTTTATAGTTTTATAGTTATTTGCTTTTTTCTTCTGACTCTTTGCAGCTTTCAAATGAGCGTCGCTGACTCCCTTCTAAAAAGCAAATGATCTGTAAGGCTACAAATGTATTGTTATTGTTACTTTATTATTGATCCTTCTATTCAGGCCTCTCCTATTCATATTCCAGTCTCTTATTCAAATCAATGCATGGTTGCTAGGGTCATTTGGACCCTAGTTAACAGATTAATTTGAAGAGCTGCTGAATAAAAAGCTAAATAACTCAAAAACCTTCAATAATAAAAAATAAGAAGAAATTGCAAATTATCTCAGAATATCACTCTCTACATCAAACTAAAAGTTATCTCAAAGGTGAACAACCCCTTTAATGTTTACATGATTTTCTAGTAGACTTGTGGTATGAAGATCCAAATTACAGAAAGCCCAGTTATCCGGAAAACCCCAGGTCCCAAGCAATCTGGATAATAGGTCCCATGCCTGTATATCATTCAAGTATAAGTGATGGGCGAATTTATTCGGCAGGCTCAAATTTGCGTTGAATTTCCGTGCTTCGCTACCGGCGAATACATTCACGAAATTGGCAAGAAAATTAGTTGGCGTTAAAGTTTTTAGGAGGGATGTCCATTGATGTTAATGCACATCAAAAGTCGCTGGCGTCTGGATTGTCACCGGCGTCAATTTATGACGCCCGCAAATTGATGCTAGCGTCAAAATTTGCATTTCATTAATTTTTCACCCATTTTGCGAATTTCCCAAGAAAATCGTGAATTGGGCGAAAAATTCACGAAACGTGAATTTCGCAAATTTGGTGGGACAAATTCGTCCATCACTTTAGCTAATGTTTCATCTCAATGTGTTTATCTTTTATTAATGGTCAGGGAGTGTTTCCCTTAATTTCCCATAAAGCTTCATTCATCTCAGCAGCACAGAGAGTAGTGGTATTTCTATCTATCTCTGTAACCCAGTACCTTGGTATTTTCTTTTATTTGTACTGTAGGGAGATAGCTGAACTCTTAAGTAGGTAGTGTGAGATTCTTTTAACGAGCATTGTCCCGGCAGCACTAATGTGATAAGCAAATGTTATCAAATTAGCAGGTTGCAGAATGGAGCAAAGCCGTGTGTCTGATTGCTATCTCCACTTCCATTATTTGAGGCATGAGAGGTGCCCTGACACTCCATACACTTGCTAAAGGATACAGTAATATCAATACAGAGATGAGATAAAAAAAAAAAAAAAAAAAAAACACTGAAGAATTTCAGAAGACTTTGTGAATTTAATAAACAGCTCTCCAATCTTATTAACATATCCACTTCTCCACAGCTTTTCCCATGTCAACAACAACCAACGGCAAAGAGGGAATAATGAAAACAATGATATTTTTTTGGTATTTTCTTTTAATGGGTCTTCTGGTAAATAGAGCTACAGATGAAGCAGCTTTATTACAGCATTTGGCACACACACAGCTTGGTTCGTTCTTTCCAGTGAAATGAATGGGGTGTCCTGTGCTCCATAAACACCAATCATTTCTGCATCAATCTGGGTTTACTCCTAATGACATACTCAAGAGTTTATACTTCCTTACCAATGAACCGATTGTAAAGGTGATGTAAACCTTTACCAAGACTAATGCCTTTGCATCCCTGTCTGTCCATGCAGCCATTGTAAATGTAATAACTGTTGCATAGAGTCAATTGAGAATGTCTATTAAGAATCACCCCTATCAGCACTACGCCAGTTATCTCAATATCATTATATAACATAGCGATTACTGTTCAGTTTTGCTTGCCTGTATAACACTGTAATCTATATTGAGAAGGATGAAAGCAGTGCTGTTAAAGGGGATGTAAACCCAGGCATAACACCGTCCCACAGCGCCCCCTGGTTTTCTATAGAAGTTGCCAAAAAACATAATTATAGATGCAAGAAAATTCACCAATGAGAATTGTACTGATCAAAAACTTCATTAAAAAAGCAAAACAACTGACAAATAAGAACGTTGAATCTCAGCACCATGGCAGGCATCTTGCTGTTATCTTACATATACAGATAATTATGTCATTTCTTTCTTCATTATATGACACTGGAATCAAACATGGGGATAAAGGACAGACTTGTCCAGTGCTGGGAAACTCTGCTTAAAGCTTCCAACTCCAATTGCAGGAACAAAGAACAGGGAGTCAGATTGATACAGATCAGCTGGGATTCTCATTGGAGGATTTTTTGCATTTAAAGGAAAACTATACCCCCTTATTATTATGAAGCAGGGTTTTACATATGAGCTGTTGTATGCAAAATCTTTTTATAGAGACCTACATTGCTTGTGGGGTATAGTTTTCCTTTAAAGCAGTCGCTGGCTGTGGACATTAGGGGAAACATTTTGGAAAAGTTTTATTAAAGTCCAGTAATGCAACCCTGATGTTTATAAAATGCAGTAATGCAACCCTGATATTGCTGGACTACAGCTCCAAGCATGCCTCAACCTTCTTTATATGCTACAACATACTGGGATTTGTAGTAAAGAAAGAGTAACGTTTGGTTGAGCAGAGCAGAGCAGCAGGATTTACTACCCCTTCAATAAACATTGCATAATGCCTTCAGCAGATTTTATCTGAAACTAAAAACATACTGTATGATCAAGAGGAAAGGCAAACGTCATGATTCTCATTGGAAAAATCTTCTTGGATCAGTTGAGCCATTGGCCACGAAAGGTTTGGGAAAATGTGACCTTTGATAATATTCAAGATGATGCTGGAAATTACAGTGCAGCAACGTATGGTTGAAGCAACACTGCTATAGAATGTTTGTACCCCTTTAAAGTGGACCTGTCATCTACACATAAAAAGCTGAAAAATGAAAGTCCTTTGCAAATTAAACATGAATCACCCATTCTATTTTTCATTAAAACATCCATACTTATAAAGCTGTTTAAATATTTGAGCTGTCAATCATACACATGATTTTGGGGTGATACACAACAGTGTCTACAAGTTTATTTTGCTCTATTAACATGATAGAAAAGAATTTGGAATTATTTCTTAGGGTGACAGGGCCCTTTTAAAGAGCTTTGGAGTCATCCAGAACATTTCCTAATCAACATTAAATGCAAAGAAAGGGTTAGAAAGAGTTGGTAATATTAATAATGTAGCTAAACAAGTTTCCAAGCTGCGATGCTCTCTGGATAGACATCTCACTCATTCTCTGTTACTGTATCACTGTTTTATTTAGCATTTTATTAAGTGAGCTTGAGTCAAACAATGACAAGATTTTTTTTGTTAAACATTTATTTAATTGCAGTACATATCCACAACAATAACATTCCAATATAATACAGGAAATGCACTGTACTGGAAAATGTTCTTGTTTTACCCCCTTGAAAAGCACGTTATGAGAAGAAGACAGAAAGCCAGAGAGAGGACAGAGAGTAAAAGAATAGAAGTATAGTATACAAGGGGGAGATAGTGGTGGTTATGAGGAACCAATTAGTTCTGGGGTTCTTGTCCACAAACCTTCAGGTAAGTTTTGAGGGGTTGATTAGCCCATATATAGAAATCCAAGGACACTGTAGCACGTGCTCACATGTTACCAATAAACCTTTTCAGGTGCCAAATGCTAAACAATCTATAAGACCCCCTGCTCAGGGTCAGAAAAATCATAGAAATCCAAGGACACTGTAGCACATCGGTCCAGTTTTTGTAATGCGAAAAGTACTTTTATTGGCTCAAAGTAGACCTTAAAGTTTTAACAACGTTTCTACTGTGGACCGAAACGCTGCCAAAACTGATGTCTACTTTGAGCCAATGAAAGCACTTTTCGCATTACAAAAACTGGACCGATGTGCTACAGTGTCCTTGGATTTCTATGATTTTTCTGACCCTGAGCAGGGGGTCTTATAGACTGTTTAGCATTTGGCACCTGAAAAGGTTTACTGGTAACATGTGAGCACTCTAATTTTGTGTGGATTAGCCCATATATGTCACTTGTATCTCAGTACGTATGTGTCCCCTTAGTCAAGGTCTTGGTGTAAGGAGCGCGGTCGAGCGCATCCATTCCCGCCGGCGTTCCGTCCAAATGGCGGCGCCCAGGGCAGGCAACGTGGGAAGTCGCCAATGGCACCTTGTCTGGACGCAGCGAATTTGCGCCAGCATCAAAACATGCAGCATCAACGCGCAACGCCAGCGCGTGACGCATGATTTCACTACGCAGTTTAAAAGGACGGTTGAGACCCACTGCCTTTGCCTGTGAATAGGTTCTACTTCATTGTGTGCTACTATTGTGTTTTGGATTCTTGATATCGACCTCTGCCTGTTCCTGTTTACGACTACTTGCTGCCTGAACTGATCTTCTGCCCGTCTGACTACTCTTACTCTTAACCCCATCTTGTACTGCGAACTGTGTTTGGAAACCTGCAAGCTTCCTCCTTGGTCCATTATGTCAAACTGAGCCTTCGGGCCTGACACTTGGGCCATATATATGTTTTTTAATTGGTCCTCATTTAGTCCATTAAGTTGAGCCAGTCCAGATGATGGTCAGTTGTATTTTGTTTTCTGTTAGTATAGGATTCATTTTGTAGGATCCAGAGAGTCCAGATGTTGGTGAGTTTAGAGGGGCAGCATCTTGCAGTGCAAATTTGTTCTAAGGCTGGGAGTGGTTGCTCTACCAGACTTATCCAGAAGTTGATCATTTGATGGCAATAGCTTTTTTAGCATGAAACAGTAAAAAGGTGAACAGCTTTCTCTCTGTCTGAGATGTTAATTTAACCATGCATTTCTGATCACTTGTAAGATGTATGGGTTTCTACAGGGCCACAGCACTTTCCTGTTGGTCAAAGAAGTTGAAGAAAATTGGGCATAATCCTATTTTAAATGGCACAATTAATATGTTTTGGAAGAACATTCACCCTTGAGCAGTGACTCTCAAAAGTTTGAAGAACCAACCTTTGTTGAAGCCCCCCAATCTCTTAGCTCATGAAATGAGTACAGATACAGCAATTCAGTCATAATTCTTAGAATATTCAGAACAGGAAACCCATAGTTAACACAAATCATACTCTAACTGACCTTCATGCTGGGCTTTCAGGTGTGCAGTATCTAGAAGATCTTTATATGTCCCTGGCCTCACCTTGAGTATGCAGTGCAGTTTTGGGCTCCAGTCCTTAAGAGGGATTTAAATGAACTGGAGAGACTGAAGAGATGTGCAACTATACTGGTTAGAGGTATGGAAGATTAAAATTATGAGAGTAGAGTGTCAAGGTTTGGTTTGTTTTCTGTGGAATAAAGACACTTGTGAACGGACATGATTACACTTTACAAGTACATTAAAGGGCATATTAGGGGATCTTTTTTCCCATGAAAAGGATCATTGCACCAGAGACCATCCCTTTAGACTAGAGGTGATTCTTGCAGGTGAGGGCAGTGATATTGGTGAATGCCCTGCCGGTTGATGTTGTGATGGCAGATATTTTTAATGTCTGTAATAGTGGCTTGAATGATTTCTTGGGCAAGCATGATATCATGGGCTATTGTGAAACTGCAATCTATAATTAGCATAGATATTGGTAAATATAGTTTATATATGTGAGTGTATACGTGGGCTGGTATATTTATGTGTATATTTGTCCACTGGGGTTCATTTGGAGGGGTTAAACGTGATGGACTTTTTTCAACCCAACGTAATTATGCCACTATATTAAAAAGCCACCATCACAGGAGAGCTATTGACCCCAGCATACTCCAACCTAGTATAGGCTTAAAAATGTGGCAAATTGGAAGTAGTAGCCAAGTAAATTACTCAATGAAACTTCTCTTCTTCTCAGTGGAGGAAAATGTTGCATCTGTGATCAAGTTTCAGCCACGGACTTTGGAGAGCGAGGGGACACAGAGTTTTATGGAGTGTTTACACCACCTTTAAGTTGGAGTCTATCTCTACCTGCAGCACGCTAAGCATTCTTTGTATCCTAACCTAAAACCAACCTTTTTATTTTGCTGAAGGCAAGTTTTGTTTGGCCCAAAGTTGCGATGTTGGATGGATTTTCTGCACCTGCTGGATATGTTCTTCTGCTGCTTTCACTGTTTTTTGTTGATTGACTTTTGGCTACAATACTAAAAGCAGACTATTGGAAATCGATAGGCACGCAGGGTTTGAAAGCCAAAAAAAAATCAGATATTACAATACTGCAGAGTTAATAATCTAAAATTAACCTTTTAGCTGCTAGTTGTCCAACAATCATTAGAGCAAGATCGATACTCCGCTGAGAGCTGTACCTGAAATCAGGTGGAGACCTGTAAAGCTCAAGAGGCTTGTTTATTGTTTGCTTGCCTTAATTATGCATGGGTTTATGGGAAACTTTATTTTGTTAAAGCAGTATTTTTTTTCTACGTGTATGGAAACTTGCAAGTGAAATCGTCTAAACCCGGTCTTTTAAGAGTTAAGTGACAGCTAACCCATCAAGGTGTATTAATGTAAGGTACAATGATGCATAATGATGACTCAAAATCCAAGTGTCATGTCAAAATGATGTGCTATCATTCTCATTTGTTAAAGTAATTATATTGTCCTTTAAGTCATATTGCTATTACTTTTTTTTATTATATACTTTAAATTAGTGCTGAGGAATTTTGTGTTGCATAATATATGTTATCACTCATTTTAAACTGCTGCTGAGTTTTTCATCTGTGTGCTGATATTTCCTATTGCTAATATTAATCCTTTTAAAGAGACAGCATACACATTTGCAAATTCGCAGCTCACAGATTAACCCCCTGCATAATAGACTTCTGCTTTTCTGTAAACCAAAACAGCCACACAACAAAGGGGTGAAAGAAAGGAGTTGTTTATACAGAGCTCATTATCTCTAGTTAAAGCAAGTGTGAAATCCAATTTATATGTATTTTGCACTTGTTGGAAAAAGGTGTATATATGGTAGGTGTATACTGCTCTTTAAGGGCTCTTTAAAATCATACAGGTTTTCAGAGAAGATTTTGGCCCTGTAAATCCTATTCTTGCTCATTCCCTACTTTTGAAGTGTGTGTAGGTGAGTTGTCCCACCCTCTCACTGCAAATACCTTAGAGAGTTTTATGACCCACACTCACTCATGGCCTTTTTTTACATTCTCTGTTTAATATCTTTCTAATTGACACCTTCCTGATCTGGTCTTTACGAAAACCCTAGCCCTCTTTGCAGTTTGCAGTCCATATTTCAGACTATCATCATGCGAACTTTAATGTCTCCACTGTACTCCTCTTTTCCAGTCTCTCCTCCATTAAATATTTTTTCTGAACCCGAGTCAATACCCATAACTTCATTCTCTTCTCTACAATTGACCCTCATGCCTCCATACAGCCCCTGAATTTGGGAAAACAAAAACAGTATGGCAGACAGAAACAAAATAGTTATAAAAATAGCACCAGTACAAACTGAGACATGACGTCAAAGGGCCTCCCTGTATGAACTTTTAGTTTCAGGAAACTACAACTTTGCAGAATACAGTAAATGAGTGTTAATTGAGTGTACAGTCATTGAGTGTAAAGTTTTAGAGCGTGATGGGAGCTGTAGTCCATCTATAATAGAGATGAATTCTTAATCCAACATTGCACAATAAAACTTTTTCAAAATCTTCAAAGGATCGTTAATTCTTGCCTGCAGGTGTTCAGGGCCCACTGGGGCTTTAGCAATAGCCCCCCCCATCTAGCTGCTACTCCCCCTACACATGTACTCTTGTATCTTGTTCTCTTCCTCCCAGGATCAGGGCCAGGGGGAGGACAGAGGGCAGTGATCTCAAGTCAGGAGGCAGTGGGGAGCAGGTCTGGGTTGGTAGGGCCCATAAGCAGGGCCGCTTTAATAAGCAGGCAAAGTGGGCATCTGCCCAGGGCCCACTTATTTTGGGGGCCCACTGCTGAGTAGTAAATTATTATTTTTTTACAATTTTTTTGTTGGCCTTTTTTTTAAAAAAAAAAAAATAAGTACTTGGTGCTGGTGTTGTAGTGTATCAGGGCTGGCTCCCTCCCCCAGACCAATCCACTTACATTTCAGACCCCCCTCAAAACAGTGAAGTGGAAATGGCCACGAAGGGAAGGAAGCCAAGCCTTGCCTGCCGCAGTATGCAGAGAGGGAGCGGAAGAGCAGCTGCACATCAGAGTATCGCGTTGGCACGCTACACGCGTTGCCGCCCTGTCCTTGCCTTCTGCACTGTGGTAATCCTCCTGATCTCCCACTGTTGGCCCACTGTTGGGTGTGGCCAACAGTGGGCGTGGCTTCACCACAATTTTTGGTGACCCACCAGGGCTCACCAAGGCCTTAAAACGGCCCTGCCCATAAGGGTGGGGGCTCATCTGTTTTTATCTAGGTGTCCCGGCGGCCCACTACCATCCTGCCTGCCTGGTCTGTTCACACTGGATAGTCATTGCCAGGGACATAAAAAAAGATAAAAACAATATGCTAGATAAAGAAGACATAGCAATATTTGGCATAATACTCATTGAAAAACATTTTGCATCTGTGGTTAAGTTTGAAATCAGGTCCACTATTGGGGAAACCAGATAGGAGTGCTATGGTGGGCTCAGTCCAAGAAGGCTACCTTGAGCCTATGATTAAGTGTTGTGAGAACACGAAACGCGGAAGTCTGTTATCCACACTTGTACCTCAATAAAGAATAGATAGCTGCCCTGTTTCAAATGTATATTTCAGAGAGTTAGGTGATGCAATTTCTTTTTAATGGAAGGTATATGTCCACTTTAACCCTGTTAATTTAGCACTATGTGTTGGGTTTATGTTCTTAAGATTGTAGAGTAGAGCACAGCCTTCTAATCAGAGATTTCGCACTGCACATTATTACTGCCTTCCTCTTCCAGCTGAATACTTTAACTTCATATGATATATTATGTATTAATGATATACATAACAAGATGAACATTGTATGCATCATAAAACAAGTGATTTTGTGGTTCATGGTTTTATTTCTAATATAAAGCAGAAAATCTGCACAGAATGTTTTGTGTCCATTGATAGCCATGATTTTCCATGATTATAGACCACATGTTTTTGGAGCTGGGATAAATAAAAATAATGTATACAGCAGCGGACCACAAAATAAAATAATGGGATAATACAAAAAAATTAATGGGACCCGGATGTGGAGATAATAAACATATTGTGAAGGGCCACATGTAAGCCACAAGCTTCCAGCCCTATACTTTATGGCTCTGTGACCTTAATTATGGTTGATTTTTCCTTGTTGTGCTGCTTGTGGTTGGCCTGTTTCTAATTTGTTTCTGTTTGTTGCAATTCTGTCTGGCTTGTTTCTCCTTGTACTATTTATATCTAGCGTTGTAGTGTTCATACAATATATCTAGTGCCTCTTCTTGTTGCATTGCTTATATCTTGTGTATTTTTATTTCTGCTTGTTGCATTGTTGGCATCTACCATCTCTTTGTTTCAGCTGGTTGCATTGTATATATTTAGGGGCCTATTTAATAAACCTTTGATTTTTTTCTGGTCGAGTTTTTAAAGGGGAAAACTCAAATTTGTAGAGGAAAAAAAACTAACATTTTTAGAGATTTATTATACCCCAAAGTTGATAAAAATACGAATCTGAAAATACTCCCGCTAAACCTGTCAACGTCAATGGGAGATGTCCCTTTTACAATTTGAAGAAGTCATGATCTGCAATTGGTTTCATACTATAATCTGAAAAATGTTTGGTTTTCGGCCGACAACTCAAAAAGATTGTGCGATTTGGGCGTCAGATCCGAAAAAGTAGTACAATTCAAATTTTTGTTTGATTGTGTCTAGGCTTTTCTCGCATCGACTTCTTCGAGTTGATTATTTGACAAATGAGTTAAATTAGTGGATGGGAGTTAGGTTGAGTTTGTTTTAATAAAAAAAATTGATAAATCTGAGCTTTAGTAAATACTGTACTCCCCTTAGTGTCATTTTTTCTGCTATTTGTATAATTTATGCTGTAGCTAGTGTCTCTTTGTTTCTCCTTTCTGATTTATTTTCTGCTTGTTGTATTGTTTATATCCAGTGTCTCTTTTTTTTGCTTGTTGCATTCTTTACATTTAAAATCTCTGTATTTCTGCTTATTCTATTGTTTATAGCCAGTGTCTTTGGTTTGCTTATATTTAACTTCTCTCTATTTCTGCTTATTCTATTGTTTATAGCCAGTGTCTCTGGGTTGCTTATATCTAGAATGTTTCTGCTTGTTGTGTTATTTATTTCCAGTGCCTCTTTGTTTCTGCTTTTTGTATTGTTTGTATCCAGTTCCTCTTTATTTTTGCTTATTGCTGCATTGTTTACATCTAGCATCTCTCTGATTCCACTTGTTGTATTGCTTATATCCAGTGTCACTTTGTGTCTGCTTGCTGCATTGTTTACATCTAACATCTCTCTGTTTCTACTTGTGCATTGTTTACATCTAACATCTGTCTGTTTCTACTTGTTGCATTGTTTACATCTAACATCTCTCTGTTTCTACTTGTGCATTGTTTACATCTAACATCTCTCTGTTTCTACTTGTGCATTGTTTACATCTAACATCTCTCTGTTTCTACTTGTTGCATTGTTTACATCTAACATCTCTCTGTTTCTACTTGTTGCATTGTTTACATCTAACATCTCCCTGTTTCTACTTGTGCATTGTTTACATCTAACATCTCTCTGTTTCTACTTGTTGCATTGTTTACATCTAACATCTCTCTGTTTCTACTTGTGCATTGTTTACATCTAACATCTCTCTGTTTCTACTTGTGCATTGTTTACATCTAACATCTCTCTGTTTCTACTTGTTGCATTGTTTACATCTAACATCTCTCTGTTTCTACTTGTTGCATTGTTTACATCTAACATCTCTCAGTTTCTACTTGTGCATTGTTTACATCTAACATCTCTCTGTTTCTACTTGTGCATTGTTTACATCTAACATCTCTCTGTTTCTACTTGTTGCATTGTTTACATCTAACATCTCTCTGTTTCTACTTGTTGCATTGTTTACATCTAGCATCTCTCTGTTTCCACTCGTTGCATTGCTTATATCCAGTGTCACTTTGTGTCTGCTTGTTGCATTGTTTACATCTGCAATATATGAACAAACAATCCCTGTGTTGTTTAAAGGGTAAGGCATTTTTTAATAGCAGTATGCACAAAATGTCTCTGTCTTAAATATATTGATAATGGGTTGAGTGCAGAGGACTCTTGTAATTGACTATATGTATTTTGTGGTCACACCCTCATTGCACCCCCGCCTAATGTTTTTAGAAAATAGTGGTGAGCACAACTTTCCCTTGTTTGTTATAGTTATACAGGAGCAGTGACCAGCTCCATGTTGTAGCTCCCACCCTTCCCAGCTATAGTCAGGTGATCCCACTGGTGTCTAATAAAAGGGCAGCCAAATATGGAGGTTTACTTTGAAAGCAGCTAGTAAGTTGCAGGTAAAACTTAGTCCCTTTGTAAAATGTATAATTAAGCAATTGAATTCTTAATGAATCAGATGAAAATTAAGCGTAGGACTGGCCAGATATGGGATGACTTTGACGTAGTTGGCCAGCTTGAATATTTGCAATATATGGACAAACAATCCCTGTGTTGTTTAAAGGGTAAGGCATTTTTTAGTAGCAGTATGCACAAAATGTCTCTGTCTTAAATATATTGATAATGGGTTGAGTGCAGAGGACTCTTGTAGTTGACTATATGTATTTTGTGGTCACACCCTCATTGCACACCCGCCTAATGTTTTTAGAAAATAGTGGTGAGCACAACTTTCCCTTGTTTGTCAATGTTTACATCTAACATCTCTCGGTTTCTACTTGTTGCATTGTTTACATCTAGCATCTCTCTGTTTCCACTTGTATTGTTTATATCAAGTGTCACTTTGTTTCTGCTTGTTGTATTGTTTATATCCAGTGTCTGTTACTGCTGATTGCATTGTTTACATCTAGCATCTCTGTTTCCACTTGTTGTATTGTTTATATTGAGTGTCATTTTGTTTCTGCTTGCTGTATTGTTTATTTCCAGTGTAACTTTGTTTCTGCTTGTTGTATTGTTTATATCCAGTGTCTAATGTTTCTACTTGTTGCACTGTTTATATCTAGCATCTCTCTGTTTCTGCATGTGAAATTGTTTATGCCCAGTTTCTTTTTATTTCTACTTGTTGCATTATTTACATCCAGTGTCTCTTTGTATCTACTTGTTGCGTTATGTTAAGTGTCACTTTGCGTCTGCTTTTTGCATTTTTTATATGTGGTGTCTTTCTGTTTCTACTTGTTGCCTTGTTTTTGTTAAGTGTCACTTTGATTTTGCTTCTGGCATTGTTTATATCTTGTGTCACTTTGCTTCTGGTTGTTGCATTGTTTATATCTTGTGTCTCTTCCTTTCTGCTTGTTGTGATGTTTATGCTGTTTCTGTTGTCTCTTTGTTTGTGGCTGTTGTATTCTTTATACATTTTGTCTCCTTGTTTATACTTATTGTATTGCATATATCTTATGTCTTTGTTGCTGCATGTCATGCCATTTATATTGAGTGTATCTTTGCTTCTGCATGCTGCATTGGTTTTAGTTTCCTTGTGTTTGTTGCATTGCTTTATTTGTATGGTATTTCCTCTGTTTACCGCATAAGTTCTTCAAATTTACGCTATGGAACTATTGTATATTTTGGTGCCTTTTACTAAACAGTGTATCAAAGGGAACAGAGGTTTCATTTTCAAATTTGTATGGTGTTGAAAGGATAAGTGAGGGTGAAAATGTTTAGAATATATACTTATATTAAAGAATGATGATGGCCAATGTGCCTTGCAAGTATCTTTTTTAGCTTAACTTGGGTGAATACAGCTGGTGGAGAACTTTTATAATTTAAAACTTGTACATCACAGATACAGAATAATGGTGCAGCTACTCAAAATATTTTGTTGACTTTGCCGACAGTGAAACCGTATTGTATGTATTTGAGCTGCAGACAACACTGCTGAAAATACAGAATAAATAGCTTGATCTATTTACAGATGACGAATGTAACTCCTCTGTCATTAAAGATATAACCTCTTTATTTTTAAATGGCAAGATCTACTGTGAATTGGGCTGATTGGCACTAGAAGTGTTAAAATGCACTTCATTCACAGCCGCTAAGTCTTTCATACTGATAATTATTCATAGTGTGGACTTTTTCAGCTTGAAGTCTTTTGAAAGCAAGATGTAAATTATACAATATTCCAGGAGGAAAACAGTGAGGAACAAAAGCTCCGGTACGAGAAAATTTCTTGACCTCAGAGTTTGTAATCGGAATCTGTCAGACAGGTGGAGAAGCTGTTGGAAGTAGCAGATTGTCCCAGAATGATTAAGAACGGTCTTTGATAAAAGGAACAGTTTTTAATGAGCTGGCTGTGGCACAAACACTAACCTACAGACTTTACACAATCACAGGTTTCCCAGTGAGTTTTAGCACAAAGCCGGGAGGATTTGGGAACGATTCTTTCATGCTGGGCTAATTTTTCTTTTCTTCTTAAGTTGATAACTCTTCCTGAATTACACAGGCTCTCATGAAAATTCAGCACATCTCTTGGCATCCTGCTACCAGCTCTGTTCCCCCGACTTGCTACTTTTGTATTGCATATCAATTTATACCTCTGTGTTGCAACACTCAGGATGCATTGTCGGCGAAAGTATGCGTCATTAATAGCCCATTAAAGCAGTAATCTTTCCTGTTTAACTCAAAGAGGTCTTTACTAAAACTGTTGGAAATCGTTGACTTGGTTTTCTGGTGTCTCTGGAAACCCTGATGATATTTTTGTCCTACAAATAACGGAGCTGGATTTTTTTCAGGGGCTGATTTATGGAGGCTCTGTAAACTATACTGAGTCCAATATATTTTATATTCATATATTTTCCAACTTGGCCTTATAGCAGATGGGAAGGACAGGGCTGGGCCTACACTCAGCACCTTGCTGAGGGGCTCAGCACCTTGTGCCAAATTCTTTGACTGATGTGATGTGCAGAGTACAGCCAGTCCTCTTAGAGACGCCCAGAGGCATACTAAATGCCCACTGTGTCTGTAAATGAGTAACTTTATTATACCCATTTATCACATTTATTAAACCTTTTATTTTTTTCATCCTCAATGACAGTATTTTTACAATCCTACAGAGAAAGCATTTTATTCCTTTGTCTGTTCTGTGTTGGAGAAATGTACATTTCACATTAATTGTATGTGTGTGCCCATCTGAAGAACTTCAAGAACACTTTTTTTTCTAACGCCTTGTAATAAAACCAGATTGCATACATCAATCTAGAGATATTTATAAGATACCCCTGTCTTGAGCCTTTTCTTGTCACATTTCTTCAGATGTCTTGCTTGCTTCTCACCACAGACCAAACACCCGCCAACAATTCTCCATGCACTGAGGGTGTTATTAAGATGTGTGAACAGTATCTTCTTACAGCAAATCAGAACTGGAAATATTTTCCTCTGTTTTCATTTTATATACAAAATATGACTGTATATGTCAGTATCGTGGTTCGTGCCTCTTGTTTCTCCGTCTCTAATGTAATTTAACCTTATGTAAATATTAATATTTTTTTTGGTAAGAAGGAGAAAACCCTCACACATTATTATTTTTGTAATAATGTTCCGTAGTAATGTACAGAATGGCTTTAAAACGTTATACACTATGTGGTCACCTCTTTTAATGGCCGAAGTTGGCAATGTAGGCCACACCAGTCCTTGCTAACACAAGTGCCTCTATATCAGTGATCCACAACCAGTGTCTTAGGGTAGAGTCCTGCCATGGGTCGAGTACCCGCGGGTTACCTGCAAAAAAAGCAGGTACCACGCGGAATGAGGGGAGGATTTTCAGGTGCAGGTATAGATGTGGGTCTGCGGGTTGCAGGTCGGGTTGCGGGGCTCATCTAAATTTCTCATCTTATTTTATATTGTCTATATTTTAGTCCTTTTAAAATTTTACAAAACTTGTTATGTCCCCGCCCACTTTTGATCATGTCACTTCTGGTTTGCAGCAACTTCACTTCCTGTTTGATGGTGGTCAGTGGGTTGCGGGTCAGGTTGCGGATAAGGCAGTTGCAGGTCCAGGTCGGGTAGCGGATCAAAGTGGGTAAATATGCGGGTTGCAGTTCAGGTTGCGTGTTCGGGTCAGGTCCGGGTCTTAGAAATTGGTTCCGTGCAGGACTCTAGCTCAGGGCAACTCTTTTTATATTTAAATGTAGCTCTTGAATAAAAAAGTTTGGGGACCCCTGCCTACAAGGGAACTTAAATAAATAAAGTGATGATGAAACCAGCAATGTCTTGGTGGCCATATCACTCCTCCAGGTCTTATACTTTAGTCTAAACCCTCTAGGAATATGTCATACACTTAGGGGCACATTTACTAAGCTCGAGTGAAGGATTCGAATGAAAAAAACTTCTAATTTCGAAGTATTTTTTTGGGTACTTCGACCATCGAATAGGCTATTACGACCTTCGACTTCGTTTCGAACTAAAAATCGCTCGACTATTCGACCATTTGATAGTCGAAGTACTGTCTCTTTAAAAAACTACTTCGACTACATACTTCGGCAGTTTAAACCTACCAAGGTTCAATGTTAGCCTATGGGACCTTCACCAGCACTTTTCTAAGTTTTTTATGATCAAATAAAAATCGTTCAATCGATAGATTAAAATCCTTCGAATCGTTTGAACGATTTTTATTCGATCGTTCGATCGAAGTATTTGCGCTAAAATCCTTCGAATTCGATATCAATGACCCTTGATAAATCTGCCCTTATAGTAATCAAAATGCTGCTCTGCTCATTGAATCACTTCCCAATCACAAGGACTTTTCAGGTTTTCAGAATGAAAGGGTGTTTATATCAATGGGAAGTTACCTTTCCACTGTTTAAAAGGCTGTTAGTCTCCCAGGTTTCCCTGCGGAATTGCGCTTATTACAAGAAAATATCCATGCTGGCATAGCTAGTGAAAATGGGTGATATTTTGTTTACAGAGGCTGTAAATAAGCTGTTTTACAGAATTATAATGATAATATAGGCACATCTATAACTGGCTCTTAGTAAGAAGAAAATGATTCATTTTCTGTTCAACATTTGGTTGATACACCTGTTTTAAAGGAAAACTATACTGCCAAGATGAATACTTGAGTAACAAATAGTTTATATCAAATAAAGTGGCATATTAGTCTAAGAATCTTAAACTGGAATATATATTTAAGTAAATATTGTCCCTTTTACATCTCTTGCCTTGAACCACCATTTGGTGATGGTCTGTGTGCTGCCTCAGAGATCACCTGACCAGAAATACTACAACTCTAATTGTAACAGAAGTGTGGAAGCAAAATTGTGACCTAACATGATGTTTGTGTGCACCGTCAATCATATGATCCCAGGGGGCTGTCTTTATTTTTTAAAATGGCAATTTTCTATTTTATGATTACCCAATGGCACATATTACTGAAAAAGTATATTATTATGAAAATGGTTTATTTACGTGAAGCAGGGTTTTACATATGAGTTGTTTTATGCAATATCTTTTTATTGAAACCTACATTGTTTGAGGGGTATCGTTTTCCTTTCTCAGGAAAGATGGGGAACCACATACTCATTTTGCCTACCTGACCAAGCAGTGCTACTCCAAACAAATAAGGTGGGCTGTCAGACTTTTACAGGTCTCAATAGCTTTTCCCAAGCGTATTGAAAGTGGCTGATAAATGACATTTCTCTGTTCCAAACACTTCTTATTGAAAGTGGCTGATAAATGACATTTCTCTGTTCCAAACACTTCTAAAAAATATACACTAGTCAGGATATGATCAATACTGTTCTGCTGCAAACCACTTGCGCCTGATAAATGATTTCTGGCAAAGGCCAGAGAGAAGGAATCTTTCACTGTGGATGGCAGTCAGCCACTCATCAAAGTATGTCTTAATCTAGGGCAGCGGAATTAAGAGTTGTGTGGTTGTGAGGTGAGCACTGCATGCTGTCCCATATGATTGATTGATACCAAGCTTCCTAGAATCCATCCTGTACCAATCAGAGGCAAACTAATGTTACATCTCAACAGTAGGGATGTAGCGAACGTCGGAAAAAAAGTTCGCGAACATATTCGCGAACTTGCGCAAAAACGCGAGCGGTTCGCGAACGGTTCGCGAACCCCATAGACTTCAATGGGAAGGCGAACTTTAACATCTAGAAAAGACATTTCTGGCCAGAAAAATGATTTTAAAGTTGTTTAAAGGGTGCAACGACCTGGACAGTGGCATGCCAGAGGGGGATCAAGGGCAAAAATGTATCTGAAAAATCTGCCTGTGTGTGCTTGGAAGAGATAGTGTAGGGGGAGAGCTGTTAGTGATTTCAGGGACAGATGATAGTAAGTTTGCTGGCTAGTAATCTGCTTGATACTGCTCTGTATTGGAGGGACAGAAGTCTGCAGGGATTTGAGGGACATTTTAGCTTAGGTAGCTTTGCTGGCTAGTAATCTACTGTTCTCTTTAAACAACTGCCATACGTTGACCTTGTAGGCATTGTTTGCCCAGTTTTTTTGGACGCAGCCACTGAAGCACAGTTGCCAGAAAAAATATGCCATATAAATGCTGAAAATAGTCATTTTTCGCCATACGTTGACCTTGTAGACATTGTTTGCCCAGTTTTTTTGGACGCAGCCACTGAAGCACAGTTGCCAGAAAAATTATGCCATATAAATGCTGAAAATATAAATTTTTTGGTTGCAGCCACTGAAGCACAGAGGCCAGAAAAATTATGCCATATAAATGCAGAAAATATGCATTTTTTTGGTCGCAGCCACTGAAGCACAGTTGACAGAAAAATTATGCCATATAAATGCTGAAAATATAAACTTTTTGGTTGCAGCCACTGAAGCACAGAGGCCAGAAAAATTATGCCATATAAATGCAGAAAACATGCATTTTTTTGGTCGCAGCCACTGAAGCACAGTTGACAGAAAAATTATGCCATATAAATGCTGAAAATATAAATTTTTTTGGTTGCAGCCACTGAAGCACAGAGGCCAGAAAAATTATGCCATATAAATGCAGAAAATATGCATTTTTTTGGTCGCAGCCACTGAAGCACAGTTGCCAGAAAAAATATGCCATATAAATGCTGAAAATAGTCATTTTTTGCCATATACGTTGAGTCAACGTATGGCAAAAAATGACTATTTTCAGCATTTATATGGCATATTTTTTCTGGCCTCTGTGCTTCAGTGGCTGCGGCCAAAAAAAACTGGGCAAACAATGGTAGTAAAATAAAAAAAAGTAAATAAAAAAAAAATGAATATTAAAAAAAAAAAATTAAAGTTGGTGCTGCTGAACTACTAGGAGCAGCAGATTAGCACACCAGTCCCACTCCCCAACACTGCTAGACTAATAGCACTGGGCTCTTATAGTAGTAGTAGTAGTAGTAGTAGTAAAACAACAAAAAAATAAATAAAAGCAGTCCTTACAAGGACTACTGTTATTGCAGCAGTCAGCAGATGAGATCAGAAGCAGGACAGCTGCCCACTGCAGCTACATACAGAGCACTGCAGTAGAAGGTAGATTACTAGCCAGCAAAGCTACCTAAGCTTAAATGTCCCTCAAACCCCTGCAGACTTCTGTCCCTCCAATAACAGAGCAGTATCAAAACGATTACTAGCCAGCAAACTTTCAACTGTCCCTGAAATCACTAACAGGCAGCAGCTCTCTCCCTACACTATCTCTTCAGCACACACAGGCAGAGTGAAAAAACGCTGCAGGGCTTCGGTTTTTATAGGGAAGGGGAGTGGTCCAGGGGAGAGCTTCCTGATTGGCTGCCATGTACCTGCTGGTCTGGGGTGAGAGGGCAAAAAAAAGCGCCAACAATGGCGAACCCAAAATGGCGAACGTCGCGCGACGTTCGCGAACTTCCGGCGAGCGCGAACACCCGATGTTCGCGCGAACAAGTTCGCCGGCGAACAGTTCGCGACATCTCTACTCAACAGCATAAGGAACCCATCCTGCAACAGATACACTAGACATTCCAACAGGATACAAATGCATTAGTATTTAAGCCTGGATGAGCCTTGTAGGCATAGGAAATGTTATAGTCTTTAATGGCATAGATAGTAGTCCCAGCAACACCCATGACAGTTACCAAGAGACAGGGTTGTCTGTATAGTTGTCTATCATCTGATTTTTCTAAGCTCAGGCATCAACATGGAGACTTCCAACCCCATATGTATAAACTATACATAAATACAGGATATTTGACTACACAATACATTAGCTCTATGTCTAAAATAATGAATGCACACAGTCACCAATCTTGCCCATTGCCTTTTTTTAAGTTCTCCTCTTATTTCCCAGGTCCTTGATAAAGGGGTTTTCCCCAAAACATTTTGTGTGGAATGTTGCAATAAACACACATTTGCAAGGTATGGTCTCCAGCTGTTGAGCCTTTTTATTCCTATGAACTTTTGGTATCTCCACTAATAATGAGGCCACCTGGACCCGAAGGGAGTCTTGACAGGGCTAGGAAGGGAGGGAGTTGGGTGGCTCAGACTAAGGTCATAGGGAGTAAGGAGAAGAGAAAGGAGAAGAGCAGGAGTACCTTAGGTTGACAGGAGACTGCATCATTATATCAAGCCAAAGCTCATTGTCAGCAGAAATCAGCATCCCACCTACCTGCTCTAAAATGGTTTGGCAAGAGGGTAAGGGATTTGGTGGTGTTTGGAAGTTTTGGCTTCTCCTGGTGGGGTTTCAGTTAAGTCACAACATGGTGGTTTAGTGGGGGAATGCTTGCCAGAGTGAGAAGGGGCTAGTACTTCTGGCATTTATGGTGTGTGGTTTAAACTCCTTGGCTAATGGTGTTTGGAGTGACACCTACTTATGTCTTCACTTGCCCGCCTTAGCGCAGTGCAGCTAGTGGCCGGCATGGCTGGTGGGCCTATTCACTCCATGGAGTAGGAAAGCATTCCCAGGTAATAGTTTTGTTTATTCAATTGTTATGTAACCTATTCACAGTTCACAGTGTTAATAAGCTGTGGCCATTTCACATCCATCCTGGAATGTTGTGTGTATTTTCTTGGGGAGAACAGGGAAAAGGTAAGTAGCAATGGTTCAATAGTGGGGTCCTGACGACCATATGTCTTGACGCTGCCCTGCTCAAGCCTGGGTACTAGGGATGAACTCCCGGTACATCCCAAATAAAGACTGGGCGCTAGGGATGAACTCCTGTTACAGTTCTACAACAAAATTCATGGTTTCATCTATTGCGAAATGTTTTGCAACTCTGCTTTAGAATTTCACCATGCAGTCTGTTTCACTGGGGTAAAAAAATTATGGTCATCATTATTATCCGCCCCTGACTTCTACGATTGAAGCTCTCTCTGGTCTCCCCGTCTCTCTAAGAAGTTGTCCAGAAATTTACAAAATTTGAGTTTTTTAGAGGGCTTCTCAACAAGGTAGGGCAATGTATATGCTATTGCAGTGATATAAATCCTTAACTGAAGAATAATTTTACCCATCTATTGACTACTGACCACATCATCATTTGCTGGGGAATACTGGGAATAGTACAACATTTTTTAATATAGAGCAACACTATTATTGATGTTTTATGTATCTTTAAAGTCCAGCAATTCCTGGGTGGTGTCCTATTGTTAGGGTAGCAGCACATGGGACTAGTGATGGTGACTAGTGACTAGTGTCGCCATACACAAAGCGAATCAAGCTGCGAAACTGCTGTAACAATTTGCCGCCGAAAAGTCGGCCGCGTCAAAAAATAATTGACGCAAGCATAAGAATTTGTAGCACGTGAAAATTATGCCCATTAACTTCAATGCGTTTCACAAATTTTTTGCCATGTCTGATGAATTTTTCAGCGAAGCGAAACTGCACAGATTCACCCATCACTACACCCTGTTAAAACAGTCTACACCAGAAACTACAGTTTTTATTTTTTCACCGTGAATTGAAAAGATCACATAACATACAATTCCCTCCAAGTACATTCACTTAAAGTGGTATTGGATATAAGCACAGTACATTAATCTGGTAGATCAGACATATTCCCTTCAGCAGGATTAAATGCTCTGAGGAATTCCTGGGAGAGAACATGCACTCTACAAATCTATAAAATCCACTGTGCGCTGTCAGGGTGCATGTCAGGTCAAGGTGGGAGTCAGTCAGACGGGGAATATGTAGTATGATTAATCCAAAAAGAATGAATCAGCATAACAAAAAATCAAAAAATAAGTACTAAACAATAATTAAGAAAAGAAAGAGAAAGGGGAAAGGCAGAAGAAAGGAAAGACAGGAACTTGGACACCACAAGGTTCCAAACTACTTCTATACTAATAGAAAAGGGCATTAAGTTTGCATTATACACATAGTATTACAGCCTAACAGCCTTCGACTACATACTGTACATCATCAATATAGTGTCACGTACTTAACGTTTCCAGCCATGGTCTAACGTTGACTGTCCTAATTAGCTTGTTTGGCAAAGGTAACTCTCTTTGTCTCCTAATGATGTAGAGTCAAGATATTGTAGCCAGGGGTGCCAGGTAGCCCAATGATTTAACCTTATGAGATTCTGCATGTGTTTCCTAGAATTAGCATATCTCCTCCATTTCCTTTATCCACTCAGTTAACGTAGGTAAGATGTCACTTTTCCATTTGCAGGGGATCAGAATTTTTGCCGCATTTAGAGCAACATGTGTCACATATTTTTTGTATGAAAATATGGAGTCCATATTGTGGTGTAAAAGAGTTGCAGCTGGATCACTAGGGATATCAAGTTGTAGTTTATTCGTGCATATTTCCAATATCTGAGTCCAAAATAGCCTGATGTTTGGACAGTCCCAGAATATGTGTAGCATGATGACTGCTTGACGTTTGCATCTCCAACATTTGTCTGTTGTTCCCGGGAACATAATATGTATTTTCGAGGGGGTGTTTTACCAAAGGGAACGTATGTTATAGTTATTCTCAAGTATTCTGCAACTTCTGGGCAGAAACTACAGTTTTATTGAAGTCAACTGGAATTGACTGTTGCAGACAATTTTGTGTAATTACACGAGTAAACTGGCCATTCCAATTCAATTCCATGCAAAGATGGTTTCCGAAGTTCTGTTGCCCACGCTTGCGGCAATTTACTGCGTGTGACAAATTTCCCCATGTGTAGGGATGAGCCTGATACAAGAAATTCTTGTTTTCAGCCGTGGTGAATATTTTCATGAATCCGTGCAAAAATGTCACCATTCATTTTGATTTACTGGGGGAAAAATACTTCTTCTTACAATGGTCAAAATACAGAATAAAATGCCAGTGGCATTTTTAAAATGTATTCACATTATAATTTCTCCATGTGTTTTGTTTCAAGAGGAGAAAGCTTTTTTGCACTGGGGAAAAAATGTAGAAAAAAAACATCCATTGACTCCAACACATTTGGCAACATTTCGGCATCATTTTGCCGCTTTACAAAATTTTCAGCGATTACGCACATTTTTTTGGTGAAGCAAAAGGGGTAATTTTTGCTCATTAATCCCCCGTTAAAGAGGAACGCTTTCTTCCAAACCAAAATTTGATAAAGAGGCCACATAACACAGAAACCCCTAATTTACCCATCACAGTTACCTGTTTCTTCAAAAAGTATGAATAAATGCCATTTCTATGCTGCAAGAAGAAACAGTTCTTCTCTTTCTGCATCATTTGAAATCCTAGCAGGGAAGGAGGGACTAAAACACTGATGTTACAAACTGTAAAAACCTCTCCACAGTTTACAGACAGCATGCAGGAACTACATAACCCACAATGCATTGCACTTTGATATTCCTTTCCTTATTGAAATCACGTGTGCAGGGAATTGTGTGGTTTGGAGGATGCAGGCTAAGGACAGATGGCTGTTGATACAAAGTAACAGTAGTCAGCCAGCTCAGCAAAGTAGTCAGACAGATCAGCAGGAGAGCAAGGGGCAAGACTTAGGGAATGTTCTAAACCATTAAAAATCATGAAAAGTGTGCATATTTTTTATTTGATGTATATTACAAAGTTGCTTGAAATTATGTTTATTTTTCAAAAAGCTTAAGTAATGTTTGTGTAGAGTTCCCCTTTAATTTCTCTAATGAACATTTTGGGGCACATTTACTAAGCTCGAGTGAATGATTAGAATAAAAAAAACTTTGAATTTCTACTTCGACCTTTGACTACTACTTTGGCTTCGAATCAAACAATTCTAAATAAAAATCGTTCGACTATTCGACCATCCGATAGTCGAAGTACTGTCTCTTTAAAAAAAACTTTGACCACCTACTTCGCCACCTAAAACCTACCGAGCACCAATGTTAGCCTATGGGGAAGGTCCCCATAGGCTTTCTAGGCAATTTGGGATCGAAGGAAAATTGTTCAATCGATGGATTAAAATCCTTTGAATCATTTGAATCATTTGAATTTTTCCTACGATTGTTTGAACGAACGAATTGCGGTAAATCCTTCGACTTCGATATTCAAAGTCGAAGGATTTTCCTTTGACAGCCGAATATCGAGGGTTAATTAACCCTAGATATTCGACCAATAGTAAATGTGCCCCTTTATGTCCCTTTTATCTTTTCGTGGTGTGCTGACCATTTTTTATTTTTCTAGCTAAAATTTTCCATAAATTTGCCAGCTTTTGAAAAAGAAAAAATGTTAGGCTTTTCAGTCCATTCATCAGACTTTTTTGGTCAGCTTTGGCGGAAGAACAATATAAGTGGGATCACTTTTTTAATCAGAGGTGGCAGATTCCTAAGAAGTCAGTGGTGACAGATAAATTAATGCAGCTTCTTTCTCTTCCAAATCATCCACCGAAATGTATTTTTAGAGGCTGTGAAAGCTCTGTGTTGCATAAAAACACTCAAATATTTCTTCCGGTAATACAAGTAGCTCGAGAGTGGTTTTTCTGCAGGAATAAAATACATTTGCTGCACAGAGGCTAGATAACTAAAATGTGTTTTTTTAATGGGTTCTATAATGCCAACCATACAACAGCCTCAAATTGATTTTATTAAGGCCAGCTAACGGAGTGCCATTCATTTCTATAGTAGCTCAGTAAGGAAGGGATCAGAATATTACTGTTGTCTCAAGCTCATGCACTGTTTAATTTAGCAGAAAATTCTTCAATCAAAACATCAGATAATTCTTGTAGGGCCCAACTCCACTTTATCAGTTATTCTTTTGCTCCTTTTCCCTCGCTAAAAAGACTAATTCTGCTCAGATTGCATTAGGGCAAACATTCATTTTTCATATTTTTCAAGTCATTTACAATGTGACAAGTTAATTGAATATTACACGTGAATAACTGCACGCGAATGAACATTTATTTTGTTAGGATTAGCCCGATTACGGCTGCCGCTATTAAAATATAAGTAACGTAAAAACATGATGACAAAATAAGCACAATTACAAGCGTTTGGATTTATCATCCGTAATTATTTAATTCCAAATGAAAGAGTATTGAATCTGTGTGGAGCAGGCTCACCGCAATGGATGGAAAATAGATTTATAAGGTGGGGGTTGCGAGTTTGTTTATCTGTGTACTTTATTTTGTATTTAGAATAATTGACATTTAGGGGCACATTTACTAAGGGTCGAATATCGAGGGTTAATAAAGTAATAAGTAAAATCCTACGTATTCGAATATCGAATTTGAAGGATTTACCGCAAAGCCTACAATCGAACGATCGAAGGAAAAACGTTCGATCGAACGATGAAATCATTCGAACGATTCGAAGGATTTTAATCGATCGATCAAAGGATTTTCCTTCAATCAAAAAAACCTTAGAAAAGTGATGGGGAAGGTCCCCATAGGCTACCATTGTACCTCGGTAGGTTTAAACTGGTGAAGTATGTAGTCAAAGTTTTTTTTAAAGAGAATAGTAGCCTATTCGATGGTCGAAGTACCCCAAAAAATACTTCGAAATTCAAAGTTTTTTTTACTTTGAATCCTTCACTTGAGCTTAGTAAATGTGCCCCATAAAATTCCTAATCATTAATTGAATGCATTCCTAAGGGGCCATATTTATTTAAGTGAGAAATTATCTCAATAAGATTTTATCACGTTCTATTCATTTCTATGGATGTTTTACTCTTAGAACTCCACCATTCACCCAATGATAAATACTTCTTTAAAAATTTCATAGGAGTGAATGGAGAGTGGCAGAATTTCCCGCTGAGTTCTAATTTCTCACTTTAATAAATGTGGCCCCTAAGCATATTACAAATGTAAAATTTATCCAAACCGTCCATCATTAGTGATGGGTGAATTTTTCTGCAAAACGTCAAAAAATCCGTAAAAAAATTGTGAAAGATGAAAATTGACACCTGCATCAATTGTGGACATGCGTCCGAAAAGTCGCTCACGTCAATTTTGACGCCGTCATTAAAGTCAATGGGCATCCACCTGCGTCAAATTTTTTTAGACGCGTGTCCAAAATTTTTTGATGCAGGCAAGTTTTCGTGGGAGTTTTGTGAATTTATTTGCCAGCGGCGAAGCGCAGAAATTCACTGCAAATTCGAGCCAGGTAAATTTATTCACCCATCGCTATCCATCATCCTTGGGAAATTGCTTATAGCATAGATACAAGAAACAAAGATACCGGCACACAAGGCTTGCTTGCAGGGAAACCCTTGTTTTAATTCAAAAGTGCGGAAGTGCAACGTTTCGGGGACACGCCCCTTTCTCAAGCAGAAAAAGCTGTGCTCCAAAAAAAATTTGCAGTGCAACACCATTTTTTTGACGCCCATAGACTTTAATGGCCGTCGCCGACATTTTGCCGGTGGCAAATTTTGCAGAAATGAAATGGGTCAAATTCAACCGTCCCTACTAGAAAGTACTATGTACACAATATAACTCTTGTGCACAGTGACACCTACAGGCCCTTTGTATAAATAACACAGTAAGATTCTTTAATATGCCACTTAATATGATATAAACTCTGTTGCTTAAGTGTTCATTTTGGGTGTAAAGTTTTCCTTTAACTTAACGGTGAACAACCCCCATAATGAATATGATGGCTCGATACAAATAAAGCGTGGTAAGTTCTAAGTCTAAAGTTTATGTTGAGGTTATGGCATCTTCCATATCATGGGATGAAATGTATTCAACCATTCAGTGAAAAAAATATAGCTAATTACATAATAAGGTACATTCATATATGTTTCCATTTATCATGCAATAACCACCATCCAGACTATATTTTCATGCAAGAAGAAGGTCATGATAGGAGCCGGGCACGAAGCCATCGTCTGTAACAATGTCAATCCACATGTCTGTTTTAATCAGGGTTGCTCTATTCAGTTACTATAACAACTGAAGAATTTGTAGTGATACCTCGACAAATGTTCCATTGGTGACGGGCTCCCTCCCTTAAATGATTTAATTAGCAGTGTCCCTACATCTGAGGCTGTGCCATTCCTTGTCTGTTATCATTTAGCGCTACAGAGTCCTGACATTCCACGCAAGCCTGACCTCTGAGGAATCGTTCAGTCACATAGCGGCTCTGACATCTTTGTGCCAGCCTGTCAACTTGTCACTGCTGCTTGTCACTTCCCAACCATGCTGCATTTGCCTACTTGCCTGGGCCCACGTTTCTGCATTAACTGATTCTCAAAAAAAAATTGCAGATTAATAATTTCATAAGGAATTTGAGACTTGCATTTCTTAAAATAGATACGCAGTTGGCCTTCTACACCGGGTGAAGGGAACTGAACTGTGATGCAGAAGGAACAGTTGGGCAGGACATGCAATTATATGTTAGCCCCTAGAATAGTTAGGTTTTTCAAATATTTTAAAGGGAAACCATATTTCTGTATAATATAGGTCTCTATAAAAACACAATATTTTGCCTAAAACAGCTTAAATGTAAAACCCTGCTTCATGTAAATAAACCAATTTCATAATACAGGTATGGAACCTGTTATCCAGAATGCTCAGCTGGGGTTTTCCGGATAACAGATCTTTCTGTAATATGGAGCTACATAACATAAAGGGATTCTGTCATGATTTTTATGATGTAGTATTTTATATTTCTAAATTACACTGTTTACACTGCAAATAATTCACTCTACAATATAAGATGTCATTCCTGAACCAGCAAGTTTATTATTTTTTGTTGTAATATTGGTGTAGGCACCATCTCAGCTCATTTTGCCTGGTCATGTGCTTTCAGAAAGAGCCAGCACTTTAGGATGGAACTGCTTTCTGGCAGGCTGCTATTTCTCCTACTCAATGTAACTGAATGTGACGCAGTGGGACCTGGATTTTACTATTGAGTACTGTTCTTAGATCTACCAGGCAGCAGTTATCTTGTGTTAGGGAACTGCTATCTGGTTACCGTCCCATTGTTCTGTTGTTAGGCTGCTGGGGGGGGGGGGGAGAGGGGGTAATTTCACTCCAACTTGCAGTTCAGCAGTAAAGAGTGACTGAAGTTTATCAGATCACAAGTCACATGACTGGGGGCAGCTGGAAACTGACAATATGTCTAGCCCCATGTCAGATTTAAAAATGAAATATAAAAAAATCTGTTTGGTCTTTTGAGAAATGGATTTCCGTGCAGAATTCTACTGGAGCAGCGCTATTAACTGATGCATTTTTGGAAAAAAAAAAAAAAATCCCAGTATCCCTTTAAGACTACTAGAAAATCATGTAAACATTCAACAAATCCAATAGGCTGGTTTTGCTTCCAATAATGGTTATTTACTTTATATTAGTTTGGATCAAATACAAGACATTGTGGCTGATTTATCAACACTGGGCAAATTTGCCCATGGGCTGTTACCTATAGCAACCAATCAGTGATTAGCTTTACAAAGCCAGCTGCAAGAAGAACAATGAATGCAGCAATATGATTGGTTGGTATAGGTAACAGCCAATGGGCAAATTTGCCCAGTGTTAATGAATGAGCCCCACTGTTTTATTATTACAGACAAAAAGGAAATACTTTTTTTGAAATAAGGATTATTTGATTATAATGGAGTCTATGAAAGACAGATTTCTGGATAATGGGTTTCCAGATAACGGATCCCATATCTGTAATATACTTTTTTAGTAGTATCTGCCATTAGGTAACAGTAGGGTGCTATTGTTGTTATTGCTTACAATAAGTGGGCACATTAAGTACAATGTATTTAAAATGATGAGACAAGGCGAGCAGAAGCACTGAAAGTCTGCCAACCAGGAGTAGAAAGATGCACAAGTTGGAACTACTGATTATGTACCGATGCCGGTAAAAACATTTCTGAAGCACAACTTTCAATTACAGCTAGTCATGGGCGAATAAACTTGCCAGGTGCCAATTTGCAGCGAATTTCTGTGTTTCGCCACTGACAAATAAATTCACCAAAATGCTGAGAAAATTCGGGGCAAAATTTGTGGGAGTCAAAAAAGTTTGGACGTGCGTCAGAAAAGTCACGAGTCAACATTATTCGGACACCCGTTAACTTAACGCCGTTGTCAAAATTGATGCGAGCATCAGGATTCACACGGGCGTTAAAATACGCGTTTCACAAATTTTGCAGGAGATTCGCAAATTTTTCGGCAACGTGAAACAGGACAAAGTAGCCCATCACTAATTACAGCTGTACAGAAGGGGAACCATGTGGATGGTGTTGTACTCAGTTTATTCCTCAAGATTGGTTTGAATCATATGTTCCATTGAAGGCTTCAGCCTAAAGAGCACTGGGTGCTAAGAAAAAAAGAAGATTATTGAGCAAGGGTGGGCCATAGAGCATCAAGCATGCAAGTATGGGTCTTAGAGACACAATTACCATTTGAGCCCAGGTATTCAACAATGCTAGGAACCAGGTCTTAAACTTCTAGAAATGCAGTGAATCCTTTTTTCTTAAATATTTTTATTTATGAGGTTTTACAGAGAAATAAACAGCTGTAAGATACAACATTGCATATAGACTTGTTGTGATTGTTACTAAATGGGTTATTTGTAGTTTACTATCAGGAATCAAATTCCCACTTTTACTCAACACTCTTTCAGAGCAGGTCCAGACTGTATTTCCATATAAGCTATGTGATCAATCATATTGTACCAAATGATCTGTTTCATTAAAGACAGCTGTTAGAATAGATACAAAAGTTGTTAATACTCCAGAATCTGCACCAGAATTATTGAACCCGATTTTGGAAAAAACTGTAAAAAATAAAAAAAATGGAAAGCAATTGAAAAAAGTAACATAACGGGAAGATTTATTAAAGATCAAAAATTTGAATTTTGAGGTTTGTTTTAGTGTAATTCGACTTGGGAATAGTCTAAATTCGTTTTGAGTTTAAAACATTTTTTTGAAATTCGAGTTTCAAAATGTATTATGTATTTTATAATGTATTTTATTATGTATCATGCCAAATTGGTGTCAATCAATTTGGAGTCAATTGGTGGACTTTTGAAAAGAAAAATTTTGGTGAAAAAAACTTGAATCTAGTTCGATCGAATTCAATTTGAATTTGTTTGAGTTTGCAGATCGATCCTATTCACCCGAATTTCAAAATTTTTTAATTGTTTAATACATTTCGTTTTTTTTTCTTTAATTTAGAGTTTATGGGACCCTGGATAAATCTGCCCCAACATATTTGTATGACGCTTTAGTTTTACTGTAATGGTTGTCGTGTTAAAAGTTGTGGTGTTAAAAAAACATGATATGTAAATATGTCTTTCATTTTAATTAACTCCAACCAACTTTCCTGCGAAAGATATATGAATGTGCCATAAAACAAATCTTAATTTTCTCTTCCCAGATGGCACAAAATAAATTTGCTTGGTGATCCTGTGATAAGATGGGAAAGACTAAGACATGTTCTGTCAAACACATAAATCACCAGTAAGTGAATTGGAAGGAAAAATATGAGTGTGGTGCCAAGGTGCCATGAAAGCATCACAACTAGTAGCAGAGGCAGGCTTCATTTGTGCCAGAACCAGTCTCACACTGCTATTTATTCAAAGGGAAATTCAATTTTCATAGTCACTTAGTAAATGTCATACAAGGTTTTAGAGAAGATCAAGACACTTTTAAATTAAGTTACAGAATAGCATAGACCAGAAACGTGTTGAAAAATATATTTTTTTAAAAGTATGAAGCAATGTAATGTGATTTAGAACACTGGTGTGGCTAGTTACAGGGTCTATGGTACACAGTAGTTAGGGGTTAACATGTAATAAAGCTGGTCTTTTCCACTGCTAGTATACGGTACATATTCAAAACATGGAAAAACTATAATACCTGATATATTGCAGTGAGGTGTTCCCAAATTTCATTTTCATGCTTGGGACACACAGGACACACTATTGTTCCTAAACTTTTGATCCTAAACTTTTGTTCCTAAACTTTTTTTTTAAAGGAGACATTTAATGTAAAAAACAAGATTATACCATTGAATTACACTAGTTTAAATACAGAAGGAAAGTACTGAAAAAAGCTGTGTTTCAGACTAATTTCTTGAAAATTTCTTCTAAAACCCTACTAGTCCCATCCATCTGTTCCACTTCCTGTTGCCTCCTTTCCCAGGCTGTGCAGGGGAGCTAATGGCACTCAGCACACTGCACTGTAGGATAGGAAGCTAAGCTGACCTGATAGGTAAATGAAGCCTGGCTTTGCATGTGTGACTGCAGTGCTGTGATTGGCTGTCAGGGCTGAATTTACGTAGTGGGCTCCCCAAGGGGCTCCCCTAGGCTTTCTGTTGTTTGTCACCCCTGTCCCCTCCCCTTTATTCATGCAATAATTTGGAGCAATGGGGATTGGTACACGGGATCTGCTGTGAATGTGCATGCTGCCCCCTAAAATCCTGCCACCCTAGGCCCAGGATCCAAGTATAGTAGAAGGAAGAGGAACTCCAGCAGTATTACTGCAAACAACTTTTTATTCCAGGCAGTGGTAAACATGGAATCACCCTAAGCCCAGGCACTGGTGGCTTTTTAATAAAGGAGGCATTTCTAAAGATAATGATAATTTTTAGCCCAAAGTAGTGATGGGTGAATTAGTCCAGTTTCACTTTGCCAAAAAATTTGCGAAATGCATCAAAGTCAATGGGCGTCAAAATCATTTTGTGGCACGTCAATTTCGACACGCACTACGATTGTTTTACATGCGCCTATTTTGGCCAAATGCATTAAAGTCAATGGGAGTCCGAATAATTTTGACGTGTGACAATGTTTATGCCTGAGATTCTGACCCAACCAAATTTTTTCAACACTGTAGATTTTTCGCGGCAGTTTCACAAATTTATTTGGTGGCAGCAAAAAAAATTAGGGTTTTTTAAGTTATCCTATATGTCTCCTTTTAACTCTGATTATGAAGCTAATGGGGAATATTGTATGGGATATGTTATATCCCCACGTGCAGCACCAAAGTCTCTCAGCCAGAAAACCAATTTTGATTTTAAACATTGTATTTTCTTACCTCAAATCTTTATTTAGAACTCCGGGAGGGGCTCCTTGTACCTTGAGGAAAACAGGCCTCTAAGCAGCTCTTAGAAATCTTTTTCTGCTCTTACAAGCTTCCTCTCCTATCTGCAAGTTAGGGTATTTTTTGCTTGATGTGTTTTATCACTTCATTTAGCTCCTTCCCCATGTATTGTTGGTTTGTTTAACCTTAAAGTAATAAGGTTTGATATATTCAAATAACTCATAGACCCAGGAATGGACCATGCATGCATGTACTGTATAGAAGCAGCAAGCTAAAATGGGCCAGTTCCTAGATAGTTTGAACCCTTACTGTTTCCTAGGTTTTCCAGCTAACGTTTTTGACATGCATATGATGGACACACTGGGCAGACATTGTGAATGTTTTTTACCCTTCTTTATTTATATGCTGATACATTTGTGCACCTATGTGTACATTTGTCTACATTATGAAATATCACAGAATATCACTCCACCCCAACTCATTGATAAAAACCATAAGATAGTTCAGCACAGAAGCGTTAGATAAACCCTTCTCAAGCAACAGAATGACCAGAGCTGCATTGCTTCCTTTAACATTTTTCTATTCTAACAAAGTACAAAAGACACAGCTGAAGAAGCTATAGCAAGTACAGTAGATGATATGCCCACAATCCTCTTAGCTGGAGCTAAATCAATTTCCCACTGGATCCACCACAAAAACAACAACAATAGAAAGCTCAAGTGCCTAGGGCTACAAAAGAAAAGAAGGCATATAGAGTAGGATTTTGTATTACAAAACAAACCCTTGTGTTATAAGTACATAGTATTATCGAAGAAAAGGTGTATGTGTGTTCTACAACCAAAAATAACAAGCTTATCAGAATTTCACTGGGAGTACACACTACACAAAATAACAGTTTACACAACCAACATAATGGCAGGTGCTTACAGACCCCTAACCAGGGTGTTTCTAAAAGCCTTTTGCCAATACTTGGGTTGGTTAAAAAGTAGGTTAGCAACCAGGGTTCAGCATGTCTTGTTGGTCCTTTCAGATAATACCTCTTGACACAAAGCACTTTCAGGCAAAATACACGGAAATGGCCCCATAAAACTGACTCAAAAGCTTTTCTTTGTAAGATATATATTTTTTATTATATCCAATATATTAAGGTAGTGCCGTACACTGTAATCTCCTATTGAACCAAAGGCACAATGTGTAATTTTGCAAATATATCAGGATTCTCTCTTCGCTAAAACATGTTGCCATAGTTACCTTCCCTCAGAGGTTTTCACTAATATTTATATATTTATGTATATGCATTATTTAGGTGACCCCTGTGTCAGAAACTTACATCACTAAGGGCCAGTTCAACAAACTCCAAATGTAATAGATATAAAATATGCACCATAAACTGGATAGAAAAATACAAATATAAAATATATATATGACTGTTTAATTATTCAGTTGTTTATTAAGTTAAAATATAATGGGTGATGATGATAATAATGCCTCTGTTCATGTCTATACACGTCACTGTGATATTTACGTCTTTGTTGCAAATCTCCATTTGAGAAGTCCGTACAAGAAGCCATAGAAGGCTGTGCCTGGGCTTAAAAAGATCAATGCAACATAATTCGATATTTTTGTCAGGGTCAAAAAGGAGGATTACTCTTTAGCTCAAAATGACTAGATGGAGCTGGTAGCTATTTCTTTGGGTCTCCGTATGCCATAAGCATTTGACTGCAATATGATAGTCCATGACCTATGGCTGATTGTGGATTATGGGTTAGGCAAGTGGACCACATCAGCTCTTTAAATGTTACATTTCAAATGTCAAATGTTCAATTTTGTGCATGTAGATTTATTAGTGTCTTGGCATGCAAGGACCTGAGATCTTTTTCTATTTGTTTTTGAAACAGGGCAACCGCTGTTCTTCTCTGAAGTACAGAGTAAAAATCAGATTTTGGTCAAAATGTTGGGAAGGGGGAACCAGTATGAAAACTCTACCCACGTTATTATTTTGTTCTGATTCAAGTGATTCTAAAGTCTCAACCATACAAACATCAGTAAATTTAGTTAGTATATTCTCAGTTCTTTTTAAATTGACAGTGACACCTTCACCCTCTGGATGGTTAAAAAAATTGCTTAACATTAATTATAGTCTGAAACAAATCAAAGTTCTAAGTGGGGCAAAAGGACAAGCTTTTTGCAAGTACCTTGAGTTCTTCTTGAGTTGGTTTTGACAGATTTAATATTTCCTTTTGTGTCTCTTTTCCCTCAGGCCATATCTGTTGGGGGTTCGTGGGGATTCCTCCTTCACCTCTCAACTCCAGACAGGTTATT
Source organism: Xenopus laevis (assembly GCF_017654675.1). Classification (NCBI taxonomy): domain Eukaryota; kingdom Metazoa; phylum Chordata; class Amphibia; order Anura; family Pipidae; genus Xenopus; species Xenopus laevis. Next base: position 113,349,255 of record NC_054387.1, on the reverse strand, counting down.
GTCGATTGTGACTTCCTGTTGTGTGAAGCTCTTGTGCTCCTGTTGCTGTTGCTTAAAAAATGTCCTGTTTGGATGGAGGAGGACTCTTCCCTGGAAAAAACTTCACTTATTTGGGAGACACATTTAGTCTGAAGAGAAAAAGAAACAGAGGAGGAGCAGTACTCTGGACTATGGTAATCATCCAAATCATAAGAATCAGCTTCCACATTGAAAGGGCCTTTAAGAAAGCCCTTAATCATCATTCACCACCCAAAAACAAAATACATGATCAGGTGATGATACAGTGGTTCAGATGTCCATACCAACTTTTTTCAATTCAATTCAACCCTCAATTTCATGTTATCAAAAGAATTCTGAACAGAAATTTAAATATTCTAAGAACGGAACCGCTACTGGACACTATCCTTGGTCATGGGTTAAAAGTAGTGATGGACAATTTTTGGGAAACGCAATTAAGTCGATGGGAGTCAAAATAATTTTGACGACGGTCAATTTCAAAGCCCACACCAATTTTTATACACTATTATGTCCAAATGCATTAAAATCAATGGGCGTCCCAATAATTTTGACTCATGACAATTTTTATGTGTGCGACTATTTTGATGCGCGACAATTTTTTTTGACGTTGTGGATCTTATTTATTCACTAGCGGCGAAATGCAGAAATTCACTGTGAATTTCTGGCAAATTTGTTCGCTCATCACTAGTTAAAAGCAGTAACCAGACGCACATGCATCTTGGGTAATTCAATAGCGCCTAGCTATGTATAGGGACCTAGTAATAGAAACTTTATCAATACATATGGCATATTCAAGTGTGGGGCAACACGATGCCTCACATGTGAACATGTCCAGAAAACACAATTTTTCATATCCTTGGTTACACATAAGAAATACACCATTAAACAATTCATAAACACTTCCTTTGTGGTTTATCTCCTGGAGTGTTCTAAATGCCATATTCAATATGTGGGGCAAACAACTTGACCCCTGAAAAAATCATATTAGGTAACACATTCAGGACATTAAGGGGCAGATTTATCAAGGGTCGAATTTGAAGTAAAAAATACTTCGAAATTCAAATATCGAATTGAAATACTTCGACTTTCGAATATCGAAGTCAAAGTATTTTTCACGGAATTTGGCTATCGAACGATCAAAGTAAAATCATTTGATCAAATGATAAAATTGTTCTAATCAAACGATTCGAACGATTTTACTTTGATGTGTGAAGACTTAGAAAATGTTTGTAGAAGGTCCCCATAGGCTAACATAGCACTTCGGCAGGTTTAATTTGGCGAAGTATTGAAGTCAAAGTTTTTTTAGAGACAGTAAATTCGAAGTCGTAGTATCCTATTTGATGGTTGAAGTATCCAAAAAATTACTTTGAATTTCGAATTTTTTTACTTCCAAAATTCCCTCGAATTCACTTCGACCCTTGATAAATCTGCCCCTTAGAATAAAAACCCTGACTCAAATGTGGCAAGGCATTTTAATCAATGTAACTGAGGTGACATTCATAGATAATTTAAAGGGTTATAGGCATTGATACATTTTAGAAAAGTTAAAGAGGTGGGGACCCAGTCCCCAAACTCTTACAGTTAGAGACTAAATGGATCTTTTTTCTACATACCAGAATACCAGATGGTTTAAACCACATATGACGTGACTTGCTTTTTCAATTAGAATATAGACTATAACCATATGATAATTTTCCTTTGTAATATGCCATCACATGACAATTTCTAATACTAGTTCTCACATTAGAGATCTTACTCACGATTTTGAGGAGGGGAGTCCGACAGCTTATGAGTAAGTGCCCATCTTGGCACGAAACGCATTAGGCTAATGCATATCCTAATAAAGAGTTTTTAATTTTAAATATTATTTGGGCTACTTTTTCACCAATCGTGCGCCTATTTTATTGTTTGTGATTTATTCTACTAGATCATGATTAACCCTTTGGACAGGGGGTTTTCTGGGATGTGATCACTGTGTATAATCTTTTTGACTTAAATTGGATTCATGATTTTTTGTTCCAAAAGTAGCACTGCACACCACTGCAAAATTGCATATTTGTTTAGTGAAACCATGCTTCACATTCTTTTAATCTGTTGCTCAAATAACAGTTCTCATCATCATGCCTTTGTCTCTAGCAACTAGGAAAGTGCCTGGGTGTCAGAAAGGAGTCGTATCCCCTTAATTGGCAATCATGACAAGTATGGCAGCCTGCCTCTTTGCTCATGAGTTCCGTTCACAATAAGGATTATTATTATGTCCGGCAATTTAAAGCTCTGTATAAAATATTACAAGAAGATAGGAATACAGTTATTGGTGTATAGATCTCTGCCATAGATCAGTTGATGATAAACAATGATAGTTTGCCTGGGGCGTTCACTACGATTTTCCCAAACAGCAGTATGTTCTACAAGTTTAGAGCAGGGCACACAAAGCTTTCATCCAAAGTGGGCTGATCTGCACTGCAAATGCCTTTATCTACTGTCCATCAATATAGTTTTTAACTAGTGCATAGAGATAACGTAAGTGATGACACTGGGGAATGATTCAAGTAAGTGGAAAACATTTCTCAGAAATGAAACAAGGCCGAGGCACAAGGAATGTCTTATATTGCACAAAGAGCTCAGAAATACTCTCATTGTCTTCGGATTTCTAAAGCGCCTTCACCTTCAGCCCTCCTGTTCCACCTTCAGAATCTATTACCGCATTCCTCCTCCTCTTCCCTCAAAGTGATGTGCAGAAATCCTGCAAGACAAAACTGGACATGCAAAGGATGGTAGCAATTTACAAATGCATTGATAACATCCCCGGGCCACATGCTTTCAAAGTAGAGATAAAAGACAAATGCATGAAAAATAGTAATGTTCTAACCACCTTTCTGAGGTATAGAAGACTAAAATAAAATACCTTTCTGGATAATTCAAGAATATTACTGTCGTTTCCTTAGATCAACAACAAGTCTAATTCCCAGGGGGAAACTTTTATCTTAAATTTGAACAGCACTAGATGCACATATAGTTGTGTCCCTTTCTTTGCAACACTACCAGTTAGAATTAGATGAAATTTATGGAATACAATGGGCAATACTTGTCTATAGGGTATTCAACCAGTGCGGTATGCAGGATGCCTCCTGTAAGGGGCTGGCACACTCACAGATGCCCTATATCTCCTAAAGCATTCTAAAATGATTCTCTGCTGTCAATTACATACAGTAATAAACATATAGTACACATATAAAATAGCACAAAGACAAATGCCTTGATCCCTCTTCCCTACAATGTTGGCAAAAGTTGGTTAATGACTCTTCCTCAAGTCAGAAACAGATCTATCAAGGTTGCCCAGAGAAATGTTGTGCCATATGGGGCATCTCACTAGATTTAAAGAATATCCAATTGTAAAATATCATTTGCTATCTAGAATTGGTGCCTTGGCTTTTTCTCTATTAACTTTTGTTTGTAATTTAAAGATTATGCAATATAAAATCTGTCTAAAAAAAGATAGCCCTAACTTATTTGTTTGGCCACAACTGTTTCCACCTCTCAGCAAGGTTTCCTTTTTGAACAGAAGTGTTGCATCTCTTTGCTTGTGTCTATTACTACTTCTGTTACCCTAAACATGAAAGCAGAGTGCCACACTCATATTGTACTGGCCACCATGCAGTCAAAGAGGCAATTAGGGACCTTCGGGTCCTGGTGCTTAAACTATGTTAGAGTAAGTAATGTGGTTTATTTGTTTGTAACATGGGATTGTTTTGTTTTTGGGTCATCCCTGAAAGTCAGAGAATGCCTAGATCCACCAAGATTTGTGTCTATGCATCCTTTACTCCTACCAGTCTGTTCTACTTGTAGATAATTTGGATACATTGACTAATTTTACTTTGCAGCTAGTTGGAAAGGATAAGCACTTAACACTATTCTATGATCTTCAGACTATGTTGTGTAGATGTATGTTTTACAAAACCAAAGAATTCAGCAGTTGAGATCCATGTATATGATCTGTTATCTGGAAATCTGTTATCCAGAAGCTCCAAATCATAAGAAGGTCATCTTCTATAGACTCCTTTTTAATTAGATTATTACAATTTTTAAAAATGACTTTTTCTCTGCAATAATAAAACAGTACCTGGTACTTGATCCCAACTAAGATATAATTAATCGTAATTGGAGGCAAAGCAATGCTATTGGAAAACCCCAGCTTCCAAGCACTTTGGATAACAGATCCCATACCTATAGGTTTCTACAGATATAGAATATGTATGTATTTATGTATATATATATAAATACGTATATATATATATACAGTATATATATATATATATATATATATATATATATATATATATAGATATATAGTTTGTCGTAAAGCCGGCACTCTCGACACATAGTTTCAGATGCCTGGGTGCAGTATCAAATATTTAAATCTCTAATGTACAAGTAAGATCCGCACTCACAAGACTTATAGAAATAATGAAAAATTTATTGCAAGAGTCTAACGTTTCGCCCTCCTCCGAGGCCTTTTTCAAAGTATAAAATACATTAATTCAAATGCTTAAATACCTAGATTGGTAGGAAAATTTGGCCAATTGAAGATGACGTATCCACCCCATCACTGAAACGCGACTATTGTAAAAACTACATATAATGAACTATTATCCCATAAAGACTATGCAAAATACATCATAAAGGACATGGACCACTCATGGGACTTGATTTATGTGCACAAATTTAATGTTGTAAGTTAACGTTTCTGTCCTACATCATGAGTCATGTCTTGAAAAAGGTCCTCTGTGTAGGAACGAAACATTGACTTACACCATTAAATTTTTGCACATAAATCCCAGGAGTTCTCTTTGTCCTTCATGCTGATATTACTTTTTACGGCAGCACCTGGGATTTTTTGGCTTTTTTTTTTTTGGGGGTGTGCTGCCTTTCAAACTTTTATATCATACAGTATATTGCACAGGGAACCCTTTTACTGCCTTCCAACATACTGTATAATTTATTTAAATAGTAACAAAATGCTGTTTTGAGCTTATCTGTCACTGTATATGGGTCTCTGGATATCACACACTCTATTGACCTGTGTCTCCTGCCTCTGTACCCGTGACTTTTTGGAGTGAAGCTTTTTAATTCTTAACCAGCCCTCTGTGAACCATTTGGACATCTTCTACAATCTTCAGGGTTCATTTGCTGGTCTGATTACTCCCAATTTACTCTGCAGGCTGCATAAACTTTCAAGAAAGCAGGGGTGTATGAGCATTGCTTTGTTAAATGGACTCTAGATAGATTGGGAAAATTATAGTATTGAGCAGTCCAGAATCTCCAATTTAAATTAACAGACCGTACTAATACATAATAAACTGGTATGATCACGCAAGCTCCTGGCACCCTGAATGATCCCTCAGCACCAACTAACTACTGTGCTTCATCCACTCTCTCCTGCCTATATACTGCATATATCATCCATTTATTAAAGAGGGATCCATCCATATGAGGATGTTGGAAAGTTAGAAATGTCTTTGAGCTGCTTAATGTCTAATCCAGTGATCCCCAACCAGTGGCTTGTGTTGCTCCCAGTGGCCTCAAATCAGGTGCTTATTTTGTATTCTTGGCTTGGAGGCAAGTTTTAATTGGATAAAAACCAGGTGTGCAGCCAAACAAAGCCTCCTGTAGACTCACAGTCCATATAGGGGCTACCAAATTGCCAATCACAGCCCTTATTTGGCATCCCCAGGGAGGACTTCATGCTTGTGCTACTCCCCAACTCTTTTAACATTTGAATGTAGTTCATGGTTAAAAAAAAGGTTGGAAACCCCTAGCTTAATGTCATTTCTATATATACCAATTTTTAAATATATGTAAAACGATAAAAACAAAAAAGAGTACTGCATAGAGTCTAATCACCTTATCAACTAAATATTCCTCTGGATACAGTTTTAATTTCCAGAATGTCTAAGGTGAACCATGCATAATCTAAATAACCTAACATAAGATACTGGGGCTATATCTTGATTTAAGTAAAATTAGAATTTTAATAGAGCCAACACTTGATATTTCAGAATCACTCTGTAATCAAACTCCACATGTAGGAACAGCATATAATTGCAGGTCACTTGTATATTCAAATGTTCGGGGCCAGCTGGATGATCTTATGGCATTCTAATTATCATCAAATGGTGTCCCTCTAAGCAGTACTTCATCTGGCCTCCAATCAGACTTGGCATTATAAGCCCAGGCAAGAGACACAAGAAGACACTGCAATGTGATTATTCATTTGTTGCAGATTCATGTCAAAGTACGCAGATGCTTATAGTGCATTCATAGGAGAAGAGACTTCTGCATTATATTATATACCATAAGACATTAAAATTTAAGGATCTCACAAAAAAGTGTCTGCTGTAATGTGAAGGCAGTCACTATTTATACTGAGCCTGAGTTTTGCCTATGGTATACACAATTATTTCTCCGGATGAGTCTAATTAAGAAGTATGAACACAAAATGCAGGAGTTAGAGATGTTTTATTTGCATGCCTCATCCTTATGTTTTTTTGGGTGGGTGGCTTTCCAAAACTCTTTATTCTTTTTTTATTTCCTTTGTGTTTACTTAATGGAAATTCTAAAAATATAATACATATTTCCATGTTGTTTTCTGCTCTAACTTCTTTAGGTATTACTGATTCAGCTTGCAGTTTAAGCCTTGCAGAATAAATTCCTCTTCCTCAGCCATGCTGGCCACAATCTTCCACCATATTGTTCTATGGTCATGTACTAGGAAGCCAAAATAGCTGGTGGCCTACTGCTTACTGTGTTTATATTATTGTCGGGTGAAACCTGTCCAATTAAGCCATAAACGGATAGTCGGGTTAAGTTCTAGGACTTCTTATACCCTATACATCAGTGATCCCCAACCAGTAGCTTGTGAGCAACATGCTGCTCTCCAACCACTTGGATGTTGCTCTCAGGTTCCTCAAAGCAGGTGCTTATTTTTAAATTTCAAGCTTGAAAGCTAATTTTAATTGCATAAAAACTATAGAAAAGTGCCAAGCAGAGCCTCCTGTAGGCTGCCAGTCCACATGGGGGCTACCAATAGCCAATCACAGCCCTTATTTGGCACCCCAGGAATTTTTTCATGCTTGTGTTGCTCCCCAACTCTTTTTACATTTGAATGTGGCTCACAAGTTAAAAAGGTTGGGGACCCCTGCTATACATACTGTAGACCATAAAGCTATGCAAGCATATATATTGCCCCTATAATAAGCACAGATCATTACATAACATGTTATGACCATTCTATATTCCGCTTTCAGTAGTGATGGGCGAATAAATTCACCAGGCATGAATTTGAAGCAAATTTCCGCATTTCGCCACCGACAACAATTTGCGAAAATGCCACAAAAATTCACTGGCGTCAAAACATTTTGGATGCGCATCAGAAAAACTGTGCATCACCATTATTCAGACACCAATTGACTTTAACACCAGCATCAGAATTGACACTGGGAATCAAAATTCGCATTTCGATAATTTCACATGAAATTCGCAAATTTTTATGGCGAAATGGGACAAATTTGCCCATCACTACCTTTCAGTCCTATACATCATCCTTTTGGGAAGAAGCCTTTCTGAAGGACTGACACCTCCTCCCCAATTCTACTCAGCTGTGACATTTTAATATGTTAACCTGACTGGGAATGGAGTTTACCATGACCTATATAAAAGCACTTGGCCTGCAGCCTCATGCATTTATATGGTCACATAACTTTTCTGACACATGTAATATCCTTACACTATATTTATCAGTAAGGGGTGTCATCTATCTATACTTTTTCCTAAATGAAAATATATGTAGTTCACAATTTGAACTTTATAAAATCATGATTTATTTAATTCTTTTGACATACAGACTGCTCAAGGGAATTCTAAAAATCAACTCCACAGTTCTTGCTGTTTCAGAAGCTTCTCCATTCCCCTCCTATCTCCAGAGTACATGCTGCAAACCTTTAATTCATTCTGCTGCTAATGAATCACTTGAAGAGACCCTAACACAGAAAATTTTGTCACAGTTGGTCACACAAAACTGCCCAATAAACGCCTCTCCACTTTCAATTAACATTGCACATCTCGCTGAATATTACATTTAACTCGTTTTAGACAATTGGTAGAGATGGCTTTCACACTTCAGAGGGAATCGCATTGAAATAATGACACCTTTGTTTACAATAAACAACATGCTGTATATTTAGCGAGTTCAAGCTACCAGCATATACATTTATCTTCATTTCAGTGCTAAACAGACCAGCAACGCATTGCCAATTACCAGCCATAAACTCTATGGTGTTTATGTGGATTCCAGATATACAGGACGCATATACTCTAAAGCAAAAGGATTGTAGCATGAATTTATCTCAGAAAGTAAATACTTTCAAGCTATTTACTTATTATAGTGTACTAAATCTCCTGTCATCCTCAGTCTGAATGTGGTTACCCCAAAAAACATTTTTGGGAAGAAGGATAAGGTTTTCAACACCTTTACTTTGGGGGTGATCTATTAAAGTCTGAATGCCAAAAACTCAAAAAAAATTGTTTTTTTTTTTACTATAAAATTTTAGTGGAAATTTTTTACTATACTATAATTTTTAGTGGAAATGATTTTCCCCGAGATTTATTATACCCCGAGGTATCACAAACCTACCGAGGTTGTGTGGTCTGTGCTGGAGTTAGTCCAAAAATCACACTATTTCGGACTTTTTGGGCAAAAAATCAAAAAAAAATTCTGGCTTTTCGTGAAAAAGCCAGAAAAAATAGAGCGATTTGGAAAAAAACTTATTTTCACTCGAATTTTTTGTGACTGTCCCTGATCCAATCAAATCATGATTTTTTTTTTATAATAAATAAGTTCCAATCATGGATTCTAGTTTGGCTGGACTTTTTTTATTAAAATACTAAAATATACCAAATACTAAAATTTGGATTTTGATAAATATGCCCCTTTAAGTAGCACCCTATTTTTCCAGCATAGGACTGGGCTTCTCTTTCCAGGATAGAATTCTCCTGAAAGTTCCTTGGTCAGGGGTGTCACATGTCCCTAGTCTTAAATAAGGGAGTCACTATATGGTTCTCTCCTTTTGGAGACCACTTGCTAGAGAGGATGGTCAGTGCTGGTGAGCGTGAGGAAGGAGGTTCCACTAAAAAGAGATGTTCAAAAAAAAAGCTAGGAGTACCTTGTAAACGAATAGATTTTGTTTTAGCATACTCTAAGGGGGTTGTTTATCAAAGTCAAATTTTATCTCAACATTTTCTGCTAAAAACTCCGATCAAAACCGCTCGGGTTTTTAAGCTTATTTATTATTACATTTTCCAAAAACTCAGATTTCTTATGCTTTTTTGCCTGAAAACTCTGGGGTATTGCACGAAACCCAGCGCACATTAAAAAATCATTGGGACTTCTCCCATTGACTTAAATGCAACCTCGAAAGGTCTGAGATGCCGGATTTTCTGATTCAGACTTTTTTATTCTCGGGGTTTAATAAAATCCGAAAAAGGCTTGATTTTTTTAAAAGTCTTATTTTATAAAGAAAATCGTGAATTTTTTGGGAGTTTAGTAAATAACACCCAAAGAGTGATTGTCAAGTTTAGGGTAGTTATCAGAGCAGCCAGAGGCTCCAACAAGGAGAGCAGAAGGGTGTCACCCACCAGCATTGGTACTTGAGCAGTCAGGTTCAGAAACAGAATGCTTCCTGAAGGAATGAGGGTCATGTACTTTTGGAACTAGACAATTGTTAGTGAGTACTACTCAGAATAGCATAGTATATACCTATTGATCGATTTGCAATTGGTTTTAATTTTTTATTATTTGTAGTTTTTATTATAGTAAGAGAATGGAATAAGAATAGAGAGAGAGTTTGAATAGAAAGATGAGTAATAAAAAGTAGTATAAAAATTTGTGATGCGGGAATTTCTCCCATTTTGCTTCGCCAAAAAAGTAGCGAATTTCGACAGTGAATTAGCAAAAAATTCATGTAACTCAAAAATTGACCCCCCCCCGTCAAAGGCAATGGGCATCCGATTAGTGTTGACGCACATCGATTTTGAAGCGAGCGACTTTTTGGACTCGTATCCAGGGAAACGCAGAAATTCATGAATTCGCGCCAGGTGAATTTATTTACCCATCACTTATAATAATACATTTGTAGCCTTACAGAGCATTTATATTTTTAGATGGCCCAGTGACCCCTATTTGAAAGCTGGAAAAGAAGTCAAAAGAAGAAGCCAAATAATTCAAAAACTATAAAACATAAATAAATAAGACTAATTCAAACATTTCTTAGAATTAGCCATTCTATAAAATACTAAAAGTCAACTTAAAGGTGAAACAACCCTTTAAGCTTATCACCCTAGACTATCCCAAATGCAAGTCTTTGCTAATTCGCCGCTACTGCACTTTGGATGATATACCTACTAAGAGGATAATCAACTTTTCTTTGTTAACATCAGTTGGGAAAAAAAAAGAAAACTTTTGAATGTTTTATCAAATATGACACAAAAGCAATTATAATTTATTTTCTTCTGCTAACAAAGGAGACCCAAACAGTACTTTAAATGTTATGGCAGACTTCCAAGTTCTAGAAAATCTTTGATTAAAGATGGCTCTCAGTAGGTATCTGCAGACATCCATCTTCTTCTTGGCATGGGGGGGAGACAGGAACCCAATGAAAACAATCCGGCAGCATGTTCAGCGTGAAGGTAATAGAATGAATCCTTTCTTAGCAGCACTTATTTCTGTTTCAGCTAAGAACATTGGGGGTTCAGCTAAACTCACATTAACATTGATATTTTATGTTTTTGAAGATGGCCACTTGCCAGGAATCTGGAAAACAACACAGGGAAAGGGAGATGAGTTCAATTACCTAGGCACACATTCTCTTCTTTGTAACTGCTTTGTTCATCTCCCTAGTATGTACCATAAAGCTTTGGTTTTACAGTTTAATTATCGATTTACAGAAAAATCACTTGTTCTGCAGGAATGGATACAGGAGTATTGACAGCATAGGGTTATGTGACCTTTTTTAAATGCACTGAAATATGTCCCTTCTGGCACACATGGGTCTCTGGTTCACGAGCAACCGATCCAGCACACTGAGGGAATATCCCTTGGCATATTGTAGATATGATGCATTCCACTGGAGGGTTAACTTTTAGCCTTTATTTATATTGCCCTGCAAATATTGGTTCCCGAGGCCCACAAGTTTTAGGCCCCTTTCTGTGTACCATGTGTACCCATGTAAGGCGAAAAACTTCACGTGGGCAGCATTTAATTAACAGTGAATGGACATAGTGCAGAATACATGGGATATTGTAAAAGAACCTGTTTCAGGCATGCCCTTCTGTGGCCAAAGCAAAAACCTACTGTCACGCTCGGCACCCTAAATCTAGAACCAATGTTAGGCTCCCTGGTCTCTTGCTTCTGCCTTTACCAGCTGCTTTTCACCTTGGGAGGAGCCCTCAGCTAATTGTATGCCACCAGGTCTTACTAAGAGAGGAGCAAAGCTAAAGGTTCTGGATGAGCAATGCGGCACAATCATTTCACCAAGGATACTTGATGGAAGACATCACAGCTTGGAAGACAGGCCAGACGATATAATGTGGACAGGCAGGCCGGGCCAGCACAAGTAGAGTTAAGACGGGCCGGGTCGGTGCAGGCAGAGTTCAAGGAATGGTCAGACAGGCTAGGATCAGGATTGGAGAGCGTAGAATAGTCAGCAGACAGGCATAGGTCAGGTTGGAGAATTCAGAATAATCAGGCAGGCTAGGGTCAGGATAAAGAGTTCAGAATAGTCAGGCAAACAGGCAAGGGTCAAATAACAGAAGATCAAGCAGGATGCACGTAGAGATACATACCCAGGAACTAGCTAATAGAACCTAACAATGGGAAATCTGTACAATACTGAGATCCCTTTAAATAGCATTTGAATTTTTGAATTTCGCACCATTGTGCCGTGACATCATCAAGCTGGCGCATAAACTCGGAAGAGCGCGGCCACGCACGCCATAGGGGAATCAGCACAGGAGGAAGAAGGATGCATGCAGCGGCGGAGTTCCCGCTGGCCACTAGACCACCAGGGTAAACTGATTGTAAAACCTGCTTTCAAACCAGCTGAGAATTGAAGGCCCTATTTGAAAATCGAGCTGTAAAAGTCTAAAACAGTGGTTCTTAGTGATGGGCGGATCTGGGCTATTTTGCTTTGCGAATAATTTGCGAAACGCCAAAAAATCAATGCATTTTTTTATACACGCGACTATTTTGTCCAAATGCATTAAAGCCAGCAGCGTCCGAATAATTTTGATGAAAAAGATAGAAGTGCAGGACAAATCCACGGCAGTAGTCTGAGACTGGAAAAAAATCCTTTTATTGGGGAGGTGAATATCCAAAGTCACACTACATGTTTCTGGCTAGGACCTTTATCACACTTGATAAAGAACCTCTTTTTTGAGCAATTCATTTAGGGTATCAATGCAGGAAACCCTGCAGGCAGGGGCGTAACTACCGGGGGAGCAGGGGGTGCAACTGGGCCAGGGCCCGCACCCCACACAGGGCCCCCCTGGCAGATCACGCACGCTGAAGTGGGCTAGAGTCGGCTGCAGCGCAAGAGAAAAATCACACGGACGAGGGTGGGGGCGGGCCTGGCTGCACGGCCCGCACCAGGGCCCGCCCCCACCTAGTTCCGTTACTGCCTGCAGGACAACCAAGGAAGCAATTTGTATTAGTGAGCTACAGTTCATCTTATATACTTTGGAATAATTTTGACCACTACAATTTTGATGCACAACGTACAATTTGTTTTTGTTGTGGCGGATTATTTATTCGCCCTTCAATATTGATTCTACAAAATATATTATAAGTTTAAGAATTGAATACGTAAACAGCATATTCAGTTTTTTCTGACAAAACATCACATTCAAATTAGAATTACATTTTTTCTGACTTTCAGATCTTTGAAATAAAATTCAGAGTAGAATTTGTTATTCAGTATAATGAGAGAACTGATCAAGGGTCTGAACACTTTGCAAGGCAGTGTACATAAAGTTAATGTCAATGTCCTGATGTTTCTACCAGCATGCTCTATTTCCTTTTCAAATCCTTTTGCATTGAGCATTTTTTATAGCCTGTGTACTTATTAAACTCATAGGTGCTATTTTGCTTCATCCTGCTGAGCTACCTAAAGGGCATGTTAATTTATAAATCTTCTAACACTCCTTCATTTTTATGTACTGTGAGTACCTGAATTTACATTTGTAAAAGTCAAATAAAGGCAGACATCATATCACTTACTGTATACAGATACAGATAAGGCAAATGTGTTAAATCAGTTATTTTCTTCAGTGTATACAATAGAGGAGTCTGGGTTCACAGGCTCACTTAATAACTGCACGAATGGTTCAGCTCAATCTAGTCAGTGGCTGACTCAGGATATGATTCAAAAAGCTTTAATACAAATTAATGTAAACAAGGCTCCAGGGCCTGATGGCATACACCCCCGGGTTTTAAGAGAGCTTAGTTCAGTTTTAGACCAGCCCTTATTTCTGATTTTCTCAGATTCACTGTCATCTGGTATGGTGCCTATGGATTGGAGAAAAGCTGATGTTATTCCAATATTTAAAAAGGGATTACGATCTCAGCCTGGCAATTATAGGCCAGTAAGCTTGACATCTGTGGTGGGCAAATTATTTGAAGGCTTGTTAAGGGATCACATTCAAAATTTTGTCCTAATGAATGGCATTATGAGCAACAATCAGCATGGCTTTATGAAGGATAGGTCATGTCAGACAAATTTGATTGCATTTTATGATGTGGTAAGTAAGATTCTGGATAGTGGGGGGGCAGTAGATGTGATCTATTTGGATTTTGCCAAAGCGTTTGATACTGTGCCCCACAAACGACTGCTTTCTAAACTAAGGTCTGTTGGGCTTAATGAAGTCGTTTGCACATGGATAGGAAACTGGCTACAGGATCGGGTACAGAGGGTGGTTGTTAATGGGACATTCTCTACTTGGAGTAAGGTTCTTAGTGGGGTCCCCCAGGGCTCAGTATTGGGTCCACTTTTATTTAACTTGTTCATTAATGACTTAGGGGAGGGTGTTGTAAGTAATGTATCAGTGTTTGCAGATGACACAAAATTATCCAGCCCAATTCATTCCATCCAGGATGTGGCATCCTTGCAACATGATCTTGACAAACTGGCAATCTGGGCAGCTAAGTGGCAAATGAGATTCAATGTTGATAAATGTAAAGTCATGCACCTGGGATGTAAAAATATCCAAGCCACTTATACCCTTAATGGGACTGCACTAGGCAAATCCATTATGGAAAAGGACCTTGGAGTCCTTGTAGATGATAAACTTGGCTGTAGCAAGCAATGCCAGTCAGCAGCATCAAGGGCAAATAAGGTCTTGAGCTGTATTAAAAGGGGCATAGAGTCACGGGAGGAGGGGGTCATTCTTCCACTGTATAGAGCACTTGTAAGGCCCCATCTAGAATATGCCGTACAGTTTTGGTCTCCATCACTCAAACAGGACATTATTGTATTAGAGAGGGTACAGAGAAGGGCAACTAAGCTGGTAAAAGGTATTGAAAATCTTAGCTATGAGGAAAGACTGGCCAAATTGGAGATGTTCACGCTGGAGAAGAGGAGCTTAAGGGGTGATATGATGACTATGTATAAATATATAAGGGGATCATATAACAATCTCTCTAATGATTTATTTACCAGTAGGTCTTTCCAGCTGACACGAGGTCACCCATTCCGATTAGAAGAAAAGAGGTTCTGCCTAAATATTCGGAAGGGGTTTTTTACAGTGAGAGCTGTGAAGATGTGAAATTCTCTCCCTGAATCAGTTGTACTGGCTGATACATTAGATAGCTTTAAGAAGGGGTTGGATGGCTTTTTAGCAAGTAAGGGAATACAGGGTTATGGGAAATAGCTCATAGTCCAAGTTGATCCAGGGACTAGTCCGATTGCCATTTTGGAGTCAGGAAGGAATTTTTCCCCCTCTAAGGCAAATTGGAGAGGCTTCAGATGGGTTTTTTTGCCTTCCTCTGGATCAACTGGCAGATAGGTAGTTAATAAAAAAAAAAAAAAAAAAGGTTGAACTCGATGGACATGTGTCTTTTTTCAACCTTACTTACTATGTTACTATGTATACAGTTTTGTGGATGTCAGTAGTCAAGATTGGTTTATGTTCTCTAATGTACAGAAGATATATGCAGTTCCCTCCTCAAACAAGGTCTCTGAACATAGGGTAGAAGTTGTGTTTATTAAGAAGCTTTTACATCACAATGTGTCCCCGAGCCACACCACCCACACGACCCATCCCTTTCACCTTTTTCCTTCATTGCAGTGAGCAGGAGCAGGCTTGGGTCGGGGGGGGGGGCTCGTGAGGTCCATTGCCCACCAAGTTTTTTCCTGGTGTCCTGCTGGCCCAGTCCCACCTTGGAGGTGGAAGAACTTGCCTGACCTGCACAGAACTTTGACTTTAACCCGAGTGAACTTCTTTGGGATTAATTGGAACTCCAATGATATCACTAAGGGGGTTATTTACGAAACTCTGAATGAAAAAATCACAAAGAATTGGGATTTTTCATTATAAAATTGGAATTAAAATAAATCATGAATTTTTTGAAATTTATGAAACCCAGAGGTTGGAAAAGTCTGAATCTGAAAATCCGGAATTTCAGACCTGGTTGCAAATAAGTCAATGGGAGAAGTCCCAATGATTTTTTGATATGCGCTGGGTTTCGTGCAATACCCCAAAGTTTTTAGGTGAAAAATATGAAAAAATCATGAAAAACAGATGAAAAAAATCAGAAAAATCGTGAAAATCTGATTTTTTTTTTTACTGAAAAGCGAATTTTTGGGAAAATGTAATAATAAAAATTCTGTTTGTAGCAGAAAATATTGAGATAAATTCGGACTTTGATAAATAACCCGCCTAAATGTTAGCCTCTTACTTATGAATGAAAAACATCCAACCAACATTTTTCCAACATCTCGTGGAGAGCCATCCCAGAAAACTAGAGGCTGTTATTGCAGCAAATAGAGAACCAAATACATACTTACTAAACACTTAGGGACCTAGATAATACACCTCAAATTTATCCGGTTGAGGTTTTAAAAGTAAAATTTTGAATTTTTATTATGCCCCAAAGCTGATAAAAATCTGAATCTGAAAATACTCCTTCTCAAACCTGTCGAGGTCAAGTAGAAGTCAATGGCAGATGTCCCTGAAGTTGTTTCTTGACTAGGGATGTAGCGAACGTCGGAAAAAAAGTTCGCGAACATATTCGCGAACTTGCGCAAAAATGCGAGCGGTTCGCGAACGGTTCGCGAACCCCATAGACTTCAATGGGAAGGCGAACTTTAACATCTAGAAAAGACATTTCTGGCCAGAAAAATGATTTTAAAGTTGTTTAAAGGGTGCAACGACCTGGACAGTGGCATGCCAGAGGGGGATCAAGGGCAAAAATGTATCTGAAAAATCTGCCTGTGTGTGCTTGGAAGAGATAGTGTAGGGGGAGAGCTGTTAGTGATTTCAGGGACAGATGATAGTAAGTTTGCTGGCTAGTAATCTGCTTGATACTGCTCTGTATTGGAGGGACAGAAGTCTGCAGGGATTTGAGGGACATTTTAGCTTAGGTAGCTTTGCTGGCTAGTAATCTACTGTTCTCTTTAAACAACTGCCATACGTTGACCTTGTAGGCATTGTTTGCCCAGTTTTTTTGGACGCAGCCACTGAAGCACAGTTGCCAGAAAAAATATGCCATATAAATGCTGAAAATAGTCATTTTTCGCCATACGTTGACCTTGTAGACATTGTTTGCCCAGTTTTTTTGGACGCAGCCACTGAAGCACAGTTGCCAGAAAAAATATGCCATATAAATGCTGAAAATAGTAATTTTTCGCCATACGTTGACCTTGTAGACATTGTTTGCCCAGTTTTTTTGGTTGCAGCCACTGAAGCACAGTTGCCAGAAAAAATATGCCACATAAATGCTGAAAATAGTCATTTTTTGCCATATACGTTGAGTCAACGTATGGCAAAAAATGACTATTTTCAGCATTTATATGGCATATTTTTTCTGGCCTCTGTGCTTCAGTGGCTGTGGCCAAAAAAACTGGGCAAACAATGCCTACAAGGTCAACGTATACACTACTACAGCGGTGGATACGGATTACGTAAAATATATTATGGCTGCTTGAAAAAAGTGACTCCGGTGTTTTTTCTGGAGACGGTAATATTATGGATATTTAGACAGAATGTGAACAAGGTCACACAGCTCGATGGCGGGTTGAAGAAAACAGTGTGCAAATAATGCCTACAGGGCAAATAATGCCTAAAAGGTCAACTTATACACTACTACAGCGGTAGTAAAATAAAAAAAGTAAAATAAAAAAAAAATGAATATTAAAAAAAAAAAATTAAAGTTGGTGCTGCTGAACTACTAGGAGCAGCAGATTAGCACACCAGTCCCACTCCCCAACACTGCTAGACTAATAGCACTGGGCTCTTATAGTAGTAGTAGTAGTAGTAGTAGTAAAACAACAAAAAAATAAATAAAAGCAGTCCTTACAAGGACTACTGTTATTGCAGCAGTCAGCAGATGAGATCAGAAGCAGGACAGCTGCCCACTGCAGCTACATACAGAGCACTGCAGTAGAAGGTAGATTACTAGCCAGCAAAGCTACCTAAGCTTAAATGTCCCTCAAACCCCTGCAGACTTCTGTCCCTCCAATAACAGAGCAGTATCAAAACGATTACTAGCCAGCAAACTTTCAACTGTCCCTGAAATCACTAACAGGCAGCAGCTCTCTCCCTACACTATCTCTTCAGCACACACAGGCAGAGTGAAAAAACGCTGCAGGGCTTCGGTTTTTATAGGGAAGGGGAGTGGTCCAGGGGAGAGCTTCCTGATTGGCTGCCATGTACCTGCTGGTCTGGGGTGAGAGGGCAAAAAAAAGCGCCAACAATGGCGAACCCAAAATGGCGAACGTCGCGCGACGTTCGCGAACTTCCGGCGAGCGCGAACACCCGATGTTCGCGCGAACAAGTTCGCCGGCGAACAGTTTGCGACATCTCTATTCTTGACATTGTGTTCTACAGGGATTTACATAGAAGGAGTCCTTAAGCCCGCTGTCGTTCATCAACCCGCCCCGTCCCTTTTATTCAATCAAATTTTCATCATCGGGACGAGAACAATGGGGATTGGCGTACAGGAAATTTTAAAAACGATTGTATCTCCTGCACCTCCCCACTGTTTCTGAACCAATGTGGGTATGGTTGGGCAGCATGCTGCCTCCTAAAATTCTGCCGCCCTAGGCCCGGGCCTTTGTGGCCTCTCCACAAATCCGGGCCTCGTGATATACGGTGGATATTCTGATAAAGTCGTGTGTTTCAGCCGATAATCAAAAAAAGTCGAGTTTTTGGATCGTCAATCGTACAATACAAATTGACACTCGATTTTGTAGCGACGTTTTTTCGCTCTGACTTTTTCAAGAAAAATTATTGATAAATGAGTAGAAGAGAATTTGGTGGACTTTGTTTTAATAAAAACATTTGATTCTTTTGAGTTTTAGTAAATGGCCCCCTTGGTTTTGGAATGAGATGTTGGACACGCATGTGTCCACACACTTTGGGCAATATAGTTTGGATACATTTAACAAATGTCACATGATTACAGTTGATAGATTACACATCAATATAAAATACTTATTGCATCAGTCCCATTTGTTTTAATATGAGACCTGCTGCATACTACTTCAAACACACACGGAGAATTCCTTCTCCATGGGATCAGTCTGAAGGCTTGAAAGAATCGGAGCACTGGGGAATAATAAGTGTGGGATTCCATTAAAGGCGTGATTTAAACAATCCTTCATAAACTCTCCAGTGGTAGGTATCCAATGGTTCTCCAGATGTCACTGAACTGCAGCTTCAATCAACATCAGCAAACAGTGACTGCCTGGTGCTGAGCATGGGGGAATGTTGTTAAATGACAGCTGGAAAATTACTGATTCTTTAATTCTGGTCTAGACATCACAGATGTCTAATATCCTCTACTTATTCATTAATAATGTGGTTTTGATGATTCTTATATGTCTAGGAAGGTTTTTATTCCAATATGAATTGTATTTTGCCTTGGAAAACGATAGCATTTTCTCTGCTTGGAGAAGTGTCTTGATTCTACATCAATAATGTATGAAGTAAATGAATCGATTGTCCTTAATTAAATATATTAGCTTCCTATGGAAATCTAGCAGCAAGCACTAATTTCTGGTCAATTAACATGGGAGCTGCTGGTGTGTTTACTGTTTTACAGCTGTTGACGCAACAGTGCAGAGAAAGAGAAAGAGAGAGACAGACAAAGAAGAGAGAGGAAGCTTCTTGGAAAGACCAAGACACTTGCTCAGATTTAGCTTAATTTAGTGTCATATATATATATATATTTTTTTTTTTGATATGTTTAAAGGGGACTAGATGACAGGGATGGTCAGCCCAGGGCGGCTACTGTCTCAGGACCCCCCCCCGAGCCCCAACATTGCCGCAAATCCCCCTCCGGACCCCGGCCGTGGTCGCAGCCCCCTTCAGCATGACCTCCCCCGCACCCATACATGTGCATGTGCTTCCCCAATCTCTGTATGGAGACAGAGATTGAGGAAGCAAAGGCAGGGAGAGGGTCTCTCCACGAGAGCCGGGCCCACTGTTTTTTTTCCCCGGCATCCCGCTGGCCCAGTCCGACCCTGTTCACACAGCACATCTTGAATAATAAAGATTCCATATTGGCCATTATCCTGTTGAATAAACTCTTAAAACACTTGGCTCCATTAAAAATAACATGTTGCATTGTTGTATAATGTTGTACTGTATGTGGTATGTATGTGGTCAACTTTGGCCTGAATTTCAAGCAGGCACAGACAAATGCCATATTTTTGACCTTAAATGTTAATGGCCACTTGCCACTGTTCCGTTTATTTGACCCAAACTATTGGAACTGCAGAAAGGGTAAAGGAGTTGTGATTCATCCTAACTTCTACTTCCTCATCAACTTCCTCATCCCCCGAGGCACCATGGATGTTCCTATTGGACAGCCCAGTCAGAACTGGGAAAACTTTCTGTCTAAATCTGGAAATGGATGGCAAGGCTGAGGCTAACTCTGCTGGATGAACATCAGAATTGCAGAATAAAAGTTCCAGTTACTGTTAGCATAAACCATGTTAAAGTGACATTTACAGCACTTTAGCGCTTTTGTATAAGGTAAGTGGTATGGAAGCCTCCACTCTTTGTATAAATAGAATATTTTTTTATTGGTTCTGAGAACTTCTCTAAATAAGAATTTGCCAGGTATGTCTTCAAAAACAAAAAAGGACAATAACCATAACATGGACAACTTCAACACAAATCACCTACAAGCTACAGTCTTCTAATTATTAGCAATACAGGATAAGGTTACATACCAACATGATATCAGAAGGTCTCACACTTTTTTATTTCAATTTAAAGCAGCGGTATAGTTTGAAAATCTAGGTGGCACCTATTATCTCAGTCTGACTCTTACTTCTGCCATTGTAAATACAGGTATGGGATCTTTTATCTAGAATACTTGGGACCTGGGTTTTTCCGAAAAATTGGTCTTTCCGTTATTTGATCACCACTCCCAATTCTAGTAATACAACTAATGATGCATGGTTCACACAAGAAGAAATTCAAAAGAGACTTGAACAGGTTAAGATTAACAAAGGTCCAGGGCCAGATGGTATTCATCCCAGGGTAATTAGCGAGCTTAGCTCTGTGATTGCCAAACCTCTTTACTTAATTTTTCAGGATTCATTGAGATCTGGTATTGTGCCAAGAGACTGGCGAATTGCTAATGTGGTGCCTCTATTCAAAAAAGGATCCCGTTCTCAGCCTCAAAACTATAGGCCAGTTAGTCTGACGTCAGTATTAGGAAAGCTTTTCGAAGGGTTAATAAAGGATAAGATACTGGACTTCATAGCAAATCATAATACTATGAGTTTGTGCCAGCATGGTTTTATGCGTAATAGATCTTGCCAGACTAACTTAATTTCTTTTTACGAGAATGTAAGTAGAGACCTCGATTCTGGGATGGCAGTGGATGTGATTTACTTAGACTTTGCTAAAGCATTTGATACAGTGCCACACAAAAGGTTACTGGTTAAATTAAGGAATGTTGGCCTGGAACATAGTATTTGTACCTGGATAGCGAACTGGCTAAAAGATAGACTACAAAGAGTGGTGGTAAATGGAACATTTTCTAATTGGACCAGTGTTGTTAGTGGAGTACCACAGGGCTCTGTACTAGGTCCCTTGCTTTTCAACTTGTTTATTAATGACCTGGAGGTGGGCATTGAAAGTACTGTTTCTATTTTTGCAGATGATACTAAATTGTGCAGAACTATAGGTTCCATGCAGGATGCTGCCACTTTGCAAAGTGATCTGTCTAAACTGGAAAACTGGGCAGCAAACTGGAAAATGAGGTTCAATGTTGATAAATGCAAGGTTATGCACTTTGGCAAAAATAATATAAATGCAAGTTATACACTAAATGGCAATGTGTTGGGAGTTTCCTTAAATGAAAAGGATCTAGGGGTCTTTGTAGATAACACGTTGTCTAATTCTGGGCAGTGTCATTCTGTGGCTACTAAAGCAAATAAAGTTCTGTCTTGCATAAAAAAGGGCATTAACTCAAGGGATGAAAACATAATTATGCCTCTTTATAGGTCCCTGGTAAGGCCTCATCTGGAGTATGCAGTTCAGTTTTGGACTCCAGTCCTTAAGAGGGATATAAATGAGCTGGAGAGAGTGCAGAGACGTGCAACTAAATTGGTTAGAGGGACGGAAGACTTAAATTATGAGGGTAGACTGTCAAGGTTGGGGTTGTTTTCTCTGGAAAAAAGGCGCTTGCGAGGGGACATGATTACACTTTACAAGTACATTAGAGGACATTATAGACAAATGGCAGGGGACCTTTTTACCCATAAAGTGGATCACCGTACCAGAGGCCACCCCTTTAGACTAGAAGAAAAGAACTTTCATTTGAAGCAACGTAGAGGGTTCTTCACAGTCAGGACAGTGAGGTTGTGGAATGCACTGCCGGGTGATGTTGTGATGGCTGATTCAGTTAATGCCTTTAAGAATGGCTTGGATGATTTTTTGGACAGACATAATATTAAAGGCTATTGTGATACTAAACTCTATAGTTAATATAGGTATGGGTATATAGAATTTTAATTAAAAGTAGGGAGGGGTGTGTGTATGGATGCTGGGTTTTCATTTGGAGGGGTTGAACTTGATGGACTTTGTCTTTTTTCAACCCAATTTAACTATGTAACTATGTAACTATGTAACCATACCATAAGTCTACTAAAAAACTATGTAAACATTAAATAAACCCAGTAGGCTTGTTTTGCCTCCAATAAAGATTAATTATATCTTAGTTTGGAACAAGTGCAAGCTACTGTTTTATTATTACAGAGCAAAGGGTAGTCAGTTATACAAATTGTTATTATCTGTATAAAGTGCAGTCTTTCAGAGATGAGCTTTCATAATTCAGAGCCTTCTGGATAACGGGTTTACTCATAACGGATCCCATACTTTTAGGTATTGAAACAACATTGAGCTAAAATTAGTCATTGGTTTACTTCCATGTCAAGAATAAGCATACCACTGCATGGGAACTAAAAACATTCCTTTCTACTTTAATGACTATTATACATTTTGCCCAGCTGTTGTTCTGTTCACAGGTAGAGGGTGTTGTGAATTCTAAATTACCAAAAAAGTCAAATAGTTACTTTACTTAGTTAGCTACATTATAACACCTTTATCTCCAGTGACATCAGACACCTTTTCTGTGGCCAAGTTATTCTAAAAGTGTGTTGAGGAGCTAAACACTGACTCTTAAACTGATCTGATCACAAATACAAAATTCTCTCTGCCATAGTTCTTAGACAGAAGGCCCTGGAGTCACTGATGAGATATGACACTGGCAGAAAATAAAGAGCTGGGATTTTCATGAGCAGAGAAGACATCAGTATGAATCAGATTAGATCATCTTCCATCTCCTCTGTTGTCCCTTCGGTGTGCAATAATATGGTACTTTGACTGCAATTTATGGATGGGACTCAAGCCACTTCAGACATATTAAATGTGTTTAGATGCTAGGTTGTGAAATGTAGAAGAGTTGTTGCATCTTATTGTAACACTTTCTTACCTTCCTGGGGGACACTGGTCATTATGCCAATATCTGAGCAGTATAGTCGCAAAGTTTACACCAGGCCTAGTAACCCCTAGTAACAAATCAGCAGATAGTATTTACTAGTCAACTGTCTGAAAGAAAATATTTCTCACAGATACATAACACTTTATACCCCCACCCTTGTGCTGCTAGGGTGGGGACTACTTCTTCCTTATGAGTCTTCCTGGACTGTATTGGTGTCTATTACTTCCAGTACTCACCTTGGGTGGCTGACAGAAGTGTTAATACTAGCCCAGTCAGTTGTTCATTGCGCTACTTGTACTGAATGGGTGCCTGTTGGGCTATAAAACCCACTAATCTCCTGGGTGGAATTAAAGCTACTTAGTTAGTTTATATTTTCCTGTCTGTCACCTTCCAAGACAAGCTCAACATGTATTACGCTAACACAAGTTGGCATGAATGAGCCACTTTTGTATGTATGGCAATTTATTGTCACTGGGTCACCCTCCCTAAGGATTGTGCAGGCTCCTGGAGTGGACACTGCTCCCATAGTTGTGTCATAGCCTTTCCTTTTATCTCCTCAAGGCAATCTCCTCCCTCGGACCTCCCAATACTGGAACTTTCCTTACTGTTAAGGATCCCTACTCTACTTTACTCCTCTAGTGAAAAAAATTTTGATGCCACGTTAAAGTCAACGGGCATCCGAATAATGTTGAGGCACGCCGGTTTTGACGCAAGCAACTTTTCCAACGTGCATCTAAATTTTTTTGACGCTGTTCAATTTTCACAGCAGTTTTGCAAATTTATTCGCCGGCAGCAAAATGTGGAAATTCACCTCAAATTCATTCCTGGTGGATTTATTCGCCCATCATTACTGTTAATCCCTAGTGAACTAATAGCACCAATGATTTTTATCTGAAAATACATTTTCTCAATCCTTCAGACTGATGGTCCTGACGTATGATTTACAGATTTTTACTATAACAAAATAATGTTCTGTATGATTGATATTTCTTTCTAAGACTTTAAAGTGAATGTGACACCTACAAGAAAAGTGGATAAAGCCAAAACACTTGAAAGTAAATGGTACTTTGTGCCATTAGTTGTGTTAGAAAGATGAAGGTAAGAGGTTTATAGAATTACTTTATTACTTTATAGAATATAATTTATTTCTTTATTTCCTGCATCTTGTAGCCTACGTACTTAATCTATTGTGAGGATGCCCCTGTCCTTCTATGGGAACTGTTGAATGCAGGGATCAATAAAATCAACCTCTCGAATTTCTTTTTCATCATAAGTCATACAAATTATGTGAACTACAGGGCATCCACTGAAGGATCCTGAGGTGGTACACTCATGCTGTCAGTCGATGGTAGACTTGACAATAATTTGCATTGCAATAATGACAAACAGCACTGTACACTGTTGAAACTCAATGCAGCATAGATCTAAAGTAGGTCCAAAAATGTACAAACAACAGCGAGTGGCACTTAAAGAGTAATACAAACATTGTAACCATAGTGCCAATTTGAGATATCCTATGACAATGTAATGATCTATAATACTTATTTTATGCATATATAATGTATATTTTTCAAGATGGCCAGTTATTTTTCACATTTTCACATGTATAATAATGATGATATATGACCTAAATGACCTTAGACAACTGTACATCAGTGTCAGACAGGGATACAATGGAACCCAGTAGTAACCAAATTGCTTATTGACTGATAATTGACAAATGGACTGAGCAGCTTAGCAACTATGTTTAAAAATCCAGGGGTCCCCAACCTTTTTTAAACGTGAACCACCTTCAAATATAAAAATAGTTGGGAAGCAATACAAGCATGAAAAAAGTCCCTGGGGTGCCAAATAATGGATGTTATGGGCTATTTTATTTTGCAATAAAAACTTAAATTCAAAAATAATCTCCTGCTTTGAGGCCACTGAAAGTTGGTGAGCAACATGTTTCTCACAAGCCACTGGTTGGGGACCACTGAACGAGTCCTACATGCTTTTTTTGCCTGCTCGATTTTTATTCTTCTCTCTTTAGGTGTTCCTTTGTCTCCCTCTCTGAAGAATAACCTGCGCCGGGAGATTCTCTGGCGTCCTTACCTCCTGGAGTGTCTTTTCCTGGCTGAGGGGGCAGGCGCATCGATCGATGATGTCACGCATCTCAAAGTGACGATGGTGTCGGTTCACCTGGCGATTGACGCTGTACGTCGTGATGCTCGTGTTTTGACGCCTAGCACCATGATGTCATCTTTCAGCACAGAATTAGAATTTTTAGCGCCAAGTTCCTTTTAAAAGCCTGTCCTCCATTTTAACAGTGCCCAAGCTGGTTTCTGTTTACAGATCCTGCCGAATAGTTATGGACGAATTTATTCGCCAGGCACGAATTTGCAGAGAATTTCCATGTTTCGCCGCCTGCGAATAAATTCGTGAAATTGTCGCAAAAATTTGCAGACGAAAATTCACCGATGTCCAAATATTTTTGACGCTGGCGACAATTCTAGGCACCCATTGACTTTAATGGGCGTTAGAATTGCCGCCAGCATCGGAATTGTCAATGAAAACAGGAATTAAAAATAGTAAAAATGCTTCGGCAGTAGTGATGGGCAAATTTCTCCCGTTTGGCTTTGCCAAAACGGAGAAAAATTAGTGAAACGCGAATTTTGACGCCGGCGCCCAAATGGTTTAGACGCCGGCGTCAAAATTCGCGTTTCACTAATTTTTCTCCGTTTTGGCAGAGCCAAACGGGAGAAATTTGCCCATCACTACTGCCGAAGCATTTTTACTATTTTTAATTCCTGTTTTTTTGACTCCTGCCTTGTATTTTTACTCAAATTTTTGCTGCCTGCCTTGACCCTTTTGCCTGTTCTTCGACTATGATTGGCGTTAACCTTGATTCTTGTTACTATTTACGCAGTAACTCATTGTTGGTTCCACAGCAAAAAGCCCAGGGGCCCCAAAAGGGCGTTGGTAAACACCGGAATCCCTGTGCATCTGAGTGTACCCACTGCTTCTAAGTTTCTTAATACGTTGCACCTGTAAAACAATTTAAAATATGATTTGTCTGTTAATATTTTACTATATACCTGTACTCTGTAATATGTAGATATATAATCCTACCTCTCTCTGTCTGTTTACCTTTCATAGCTAAATAAATGCACACTTTTTTCCAGGCAAACAAAAACTGAAATAACTTCTATATTAGAATGTAGCTGCTTCCTTTTTTTTTAAAAAAAAAAAAAACTTTTTGCCTTAAAACATTTCCGTTTTTTCTGATTGAAAAATATCTATACAATACGTCAACACTTCTTTTAAATCTCCGTGTCGGTTACGGCCCAGCTAAGAAGAATGTACTTGCTGTAGGGCTTGAGATACACAGAACCTCGCTATGAATTGATAGCAGGGAGATGTCTGAAGTTTGAGACATAAAGAGCCTTTTCTGCTGCAAAAACAAAATGCACAGAAAAAAAAAGGCAGCGCCATTGCTTTCTCTATCGATATTTCTATCAGTGTTTCATTTTGGATGAATTAAAATTGGTTATGTCCTGTTATGGACTTATCTACCAAGCTTCCAAATAAAGTGAATATGGAAAAAAAAAAAACAATTTCAAAAATGGGGTGGACTTACGGTACCAAAACATATAAAGGGTTTATGTGCACACGCTTCCAACTTTCAGAATGAATAAGGTTTAAAAGACTATTATCTCATAATTGCAAAGGTTAAACAAATAGCAGCCTTACACGTTTCATGCCAAAAGATGCCCCCCCCCACTCCTTGGCACAAAACACGTAAAGCTATTTGTGGAATGATTTCAGACTATGCCCCTACAGCAGTGATCCCCAACCAGTAGCTTGTGAGCAACATGTTGCTCACCAACCCCTTGGATGTTGCTCCCATTGGCCTCAAAGCAGGTGTTTATTTTTCAATTCCAGGCTTGGAGGCAAGTTTTGGTTGTATAAAAGCATGTGTACTGCCAAACAGAGTCTCAATGTAGGTTGACATTCCACATAGGGGCTACCAAATACCCAATCACGGCACTTATTTGGGACCCAAGAACATTTTTCATGCTAGTGTTGCTCCCTAACTCCTTTTGCTTCTGAATGGTGTTCACAGGTTCAAAAGGTTGGGGATCCCTGCCCTACAGCATGGATTGCAAAAATATAGTCTTTGATATACTTTGACAACCAAAATAAAATGCTGTATATATATACTGTGTATTGAAAGAATACTATGATACAAATTGAGCCCATTACTAAAATGGGGGCCACTGTTGAAACGTCCATGGGGAGGGAAATTGCGCCGGCGTATCGGCACAGCATTGTTACGCTGTGCCGCTGCGCACAAGGGTGATGTTATCCCGACCGCATGAGACGCCACAGGGCTTAAGTAAGATTCTGGGAATTGTAGTCTCAGTACTACATGGAGATCGGCTTGAGAAAGGGAGCAGCAAGCACCCAAAATGTTGCATAGATCTCCACATGGATTTATCTAAGCTTATATTGGCTGTTTTTATGCTTACAAAATAAATGCTATGTTTTAAACTTTTAACACAATGGTGTGTGACCTCGTTGGACAATGTATATTTTAAGTGGAGTGACTCACCTGAGATATGCACCCAACACAGTTTAACCACTGTCTTTAAGTGAGGTGTAATACACATATTGGACTTGTTTTATATTTATATATATATATATATATATATATATATATATATATATGAAAACGTTTGGGAATCCCCCTTAATTCTTTGGAGATTTGTTTAAAATTGGCTGAGCTTTCAAAATAGCAACTTCTTTTTATATATAACATGCCTTATGGAAACAGTAGTATTTCAGTGACATAAAGTTTATTGGAATAACAGAAAATATGCAATATGCAACCCCTGCATAACTACAACTTTGTGACTGATGCTTGAACAATATCCTGAAGAATTTGTTGATATTGGGTTGAATTTATTCGACCCTCAACTTTAACAAGGGCCCCAGTCCCTGAACTAGTCACACAGTCCCACAACATGATGGAACCTCCACCACATTTGACAGTAGGTAGCAGGTGTTTTTCTTGGAATGCAGTGTTCTTCTTCCACCATGCAAATGCTTTTTGTTGTGACCAGATAACTAAATTTTTGTCTCATCAGTCCAAAACGCTTTGTTCCAAAATGAATGTGGCTTGTCTAAATGAGCTTTTGTATACAACAAGCGACTGTGTTTGGACCTGAGTGCAGAAAGGGCTTCTTTCTCATCACCCTGCCATACAGATGTTCTTTGTGCAAATTGCGCTGAATTGTAGAACGATGTACAGATAAATCATCTGCAGCAAGATGTTCTTGCAGGTCCTTGGAGGTGATCTTTGGGTTGTCTGTAACCATTCTCACAATACTCTGCATATGCCGCTCCTGTATTTTTCTTGGCCTGCCAGACCTGGGTTTTACAACAACTGTGCCTGTGGCCTTCCATTTCCTGATTACATTCCCTACAGTTGAATCTGAATCTGAATTTTTGTAGCTTTCCCTATACCATGATACTGAACAATCTTTGTTGTCAGATCTTTTGAGAGTTGCTTTGAGGATCCCATGCTGTCACTCTTCAGAGGAGAGTCAAACAGAAGCACAACTTGCAATTGGCCACCTCAAATACCTTTTCTCATGATTGGACACATCTGCCTATGAAGCTCAAGGCTTAAAGAGCTAATCCACCCAATTTGGTGTTACCATTAATCAGTATTGAGCGGTTACATGCATTCAAATTAGCAAAATTACAAATTTTTGCACAGACAGTTTTTCACATTTCATTTAATTTCATACAACTGAATACTGCTCCTCTAAAAATCTTTGTTCAGAAAACTGTTATCTTTTTTGTTGTAAGTGGAGTAAATTATTAAACAGACTGAGGGGGGTTCCCAAACTTTTTCATAATATATATTTAGATATCATGTTATATTTATATATATATACTATATATTTACTGTATATATGGTAAATAATGGATAGAACATATTCTTTATTTATGTTATAAACAGTGTAATAGGACATCTATCTTAAGGTACTGTATGCCTGCAGAATCTGGCTAGTAGCTGACATTGACTAAGGGTCACTAAGAAAAGCATTAAAGCAGATCTTTGACTGATTTGACTGAATACTCACAAAGTGGTCCAAATCTGGCTGATCTGACAAACTAATGGCTCACTCTAGGGGCCTATGTAATGGAGTCAACTGCATACAAGGTCCAATGTGGTACTCAGCCTAATGGATTTTCTGTCTGGCCTGATAAATATCTAAATGAGTGGATATTGATTGTGAAAAGGGATATTTTTTCCGCCTATAACATTCAATTGGCTACCAGTTGAGTTAACAAAGGTGCAATTGGCAGCTAATATCTGTGAGCCTTTAAACAATTTTAGTAAATGACTCCCATTATGAACAGCTATAAATCTGTGCCTTTTCATTCTTTGATTGTTTCTATGGATTATATGACACCCATTTGTATGAATTCCCAATGGTCCTCTTTTCCCCACCTCTCTCTTAGTTCAAGCCCGGTGCTGGTTAGAGGGGTCGGCGCCTCTCCTATTTGAAGTTCCGTGACGTAATTAAACACGCAGGGGTCATCCCCGCTTCACGTGTCTGGTATTTTTCACGGAACCGATTTGTATGAAAACACTGTTTTTTTGCCAAATACAGTATAACTTTTCCTTTTTCCCCATTTTATTCAATATTTAGGTGATTTCTTAACCCGTTGGATCTTCCTGACTGCTCTCTCCGATGCTCTATTAATCTTGTAACACAAGTATTGTGATCATCCATCTATGTGATATAGAGCCACGACATAGCAAAATAGAAAACTAGGGGAAAGTTTATATTTTGATGACAGAATCACTAAATAATACCTTAACTTACAAAGAATATTTCAGAGAAGCATTTCATTATACAGAGGGGTTGCTACCTATACAGGAAAATGTGCATTAGAATACAGGAATACAATAGAACATGCCTGTTTATTGTACAGTAAACTAAACGGTTTAAGGGGCAATTGTTTCCCGAGTTGTACTAATTTGTGGACTTTCTAGGCATCAGAGAGTAGTAGGATCTCCATAATTGTCACACCAGAAAGCGTAGGACCCCAAAAGTGTACAGTAGAGACCTTACTAACTGTATAAGTTGTCTTCCTTATTGGATGCCTTTATAGTAGATGACACTAATAAATACACATGTAAATATACAGAGAAAGAGTGTTCTTGTACAAGAAATGCAAGTCCAATTAATATTAAGATTAAGTTCCAACTGATATTTTCTTTGTCTTAAGCAAGTTATACGTTCCGTTGCCCACATGAAACCACTGAACGCCGGTGTCTAATTGAAATGTATTTTCAAGGTTCCAGTAGGTCAGCTAAAAACTGGGTTACTTCCAACACTTCACTGAATTAAATTGTTGCATTCCATTTCAGTCGATACGGCTTTTGCTTAGAAGATCAGCAGGTGGATTAATTAGATGTAATTAAGATTTCTTCCACGGAGGTGTTATATAAAGATGTTTGCTTCTGTCTCTCTTCTCCCTTGGAGAGTCTTCCAGCTCATTCTTTACATACATTTCATTGCCTGCACCGCAGTTAACAGTTTGCTATTGTGCTGCCAGCGGTTGCATTATTTTATTAATATAACAATACTCTAACAGAGAATCTTCCATAACAAATAAAAAAAAAAAAAAAACAGAACTGGATTGGAATAAGTAATGACTTGGCAGGCTTCTGCTTGGCTTTCTGATTTGGCTGATCTCATAATGTAAAATCTCTTTGTTTTGCCTCTGATAGAAGTGTGGACGTTATCTGCTCGTTCCAGTCAGGAGAATGAAAGATGGAATCTAGAAATATAGACAATCCTTGTTTTGTGACTCGTGCAAAAACCGATAGGAACTCTGCGTGCGCATTCATAAAAGAACAGGTGTGCATAATTACAGTAATCGCGTGACAGACAATCCAAGTGTGCTCCTTAATCCATAGCTTCACAAGTAAGAGATACAAATTACCATGTTGTCTGAGAACAAACACTTGAAACAAATGATTTTAGATGATTCTCTGTGTCTGTAAACACTTGGAACCGAAAAGTGTTCTTCAGAGCCTAACTGAATTTTTTCATGGCCTGGAGTTATGAAGGTGCATGAAATATGGGTGCTTAGACACTATGCCATACTTGTTCTGAACACATTGTGTGCCAGATAAATTAAATGTAAGATGACACCTACAGTAGCAAAATGGTTCCTTTAACAAATGCTCAACACATGAGGATTTGTTTAAAATATTAATACTAGCCTTACAGATCGATAACATCAAAAGTGATACTGCATTGGAACATTACACTTAAAATGTATGATGATAATTAGTGATAGGTGAATTTACAGCGAAATTTGCCAAACGGCGAAAAAAATTACCTGCCCCCAAATTTTTTTGATGCAGCGGATTTTTCACCAACTAATTTTCACCGCAGTTTTGTGAATTTATGTGGAAATTCACTGCAAGTTCATGCCGGGCAAATTCATTCATTCATTCATTCACCAATGATAATCAGAAGTAGTTTTTCGAAGGGCTACTAATGGGAAAATATACCCTCTCCTTTTTTTTAACATGAACTCGTAGAAAAAGTCCATAAACTTTCAAAAACAAATATACTCCACAGACTGAAAAGAAGCCATGATACTTGTTAGACCGTTTTCCACTCCCTAGTAAGTTTTTAAGTATAATGCAACCCCTTCCTTAATTTGAAGTGATGGATTCTCTCTACTTTCCCTTGCGGGTAGTGAACAGATTTTCTGAAAAGCAGACGGATGTCAAGTCCCCAGATCCAATGCTTTGCAATGGAACAAGGTATGGGAGGGGTTGAATCACTCTATGAGCCTAAGGGGGCGAAGAACTGGTCCATGCAAACCAGATAGACTGTTGTGGTTTCTTTTCAATCTATGGATCAAGATCAGGATTCATTTTTTGCATCTTTTTTTTTTACTTAAGCATTTTGGTTTAGAATTAATAATGTATCCTATTTTAATTAATATTGTCTATTGTACTTATTGTACTCTATTCAAATATATTAAAGGGCTAAACTAACTCTAAAAAGACCATATTATTTACACCACTACAGACCTGTCATGACTAAGGTTGCCAACTTTTGAGGAAAAAAATACCAACTTTCCTACATATTTATCTTTTTTTTCCTATTAATAACATTGGGATCAACCATCATTTTTACTGGCCAGGCCAGTAAAATACCGGCCATTAGTCATAAGTCATGACCTATTAAAGTCAACGAAACCAATTCCGGCAACAAGGTTTATAAACATTGAGGTGAATGTAAAATGCTCAGCTAACACCTCTTTTACACTTGGCCACACATTCACACAAAATCATTATTTTTTATTTTGCACTGGCTTACTTAACTAAAATTTGTGATACTTGGTGCATATTGAGATACCACTATAAAATATACACCTTAGTATGCAGTATTCTCATTAGCTTGTCCATTGCTATTAAGAGGGCTGGAGAATTTCCTGGAGACTTTTTTTTTGGAATTTTAACAGTGTTACTTTATAAAACCAATTCACTTGAGCAATGACTCAAGTGAAAAAGAATATACAACACATAGAACATAGTTTTTAAGTGAGAGGTTCGAGCATATGCACCCAAACCTACCCAACAATTGGGTGAAAGCCTTAAGAAAGAGTTCACATTACTCATTTTTATAATTGAATGAACATTTGAATTTTTCTTAGAGTCGTTGTGTTTGAGCATATCCAATTTTGTTTGTATTGTGACTTTATAAAACCAACCTTGTTGCTATTCTACAGTCTTCAGCCTCCAGCATATAAAGAGACCTCAAACTTCTAGGGAGTTTTTTGAGGGGTATACTGTTTTATAATCCCCCAACAATACATCAATCGTGTCCTTTTACAACCAGACATCATCAGACTGGGGGGTCCAGGGCCCCCAATCTTTTGCAATAGCTCCCCCCATTTGCAACCCCACTACAGAACCCCTCCCTCATGTGTCACATAACTTCTTTCCTTGTGGCCTCAATTGGGACCAGGGGTGAGAAGTCAGAAGGCAGGCAGATTGGCGGGCCCACGAGGGCCGGAGCCCACCAACCCTGCTGCTAAGCCAGACCCCTTTACACCTAGAGAATCCCTTCAATTGACCAAGCCCAACTCATCATGTTGTAGCCCCTGATACTGTATTAAAGTTCTAAGGGATCTAATTTCCAGCAACATTTCTATGAACAATAGTTGGGTAACTCTGCTATAGAAGGTTTGTATCCTCTTTATGAGCTCAAAATCTGCTAAATATCTGGTTGCAAAGAAAATCTGCAATGCATCGAATATGTATTTATATGCACTGTATACCATTTAGACCATATGTTGACTTGTGGTTATGAGCATAAGGACTTCAGGCAAGCAGTGCATATTCTATGTGGCTGTAACAAAGCAAAAATCATTTCCCTCTGGCTGTTACAGAGTTGCGGTAATTTTGGACGCTGAATAATTAAAGAGAAGCCTGCTGCTGTTAATGTTTATTTCAGGCACAAAGATAGCGATGCACTCGTTTAACAGTCACCACCTTTCTCTTTTGTCCTTGAACAGTTTGGCTTTGCTAAAAATCGGAGCACACCCTGGGAATTAAAAGAAGCAAAAGCCCACAATGCAATATGTGGAATAAATATTTAATATGTTCCGAAAAAATATTTGCGTAGCCTTGTGCTTTTTGGAACAATTGTCATCTTGAGGACGTTGCTGACATCATCATAATGGCTTTGCAGAAGTGACAAACTAGTGAATGAAGCAGAATTCTTCCGGGATTCATTCTGCATGTGTCCCCCAGACTTACACAGATCTCTGGTTTATCAGAAACATTCCATGAAAAACAAATAACAAGATTTCCCTTGCATTAAAGTCTCTCTTTTGATAATAAAACCTTATTATCACAAATGAAAATGTGCTCATGTTATCCCATACAAACTCTTATAAATGGAGTATCTTCTTTATGCAATAAGCATTTTGTCTGGGCCACCCGGACACCGGGAAAAAAACCCGGTGGGCTCCAGCCTTCATGGGTCCCGCCGAAACATTCCCACTCCTCCACCCATATAATCCCCTCTCCACACACACCAGTGTGGGGGGGAGGTGGGGCAAGTAGTGCGAGGATGGTCGCTGAGTGCCAGGAGGGGGCCCTTCAGTTCGTATGGAGGGGACTCCAAGTGACAGTCCTGGTGGGACCTAATATCCCAGTCCAACCCTGCTTAGCCCAAAGCAAGTTAAAGGTTTCCAGAATGCATTTTTGGAAATATATCCTAGTATTGCAATTCCAAAACAGAAGACATGGCGATTAGGGATGAATGAAATATTCGGCAAAAAAAGCCCATCGACTCCAATGTATAGTAAAAAAAAACTCCCATTGACTTCAATGTGTTTGGCAATTTTTTGTGCTATTTTGTGAATTTTTGGTGAAGCAAAACGGGTCAGATTCATCCATCATGAGTGGTGTCCATCACTAGAAAGTAGGAGTTTGCTAAACAGCAAAAAGAAGACATGGGATAAGTGGTAACCAGTAGTGATGGGCGAATTAATTCTCCAGGCATGGATTTGCAGAGAATTTCCATTTTTTACGCCTTCGAATGTTTCTTTTGCGAAAAATTCACTGCGTAAAAAAAAATTCTGTGTGTCAAAATTTACATGCATAAAAATTCTTGTGCGTCAAAATTATTCTGATGCACGTTGGACATAATAGTCGCACTGTCGCTCACGTCAAAATTGTAGTGTGTCAAAATAATTTTGATATCCATTGACTTCAATGCTTTTCGTGAATTTTTCACAGTTTCTTGAATTTTTCGTCTAAGCAAAACGGAACAGATTCGCCCATCACTAGTAGTAACTAGTTATTTTTATATTCACAAGAACGTTGGTACTAATCCCTAAGGGGAAAATAATACCCCCTTCCTTTTTGACATGAGCTCATTCAGTTGGGTTTATGGGAAAAAGGTACAGAAGTACTAAACTTTCAAAAATCATTATGTTTCCACAGATTGAAAGGAAACCTGCCTCTGCTGTCCCTAAGGCAATATAATAAAACCCCTCCCTCAACATGCATCATTGCGAAATGCCGGACTCGATGTTGAGAGTTTTTGAGAGTTTTGCTTAGTTCACTATATTTTACATACCTGCTAGCAAAAGATAGTTCCGTGATTGGGCCATCATTAATTTTAAATGCCAATGGGCACTACTTTTATAAGTATATATTATATTCCTTTATAAGTGTTTGTACAGCCAGGGTTGGTTGACAATTGTAATAATGTAAAGGGTCCTGCGTGCAGCGACAATCCTCTGCTCATGTTGTGGACCCTTTTTCCTGATTATCCCTGTCCCAGTCTGCTTCCTTCTCACTCAATGGCTGCCCTCATAGTGGTGTTGTATTTGTGAATTTATTTCCCCTTTCCTTTGAGCCTACTAGAGGTGCAGGATACTAAGGTGTGGGCATGTCCGAGGGACAAAGTTGGAGGAGGAATCATCTGCAAGCTGAGACTGAAGGGGACAATAAAATGCAGAGAGTATAGAGCCTTTACATCAGTGATCCCCAACCAGTAGCTCGTGAGCAACATGTTGCTCTCCAACCCCTTGGATGTTGCTCTCAGTGTCCTCAAAGCAGGTGCTTATTTTTGAATTTTAAGCTTGAAAGCTAATTTTAATTGCATAAAAACTAGTAGTATAGTGCCAGGGAGGGCCTCTTGTAGGCTGCCAGTCCACATAGGGACTACCAAATAGCCAATTACAGCACTTATTTGGCACCCCAGGGGACTTTTCATGCTTGTGTTGCTCCCCAACTCTTTTTACATTTGAATGTGGCTCACGGTTTAAAAAGGTTGGGGACCCCTGCTTTACATAGTGATGAATTAAATGGCAGAGGAGAAAATGATGGGTTTATAATTAACAGAAGTAGGGTTCACTCTCTCTAAATCTAATTTTTTGGGCACTCTCTCCAAATCTCACTTTAATTGGTCTTCAGCTTGGACCCCCTGTCATGGCTATGAGTCCACCTAGTGGGGGCCAGCTCCAGAATTTGGGAACCTCTGTTTTAGAATGAGTCACTGAAATCTTCAGTGAACCTGTTTTGTGAGGTTTTGTTAAACAAGCTGTACCTCTACTTTTCAATTAATCTACAAAATGAATCTACATGTCTATATTAGAATTGACCACTTTAACTTGAGAATAGGCTTAGTGGGTCCTAGGAAAAGTGGGTCTCACCTAAAGAGACAGCCTCATAAGACAGATGGTACTGGATTTCTCAAATGTCAGTATGCACCAAGGCTATATGAGCAAATGCCTACTCCTCATATAAATAGTTCCTACACATATCATGTTTCATTTGTTACAGCAACTTGAGAATTATTTATAGAGGTATTATCAAGGGCTCCTGTGTTAAATATCATTTGGATAACCTGAAAGTAATTTCCTTTTAACCTTTATAGGATGTATCAGATGGCCTTCAAGGTTTAAACTGCATAATTAAAGTAACACGTAGAATCTAAGATAGTTCATGGGTGGTAATATGGAACTAAATATTGCTAAAATATTGCAGAAAAACTTATATTGGAAGGTACATCATCATCTTACTGATGTAAGTCCCTCTATACTCTATATATATATATAGCCTTGATCTTCTTGAACCCATGACAACCCATTTATTTAGTGAAGTGCTTAAGGGGCATAGGAGATAATAAAATAAAGAAGACATTACAGTTATCAGTAGTTTATGCACCTCTTGATCTACATAAATGATTTCCATAGACACAACAAATTAGTAAAAATACAACTTTGTAACATCTATAAACTCAAAATGTCTTTGTGGCTGCACCACTAAAATCAACTGTGGTGCAGTTCCCTACTGACCAGATATAAGGGTCTCTCCCAAACTTGCTCTTTTTATGGGTTTACCCATCTATCCTTTAAGTCTTAATTCTCACCATGCTAATTGTAACCTTCCCATCCCATTGCTCCTATGTAAGCCCAACACTCTGCTATCAGCCCCTCACTACATTTCTTCAGTGGGGCTTGGGTGGAAGCTTCTTATAATGGATGTACATTCAATTCTACCTGCTCCCCCTCCCTAATAAATCATTAGCTCAGCTTCCCTGACATGTTACACCAGGGCTGGATGATTTCTAACCCCCATCATGGCCCTTTTTGCTCCACAGATTCCATTCTCATTTACTAGGCTTCTTTTCTTCCAAACAGTGAAACTTGATCATCTATGTGTGTTGCCAAATTGCACTAATATTCTTCAAGAAGATGATCTGTTACATATCTACTCACTTGGCTTGGCATGGGCACCTTAATGCAGATGGCTCTGACCTAGAGATAAGTAAGCCCTAATGTGTTTGCATCACCTAAATCCAGTTTATCCTCTGACAAACAACAGAATAAAACAGGGGTATGATTTAGAGAACATGGCAGGGATAGAAAAACATTTTATTCTGAGTGAGACAGTGCTGAGACATAATCACAAAGTGACAGAAAGAAGAATAGAAAACTATATTGCCTGTGAAATGCTATCTTCCTTTTGGCGTAGATAGTGAGTGTTTGAATACAGCCTAGAGGCAGTTATTGAATTTACAGATTAGCCAATGCCCCATATTTCTTTGCAGAGGTCAAGGAGAAAGCCACAGTGGGATCCGTGCATCATGCTCAGTGGCCCTGAAAAAAAATGGAATACATTTTCTAAA
This sequence comes from Xenopus laevis, assembly GCF_017654675.1. Lineage (NCBI taxonomy): Eukaryota > Metazoa > Chordata > Amphibia > Anura > Pipidae > Xenopus > Xenopus laevis. The sequence goes on along the minus strand of NC_054387.1, from coordinate 113,311,209 downwards.
CAAAAATGCAAGGGTGAGCAGGAAAATGAAGTTAATGCAAGGGGTTATAAGGAGAACTAAGTAAGTGACAGATTATGGCAGTCTATCGTGCGAATAAAATTGCATCTGCAGCTGGGACTTTCTCAGATGTTCAGATCTGATATTAAACCTAATAAAATGTCCCATGATTAATGTGAGATATTTAAAGCCTCTATGAACAGTATATCTCAGTGCTTGCTTAGGGGAAAATATAATCTCTGCTTACATTTTTTTCAGCTATTATAAAATGAAAACATGAGATGTCTACATGCAGCCTAAAGCTTTGTGAGCAGTGACACCAAACCTAGAATCCTCTCTTCTTCATTCTTTTGAGCCAAAAGTTTTTAAGTTTTTCATGAGATGCTTTGTCTCATAGCCTAGATGAAGGCACATTTTGTGATTATAGATGGTTGTCATATACAAGGCTGAAGGCAACAAAGCAGGTCAATATGATATAAGTATCTTAGAGTTAATGAAGAGCAACAAGGCAATATTTCTAATAACAGATTGAAAGCAGGGTCGGACTGGGTGGGGCAGGGGCCCACCGGGGCTTCTGTCTCAGGGCCCCCCCTCCAGACTCTAAGGGCTGCTGCCTCACTGCCTCCCGTCCTGCAACCCTTCCCCCCATTGTGCGTGTGTGCACGTCAGCACATGCACTGTTTGGGCACGAGCTGTGCTGACGTGCATGTGCAAGTGCGCACTTGCGCACATGAGCGGCCGTGCGGTTGCTGGATGGGAGGCCCTGAGGCAGTAACCCTCAGAGTCTGGAGAGGGGCCCTGAGGCAGAAGCCCCAGGAAGAATATGGGCCAGTGGGGCCCACTAGAGCCGAGGGCCCCACTGGGTTTTTTCCCGGTGGCGGATCTGGGCCAGAGGGGCCCACTAGAGCCGGGGGCCCACCAGGTTTTTTCGCGGCAGCCCGCTGGCCCAGTCCGACCCTGATTGTAAGTAGCAAAGTGTATTGCTCTAAATCTTTGCTAAGTTGTAACTATAGAGAGGCGCCATTGCAATTTTTGAACATCGAATTTGCAAGACAGCAAGGTCAAGGTGTGAACCAACAGCTTGGAAACCTAAGTAATCTGGCAACTCATGTGAGCTCTTTAAGTAATATACATTAAACTTACTATAGATAACACTGGACAGCTCATTAGCAGCCACAAGCTCCAAACTAAGATATACTGCAATTACACCAGCCTATTTGGTTTATTTAATGTTAACATGATTTTTTAGTAGACTTGAGGCACGAAGATCCAAATTGCAGAAAGATCCATTATCTAGAAGACCCCAGGGCATGCATACATAAAATTTAAATAAAAATGTTCAATGCCTCCAGATATGATCCAATGATCAAAGGATAATTTGATTTATGTGCATGGCCTCATTGGAGGCTCCTATTGTATCAAGTGGAGAGCTGAGAAAAGTTATATGCAACAATACTGCAAAGAATTCAACAAATTAGAGTGCTGGAGCATGCTGGGAGACAGCGAGGGGCACATTTAGGAAACCCATAGCTACTGTAATTTAAGCGGTGGTTCACCTTTAAATTAACTATAGACTGGCTCTTGCTAAGCCACTTGTTAGTTGGCCTTCATTTTAAATTTTTTTTTTCTTTAATTTTAAATTTTTTATATTTTTTGCCTTCTTCTGACTCTTTCCAGCTTTCAAACAGGGGTCACTGACCCCACCTAAAAAACAAATGTTCTGCAAGGCTACACATTTATTGTTATTGTTACTTTTTAGTACACATCTTTCTATTCAGGCCTCTCCCATTCATATTCCAGTCTCTTATTCAAATCAGTGCATGGTTGCTAGGGTATTTTGGACCCTAGCAACCAGATTGCTAAAATTGTAAACTGGAGAGCTGCTGAATAAAACACAAAATAATTAGAAAACCACAAATAATAAATAATAATAACCAATTGCAAATTGTCTCAGAATATCACTCTCTACATCATACTAAAAGTTAATTTAAAATTGAACAACCCCTTTAATACTGTTTAATTCCACTTTAGAGATCTGTGCTTATAATTAAGATTTGTGTATCTGTTCCTAAAGTTTCCTTTCCCATTTCTAAATTTCCCCCCATTTGGCATAGTTGTGTTTCATTACTGTTGGAAACTAAAACCAGGCGTTGTTTGCTTTTCCTTATCACAAAACATATTACATAGTTGAAACTTCTTGAAAGCATTTGGCTATAAATAAAACTCAGCTCCCCTAGAACAATATCACACAATTACTTTCAGCTCCAAAGTTTAAATGTGACTAATTAGCTGGAGCTTTTTTGTGAACAAACCTGCACATTAGGGTGACATTTCTCTACCATCAGTAAGAGTGATGAAAGGTTTCCTAAAATTGGCAACACTACAGTCTCGCTCATTTCTCTGTGTACATCTTATCTGTTTTTACCTTGTTGTGGCCTAAAAAAAGTTTTATAAGAAGCACTGATAAACATGAAACCTCATTTGCATATGAGAAAGTTAGAGACTTTTCGTAGAAAACATGTATCTGCTGTACTGTTTGAAGCTGTAACTACTGCAGGCTTGGAATGGACAATCTTATAATTCTGATAACATTAAAGGGTAGGGTTGCCACTATGTCACGTTCTGTCTCACTGAGACAGCTTTTACAAGATTCTGGCTTTGTGTGATAAATAAACAAATCAATTATTCTGAGGAACCTTGTCTATTTCTATAATAAAGTTCTGGTAGGTAAAATTACCAATAGAACCCTGGCACTGTTTGGAAAAAAGCACCCTTTATTGAGCAGGTGATACCTGCCAGGACTGGTCTTTATCAACACCCTTTTGGGGCCATGGAACTTTCTGCTGCAGGCCGAGAAGAAATCTGAGCATGGTAGCGTTAGATCCAAAGCACAGCACAGACAAGAGTGAAACAGAAACAAGGTCAAAGCAGGCAAGGTGTCAGGGCAGACAGGGAACATCAGGACACTTGCTGAGACATACACATGGATCCAGTGCCACGCCTGGACTCGCAAAACCCAGAATAAGGGCCAAGACTCCAGTCATGGCTCACCCTTCTGCCTCTAATAGCCGCCTCTTACTTTGGAAGGAGCCCTGCTCTACTCGGATGCTGCCAGGTCTTATATTGAGAGAGTCAAGGCTTGAATTCAGATCAAGCAGGGGAACCAGAGTGTACCACAATGAACAGGGAACCAGGGAACCAGCAACACATAGTCAGGGAACAGGCTAGTGTAAAGACCAGCAAGACAGCGCAGTACCAAATCAGAATCCAAAACGCAGTCAGGGACAGGCAAGGAGGTTGGGACAGGCAGTGAGAATAGAATATCAAAAACAAACAAGAAGGTCAGGACAAGTAGCTAGAATCAATGTCAGGATCAGGCAAGAAGTCACACACAAGAATTTCAGTAGAATCTCATCCAGGAATTAACAATTACAGAACCTATGACGGACAACAGACAATTGGGAACAGGCCCTTTCAATTTTCAAATTTCTAGCCTTGCACGATGATGTCAGAGATGCTGAGAAATCATAACTCAGCACCAGAGTGTGTAAAGACACGAGTGCGCTGGTCGCATGCACCAGAAGACTGCGGGAGTCCTAGTGAGTGTCCCTGATGCACCTCTGAACCACCAGGGATTCTAACACACGGGATCGGCACTCTGAGAGGTAAGGAGGCACACCAGTCTACTGGGAAGCCTCACACTCCTTTAAAGCATTTTGCAGTGCTCAAGTCCATCGTTATTCACCCAAGAGGGTGTCAGGTACTTAAACTGGATGACCTTCTTATGCCCTTCAGGTCTTGCATTCCATATAAAATAAAACCAGTATCACTCTGATAAAAATGAAAAAGCGAATCCGTAATTTATTTAGCCCATATGCTTACAAATCAAGGGGAACGTTTTGTCCTCCACTGAGCCCTTTATCAAGCCGAGTATCCACATGTAATACAGTAACAGTGTTATATAGGGTGTAATAATGGGAGGGACTTGAAACTCCTTCTCTCCACAGTGACATCATATAAAAGCATATAAAAACATATAAAAATGCATATGAATGCATTGGACCTTTGTAGCAATGCTTGAATTGAACAGCAGCCATAGTGAAGAATCTGAGTTTTATTAACTTGTATTTATTGACCTCTCATTTGGTCGCTTGAGGGTAGTGCGCATGAAGGAATAAGATCAAAGGGATCCTCCACTGTTTAACCAGATTTTATTTCCTGCAAAAAATCCTTACTCCGCTAATCAATATGGGCACCAGGTCAGCTTTGAACTGTTAAGAAGAGTGCTCTATTATCCCCGGGCACAGAAATGATAGGTGCATTATAATTTAAACAGTATTTTTTTCAGTTTCATAAACTCTTAATAATTTTCAAAATTTTTCTGATCAATGTGTAATTCTGCTAAAATTATAATGTAGACACAGGTTTTTTATGGTAGGATGTTAAAATTTCACTTATATTCAATTGCTGAATATTTCTAAATTTACTTAAAACAAGGTTTCTTTTGCATGTATTTAGTTAGCATTAGTATATGCACTTATGCACCCCCTAAATGTCATACAGACTAGAAACAATTTGACAAAAATATACATTTTTCAGAATTCCTGGGGGTCTGGCATGGTGCTGAGTGATTGTCAAATTGCTAAATTAGTGCCACTATTCAAACTATGGGCCAGATTCAATTGAATGAGAAAAGAGTTGTATCATGCAAAACTTCATCGACGAGATTCAATTTGAGATGCAATTCAATTCAGAAAAACTTATATCACTGTTTATCATGTGAAAACTCTATTGAAGTATATGGGACAAACCTGGAACTAAATTTGGAGAAAAGTTTTTCTCCTTTTCACGTGATAAACCATGAGATAACTTTTCTCACTGAATTGAATTCGGCTCTATGTTTGTTAGTTTGACATGAGTGGTAGAAAAGCTTTTGGAAGGAGTAATAAAGCATAAGATACTTGAATACATTGTAAATTATAATACTGACTTTGTAGCAGCATGGTTTTATGCATAATAAATGTAAACAGAAACCAATACTCCAGGGTGGCAGTGGATGTGATCTACTTAGACTTTGCTAAAGTGTAACCCTGTTTTGACACCTCTTGTGTTACAGGATATACACCTTTACACCTTTAATACAAATAATGTTTCTTACCAATACAGGGCCTGAAATCCCCTTTGCCAAATAAAAGATATTGGGAATTTCTCTGATGCAGTGTGGATCTGGGGATGCACATACAGGTGGCCCCACTAGGAACAAATAATAAAGCACACAAGTGTGGCAAACATATATAACTTTATATGGCTTGAAGAAAAAAAGGCAAAATGCAATTACACTTCAATATAAACCCTGCCCTGGGGTACCCATGTGGCCTTCCAACTCCCGACACAGTCTCTACCCAGGACACAACCCCACACTCCCACTCTTAGTGGACAAACACAGTCCCAGTCCCAGTCCCAAGAGCTATTTATGCCAGGTAGCGCTGCCTGCCCCAAATACCTCTCCTTTGGACAGAGGCAGTAGCTCCCACATAGCAGGCTATTAAGCAAAACCTGTCCTCACACAGGGGACACACACTGGAACCTTTCCTTGGGCAGAAACTCACCAAGGGCTCATATAGAGCTGGTACTGGTATCCACAACATCTCACAGCAGCATACAATCTTCAGGCCTGGCTCCAACATTTATTCTATGCTGAAGTGAATAGGGAAGATGACTGAGCCCTGAGCACATGGGAGCTCAGGTTTTTAAAGAAATGGCGCAACAGTGACAACTTCTGGCCAAATCTGGAATCTGTCAGGGTAATCTGCACAGGGGAAATATACTCACTCCCCCTCCTATATCCAATTTAGGTCCAACATTTAGCTGATCACAGCAGGGGATTAACAACCATGTGGTAATTTCAGTAGGGTTGCCATCTATCCGGTTTTCACCAAAACAATCTGGTTTTTGGAAGGGCTGTCTGGGTAAAAACTGCCTGTCCAGATTTACAAATTGGAAAATGCAGACAGGAAACTGAAGTTAATAGCATGGCAATCAGCCAATTGCTGATCGCCACGTCACCAGTCCCTGAAGGCCAAGCCCCTATATCACCTGCCCCCAACGTTACCTGACTCCTGGCGTTACCAGCCCGCCCCCCAATGTCACCTGTCTGCCCAGAGTTGGGCAAACAAAAAGGCGCCAACCCTAATTTTCAGACCATAGGGTAACTTAACCCTATGGATCCCTACAAAAACATTTGATACAGTACCACACGGAAGGTTACTGGTTTTAAAGTATGAAAATATACAGTAATGTACTGTGCAGTGGTTAAACTGACCAGTTGGCTTCAGAAATGCTACTATTGGGTATATAAATAAACTACTGTCCAATTTAAATAGGGATAAATGGCACAGGTTAAAAAGCAGATAACAGATAATCACTGTAGAATACTATTTTTTCATATGGAGCTTATCTACTATCTGCTATTTAACCTGATTTTTCTCTCCTTTGAATTGCTACACTCATGGTTACAAAGCAGTTTATTTATATACAACAATACTGTATAACTATAGTGATTTTGAAGCAAACACACCAGTTTTAACACTGCAGGGCAACACCACATTGCATTGCTATTACTTAAAAATACTTTTGGTTTGATGTAACTATTCCTTTAATTGAGAAGGAACTGGGGATATTTGTGGATAGCATGATTACTCCTGCTAATTTAAAAGCAAGAGGACATTATAGACAAACATTTATCTTTTCCCAATAGAAAAAATCAATGCACCACAGGCCCCATTTATAGATTAGAGGAAAATAACTTTTATTAGAAGCAACATACTGTAGGTGGTTATTCAAGGGCCACGTGGTTGTGAAATGCTCTGCCGGGTGATTTTATGATAGCAGAATTTGTTAATGCCTTTAAGAGTGCCTTGGATGATTTCTTGGATAAGCATAATATTCAAGGCTATTGTGATAGTAACCCCTGCTGCAGTGCACTGCTCAAACAAACTTTGTTGTTGCTGGACTACAAATTACAGAATAATGTAACATATAATAAAGGTTGAAGAATGCTGGTAGCTGTTGTCCAGCAACAGCAGGGTTGCATTCTTAAAACAAAATAAAACTTTTTCAAAACTTTTCCCCAAATCTCCATAGCCAGTGACTGCTTTAAAATGCAAAAAAATCCTACAATGAGAATCTCAGCTGATCTGTATCAATCTGACTCCCTGTTCTTTATTCCTGCAATTGGAAGTAGGGATGGACGAATTTGATCCATTTCGTTTCGCCAAATATTCGCCACCTGCAAAATGTCGCAGACGCCCATTAAAGTTTTTATAGATTTTTTTTATACTTTTTTGACGCACGTCTTTTTTTTACGCACTATGCCATACAAGTCTATGGGTGTCATTTCTACGGCGAAACAAGGCGAAAAAAATTGCTGACACTGAAAACTGGAGAGCTGCTGAATAAAAAGCTAAATGACTAAAAATTATAAAAACATGATGAAAAAATGAAGGCCAGTTGCAGATTGTCTCAGAATATCACTCTTTACATCATACTAAATGTTAATTTAAAGGTGAACAACTGCTTTAAGGTCTGCAGTTAATTAGCATAGATATTGGTATTGTTAGTGATGAGTGAATCTGTCCTGTTTCACTTTGCCGGAAACTTTTTTTTTTTATTTCTCAAGTTTTTCTCACTCCAAGTGTATTGTTAATGGGTGTTTTTTCTCACTCCAAATGCATTAAAGTCAATGGATATTTCTTCTCAACTTTTGCCTCAAAATTCATTGAAGTGAATGGACAGATTTTCTTGGCTAAATATTTGTTGCAGTTTCTTCGCCAAAAAAATACACTGATTGCGAATTTTGGAATTTCACCACAAATCCATGCCTTGCAAAGACAAAACTCGCTCATCACTATATACGCAGTGTAACCTTAATTTTATATACCTTTCTAGTATAGGACAACTGGATCATAGAGAAGGGCTACAGAGAACCAGTGGATGATACCATCATCAATGTGCCAAAGTGGTCCTTGTACAGGTTGGGAGGTATGTCAGTGGGCCCCACACATAGGCAAGTTGCTAATTCTTAATGGAAGGACCTAACTGGCAGCTTTTATCATCCTTTATATGTTAAGTTGCACAGACACACATCTATATGTGTTTATTTATTCCACCACCAGAGTACTTGCTGCACAGCTACTTGGGACAAATGTATAATTTATCAATAACAAAATTGCACTATTTGTGTCATGCAACCAGACACACTTTATCTAGGCTGTCATATCATATATAAATATATATTGTCTTCGGACAATAAGAAAAAGGACATTATTTGAAGAGACATACCTGACTTCTGAACCACATTCAGAAAGGTTCTTATGTGGACTAAAAACGACAGATACAATATCATGAAAAAGCTCCCCAGCCTGAGACATCGGGGAAATGTAGTTCCCAATATTTGCAGGACTAGTGTTTTGAAATCCATTGCGTTTTCATCCACTCCCTCCGTAACATTCATATATCTCATGTACAGTAGGTACATTTAAATATTGATACCAAATTAAACTCTAATACTAGAAGCAATCATAAATACAATTTTCTTGAGTAACTGGTACTTTTACCTTAAAAAAGTAACAAGAAGCCTGATAAATAATTTACAATCCACTGCTGGCTCATCAAATGGCAAAGTTGTGTTCTTTTTTTTCCTGTCATATTGCTCTTTTAGCTGAGCAGAATCCCTGTCTCTTTCATCTGTCCTCATTTCTGGGTATTAGTGTTCCAGATGCCCTTTCCATTCTATCTTCCAACTATTTATCATGTTAGCTCTTAAGACATGTCCGGCAGCATGCAAGGATGCCATGCTTTGTTAGTGCAGTAACCCCGGTGATATATAATAGCAATGCCATCAACTTTTGTGATATACGATGGAGGAGAACCTGCTCAAATACATTATAATGAGTGATGAGACCTAATCCTACCCAGAATGCTGTTACTGCTCAGGCAATCTAATGATAGATTCCATTTTCACCAGATTTTTCATTAGCTGGGAGTGTATCTGTAGGGCAAGGTTTCAGGCTAAACTATGAAACTAAAGTTTGTACCACAAGAGAGATTTGTATTGGGTAACAATTCCAGACACGTGTTAAGCCATTGGGAATTGCAGTGAATTAATTACCTCTCTGGAGACACAGCATGCTTGGCGGCAAAATACGATAGCACCTCTACCCCCTGGAGCTACAAATACCAAACTACTCTATGCTGCAGGCTTTACTGGCAACCAAGAGAGTTCTGTGATAGCATTGGTCCCACCAAGCAGTTTATATGAGTAATATATATACAGTATATAGAGTAAATAAACCAGTCAGTGTAGAAAAATGAAGATAAAAAAATATGAGGGCTCATTTATTGTTGGGAAGAAGTGTGGTTTTGCTTGTCATGTTTTTGTACTTTGTATCCCACCCCACCATAAGCATTTTGGGTGCTGGTCCTTGAACTCCAGAAAGGAGACCAAAAAGTATATGTGCTTCTCCAATGAATACATCATGCCTGCCTTTGGCATAAAGGTGTCCGCTTTCCTGCCCTCCTACCCATCCCCTAACATTTTTCATGCATTGTGAGTGTAAGCAAGAAGTAAAGAATGGGATTCCTTCCAGTGGCCAGTGCTGCACTTTGTGCTGAATTTTTAATCTTAGAGTGTAGAATACACCAAAGAGCAAGACCCACGTTCTTGGAGAATGAGCACTATGGGGCCCTACTTTGCACCCTGTACTCTTGCACTTGTGACAAGGTCATTGGTATATGACTCAGTAATCATTCTTGCAAACGCCCCTCCCCCCAAACACACACCCATTGGTCCCACATTTTGCAACAATTCATAATGGGTGCAAAGAGCAAAAAGGTTTAATTACTTATCCCATGGGTGCAAGTGCTGGAGCTATTGTACTTCAAAACTGTGCTTGTTAGGGGCCAATTTATTAACATTTGTATTTCTATTTTTTTATCAAATTATATTTTTTCTCTAAACATTTTTTTTTTAATTACAATAAACTGTAACACATGACTTTACCAAGTAAAAGCAGTTGAGGTCCTATAGAAGCCAATGGGAGCTACACTGATCCTAGTGGAACTTTTTTTAGCCATTCTGAGTTTGAGGGGGGTTATTTATCAAAGGTCGATTTTGTGAGGTTTGTGAGGTTTTTTTTTCTACTTCGAATAAACTCACAACTCAAATGTTTGCTTATTCATGAAAAACCCTAATTTAAAAAACTTAAATGAATGCAATCAGAAGGGAAAACTTGAATACTCAAATTCTGAAAACCCTTGAATATCTCAAATTGATGGAGTTTTCAAGCGCAAACCACCAAATGGTTCAAGGGACCTCTGCCATTGACTTTTACATGACCCCAAAAGGTTTTAGCTGGAGTATTTTCAGATTCCGTCTTTTTGCAGCCTAGGGGTATAGTACATCTCAAAAAAATTCAAGTTTTTTTTATCCTAGAAAAACTCAACTCGATTTTTTCACTATTAATTGTCTGAAAAACTCATATTTTTAGAGGTTTTCATATTTTTTAGCAAATTGTTCAGCATTTGTTCGTACTTTTCAAAAGCAGATCTTTAAAAACATTTCACGACATTTGTGGTTGTAGAGGAAATGAGTTCTAAAAGCTCTAATACCAGTAAAATTCAACCTTAAATAAATGGGCTTCTTAGAGAACATCTTTGCATTTTGCTCCACTTTCATTAATGAAGCACAAAGTCTCCCTATTATATTCTATAAATCTTAACATACTCCAATAGATGATCAAGCCTTAAAGTATCCTGGTAGATGTAGTCCAGTGGCATCAGAGCAGATCTCTTTTAAAGGTCACAAAAGGAGAACATAAACCTTCCCTAGCAATGTTGCCCTACAATGCTGGACTAAAACTCATTGAATTCTTCTGCATATTATCAAGAGTTAAGCCATGATAAGAACTGAAGTTTGCTAACAACAGAGACTGACCCTTAAAGTGACACTAAAACTTTTTCCAAGCCCTCCATAGCCAGCAGCCCACTTGATGTGAAAGGTTCCTCCAATACAATATCCAGCTACTCTGTTTACACGTGACTCTTTCTTATTTTGAGCCCTCTTAGGATAATGGCAAACAATGTCAGTCTGCCATTGACTTGAATGCTACCATATGTACAGGCAGATTTAGGCACAGAAATGGCACTAAGGTGATTCTGAAATCTACCTGTATAAGTTGTGAACTACTATTAAACTATTTATCCTCCCCTGTCCTTGCTCATTCCTATAATGGTATTATCTGTATTGACACATACTTTTGTCATTCAGAATTAAAAAGTCTAATAGTTTAACTATGATAGGAAAAGATCTAATCTAGTCATTCTGCTTTTCTCCCTGAGGATCACAGATGCCTGCTTAAAGGAGAACTAAAGCTTAACTAAAGAAGTAGGCTAGAAATGTTGTACCTTGTGTTTCGGGCTTCTGTACCAGCCCAAGGCAACCATGGTCCTTTAGCAGGGAAGTTCTGTGCCATTCATCTTCTTTCCTGCTGATTTACTGCACTGCTGCTGTCACTAACTGACCTCAGGGAATTTATAAATTAAACATAGAATATAAATGTCACAATATAAGTAATTAATACAGATAATTACTACATGGCAGCACAGTGCAATTAGCATCAGCCTTGTAGCATCAGCTTATATTACAGACAAACCTTATTTTCTGATGGATAATTTGCGACGACCCCTAAGCTGCTCAGAGCCCACTAAGAATGCAAGATGGTGACCCCCTGTGACAAGTTTGAAGTCCTGGATCATTGCTGCTATTGAGAAGTTGAAATTTTAGGCTGGTGCAATGAGTTCTTTATATAAAATATAGCATTTTTAACCATATTTATTTTTAGGGTTTAGTTTTCCTTTAAGTGTGCCTATAGCCAGTATTCCAGTATGTCCATGTCCCTCAAGGACCAGAACGGAGTGTAAGGGGCTGATTCACTAAGGGTCGAATATCGAGGGTTAATTAACCCTCGATATTCAACTAGGAATTGAAATCCTTCGACTTCGAATATCGAAGTTGAAGGATTTAGCGCAAATACTGCGATCGTACGATCGAATGATTATTCCTTCGATCGAATGATTAAATCCTTCGAATCGAACGATTCGAAGGATTTTAATCCAACGATCGAAGGAATATCCTTCGGTCAAAAAAACTTAGGAAAGCCTATGGGGACCTTCCCCTAGGCTAACATTGACTTCGGTAGCTTTTAGCTGCCGAACTAGGGGGTCGAAGATTTTTTTAAAGAGACAGTACTTCGACTATCGAATGGTCGAACGATTTTTACTTCAAATCCTTCGATTCGAAGTCGTAGTCGAAGGTCGAAGTAGCCCATTCGATGGCCGAAGTAGCCCAAAAAATACTACGAAATTCGAAGTTTTTTTACTTCGAATCCTTCACTCGAAGTTAGTGAATCGGCCCCTAAGTGTTTTTTCTTTAGGCAGTATAAATTCATAGAAATAAGAAAAATGCAGTTGTTGCTTTGTTATGTCTATCTCTTGCTTTGCAAGAAAAGTTAGTTTTTTTGCTGAACTCCATTCTCGTCATTTACACTACTCATATGCTAAAGTATTTTAATTCACTAAATTTCTGCCGAAAAAGTGTTACGCTTGACTTTCTTGGCTTTCTGTTTTCTTATTGCGTTTATTCTTGTTCTATAAACCCCTGGAACCATGAGTTTGGTTCATAATTATCATTGTAGAAACTATTTTCCTTCGTCTGAAATCATAAATGTTCTTATAGATTTATTCGGGACTGTAGCCAGATATAATTAGTACTAACACAGAATGCTTTGTACATTTCCAAGGAGATGGTATGCTCCAACAATCTACCACTGCTTCTTAATTGCATTACATTTCAATGGAGGATAGAGAATACTTGTGCTCGCAAACCATTTGTAGATCAAATTATTTGCTTAATTCTGATGCAATCTACTGGAGTGGTGTGTTTGTGATACACATCCCTTTCTAGCCTACAACAATTCTTGCATTGTGCTTTTGAGGTTGACTTGTTGAAACAGTGAAAAATTTAAGAAAAGCATTAATGTTTATGGAGTATTTTTGTACAAAAATATATTATAGTCTATGGGTGACTTTTTTCCTCACTCCAATTGTGTTAAAGTCAAATGTGTTTAAGTCAGTAGACATTTGTCTCACTCCAAATGCACCTCTGGAGGATTCCTCGGCTAATTGGATGCCGCCAGGTCTTACTAAGAGAGGAGCAAAGCTAAAGGTTGTGGACGAGCAACGAAGCACAATCGTTTCACCAAGGATACTAGATGGAAGAAAACACAGCTTGGAAGGCAGACCAGACTATGCAGCGTGGATGGACAGGCCGGCAGACAGGATAAGAGAGAGTTGAATAGTCAGACAGGCCGGAATCAGGATTGGAGAACGTAGAATAATCAGACAAGGATAAGCTTGGAGAGGTCAGAATAAACAGGCATGCAAGGATCAGGATACAGAGTTCAGAATAGTCAGGCAAGGCAAGGGTCAATAACCATGAGTCATGACGCCAGTGTATAAACCTGGAAGCGCGTGGCCACGCACTTCATAGGGGAACAGGCACAGGAGGAAGCAGGACCCATGTGGCGGGCGCCCCCGCTGGAGACGTGGCAGGCGCGCTCTCCAGACGCTAGCCCACCAGGGAGAGCCACTGGACCACCAGGGTAAACTTTATTCGTTACAGAAACGTATTGCATTCAGATGGTAAAGTTTGCTGCCACACAACTCTGAGGGCCATGGGTTTGATTCTGTCCATGGCATTATATGTGTCAGGTCATATGGTCTGTGCTACAATAAAGAAGTGTCCTAGAATTTGCTCAAAGTTCATTTGGATGTTTCATGGTGCAATATGGTGTAAAACACTGCAAGGGAATACCATGCACTACAATGGAATAAAAGGTGTGTGCACCTATAAACCATGTTCTTGAAGCTTGTAATAGAATGCTCAAGAAATGTATAAGCTTGAAAAAAAAATAAAATACTACACTACTTTGAGATATTGCGCTGGTCTATTAGGTGTCAGGTCATTGAGTTATATTACAATATTAGCTTTGTTCTTTGTTTTAAAGGACAGAATAAGTAACTACAAATACCAGGTGTCACCTAGGCCCATTTTCAGGCACTGTGCCGACAATGATTTGTATTTTTCAATTTCTATCCATGGTGAGCTTTTTACTCTTCAATAAGCTCAATAAATACACAAGCGAAAAAGACAAAAACACTGAGGTTTGTGAGCTGACGATGGATAAATGTGCAACATTAAAAGAAATAAATTGCATCAGTTCAGCTCCAAATAACAGATTACAAACAGATGACATTCTCAGCATGAAGGCGGCTCAGACGACAGGTATGGATGTTTCGCCAACTAATGGCTTTTCTTTTGTAAAATTAGGCCTTGTTATCTTGTTGTCAATTATATTTGAAAATACATTTAAAAAACTTGGAATACAAATCCTACTTTTCCTCCAGCCAGTCCCTGGTGTGATTTGGATGGTTTGGGATCACTTCTTTGGGTATGGCTCTGCATATAAAGGGTTGTGCCAGATAGTAAAGTCTCTCTCTCAGTTAGAAGAGTACTTATGAATACTGAATGCAAAAAGATATAAAAAAAAATAATTAGCATAGAAGAATGGAAGTGAGCCATGCGATTATAAGACACTGATTCAGCCTAAGGAACTGGATTGATTTGGTCTCCTAATGATAAAATTGCTCCTGTGTGGCCTGATGCAAAATGTTACTGATTTTGGATTTCTATCTGATTTCAATCAGCTCTCATCTTTTTTTTATTAGAGTTGAGATTTTCTGCACTGATCTGAGAAATGGTGCAAATTCCCAAAGCCTTTGAATGATCTTTAATGTTGCTTAAAAAGTCATTCTGTAGAGATTTAATAGAGAGGTACTACTGCACAAAGATTACGCTAGCTATAGAAGTAAGCCTGTATGTATGGCCTGTCTGTCTATACACATAATTTTTTGCATTGTTTACTGTAGGGAATAGGTAAATGGTGTCCTCATGTGTTGTGCATTCCCCCAAGGTTTGGCCACTAAAGGAACCCTTAGACTATGGGGGGAGTAATTCTCCTCTTCCTGGGTCAAATCATGACCCCTAGGTTTCCCTAGTTGGGCCACAAGGAAATATAAAAAGGAAAGTCATGTGCTTCTATGGGCTTTTTGCCAGACATCCCTCTAGGTAGAAGGAAGTAAACATGGAGCCAACTATTAGTGCAGGACTTAGCCAGGGGCAGCTATCTCTTGTCATAGGTCCCTCTAGGAGAGGTTAAAGTAGCCACGTTCAGGGCTACTTTATCTAGGTGAGCATCTCTTAGCTCCACCAAGGAGTGTTAGGAGGGATTGGATCCCTATTGTCATTGTGGCCTAGAAATGGGAACCAGCTTGCAGGTTTAGGGGACTAGATAATTACCCACCTGGGTTCCACTTAAAGAGGAGTCCCCCAAGGAAGATGAGAAACTCAGGGTGGACTGTATGGTATTCCTCTTGAAAATTCTATTGAAGGGTATGCTCTGCCTTTATTCTGGCTTGTAAGTATATACTGACTACTCAATGACTATGTTCTGTGTTATCTCATTGATCTCCTTTGTGGATTGTTCTAAATAAACCAGTTCTGGTTGATGTTCTAAAATCCATTGGCACCCATTCTTTGGAAATATTACAGATTGCAGTTGCATTACACCCTGATGCCACACTGTTGCGAGGGCCCACACTTGACAATTATAGGTCTCATCCTGAGCACACATTTTGGTAAAACTGACAGTGCCTCTCCATTCAGTGGCAGAACTACCAGGGGAGCAGAGGATGCGAATGGATCAGGGCCCAAACCCCTTCAGGATAGTGTACTGAAGAAGCAGGTTAGACGATTGCTTCTGGAGGGGGTGGGGCCCGAGCTTCATGACCCACTCCTGGGCCTGGCTAGTTCCATTACTGACTCCATTTACTATAGCATTTCATTGCATTTCTATTTAATTGATCCTTTAACCCAGTACAAAAGAACATACCCTTCCTGCAAATGTGTCATGTGCTAAACCAACTGAACCCTTAAAGCTTCTTGTAGGAAACTAAAAGAATATAGAGGAAAGCACTGGACATGTGGGGATGCTCTTTCATTGGAGTAATGTAAAATTACATAGTAACATGCAGGGGCTCTTCGCCAATGAGGCGACTTGAGACTGTTGCCTCAGGCGGCAGCACCCCACTAGGTACCAGGGGCAGCAAAAATGTTGCTCCTGGTACTTTAAGAGCCGAATTCCCGGCTGCGCATGGGGGAGGGGGGGGGCGGCAGCAACTGCTGCTGCCTCGGGCGGTGGAGGGGTCAGGATCGCCCCTGGTAACATGCAATGTGTAGGAGAAATGTATGCAGTATGCATCCACACCAAAGTGTTGTGTAGATGACTCCTAGATTCCCATTATTGTATTTAATGATTCCTATAAGTGTTAACACTGTTGCTCAGCTACACTTTGCCAAAATGTTGCTGGACTACAAATTTCAATATACTGCAACATATTATTATTAGTGATGGGCGAATTTGTCCCATTTCTACTCACATAAAAAATTGTGAATTTCCCGCAAAAATTGACACGTGTAATTTTTGAGTCAAGTTGCACAATTTATAAATCCAGAGCAATGTCATATCCAGATGTTGTATATGTTGTAATAATGAAGCATTACCTCGGACTGCAAGTCACTGCAAATAACGCAAATGCTTTGAAAATCAGCTAAGTGTTGAAAAGTATAAAAGTACAGTATGAGTTTTGATTACTTTGTTTACTTTGGTTATGCGTTTTTTTTTATTGCACACTCACATCCTGAAATGGAACACAACTTACAAACTGTGCTTAACACTTACAAACTCAAATTGCAGGAACAAAGAACAGGGAGTCAGATTGATATTTATCAGCTGGGATAATCATTGGAGAACCTTTTGCATTTTGAATCAATTGCTGGCTGTAGAGATTTGGGGAAATTTTTTATGAGCAATATTGCTTTTAGGATACAACCCAGTAGTCCAGCAAAAATGTTCCTGAATTATAGCGCCCAGCAGGCCTCGAACTTGAATATTTGTTACATTATTCTGTGATTTGTAGTCCAGCAACAACTGAGTAAAGCTTGGTTGAACAGTGCAGTGCAGCAGGATTTACTACCCCTTTAAATCCCTTATTGATTCAAATTTACTCATCGGCTACACATGTATAAGTAAATTTAGATTTGTATCATACACAGCCATTTTAAATAGTAAACACTGTGTAACTAAGGTATACAAATAAAGAAAAGGGGTCTGTGCTTGTTTATTCACATATTAAAGCAATTGGTCACCTCTACTCATATATATTTGAGTAAAATGGTCTGAGGTTTTACTAATTCAATTTAATGATCATAGAAATGCATTCTCTTGGTTCTTTTAACTGACTTGTAACTAGGATTCAGCCCCATAATCTTTTTTTGTATTCTCTATTCTTCATTTGAACACATCAATCTGAACCTTCTATACCCTGGGCTTTTAGAAGCTGCTGGGTCAGCTTACTCTATTCTTGCAGCCTTAACTCAAGTTTTGTGGAAACTTCAAGCATTATCAATTTCAATGGAACCATTTTATAACTAATGAAAGAAAAAAAAATGCATTTTACAATATAACATAGACTGCTATACAATTTTTAAGCCAAGGCCAAACAGCCATAACACAGAAGATAATGTACAGTACAAGAAAAATCAATAATAAGCAGAAATTGCAGCCTTGAAAGATGTAGGATAATACAACTTAAGTCCCTTTAAACACTACATATATATATATATATATATATATATATATATATAAAATTAAGTCAACCAAACAAAAGTAGAAAAATGGTTACGATATATCTGAAAGCCTTATGGTGCACCCCAAACAACTGCTATCAGGATCCAATCAAAACACCTTGGATCAACCCCAGTCTCACCTGATAGAGATTTGAGGAAAATTCATGTTTTCGTGAGTTATGGAAATGTTAACAAATCTGTCCTAAAATGTCCCCATGCATTTTGTGTCAATGGAAAAAATATCAACTTTGCCCTCTTGAGAAAAAAAACACCCATTGACTTCAATGCACTGGCCATGAGAAAAAAACACCCATTGCCTTAAATGGATTTGGCCTGAGAAAAAAAACTTGAGAAAAAATGGCCAATGATGTCAATGTATTTGGTGAAAAACACTAGATTAAAAAACACCCATTGAATCTATTGGGCACAAGGAAAAATATGAGAATTCATTTTATGGAAGGTAAAAGCCAATATAAAATAGCAATTGACTCCAATGCATTTTCCTCTAGAAAAAACTTGAGAAAGAACACCCATTGGCTTCAATGCAGCTGGCACAAAAAATATGCAAGAAAAAACACCCATTGATGCTAATAGTTTAGGCATTAGAAAAAAAGTAAACAACCCCCCCATTGACCCCAATGCATTTCTCATGAGAAAGAATTTGAGAAAAAACACCCACTGACCCAACACCTTTGGTGACATTTTCCAGAAATTTTATCATTTCACAAATTTTTCCACGAGGCAGTTCCACTCATTACTGTGCATTGCTGATCAGCAGGCACTAACTACAATGGCAGGCAATCAAAATGCTGTGTCTATAAAAGAAGGTCCATTTCTCTCCATCTACTTCTTTCTGCTTCTGATTCTTTTGTTCTTTTAAAAAACTTTAATACAAACAATAACAAATATGGAGCCACTAACACTTTTACTAGGACCATCTGGCAAAGAACTATGGAACATGAAATGGTTAGGACCTCCAGCCTTTACCTGTTATTACCAATTTTATTACAAGGAGTACTAGCACATTTCCTCCACTCTCCCAACATGCTAATGAAATGTCTTTAAACAATTTTAATTGTGCCGTCAAAGTGACAATTATAAAACTAATCATTGGGAAGACAATACAAGATACGATGAATAGAACCGCAACTTCACTTTTTATGTAATTAAAGGCTTTAATGAGTTGGAGGCTACAGAAATGGACTCTATCAAGTTAATTAAGGAACAGTCGTATAAAGCTAATAAAGAACATGAAAAACTCAGGATTCTGAGATGGTTCTTATCCTAGGAAACACAATAAGAATTGTTTTAATTGATACTGGCATTTCATGTATTTAACTTTTATTGAGCAAATATCATTTCGTGCTTGTATTGAAATAACTAGAAATTCTAATTATTTTATTTGTACCAAATTCATATTTCAAAATGCTATAAAGTCAAAATGACTGTACATGTATTCTTTTCAAGCATGGTTTGCATGGGTGTGAGCATATTTTGTAAAGGTAAGGCTCATGGGCTGATTTCATAAAAAAAGTTTCATAGATTCAAGTAAAGATGACTCAGAATGTAGGTTGATTGCAAGGGTAAAAAAAGATGATTGGCAACAATATTTGGCCACGATTTACATAATCTTGAAAAAGAATAAATCAGACCCTTCGGGTAATATGTTTTATGTATTAGTGAGCAACAAAAAAAGGTTATACATCACCAGTGCAAGGGAATTTATTATGGGTTGAAATATAGGGGCAAATGAGGTAGAGCAAAAGAAAGAAGGGTAATATTAAAAACCTTACTTTTCTGTCTACCAATGCATGGTTTTATCACATACATAGAAAGATTTAAAGATATTGCATGTGCCACTCAGCCCTGTATTCACAATATATTAATATGAGCAGGTATTTTAAGGAAATAGAGAAATAGAGAAGCTGTGCCAGTGATTTTTTGCTTTTCATGCAGAAAGTATTTTATGCCCACAGGTTAATCTCTGATTTTTTTGTATAAAATCTGACTTTTCACGAATTTTTTGGAATTTATTAAACCCTGAGGATGGAAAAGTCAGAATCTGAAAATCCAGCATTTCAGACCTGTCGAGGTTGGGAGAAGTCCAAATGATTTTTTGATGTGCACTGGGTTTATTGCAAAATCGTGAAAATCTGATGTTTTTCCTGCAAAGCAAATTTTCGGGAAAATATAATAATAATAAATAAGTTAAAAAAAATAAAAATAAAACGAGTGGATTTGATCAGAGTTTGTAGCAGAAGATATTGAGATAAATTTGGACTTTGATAAATAACCCCCTTATGTCTGTTAGGGATGTCGCGGACTGTTCGCCGGCGAACTTGTTCGCGCGAACATCGGCTGTTCGCGTCCGCCGCAAGTTCGCGAACGTCGCGCGACGTTCGCCAATAGGCGTTCGCGTCAAAATCGTTCGACCATTCGACCATTCGATCGCTAAAATCGAAGGATTTTCGTTCGAATCGAACGATCGAAGCCATTGGATTGAATGAAATCATTCGATCGAATGGCTTCGATCGTTCGATTCGAACGAAAATCGTTCGATCGAACGATTAAAATCCTTCGATCGTTCGAATCGAACGATTTTCGGATGTTCGAAGTTCGCGAACTGTTCGCAATTTTTGCCGGTGTTCGCGAACGGCATTCGCGAACACATTATCGGCGGTTCGCTACATCCCTAATGTCTGTTCAATAAAATCATGATTAGGGACATGCGTGTGGACATCTATGGGCCAACCTTTACATGGCAGGAACAACTTGTGACACTTTCTTGTCATTTAATGCCATAAGCAAGGATTTGTACCTCACAGTGATGGGCACAAATATGGTAAGCCAAGTATAAATTGGAAAAAAAAACATGGCAAATTCCTTCCTACTTTTTGCACATTTGCCCTTGTTCTCCTTTAATTCTTGCCAACATTAACTTCATGTTCAGGGAAATAGTTTTTCTGATCTTCCAATTTTATTGCAAATCCATATAATAGAGCTACTATTTGTAGAACCCAAAAGACAAATCTAGCACCCCACCTCAGATAGAACTCTTCCAGGGGCAAGAAGGGCCACCTGCAGGATAAGCTATATGTTTTTCACTTGCAAATATAAATTTGCTTGAACGCTGTTTTTTTTGTACAAAAAGTTCAGCTGTTGTTCTGCAGAGTTGATTGGGGACCAGTGATGGGCAAATTTCTCCAGTTTCGGGAAAAATTCGCAAATTTACCGCAAAATTTGCAAAACGGCGAAAGTTCCCGAAAAATCATGCAAATTAGAAAGATTCCACTCAAAAATCGTGAAATTTGAAGGATTTCTATCAAAAACCGTGAAATTTTAAGGTATTCACTAAAAAATCGTGAAAATCTAATTTTCACCGGCGAATTTTCACAGGAGATTTGCAAATGTATTCGCTGGTGGCGAAACGCAGAAATTCACTGCAAATTCGTGCCAGGTGAATTTATGCGTCCATCACTATAAGGGACAGCTAAGAATAGACCCCTGCTCATTTAAAGCAATTATTATTAAAGAGCAATTAGAAATACATAGGAATGTGGACAAAAAAATGCCCCCCCCCATGCCTTTCCAAACCAAGCAATGCCTGATTTTCATAAAGAGGAAATAGGCCACATTCTTTTATTAGTCATGCTGGACTGTAGATGCAGTGTGATCCATCCATAGGCTAATTACAATTTAATTCACTACTCTAGTCGCTGCCACCAGGACCAAACCATCTACCAGTCTAGCACTGACACAATTGGACTGGACACTCAAGCCATATTGGAGTGTCGGTAGAGGCAAGGAATGCTGGACTGGAGGACTAAAGTAGACTGTTGGGCATTGGTATGTTTTTGCCTGTACCCCTCTATTAATAGTGACAAAGTGCTCAAGATTTTCATAGAAACATGACAGTATCTCTTTAAAACATAATAAGCCATTCAAATATATGCTTTTAAAGAAGCTCAGTGAAATGTGAAATAACGTACACAACTCTTACACTAAGCATACTACACTTAAACTGTAGTTTTCTTCTAACTAGGATATAACACATTTGATCCACACAACCTATAAAACCTAACATATACTGTATATATTTTTTTTAGAAATATTGCCATTTCAATAGAGATATTCATTACAGCATAATGTAGACATTTTCCCTGAGTTTGCTTTTGTGGCATCAGTAAGTAGCCAGGGGAGTACTTAGTGGAAGAAAGAAGAGACATTCCAGGGATGGATATGTACAATATTAGCATTAAAAAGTGATTGTATGGAGCAATCAGAGATGTTAGGAAGAGTTTAATGGAGCAAGAAAAGAAATTAAAGAACAATTGCTCGCATTTTCAGATGCGCTTTTTTTTTGTTTTTATTACTATTTTATTTTCCCTATATCCCCCTTAGAATCTCTCCATTCTTCAAAGACTAGTCATTCAGACACAAAGATGGAATTAATTTTGTTATATAAAAAAATACATCTTGTTCTTCTTCAGTATTGACAATGATTATTAACTGATATTTAGGGGTCCATTTATTAAACCTTGATTTATTCTGGTCATTGGGTTTAAGGGGGAAAACTTTTCATGCCCCAAAGCTGCTAAAAATCCGAATCCGAAAAATATGCCATCTCACCTGTCCAGGTCATGTAGAAGTCAATGGCAAATGTCCCTGAAGTTGCTTCTTGGCAATGTGATCTGGGCTGGTCCTAGTGATGAGCCAAATTTTTAGGCAAAAATTACGCCTATAGACTGAGGTTTTCGTCCGATAATCCGAAAAGGGTTTTTGCAGTAAAAATTCTTTAAAAGTTTTCTGAGTGTCAATCATGCATTGAAAAGTGACCCTTAATATATATGTACAGTATGTATGTGTAAGCTTGTGCTTGAGTGGTATTTGACAAGTTAGCATAGTGAATAGTCAGCAATCAAAAGCAAGAAATATACAGTATGTAATGCATTTATAAGTCTATGGTCCATATTTAAGGGTCTGTTTGCCATTAGGCAAGGTAAGAATATTTTACCAAATAGAAACCTCTTGGAATTTTAAGAGGCAAATGTATTATTTTTTGGTAACTGTCCCACCTGGTTTAAGTACAGGAGAGATAAGTGGGCCCCATCAGCCTCAGATGGCAGGGAGAACATAAGTGCTCCATTTACATATTCTCATCAAAGACAGGCACCTCGTCTTTATGTTAAGTCTTTCCCCAAGTACAATACTGTAAAGGAGGTCACCCAAAAAAGATTGTGTGCCATCTTTGTTCAGACTACATGAAATAAATGATTTTGAGCAATTGCTCACAGTCTAAGGGGCCCACTTGCTAACATTTGTATTTATTTTTCACAATTTTCTTTTCTCTAAAAAATGCTTTTTAAAATTTCTCTAAAACTTTAAAAAGTGCAGATTTACAGTATGAAGTATAAAAACCGCAAAAAAACTATGATACAAAACTTCGGTAAGTAAAAGCAGTCAAAGTCCTATAGCAGTCAATGGGAGCTGCTCTGATCCTATCGAACCTTTTTTTTTTTTTGTTTTCAGATTTTTTTCGCTAGTAATTAGTACAGTAATAAGTAATAATTACTTACATTTTTAGAGGTTTTAGATGTTTTCGTATTTTTATTCAGATCATTGAGCATTTGTTTTCATTCGTTTTTCTTGGATCTTTTAATAACTTTCATGGCATTCGTGGTTTTAGAGAATATGAGTAGTGATGGGCGAATCTGTCCCATTTCACCAAAAGTTTATGGAACAGTGAAAAAATGCGCGAAATGGAGGAAAATTTACGAAACGCATTGAAGTCAATGGGTGTCAAAAGAATCCTTTTTACCAGGATTCATTTTTTTTTGTGTCAAATAGCACATTTGAATTCTAGTTTCTGAAACTCAACTTATATAAATAAAAAACTCAACAAGATAAATATCTTTTCTTTTTCAGCATGTTTTTCCAATTTTGACGCTTTTTACTATTTTCGACACTGTTAAAAATATTGCAGTTGTACACAGATGCTGTGGAGTCTAATATGCCTCTATTGGAGAGCTGTTTTATTGAAAAAAAATGTAACCTACTTTCAACTGTGTAAATAACACAAGGAAAATGTGTAAGTCATGTTGAAAGAGGAAAGAAAAAGTCAGCAATCTTTAGCAGTATATGGCTCAGTGTATCGATTTACCAATTACTGTTTATGTAAATTAAACCAATGCAGATAATATTTCAAATAGTTGCTTATATTTACCACTTCTTTTCATCTTCAGTTTCCCATGTGTTTCACACCAAGCCAGTAATTTTCAAATATGTTTGACAAATTACAAAGTACTAAAATAAAAATAGATTTCATAAAGTTCATGATGGATTTCATTCATCCAGATCATGAAAACATGAGTGAGTGAGAAATGAGTGATCCTGAAAACATAGTTAAAAACATAGTTAAGGGTTTGTTCACCCTTTTGTATGACATAGTGAGTGATATTCCGAGACAATTTACAACTCTTTTTAATTTTTTACTATTTGTGGTGTTTACATTATTTAACTTTTTATTTGGTAGCTCTCCAGTTTGCAATTTCAGCACTCTGGTTGCTAAATGACCCTATTGACCATGCATTGATTTGAATAAGGGACTGGAATATGAATAGGAGAGGCCTGAATAGAAAGATGAGTAATAAAAAGTAGCAATAACAATAAATGTGTAGCCTTACAGAGCATTTGTTTTTCAGATAGGACTGGACTCGCCTGAAGAGAGCTCTAAAGCATCCAAAGAGGATTTGGAGTGAGTAGCCTGTTTAAAGGGACAGTACCCTAAAGAAGCGCTTGAAGATAAAGAGACTGTTATTTAAAGGACTTTGCTTTTCTTAGTTAGGTAGACAGCTTTGCGCTAATACAAAAGGGGGGTTGTGGGAGCACCCGCATTGCTAAGTAAAAATATATAGAAGTATAAGGGAAGTGCTACTGGCATATCCAAATGGGTCAGTGCACATTCCCTGGGCCCCTGTCTAAGTAATTCAGTAGATATGCAAATGCATGTGTTAACAAAGACAGGGGTTTTTAGTTACAAAGTTATGATCATAAAGTTGAAGTTGACCCATTTGGATATGCCAGTAGCACTTCCCTTATACTTCTATATATTTTTACTTAGCAATGCGGGTGCTCCCACAACCCCCCTTTTGTATTTGCTCTTACAGCCTGGAGCTTTGGCTAAGCTTCTTGTGGCTTGTAGCACCCCCCCATACCCACCCCTTTTAATTAATAGTGGCCCTATGCTTTTAACTGCACCATATTTATACATTTTTTTTTTAAAAATGGGTGTTGGTTTTGGCAATCACTCTCTCTTAAAAGCTGCAATTCAGCAGCGGGGGAGGATTTAGCCCTCAGACAGAAACCAAGGTTCAGTAGACTTTTACTTTTTACTATACTAATGTTATTATGCAGAGAGACACAGGATCCTCAATACTATGACTGGTAGGTTAACAAGTTAGGGACCGCCATATGGGGTTTACCTTGACGTGGTATGGTGGCTTTTCAACTTTATGATCATAACTTTGTAACTAAAAACCCCTGTCTTTGTTATCACATGCATTTGCATATCTACTGAATTACTTAGACAGGGGTCCAGGGAATGTGCACTGACCCATTTGGATATGCCAGTAGCACTTCCCTTATACTTCTATATATTTTTACTTAGCAATGCGGGTGCTCCCACAACCCCCCTTTTAGACAGCTTTGCGCTAGCAAGTTAGTTAGTGAGGCCCTATTGCCATATGTTAAGAGTGCTGCATGTACTAGTTGGCCAGTTATATTAGATAAAGAGTTATTCAGTTTAACCAATACTGTGTGGGCATTATTATTTTGTTCCCAGTGGGGCCACCCGTAGGTGCATTTCCGGCTCCCACTAGGTACCCAGTCTCTCCCCATACCACTGTGGAGTGGCTCAGGTTTGTCCCGTGCCATCAGGTAAGTTCCACGCATGGAGCGTAACAAAGACAAAGGGGTATCGAAAGGGGTTGCAAAGGTTTTTCACAGATCAAACCCTGATCAAATCGATATTTTTTTTTTCCTGACA
Organism: Xenopus laevis; assembly: GCF_017654675.1. Classification (NCBI taxonomy): domain Eukaryota; kingdom Metazoa; phylum Chordata; class Amphibia; order Anura; family Pipidae; genus Xenopus; species Xenopus laevis. Next base: position 113,285,305 of record NC_054387.1, on the reverse strand, counting down.
CCTGGTGCCTCCCCACCTGATGTTATGGGATGTCTCACTACTGGTACCGTCATTCATATATATATATAGGGGCTGTGTTATGGTGCAAACACTTTGGACAGATATGTGAAATATAACACAAACTGCTCTAAAAGTGGACCTTTATTTCAAGCTACTAAACATTTAGCTTTGTGTTCCTTATAAAAAACCTTATTTAGAACTCAGAACTCCCTTTTTCCAGGTCTAGGCAGCTGCATTAAAACCTTTAATACGACTCCACCAAGTTATCACATGACTATACCACGTTTACAATATACTGAAGATGTTGTAAATGCTTGAAGACAAATAAGACCTTCACATTCCAGTTTGGGACCCATGGATGCCCTAAACAAATAAAAGATAAATGAAGATATATTAAAAAAAATAGAATTTTTACTAAATGTACAATTTATTTCCATAATGTAAATACTGTATAACACCCTTTATTTGAGCTAGAAGTTCTGTTTTTTTAAGTGTGTTAGTCATCAGCTCTGCTGTGTTCAGCCATCTTTGATCTGATTCTATGTAAAGCCACAACCATTCTATTGTGTTTAAAGGAACATCATCTATATTCTGAAACTGCCCTCAAAAGCCCAACCAGAAACCTACTTGACTTTTTCATGTGTAACCCGTGTTTATTATATATAAATGCATTTAGACTTGTTTTTTTCTGATTTTATTGGTTCTTTCATCTAATGTAAAATTGTTTACATATTTATAATGTTATCAGTAAGAAACGTTCAGCGATGCATCTAGTAGTAACACTGCATAAATGGACAAAATATCCCTACTAACATATAATGCCTCCCATTGTTAGGGTTAAATGTTTGCTGTTCCCCATTGTTTAAAGGCTGCAAAGTATTAGACACTTGTTTGTTATGAAACCTTTGCTGAGGAAACATCTGATGCTGAGTTAAGACCCCCTTAGAGAAATGTAATGAGGAAATAGGCTATTGTGCTGCTGAATAGGTGAGTTAGAGAAAAGACCATGCTGACATGTTGATGGAAACTTTTGTAAAGGTGATGCTGTTTTCATTTGAAAAATATTTACGGCATACTGGGAGCAGCATGCAACATGGCAGGCCATTGTTAAGGGCTTTGTATGGCAAGTAGGCATGCACAGGCACTAACCTCTTTTCAGTGCTTTTCATGTTTTATAAATCCTTAATCCATTTTTGCATTGCATTGAAGAATTATTTATTGATTTTTGTTTTAAATAACATGTAACCGCGGGATGAACCTGAAATAAAGGGTAATGGCTAGTGTGGAGGAAAAGCTTTGAGAAAACACATTTTATTCAGGGAAATTAGCTTTCAGCAAATGCCTTGCACCCTCAGTTTTATTGAAGTTTACACTTTAGTATTGCATTTTATAATAGATTTTGTTGCAATTTGTTTTAAGACTGCAGTTTAAGGGGCATTACTGATTTTACCTGGTTCTGGTTTTCTGCTATGTTCCTGGATCTGCTCTCTTCCTGATCCCTATCTGTACTGATGTGGCTCTCTCGGTTTTTCTGACTTCAGCTTGAATACTGGTTTCCGATATTTTTATTGTTTTTTTCTGACCTGGCCTGGCTCTGATCTCTAACTGTTGATTTGGTTACCATGCTCTGCTCTAAGACTTTGCTGTTGGCTCCTGGACTTCTGCTCAGAGACCCTCTTGTCCTTATGCCACTCCTCCACTGGTGCACCTCTCTTTCCACTACAGTCAGTGGGAGATGCAAGAACAGCTTACATTTCTCAGTCATTAACTCCTGGTCAAGGTACATTTTGTAAGGGATTTCTAAAGATAAAGAAGTGAGTCATTCAGGCAAAGAGCTGCTACTGTGCACACAGACAAGAAGGCTTGATGCAGGATCAGGTTCAAGAACAGAGCAATGTTGGCGAAGAATCCAGATTAGGCAGGAAAGGGTCAGAGTAGGCGATGAAAAGGACTGGAACAGAATGAAGCAGAACAGATGAAGAGTCAGAGTTAGTAATGAGCAAATTGTTTCGATGTGCGTGGATTTTTTTTCACATTTTGCCAGGTTTTTTTTTGTGAAACTAAGGCAAAAAAATTATATATTTTGCTACGTAAAAAGTTTCCACGAAAAAAAGTCACTGCAGCAAAAAAGTCACCCATACATTTTTTGCAATATATTTTGCTACAAAAAAGTTGCTGCAACAAAAAACAAGGAAAATTTGCTCATCACTAGTCAGAATCTGGAACAGGACGGAGTGAATGGAGGACAAGAAACAGAGCAGAGCGGTTGTAGAGATAGGGCAGGAAAGAACAAGTGCAGGATTAGGGACAGGGATAGAAGCAGGAACAGAACAAGTACAGGTACAATTGCAGGATTAGAGCAAGAGCAGGTGAAATAAGAACAGCAGTAATAAGAGCCAGAGCAGGACAAAGCTGAAGAGCTAGGGTCCAGCCACAGTGCTCAGAACAAGGCCAATGCTCAGGTAAAACTGTGAGGAGGGCTTGGCTTTTATAGGGCAGAGTCAGCCCTGGTTGGCTAACCCCACTGAACCAATAAGGCTGCTGGGATTCTGCAACAGACCCAGGGCAACAAGTGAAATGGCTGATCTCCTGGCTCAATGGTAAGGGTGAGCAGCCAACTACCAAGAGCTTCTTGGTTCAAGCCCCAGCACAGCTTTACACATTTGTGGCCAACAGCTTCCCAACTTTTTGGTGCAAAACATTCTTCTTGGAAATAATTATAGAAAGCAGGACTACCTTCAGATACTGATATCTCTGAAACGTATATGTCATTGGTTGGTTGGATTACATACATGCATACATTCAGTTCAGTTGAGCACACTCATATTATTTCATTTATTAGCTCTGAATTTGTTCAGTGATTCCCCTGGTTGTCAAATATATAACCATATAATGCCATCATGAATGCTTCAGTCCTTTGGATACCTAATTCTGAAAAGCCATAAGGGCAAATAAGTATGGAAGCAGAAGAACTAATAAATTAGAAGTAAATGAGAGGTTGAAGTGTATGACTCGGTGCCTACACCCATATGTCTTTTGTCTATAAATTAAAAATGTGGATAAACTTGTCTGGGTCTGATGTACAGTAAATCTGATCGCAGTATAAAATATTTTTGTTTGCATTGCTATTAATGGCAATTATCCCTTTTTTTTAAAAAACACAGTGTAATGTTTATTTTCAAAATAATATATACATGTCTCAAAATAAATTAATTTCAGCAAATATTTTCAGCAAATATTTTATTACCCTCCAACCAGCACTAAATAGGTGTTGCATAGCTATTTAGTCAGCATCCTTGCTTAGTCTGCAGTTTATTTTACCTGCCAATAATGTAGCCACAACTGCTGGTTGGACACTTCTATAGAAGATGGATGAATTCTCTTTTAATCAATCCCATGTGGCTGCTTAAAGCAGTAGGCTTAAAATAATATATGCAAATACTAATTCATAAGCAAGCAGTTAGAATAGAAAAAGAAATGCATGAAAATGATGTATTACTGTATTCTCCTATGCTTTGCCCTGGATTTTAAATATAATTGTAAGGATTCTTGTATAGATCCCACTTATTAAATTATAAAATCTCTTTCTGTTAAAAAAACAAACCAGAATTTTCACATATCGTAATAATTGTCTAATTGACTTTATATTATTTATGAAATCTCTTTTCCAAACTGAAAGTGTTAGCCCCATTTGAGAATCACACTATATTAAAGAGAAATTGGTAACACAAATTGCTTCCAGCAAACATAATACTGTTCATGCAACTCTTTTTTCTTTGAGTATTATCTTGCTTAAGGGCAGAGACATACGGGAAGATTCTGGGAGATTTAGTCGCCTAATCTCTCCAAAAAGCCTTCCCGCCAGGCTTTTCGAGGAGGTTAGTGTCCTGAAGAAGAGGAGATTAGTCGCCGGGCGAATCCACTAATCTTGGCGTGTGTCCTTACCCTAACTTTGTGGACAGTCTGTAGTAAATATTTAGCCTTTGCAGATACAAAAAATGTCTTTGTTTTTAAATATTGCCTCCTGCCTGTTCATTCTTGAGAAGAGTACAAGGACAGCACTGTTAAACTTACAGTGAATGTGAGCAATGAAAACATTATAGTACATGTAAGAACTGAATTGCAAAGTAAAAGCCATAACATTATACATTTAGAATATAAAAGCATTTAGAATAACAGCAGAGGTTAACAATCAAGGAAAGCAGCTAGAGAAAAGCAGAGGATAAGTGTCAAGAAACAAGGACAACAAGATGGTGTAATGCATAAAACGGGATCACGGTATGAGTTGAAACAATGAACAGAAAAAAAAAAATATATGTGACAGTTAATAAAGCCGATGGATTTAGAGAAGAAACAAATGTTAATCTTTTCTGCAAGAATGGCTGCAATGGGATTCTATTCATTATTTTTGCTTTCAAATCTATCATAAATAATTCTTTTATTTTAAAGCTCAATTAAGCTTTTCTCATAATTTTGAGTATTTTCTACCCTGTAGAGTATCAAAGTGCTCTTAATTTTTTTTTCTAACATTGTTTATTTGTAATTATATTATTCAGGGTACAGCAGAGAAAAGGGAAGTCAAAAACAATTAATAAAAACCTATATTGAAATAATACCATTGAGATTAATTTCAAAATGGATGTTGGTTAAGCATTACAGAGGTGATCTGTATTTCCCAGCTGATAAATTACACTTAAGTAGTGTTGTGAAATCTTGGAAATTGGAAATCGGAGAAAATGTGTGAATTTCCCGCGAAATTCGAGAAACTGTGGAAAATTCAAGAAACACAAATTTTGACGTCCGTGTCAATTCTGATGCTCGCATCAATTTTGACTCCGGCATTAAAGTCAATGGGTGTCAGAATAATGTTGATGCAAAATGGTTTTGTCGCACGTGACTTTTCCAACGTGCGTTCGAATTTTTTTGACGCCATCAAATTTTCGCTGCAGTTTCACAAATTTAGTAACCGCAAATTGAGAACAGAATCCATCCAATTCACTGGGGCTCATGGGGGAGTCTGCATATACAAAATTTTATTTTCTATCACTTGTCTATTTCACTGGTCGTTCCTTAACTAGATGCATTGCATACAGCAGGCAATGCATTTTTATTCTTCCTCTATCAGTAATGGATTTTAAACAGGTCAGGGTGATGTCTTTTACCTCCACCATCTTTATTTTTTTTTTTTTTGCTGCCATTGCATCAGCTCCATTCTAACATTCAGAACACAAACAGTGAATTCCTTAAACAAGCAGTACATTTGCAGGGTTGATAAGGTGTATACTTACATTTTGGTAGATTATCTGATTCAGCTGGGCTGCTAAAGGGTTAAACAGTCACTGCAAAATGTCCCCCAGTCTCATCCAACTCCCTCCAGCTTTAATTACACATAATTTGCTCAGGCTGCTAATGGAAGCTCTTTACAGAGCCAACACAATCCCCTTGAGTATATTTTATCAAAGAGATATAAAGAACAACTATTGCTTTCAGATGAAATCATTTACTTTCCCTAAATGTAGCCACCAACTACTGAACAAAACACACCCCTAACCATAACTAAGGATAAAGTATGTAAGAAATAACACCATTTCAAGTGGTTATTAAAAGCTGAGGAATCTGGAATTGTTGTTCATTGGCTACCGTTGTCTTGATACACTGGGATCTTGAGCATTGGCTGCAAGGACTTTTTATCAAGAACAATTATTGATAAATTAGTGAAAGGGAGTTTTACTAAATCAGTCCCTTAATGTTATACTATAGATATATAATATGTGTATTATTAATCAAATAGTAATATCAAGAGAGAGGAGTGTAAAGCACCTTCCACCGATCAAAAAACACATATATGGTGTGCAGGGTCAAGGATTAAAGGCAAATATTAGATAGAGGGTAAAGAATGACCCAAAAGTTGCACCACCCCATTTATTACTCCATAAATCCCATGAACCAGGAAAGTAAAACTTAACCTTTATTGGTGTGTACTAAAATAAACCAAGGGTGAAAAATCAAAAAGTAATTAAAATAACAAAAAGGAGGAGCTCATATTTTGCTGGATTAGGTAATCAACCCCAAATGCTTGACAATTGATCGTATTCTATCTTAGTAAGATCATATAAGAAGCATAACCATGGGGTTTACCTAAATACGGTTCCTAAAGTCATAGCAAAATGGCAATAGTGCTGGCACTCAATTCCCCAAAGGGTTAATCTGCTAGTGAGTGCTAAACTATAAGAGGTACACTTATAGGTCGGTTCAGGATAGGCCGTAGGTGTCACTCGTATCCACCCACAGCTATTACCGAAAATACCCTAATGTGACAGGCAATCTAAGATTCAAAAGCCTGTCAGTAGCGATTCTATTATCGGCGTTGCATGCTTTCGTTATTAGCTACTATGTTGCCAATCACCCCCTCCACCCTTGACACACCCCCAGTGAAGCTGTGTGGTCGGCGGTGAAGTAAATAATATTCAGAACTGCAGCAAATGAGCTCCCTGCCTATTTTGAGTTAAAATTAGAAAGATGCGCCTGACGCGCGTTTCGCTCGCTCAGCGAGCTTTGTCAAAGCCTATTAATCAAAGCCTGGGGCATTTCTGGGTGCTTAATTGTAGCCTACAACTTGTTTTTGATTTAGCACTCCTATCCTTGTCTTTTTCCTTCTGCTCAGTATGCTTTCTGTTTTGCAGCTTTACCCTTTTATCAGCATTATATTATTTTGGCTAGCAGAACTTTACTTAAATGGATACTGTCCTCCAGCAGAACCTGGCATTGAAATTCATTTTTCAAAAGAGCAAACCAAGTTTTTTATATTTAATATTGAAATCTGACATGGGTTCTAGACATTTTATCAGTTTCCCCAGATGCCTTCAGTCATGTGACTTGTGCTCTTCAGTCACTCTTTACTGCTGCACTGTAAATTGGAGGGATATCACCCCCTCCCTTTGCCCCCCAACAGGCCTTCAGCAAAACAATGGGAAGGTAACCAGATAACAGCAACCTGACACCTTCATTGCTAAAAAAAAATATACGCCCGTGCACCCCATAATGGTTAGACAACACTCAGTTGTAAAAATCCAGCTAACAGTAGTTGCGACTTCTTCAGTTACTTTGAGTAGGAGAAACATAGCCTATGAATTACATGCAATGTACACAGTGTAAGTTATTAATACAAACGATACCATAAAAATCATGACAGGATCCCTTTAATACTGTGTTTACTACAATCCTGGGCAAAACAAAATTACCCTGGGGTATTATTAAAGAGTTATTGCTTGAAGGTATAGCAAAGAGATACCATATAATGCATATGGTTCTGAAAAGTAGTATAATATGAACATTTAATGTGCTATGTAGAATAAGTGATGGAGGACATGGGCACGTACATCGACACAATGGAAGATTCACCTATAAATCAAGCTTTGTTCATGCTTTTTATTGAGTGTCTTGAGTGTCTTATAGAAGTATTTAAATGTGATTTATAGAAAGCAATTACCCAAAGGGTAAGAAACTGTGACAGTTCAATAGACACTTGCATTGCTTCACGAAGAAATATTTGGATCAGTCTCAGATGCTTTGGGAACCAATGGAGGAGCCTATGATTTCAAATAAATCAACTTGTAGATGAAAAAAGAAGTTGTTGCAGTGATAAGGTGACATTTAACAATGTATATTATTCAACAATAGAATACAGTTGCATCTTTCAAGACAAAAGGAGAAATTGCTTAGAAATACAAATCATTAAACCACCTTTTGCATTGCTACTATATTCTCCCAGTAACATCAATAGATACCTGAAACATATATAGATCTATGTGGGTCTAGAAACTCATATCACATAAATAAATAAATAAATAAATATGTAGGGCCATGATGTCCTTCATCATCCAGCCATTCCTTTTTTTCATAGCTGAAGTATCAAAGTCATCGCTCTAGAATTACTCAACATGTTTTCAGATTAAGATCATTTTTAAAAGTTGAACTACAAGTTTTAAAGTTCCTGTTAGAGTACAGGGAATAATTAAGTTCAAATCACAAATCTAGTGCAAGCAGTGATAATGAGTTATGAACAATGAATGCCTTTCTACCATGTTGTGTTGCTTTATCTCAAAGGCATAAGAAGAAAGGAGATCATTATGCAGAAGGGAATGAACTAGAAGGTAGAGTGAATCCCCAGAGTGAAGGAGAAAAGAGTTGGATAAAACAATATATATTCTTTTCTTTGTTATTAAATAAGAAGAATCATTTATTGCCCAGTAGAGTGCCAGTTCCCAAAATAGAATTGCACAATTGTCATCTTCAACCCCACCTCAATTCAGTTTTGTCATGGACGATTCAGACATTCATAACTGCAAATATACTTTTATTCATCTTAATTTTGACTTAAAGAGGACCCGTCACCCAGACATAAAAATCTGTATTATAAAAGTCCTTTTCAAATTAAATATGAAATCCAATTTCTTTTTTTTATTAAAGCGTTCATAGCTGTTGTAAATTCATTTAAAAATATCAGCTGGCAATCAAATATTGCCTGCCCCTCCTCTATGCCTAGGCATAGAGGCGGGGCAAGCAATTACTTTCACTTTCCATTAGGCACTTCCTAGTGTCACTGCTCTCCCTACATTCCCCCAGTTCTCTTAACCATTTAATTGTGTAACCAGGGCATGGGGGTGGACATCAGGTCCTCCATTCTGGTGCACAAACAAGATTCTGAGATGATACAAGGCTTGTCTTAATAACAGTGTCCACAAAATGGCTCCTGCCTGCTTGCTATAATTATGAGTCTCAGACTGATGGAAACAAGATTCAAATAATTTGTACAGTGTAATTAAAGTTCATTTTGCTTGACTAACCTGATAAAATAGGATTTGAAATAATTTTTTTGGGAGACGGGTCCCCTTTAAGTAATTAAAGAAAAGCATGTTTTCTGATCTATAAAATCAGATTATTGAAAATAATTGTCACTGGGGCATCATATAAACCATTACATGAAGCATTTAACATAAATATACATAAATATACAAAACAGACACATTTGTTGCTGTCACTAAACACATTACATTTTTGTCCAGAACAGTATTTCACTTCAATAAATATTTTGTCTGTGGTCAGTCTGTGGAAAAATTCACGAAATTGAAAACGTTTGCCGAAATGCATTGGAGTCAGTGGGAAGGAGGTTAAGGCACTTTTTTTCTGCAATAGTATATACATTGTACTAGCTTGTTAGAGAAGCTCTTTCCACTATGAAATAACTTACTCAGAGAAAAAGTTGCAGCAGTAACGAAAAAACATATTACCAGCAACAACAAAGAATCTTCTTCTGGTCTCACAGTGAGCAGGCAAGCAGAAGAGGGAAAACAGTAGACTGAAGTTTCGAGCTTGTACTTTCACTGACTCAAATATCAAGCTCCAGGAAACATCTATTCTAGCCTTTACAAATGTTCCTAGCTCCTGCTCTAACCATTAACTTCAATAGCCATATGTGCACCTCCTTATATAAACAGTGGGAGGGCTCAAATGACATTGGTTGATGTGGAAGGTGAATATGAAGTTATGAACAAAACAAAAGAGTTGTAGTGGGAGCACTTACCGACTAGGCAACATGAAGTTATGAACAAAATTATTTGGCAGTCATAGATTCACAGCAAAATCCCACATTTCACCATCGGCAATTTCTTTTCTCAAAATTTCATTATGAGAAAAAATGCATAATTAAGACAAGATCTTTGACTTCAATATATTTTATGCAGAAAACAAATGCATGAAAAGTATAACTTCACTGCATTTCATATGGAAAAAAATCATAGGGAAAAAATATAATTGACTTGCAAATTTTTCTGCAGCTTCCCTGATTTTATGATGAAGCAATATTGACTTATCACTACATGTGGGTTTTTCTTTTTTGCACATATTTTAAGTTGTTTTATTTCACAATTTTTTGGGGGGTACAGAGCAGTGGTTTCACAAAAATGTTTGCCCCTGGCTAAAATACAGAACAGACATCTATATTTATTAGAACATAATAGGCACTGAACGTTGATGAAGGATTCAAAGTAAAGACGTCCATATCAAGTCAGTAGGCTTGATATGGCAGGAGGTGAATTTATTATTAAACTTTAGCTATGGTTTGTTTCACTAAAAGAACTATCTATCTATCATCTATCTATCATCTATCTATCATCTATCTATCATCTATCTATCTATCTATCTATCATCTATCTATCATCTATCTATCTATCTATCATCTATCTATCTATCTATCTATCTATCTATCATCATCTATCTATCATCATCTATCTATCATCTATCTATCTATCTATCTATCTATCTATCTATCTATCTATCTATCTATTATCTATCTATCTATCATCTATCTATCTATCTATCTATCTATCTATCTATTATCTATCTATCTATCTATCTATCTATCTATCTTCATCATCATCATCATCATCATCATCATCATCATCATCATCATCATCATCATTATCTATCTATCTATCTATCTATCTATCTATCTATCTATCTATCATCTATCTATCTATCTATCTATCTGTTATTTATCTATACTGTGTGATGGAGGTTGAAACATTGATTGGCCAAAGTGTGTTTTTCCTATCACAGGGCTAGCACAGTGAATTATAGCACAACTTGTCACATCGTTCATGTCCATGGTATATATGATCGCAATCAATTTAAATTAAGTGACATGGTGAGACAAATGTCTAGATAAAGTTTTCTCCATCTGTAGATCATAAAAAATGCTTTTAAATAAAAAATGCTCCAAAATACAAATCAACAAGAGAGCTAAGGCAGTTCTGGATGTGAAGCATTAGATTTGGTATTACACAGACAGATTAAATCTGAAGAGGATGAGCTCATTTGCTAGGTAGTGATTCCCAGCATGGGACCCTTACACAGATGGTGTTTATACATGTAGTTTGCTAACTTTAATATCCTAGTCTTATAGCAAGCCACCCCATTCATCAATGAGAGAGTTGCAAGGTCAATGATGTCTTCTATGTTTATACAAACAACAAGACTATCACATTGATTCAGGTCGCTGCTCTAAAATGAGTAACAATTGTTGGCCTATGATTTTGTGATTATTTTTGTCAACGAATAAAATTAAAATTAATCAAATCTCATACATTTTACATATGTCTCAATTGGACTCTTTAATATACTTTATTTTGACACTTATGTGAATTAAAATTTCCACCATAGTATAATATTTGTATAATTCACTCTGCGCTGCCCTTTAACTGAGACTGATTTAATAATTATAACAAACACAGGAAAGTTGTGCTCACCACTAATTTTTAAAACCATTAGGTGGGGGTGCAATGAGGCTGTGACCACAATAAAGGTTAAGGCATTTTTCAGTAGCAGTATGCACAAAATGTCTCAATGTCTTAAATATATTGATAATGGGTTGAGTGCAGAAGACTTCTTGTATTTGTCTATATGATGTAATAATTAAGCAACATTGTGGCAAAAAGTTGGGGTTAATTTTATTCTCTGAATTTTTTTTTTTGCCAGCTGAAGTACTAAATATGTTTGTAGGCACATTAATACATGTAGAGGAACTATTGCTCACAACAATTGTTGTTAAACTTTATTGTAATTGAATAATTAACAAAACCACAGAAATTCCACTGAAGTTTTGCCAAATGCATTGAAGTCAATGTTTTTTTTTTTTTAAATGAGGAATCACCTGGAAATGTTTTTCATAGAAGTCTCTACTTATTCAGCAAGATGGCATTAAACAAATCAGAAATGATAGTCAACATTGACAATATAATATTCTTCTTATTTCATAAAACGTTTCTATTCATCAAACATTCATTAAAGAATCATCTATTTGCAGCAATTCCAGTTTTGCAGATGTTCAGGGGAAATTTTAAACAAGCCTTCTGTTGTTCTTCCAAGACATGTGACAGGGCTTGTAGGGCATTTTTCGCTGATCCTACAGTGAAGGGCTTTCCACAAGAGCTTGATAGGGTTGAAGACTAATGCCTGTTCCTCAGTATTCCTGTTCCCCCCACCAATAGGTTTTGTGTATTTTAGAATTATCAGATTATTGTCTTGCTGAATGATGAAAGTTGTGCCAGTCAAGAGCTGACCAACTGAGATATGATATTATTAAAAACACAAACATTTTCATAGCAACTCCAAACCTATAGACATTAATGTAAGTATCTGAACACTGTGGCTTCTTAATCCCTGTGGCTTTAGAGAAGCGATACACTATGCTTCATAAGGTAGACCAGGGCTACCCCTAAAATGTATCCAAATAGTATAACTTGACTCTTTGGCAACAGGTGTGTGGCTTGCAGGTAGGTCTATGTACAGTACTGTGCAATGACAGTAATACAGGAATGGAGCATGAACACAGGCAGATGACATGTTTATGTAGGAAGAGGATTTATTATTGAAGGTGGCAAACAATATAGCAGGTTCAATACAAGGTTGAAAATAAAACAAAAATCCTTTTACCAGGCCAGTGTTCAGAGGTAGACGGCTAGAAAGTGAAGTCCATAAACATGCTGAAGGTTTGGACAGGCAGCAAACAAGGGAAGTCCGGTAGGCAGGCCGAGGTCAGAGGCAGGTTGCAGACAAACTATATAACAGAAAACAAACCTAAGTCAATACCAGGCGATCAATTGAAAACAGGCAGGGATCAGGAACAAGGGCAAGGACTCAGAGATCAGGAACCAGGAATCAAGGAAAGAACGAAACAGGAATTAGGCAGGGAACAAGCAGGACCAATCGAGTAACGGGCTGGAACAGGATTGTGGGCTACAATGATCGAGCGATTGGGAGTTGCAGGAAGCGGCTTATAAAGGCTCTTGATTACTTGATCAATAACAGATGAGTACAACAAGTCAGGAGGAGGGCACTGTGTGGAAAGGAATGTAGGAGGACTGTAATAGAAACTAGCCAGCACAAGCACTAGATGCTTCCAGTGGCTCACTGGGGTAATGCAGATGACTAAAAACACAGTGACCAGAGTTTGATTACTGGTGAATCCTGACACTACCCTGATGACTGAGACTGTTGTCTCTCAGAGAAAGAATGATCTCTAACCCAAGTCATTAGGTTGCCCTTGTTGGTATCATGGATTCCTAAATTGCTGGACAATAGGACTTGCAGTTTCATAATTCTGAAAACGTAAAAGCCACCAAGTGTAACTTTCCTCTTGTCCCATAATCTGATGCCTCGATGACCACCATATTCCCATCCCACAATATATTTCCTCAACCACCTCTAGAGGCATTTCTCTTTCTCAGAGTTGTAGCGACGGCCAGTGGGTATATAATTCCTCAATATCTTGATCCATTTAGTAATGAGCATTAGACCATAAACTGGGGAAATACAGCACTTAACAAGGAGCTGCTATGTTAACTGGGGCTGATTAATTAATAATCAATAGATTTTAGAGTGCAGTTTAAGAATTAACAATAAAATGTCCCTGCATGTAATTTACATTAGGGTACAAAGGATCCGTTAGTGTTCATTGTTACTGTTGAGCTGCAATGAACATTAGTGCGTCAAAGCAGTTGACACATTTGTAGTTCATTAAAATTCTTCTACCTTGGCAAGCTAATCAGAATGGAGAAAAAGATAGAACTTCTGAGAAAATTTCTGGATTCTTTTATAAATCTACTCTATAGTACAGTCTAAATTAATGTGCAATATAGGCACCTCCTTTTCCACATCTTTCTTTCTCATTGGATGTCCACAGTAGGATGTACACCAATCTACAGTCCATCCTCTCTAGAATTCTCCTAAAGCAGTGATCCCCAATCAGTTGCTCATGACCAACCTGTTACTCACCAATGCCTTGGATGTTGTTCCCAGTGGCCTCAAACCAGCTGCTTATTTTTGAATTCTTGACATGGAGGCAAGCTTTGGTTGCATAAAACCCAGGTGTACTGCCAAACAGAGGCTCCTGTGGGCTGCTTGTCCACATAGGGGCTACCAAATAACCAATCACAGCTTTTATTTGGTACTCCCAAGAACCTTTTCCATGCTTGTGTTGCCCCCAGCTCGTCTTACATTTGAATCTGTCTCACAGCCATAAAAGGTTGGGGACTCCAATCCTAACGTCACCCCAAGTAAATAGGGCAACGTTACCAAAGCAAACCAACGTTCACACATCTGTGAGGTTCAGATAAAGGGGTATAGCTAAGATCAACCTGCTTGGAAACCCATCAGTGCAGTTTGATCATCCGTGTGTGAGTCCAAATTGTGCTGATCATTGAGTGTCCTCTTGGAAATACAAATATAAGCATAGATACAGTTGTACAATGTAGGAGATTCAGCATGTTGCATCCTATTAGAGAAGTATGTGTGAAGGTTTCATTTGGAAAGAACCACAATGCAGAGATTTTAGCAAGTTGGGTAGAAATGATGATGGTCCACTTATTTCTAGTTATTATTATTGTCCAGTGTTAACTCAAGATTCAACTTGACATAAGATTAATTAGTCTGGCATCTTGTAATGCAGCAAATGCTACCATAGACATCTTGTTGTCAGTCTTGTCATCAAACAGATAAGCACAAAAAAGAACAAGCTACTTTCCAATTCTATTTTGTCCCATTGGTTCATACATATTATTACTATATGTAAACGGTGTTTGCAAAGTGTCTGTATGCAAGTGCCATAAAAGTGAGGGCATATATTATCACAAATAAAAAGAGCAGTGCTGTTGAGATTAAGAGGAGAGAGAGAGAGAATGTTTTATCCTACTTCATAATGAAAGTAATGTTCCTCTGGGATAATACTATTTTGCAGATGAGGTGCTCCTGCTGGGACACCGGCCTTTTTCCAGCACAATGCTGTTAACCCCTCACTTGTTTAATGCCTGGCAAGCATGATCCTAGTAGATGACGCATTACAAACAAATATTTTCCTCAAGAAGCCTCACAATGTAGGAAGAAAGGAAGGTTTTTCACACTGACATTCTCATAGAAAGCTTGCAATAACTTGGGTAGCAGGGGTTGTTTAAAACACAGTTATTTAAACTAACCTTCATAAAAGACTCTAGTGATAGGGCTTCCCAGACAAGAATAGTGGAGGGAGGGAAGGTTTGACTGGGTTATGCAGGCTACAGGGAGTAAAAGGTTAAATAGTGTGAGGAGCAGCAAGGGCAGGCTTACCATGCTGGAAGATAGAAGCATTTGAGCCAGAACTGTGCCAGGCAGCGGTGGGAGCAGCATCCCACCCACCTTTGTTTTTCGCTATGGAGAACTTTGAAGGCTTTGGTTTGGTTGGTGAGTTCTGCTGCTAATGAAGCTGGGCAGGGGGGAGAATGCTTACCAGAGTGGGGGAATGGGGCAGTATTCCCCTATATGTAGAGTTTGCAAGTACCTCTTTGGGTAAGGGTCCAGGCAGGTAAGGGTTTAAGTGAGGCTATTTTCGCTCCTGCTTGCCCATCCAGGTGCTGCAGCATTTGGATGGCCAACATGGCAGTTACCCATTCACTCGGTAGAGTATTTATGCAAGCATTCCAGTTGAGTCAATGCTTATATTACAGTTATGCTTTGTTAATCTTGTTAATGTTGTACTGTTCAAAATCAATAAATTATTCGCCTACACAGCAGGCTGAATTTAATATAATTAAAAATAGCGACGGTGGACAAACTCAAAATTACTTATTTTCAGCCATTTTAAAGCAACACTAAATCCAAAAAAAGCCATATTTTCTACACTGCACTTATTGCACCAGCGTAAAGGTTCAGAATCTCAATAACATCAATGATCCAGGACTTCATGGGGGGGGGGGTCACCATCTTGGAAAGTGTCTGTGACACTCACATGCTCAGTGGGCTCTGACAGCTGTTGAGAAGCTAAGCTTAGGGGTCGTCACTAATTATCCAGCAGAAAATGAGGTTGGTCTGTAATATCAGCTGATGCTACAGGGCTGATTATTAATTTCTGATGCTAATTGCACTGGTTTCTGTGCTGTCATGTAGTAATTATCTGTATTAATTACTAATCAGCCTTACATTGTGACATTTCTATTCTATATGTACTGTATATTGTGAATGGGTCCCTAAGCTCAGTAAGTGACAGCAGCACAGAGCATGTGCAGTGAATCAGCAGAAAAAAAGATGGGGAGCTACTGAGGCATCTTCAGAGGCACAGATCTTTACTGCTAAAGGGCTGTGGTTGCCTTGGGCTGGTACAGAAGTCTACAACATGATGTATAACATTTATAGCTACTTCTTTAGTTAAGCTTTAGTTCTCCTTTAATGTTTGTGGAATTTATTAGCCACCTTATATAAAGCAAAGCCAGAGAGCAGCTGGGGGTGCTTTTGAGGGCTATGGTATGACTCTAACTCCAACCCATCAAACTAATTTCACATCATTATTATGTATAAACAAGCTACATCGCACCTCAACCAACAGGTTGCTGTTTGCAAAGAAGGAATACAATCATTTCTGGAATCAAAACCTGTATATTTCTAAGGCAGTATATTGAATGGAGGCATTTTCAGTTTAGCTCACAATTTTAAAGGCTCAGGTTGTGATAAACTGCTTGGCTAGCAGTGGGTTAAATGAAACTGCTGTGTGAAGCAGTCAGACAAGTACAGGAACTTTGGTTTATTACAACATGACAATGGCAAAACAGCAGGAATGCCCTTAACCAAAATGTCCACAAAAGCTGGTTACTACATCCCTCCCTTTTTAGCAAAAAGTAGATCTAAACAATAGGATATATAAACAATCAGTTATAAACCAGTTCTAAAAGATGTTAAGGCTGGAAATGTCAAAGTTAGCAATAACATAGTGACATTATAGGTCCAGTCTCTCAGAAGGCTTGTGTGCATCTATTGGATACCTCCATTTACCCTCAGGGGCTGTAGCACTGTTCGGACTGAGTGAAGTGTTAGCAGCCGGTAATTCTTGTCCATTGTAGAAAAAGAAGGAGGTATGAACATGAATGTGGCAGTTACCAATTTGCACATCATAAGTCAGGGGACCCCGTCTATGACAAATGGTTCCTGGAGACCAGAGACGCACTGAATGGCGAAAATCACAAACCAAGACCTTATAACCTGGGTCAAAGTCTGTGCTTCTTTGTCTGGAATGCCCTTAACCAAAATGTTCACTAAAGCTGGATCTTACACAGTTAAGGCGTTATGAAAACTCCGGTCCATGTGGAGTAAAAAGTAAAGTCCAAGTGTTTGCCATTATTATCATACTGTAATCTATGCATTACAATCGACTGGGATACGAGAGGCAAAATGTATTCTCTTTTTATCCTGTGGTTCCATCCTCTCTCCCTTTGTCCAGTCCTTCTCTCTGTATTACACTTTTCTATTCCCCTTCTGTATCTCTTCATCATCCCATTTTGTTTTTTACTCCCTTTCTGTGCTTTTTTCCTTTTCATTTTTTCTTTCATTCTCTTCCTTCCCATTAATTTTTTTCTTCCCCATTTCCCTTTCACCCAGGAATGACTATGATTCGTCAATGAAATGCCAAGTCGTTGGGTTTACATGATGATGTACTGATGCCCGGGCTCAGAGTTTTTCTAGTGCCTTAGACCATACATACAAGTGTTGTCCCATTTCCACTCAAATCTAGATACGGTTCATTACAGTTCAGCATCAGGGTATTTAGACAACAGATGCAGTATAGTGTGCATTAATTTTATGTTTATGAAATGGTCTCCTGGTCCCAGTTGAAGTCAATATTGTAGCTTTGAGCAGCATTGTATTTCTCATTAGTAACCAGGTCTAGGAACTTATAGCAACCTATCAGATATTTGTTATACATCCATAAAACTATGGCAGCCAGAAAGTTATGAAAACTCTTTGGATAAATCACACTGTGATGCTTTGACTCCAATGACATATCTTAGTTTAGCCAAACATTGTTTTAGGTTTGCTAACCATAACCATTCATCTCATCCCCACAGGTCTCCTACTGCGTTATAATTCCCTAGAACAGGGTCCCCAGCTTTTTTTTTTTTTTTTTACCTTTGAGACACATTCAGATATAAAAACAGTTTGGGAGGCATTAAAAACTCCCTGAGGGTGACAAATAAGGTCTGTGATTGGCTATGTGGTAGCCAATATGTATGCTGGCAGCCTACAGGAGGCTATGTTTGGCAGTACAACTGTTTTTTATGTGACCAAACCTTGCTCCCATTCCTAGAATTCTAAAAATAAGCACCTGTTTGAGGCCACCAAGAGCAACATCCATGGGGTTGGTGAGAAACATGTTGCTCTCAAGCCACTGATTGTGAATCATTGCCTTAAAAGCTAGATGAGTGTACGGACAAGGAGACATGTGGAAGTGTCAAAATGTTATTGACAGCAGTGGGGGGCATTTCCAAACACATTTGGTTCATAATGGCTGTCACTGCCATAGCAATAGCAGAATAATTTCCCTACATTTCTAGAAAATTACCCTAAAACAATGCCTGCTTAGGTATCCTCATGCACTGGGAACAATTTAAATAAAAGTATAAGGTACAATAATGTTACCATTTCAGCATCTGCAGTCTTGTAAATTAAACAAAGCAGGAACGTGTATTCCTATTTTGAGGCAAGATAATCTCCACCACCTTTTATTTACCCACAATTCATTGACCAACCTGCTAGAATTGATTGTTTATTTGAACATGTTTATCACTTTGATATTTTATCTTTTTTTTTTATTTGGAGAAGAAAAATAAACATTCCACTTCACACAATTCTCTCCCGAGGCTGACCTTCTTTTATTGTGGAACGAGCCAAGTGGAGTGACAATCTGCTGTGGCCTTTACAAGGGCTGTCAGATCAGGTTGCTGCTAATTGACCAACATGATTTTAATTCTCAGCTCTGATACCAACTTGACATTAATTATACTTGCACTGGGGGCACGTGAAGGCACAACAAAACATTTGCCACTGGAATATCTCATTATTTCCTTTTTTTTGACACACGGAGTCAATATATTATATTTTTAGTATATCCCCAGCAGCTGCAAAGCTACAGTACAGAAAATTAACTCATACTTAAATTTGTTATTATAGCACTGTTCTTTTCAACCCATGCATAATTCTCCAACAGAAATGAACCATTTCAGAGCAGTGAATACATAGCTGTAATCCTATAAGTACATTTTAATGAAATAACTTCATAGAAAACCACCACTAGATTCAGTGAAAACATACCCAAATTGACTTCACATAAAAGAGAATAAAATATTATTTTAAGAAAGTGAAATGAACTGTTCAGAGTGGAACAACAGTAAGAGGCCCAATTAAACTTATGAGAGCTGCCAAAGAGAAAACAGTGCTCTAGAAAAAAATATTAAGGCATATAAAAACTATAGCTATGTGGTATTAATGCTTATCTCTTGTAGGAGACACTTACTTACAATGGGTAAGTTCCTTTAGTGTCCTAAGAAGACAACCTAAAGCAGGTGAGGATGGAGGTAACATAAAGGTAATGTCCATAGATCAATAAAGCATGTTACAAAACCACAGGGGAGTGACATGGCAGAAAGTTATTAAATAGGTGACATCTCTCTAATAAGATTTTTTCATCTATAAAAGGCTGAAATTTGTAGGCTCTCACCTAAAGTTCTCTTCTCTGTGGTTTGTGCCACTGAGACAACATTCTACAAGATTCTGAAATTGGTTCCTAAATAAAGCATCAATTCTATTGAAAACCTTGTCTTCTGAGTCTTGTTCTATAATAAGGTTCAGGTAAGCAAAATTTGCCAACATTCTGCTAGTTGATCCTTTTTGAGGCTCAATGACCAGTTTGTCTCAGATAAGAAGCCCTAACCAATGTGGTGAGAGTGTTTTGTTATTAAAATAGAAAAGGTTGTTTACAACATGGAAGGCAGGGTGCAAAGGGAAATTTGCCACTGTGTGTTGTCTTCCATGCTTGTTCAATGCTGTAGGTCTCTGCAAGCATCTGTATTCATAAAAAGGAGGCATTCCACCTCCAGCCCCAACCTTCCCCTAACTTGCACTTCATTCAGATGCTCGAGTCAAAAAGTGGCAGACACAGGCAACAGTAGGCTCTGTACTTACCGCCTGCCTTATGGTAAAAAACAAGGTTGGCCTGTGCCCAGATATGCTGTGATCTGTGCCCTACACAAGATTTTATTTTCCAGATTGAGGTGCAGAGCACAGCCAGACCTCAAACAGATGTGCTCTCAGTGTAACCTCTAAGGGACACACTATTGTACCCTGTAGTTCTTTTCTTTTATTATTTTATTTAAAGGGTAAATACAACTAGTCACCCCTTGATCTACTAGATCGCTAGGTTTTTTTTTCTAGGACTACTGCTTACATTACTTGCTGCTCCTCCATTTAATTTTCCTAGTTTCAGCTTGGTTGTGGATTCCATCTTTACAGAGCCTATGTCATCAACAAGGATGACTTCTCCAAACTGTGCATGCGCTAACCATTCCCCTCATGCCAACCCTTACGTGTAACAGTTTCTTATTCACTGTTATATACTGTAAACAACAGTGCTCACAAAAAGTATTTTCTGCTCATGTGTCGATTGGGTAGCCTATGCATTGCAAATGCTCCAGGCCTTGGGGTTTTGGCAAACTCTATAGAAACTAGGGGGCGCTGTGGGTCAGCATTACAGCTGGGTTTACAACCCCTTTAAGTTAAGCTTTTTATACCTTACATTTGACAAAAACAAGAAATGTTTTTATTTTTTAATTAAAGCATCAACATTTTCATAGGTGCAGCATCTATTGAATATATTATTTTACCTTAAACCACAGTGACATTTACAAAGGAAGGTCAGTCTTGGACTATGAATCATTTAAGTAGACACTGTATAAATGTATAAACAGCATTCAGGTACCAACCCCACAGCAAAAGGAACTGAGCGATGCATCTTTTCTTACCCTTGATAAACATTTCATTACCTATGGTTCAGCCACTTTCACACGTTATCATCAGTAAGCCGTTTTGTTATTTTCGGAAGCAATTACCAGACAATGTTTAAAATATTTTTTTTCTGCATAATTTGTCAGATGTGTAATGCCCATAGCCAAGCAATTATAGAGCCTACTGTATGTGAGCTTTAATTGTTTTTCCTTTTTATGATAAGACTGGCTAAGAATTTAAAACAGTTAAACCATCAACTAAATACTTTCAGTGATCTTGATTTGACTTTTTCTTGCAATGGAAATAATTACCTACATTTGATATTTGAGGATTATTCACTCGTCTCTTTTTATTTCTCCATCCTCACAGACTCCTCCCAGTTATTTAAGCATACAGAATGGCAACAGCACAACCATACACCAAGGGGCACATATACTAAGCTCGAGTGAAGGATTCGAATGAAAAAAACTTTGAATTTCGAAGTATTTTTTTGGGTACTTCGACCATCGATTAGGCTACTACAACCTTCGACTTCGATTCGAACGATTCAAACTAAAAATCGTTCGAATATTGGACCATTCGATAGTCAAAGTACTGTCTCTTTAAAAAATATTTGACTACATACTTCAGCAGTTTAAACCAATCGAGGTACAATGTTAACCTACGGGGACCTTCCCCAGCACTTTCCTAACCTTTTTTTGATCGGAGAAAAATCGTTTGTTCGATCGATCGCTTAAAATTGTTCTAATTTTATTGTTCGACCGAACGATTTTTACTTCAATCTACCGATCAAAGGATTTGCTCTAAATCCTTCAAATTCGATATTCGAATTCGAAGGATTTAAATTCGAGGGTCGAATTCGAGGGTTTATTAACCCTCGATATTCGACCCTTGATAAATGTGCCCCCAAGGGTCAGATTTATCAAGGGTTGAATTTCAAGTTCATGGGAGTTTGTAAAAACTCTCATAAACTTCCATGAACCCAGAATTCCAAAAAAAAAATAACCAATCGAAATTTTAAAAGAAAAATTGAATTTTTCAAATTCGGGTAATTGGGATCGTCCCGTAAAGTCAGATCAAATTAAAATCAAATTCAATTAGAGTTTTTTCACCAAAAAAAACTTGATTTTCAGGATGTCTCCAAACAATTCCAAGTTGATCCCAGGATGTCCCCCATTGGCTAAATCAGCAATCCGTCAGGTTAAAGGTGGCTAATAGTCTAATTCGAATTCTTAAAGGGCCAGTACATGATAAATTTTGAAATTCAAATCTAAATTTTTACTTCGACCCTTGATAAATCTGCCTGAAGGATGTCTCCATTAATAGCATCTCTTCTTACTGGAAATGGCACATAAGAAGATTTCAACTTTGGCGGCCGTATTTGTTACTCATCCAACATGAAGAATCAAGCCCTTCAAAACTGACCCCCAGGAACTTCAATGAGGAACATTTAAAAGAACAAGCACTTGACAATAACCTTAAAACACAGCAGTGTACATACTTAATGGCACATAAGAAGATTTCAACTTTGGCGGCCGTATTTGTTACTCATCCAACATGAAGAATCAAGCCCTTCAAAACTGACCCCCAGGAACTTCAATGAGGAACATTTAAAAGAACAAGCACTTGACAATAACCTTAAAACACAGCAGTGTACATACTTGATAATTAAAGGGGTTTGTTCAAATTATTGTACCATATCACACAATAATATTCTGTTATTTTGCATAATTAATCGTATACATCCCTAGCACAGGGTTGGACTGGGAGGTGGAATACTGGGAAAAAAACCCAGTGGGCCCTGCTGATCCAGACCCACTCGCCATCTGAGACTTCTTTGTGCTGCTTCCTGACCTCCCCCTGCCCGATTGTGTCTGCAGGAAGAGTACAAGGTACACGCGGGGGGGGAGTCTATGGGAGATGGCCTTTCCATAATTCGGAACTTTCTGGATAACGGGTTTCTGGATAACGGATCCCATACCTGTATAAACTTTAAAGGAGGAATTATCTGTAGAGAATGACTTTTTATTTCTGTATTATTCTGCAAATATCTATTTCATAGAAGGGAATTGAGAATTCAAAGCACACGGCAGCAATAATTTGACATAATTATGTATCTGCCCAGAGTTAGATTCTCGCTCCTCTCTAAACTGAACTGTAATACCTTTTGTGATATTTTGCTCAAATTCTTCAAAGTAAAATGTGAATGGAGGAAAAAAAAAAAAAAGGAAAAAAAAAACCCCACCAGGGTCACTGGTTTCAAAATTGGAAAGCTCATACCTTTGTCAAAAGTTTTGCAGCAATGACCTTCTAAAGTGTAATTTCAATAATACTTCAATTTTTATTCTCTAGTAATAGAAATATTTCAAGTGCTAAATGAGTGTGGGTTATTAAACTTTGTAAAAGAGTTGCTGTAGGCATCAATCAAGCTAACAAGAATAAAGGTTTTATGTCCAAAAATCGAAACACATCCTTTTCCAGTATTACTTGAAAACCTTCGGCACGTGGACATATAAAAGAAAATATAATCCACTAGGAAATAGAGCAGGTAGTTTCAAGGAAGGGTCGGATGCCTTTTTTAACAAGGGAGTAAAGATACTATAAGGCTATTAATGCTATTACATATTTGATAGTTCTATAGGCAGAACAGTGTACTTGGCATCTATTGCAGATGTGGATGGGGAGCCTTTTGTTATCTTAAAAAAATAGGGGACACTTTTACATATTCTAATTCAGCTGACCCACAATGAGGGCCATGCAGGGGGACACCCATGTTCCCTCTCTTGTAGGCTGCATTGCCAAACACAATGGGCACTAGGTGGAAATTCGAATTTTTATTTATAAATAAAGTCTATAGTGTATTATGCCACTGCAGGAAAAATAATAGTACAGAGCAAAACTGACCCATTTCACTTTGCTGAAAAACACACAAATGGCAAAACTTTGCCTAAATTTCAATGGGTATTTTTCTTGCACCAAATAGGTGTTATTTTTCTTACAATTTTCACCCTGTAAAAAGAAAATGCATGGCAAAATTCTAGAGCAGATTACTGAAACTATCAGTAGTGGTGGGCGAATAAATTCGCCAGGTACAAATTTGAAGTGAATTTCCGAGGTTTGGTCACTTGCGTCAAAACCATTGTGTTTGTTAACATTATTCAGGCACCCATTGACTTTAATGCCAGCTTCAAAATTGATGCAAGCGTCAGAATTGAAGCGGGCATCAAAATTTAGAGTTTCGTGAATTTATCGTTGTTTCATGAATTTCGCAGGAAATTTGCAAATTTTTCAGTGAAGCAAAAGGGGTCCTCTTGTTAAGACATCAGTGAGATATTGTATCTACAATAGGCAGAGGCTTTTATAAGGTTTGCTGTACCGGTATGGGATCCGTTATCTGGAAACCTGTTATAAAGAAAGCTCCAAGTTATGGAAAGTCATCTCACATCCACATAATCCAGATTTTTTAAAATGATTTCCTTTTTCTCAGTAATAAAACAGTAGCTTGTATTTGATCCAAACTAAGATAAAATTAATCCTTATTAGAAGCAAAAAAAGCCTATTTGGTTTATTTAATGTTTATATGAGACTTCTAGTAATACATTTTGAAATTCAAATTAAAATTTTTACTTCGACCCTTGATAAATCCGGAATTACAGAAAGATTTTTTATCCGGAAAACCCCAGAAACCCACGGGTGGTTTACCTACGGTTTGAATGGGTTCAGGCTGACATCCACACACAGCTTGTGGGTCATGGGTGGGTTTGGGTTGAGCTGTCCCCGCATGTGACCTTCCTGTGCCGACTTCTTCTTCCAACATCGTCTATTTATAGATGTGATCATGCTCCACCCCCTTTTGGATGTCAGAGGTGGGTGGGTCAGGTCCGAAGGCTATAAATAGAAGTGCAAGTCGGGTTCAGGACAGGTTTAGATTTCACATCTACATGAAATGAAGCTTCTACTCTTACCTGCTCCTTTATGGAACGAGAAGGTGGCTTCCTGGCCATGATATTTTCTCATGGGCTGTTAGAGTTAATAGAATGTGTTACATCCTATGCTTGGATTACATAAAGCACAATCAAAGATGTGAAAGCTTTAATATCAAACAAGACAAGCTTGTGTTCACACTGTGTGGGATGTGTATCAAGCTGCCCGGTAATTGTGCACTGATACATTGACACTTCACAAGAATGCTCTGTTTGGCTATTTCCAGGGATATGAAACTTGTTAATCATCTTTCACACATTTAACACACAAGCCCATAGGGTAATGCTTCTGCAAAAACCGATAAACTCGCTCAACTGAGCTAAATGGGAAAACAGTGGGAATTAGTCACAAACTTTGATTTATCCAGATCCCAGTATAATATTGTGTCCATTAACTACAACATTAATTACTATCATCAACAAATATGCTCATTAGGGGAATGTTGGAAGTTGCAGTTGCAAAAAAAGAAAAATCACGGCATCGCAGCAGGATCTGATCTGAGGTTTGAAATGGATGAGTTTTTTTTTTTTATCTCACTACCAATATGAATTTTTATGTAGTTCTTTCATCTACAGTGACCAAAGAGGTATGCTTAATATTAATGCTGAGCTCAAAAAACAGACTGCTAGGGTTGTTTAACACATTTTATATTATGGTATATATATATATATATATATATATATATATATATATATATATATATATATATATATATATATATATATATATATACACATAGACATGCATGTTATATACAATAAATATTATATAAAACAAGTAATACATAATGACTGTAACATATAATGACTTCTTGTAACATATAAGGATATTATGGGGCAGATTTATCAAGGGTCGAAGTGAATTCAAGGGAATTTTCGAAGTAAAAAAATCATCGAATAGGATACTATGACTTGGATTTGAAGTAAAATAGTTTGAATATTCGACCATTCGATAATCAAAGTACTGTCTCTTTAAAAAAACTTTGACTTCAATACTTCGCCAAATTAAACCTGTGCTATGTTAGCCTATGGGGACCTTCTACAGAATTTTTCTAAGTTTTTTGAAGTCAAAGTAAAATCGTTCGATCATACGTTAAAATCATTCGAACCGTTCGATTCAAAGTATTTAATCGTTCCATCCAACGATTTTATTTTGACCACAGAATACACAAATTTGATGAAAAAATTTCCAATTCGATATTCGAATTCAAAGTATTTTATTTCGATGGGCGAATTTCGAAGTATTTTTTACTTCGAAATTCGACCCCTGATAAATCTGCCCCTATAAGTTAATGAGGAGTTCTATGACCATATAAAAACACAAGGCCGAGGGAAATCCAAGTTGACTTCTAATACCCACATATTTTGCAACAGGAGGTACTTTCTTTATTAAAATACTAACATTTCAATGAGTCATGTGACAGATATGACTTCATTAAGCCTTAGTTATAACGGATGACATCACTAAGCACCATTTATAAGGATATAAATTGCAGGATATTCATGGCTCTTGTATATTATTATAATTTTTCCAATACATAAAAATTCGCGAAACAGCGCCGGCGTCCGCCGGCGAATTTTTGCCACGAATTTTCGCGGGCGTTTCGCTCATTTATTCGCTGGCCTGGCGAATAAATTCGCCCATCACTAAAAATAAGTCATTGTACAATGCAGGAAATTGGATCTCAATCCAGAGTTTCCCAAATTGTTCAACTGTGCCCTGGGATGGCCCAACCTAAAGATCAGGTAGGATTAGAATTTGAAGAGACTATCTATTTTCTAGATATTCCTGTACAACCATCTTAAATGTCAGCCAGGGTGATGAATACTTATTTGCTATCCTCGATATTACGGAAACTATGGCTGAATGATACACATCAACAATTCATTTTTATTCTGAAACACGCTATGGTGACTTATTCTGAATTACAGCATGTAGTCTCTTTTCTCTTTGACAATACACCTTGTTGTACAAGAAAAATATCCAATGAGAAACCCAGTCTAAGGACATTTTTATAAGTAGGTCAAGCCCTACAGTGAAATACATTTAAATATCTGAGCTCTAGTTGTAAGACTGTTCATCTTACTATGCCTATTGTCCCCTTGTCTGTACACAAAGTAGCACTCACATCAAACCTGGCAGTCACAAAGGCCAAGATGGGTAATGCCAAGGGGCAAATGTTTAGAAGATGGCAACGGTAATGGCTATGGGACAAGCTTTTATATCTGGGTCTTGTCATTTCCATTTAAATGTAAAATTTAGGGTTTCACATTAACCATGGGTTTTCCTGCTTGAGATACTGCTTTCAAAATTCTTTTTAATACAGGTATGGGACCTGTTCTCCAGAATGCTTGGAACCAGGGGATTAATTACAAGGAACTGTTTTATTATTACAGAGAAAAAGGAAATCATTTATAAAAATGTGGATTATTTGTATAAAATGCAGTCTATGGGAGATGGGCTTTCTGTAATATGGAGCTTTCTGGATAACAGGTTCCCGGACACCTCTATGTCATTATTAGATACGCAGCTAGTATTTCCTATGGATAGCACAGACTCAATGGCAAAAAACAAAGGTCCTGCTTGATTAAATACTGGTAAATTCTAGACCTCATCTTTCAGTAGATTTTTTTTTTTCTGGAGCCAGTGAGTCTTAGTTACCATTCAGTATAAAAGTCCTTATAAATTCCGAAATGGGCGGTATAATAAAAATAATAAAGTTATTTACAAGTTAATTATAAAACATATATCAGTGTGGTTTCATAACCCTGTTTAATAAGGATAAATTTGCTAATAACCATCATTACCATCATTATCATTCTCTCAGCTTCAAAGCCGCAGCTTGAAAACTGGTGTTTCAGTTAATTTTTTTCTTCTTATTTATTTCCACTTATGGGCAGATCAATTAATTCGGTGATCAGAGTCAGAAATAGGAGAGGATGTTACAAAATTTACAGCCGTCCTGGGAGTGTTTAATATTTGTTGCATTTAATAACAGGAGCATCCAATCTCATAAACCAGTCTCAATACTAAACAATAAAACACACAGGTTAATTAGAGAATAAAGTGTCTCTAGGCATTCATTGCGTATTAATGCTGACGGTGGTTATATTAAATCCTGGAAAAGGAAAATGATTTCCAGCAAGAGTTTGGGAACGTCGGTCACATAAAGAAATACTGCAGTAGAGAAGTTCACTTCTGCTACAGGGGTAATAAAAAGCCAACAAAGAACGCTACATGAACTAATATTTCTTTAGTGTACTCAGGACTTCCCGCTAATCGCTGTAACTGATGAGAAGAGGCAGAGTCATCAAACAGTATTTTTTAGGGTAACAAAAACTGGGCACAGGGGGGACTATAAGATAAAGTACTACAATAGCTTCCCAATATGCAGCTTGATCAGACATACCAAGAGAATTGAGATTTTGCATTAAAACAATTAGATCAATGGCATTAAAAGCTGAGTATAAGTCTAGGAAAAATGAGAATAGAGAACGGTCCTTTTTCCTTGACTATCGGTAGATGATGTGCAACTCTACATAAAGCAGTTTCAGTGGAGTGTGCAGGTTGAAAAATCAGACTGTATAGGATCAGACTGGAAAGTCAACTGAACATTTAGGGGCAGATTTACTAAGCTCGAGTGAATAATTAGAATGGAAAAATATTTGAATTTCGAAGTATTTTTTTGGGTACTTCAACCGTCGAATTGGTCAAATTCGATCGAATTCGATCGGATCGAGTGATTCGAACTATTTGAAGTTCGACTATTCGACCATTCGATAATCAAAGTACTGTCTCTTTAAAAAATACTTCAACTTCATACTTCACCCCTTTAAACCTACCGAGGTGCAATGTTAGCCTATGGGGACCTTCCCCAGCACTTTTCTAAGTTTTTTTTGATCGAATAAAAATACTTCGATCAATCGCTTAAAATCGTCCGAATCGTTCGATCGACCGATTTTTATTCGATCAAAGCTTTTGCGCTAAAATCCTTCGAATTTGATATTCTAATTCGAAGGATTTTACTTCAAGGGTCGAATTCGAGGGTGTTTTAACCCTCGAAATTCGACTCTTGATACATCTGGCCCTTAGAGTTTTTTTCCCCCTTGAAAACATTTCACCACTCATCCGAGTGGTTTCTTCAGTTCAACTGAAGTGGTAGGGAATTCCCCAGCAATTCTGAAAGAAGAAAAAGATTGCTGTAAAATGCGTTTTGAAGCCCAGATCAAGAAAGTGATCATCCTTATGGGTGGCTTTCCACTGTTGAAGATCAAAGGCAGAGATTAGATGAAGAAATTGAGATTGCCACATCCCAGGTAATGGCAGAGCTTTCAGAATATATGAAAAAGGGAGAATTTAATGTCAAGGAATGTAGAAGAAGGTTCTTTAGAAGGAGGTCTATTAACAATTTTGAAAAGCTGGGCTACATGGACCGACATGTTAATAGGATTCTCTGAATTGTAGTTCAACAACTTTTGTAGAACAAGATATGGCTATTTCAGTTTGTTTCTATTTATTATTATTATGTATCTATTTAACAACAAGCATACACATGGACCCTCATGTATGCAGGTGTGACTTGCAGCTCATAAGCAAAGGTCTATTTAGACACCCACTTACTTCTGCATCATACTTTATTTAGCAAGCAGCTGTAGATGATATAAATATTGTCAATCATTTAAAGACTGTTTAACTGCAATGCATTCACACTTTTGCCTTAAGGGAAAACCATATTCACTATCATTCTTGTTTGTAAATCAAGCTAATTTGTGTTTTTTTGAAGGGTTTATCCCTTTTTACAGGAATAAATAAAATTCTGTCATTCCATTTGCTAAAAGCACATTGGACATTTACTAAAAAATGTGGACATGGAAATGTATTGGTTTTGCTCATAATTTTGCTAGAAGAAAGTTCATTTTCAATGATGGTGCAAACTATGCATCATGCTGTAAATTATCCTCTAACTTCATGGTTTTGGGTACTTTTTATTCAGAGGGAGGTGTTAGTTACAGAACCCTCTTGAACAAGTGTCCTTTACTGGTCCAGTTGGGTAGACCCATACCTAACATGGACCTGTTGACCAACAACTTGACCCACCACTAGTGATGGGCGAATTTATTCGCCAGGCGTGAATTCGTGATGAATTCCCGTGATTCGCTGGCAGGGAATACATTTGCGAAACCGCTGCAAAAATTCAACAGCGTCTCAAAAAAAGGATGCCGGCATTAAAAACGGACACTGGCATAAAAAATGACACTGTGCTGTTTCCCGAATTTTTTGCCGTTTCGCAAATTACACTGGAAATTCATGAATTTTTCGGCGAAGCGAAACGCCCCAAATTCGCCCATCGCTACCCACCACCTTGCTATACCCCCTACCCAGATCTGCTACACCTACAAGGGTTTACTCATGACACGACCTGTGGATCCTTGTAACTGAAAGTGATGTTGCTGTGGCATTGAAATTATGTCACTATGGAGGCAGATCAACCTAGTAAAATATGCTAGATCAGCAAGGGTGTGCTGGTGTGCCAGACTGCAACAGAACGGTATACCTAGGCAGGGTATCGCCCATCTGGTTGGTGAATTGGGATCTTTACCCAAGACTCAACTGCTTTTCAGGTATTCTGTGGGTGCACGTGTGTACCCAAAATGCTGCATGTCTCTATCTTGAACCTATATAATTGCCCTCGGCACCTCATTCTCAATAGCTGTCACTGTGTCATTGGGTAGTGAATTTTAAGAAGGTTTACACTGTGCCAATTTTCTGTATAATGTTTTATGGATGGCAAAAGTAACAGGTATGGAAATTGTAGAATAAGCTGAGCAGATGACCCTTTTGAATGATGTTAGTTGCAGAAAGTACAGTTGAATGCATTTTAATCATTATTCCTCTAAAGCTCTGGGGTTTCAGATGCACCCAGTTAAAGCAAAGATATAATTAGTCTTTAATAGTTCACATCTCAATAACTTAATAAATTCCCTCAGGGGGAAGGCTGGCCAAAATACATGAAGCCCCTACAATCCAGTCCTTACATTATATATTCTTCTTCGCTAAGGTAATTTCTTTATTTATTGGATAAGAGTGCTTGTATAGTCTATTTATCATGATGTGACTGGGAGGGGAATGTATGCCTATACGCATATATAGTCCAAGTGAGGTACAAAACAAATGGGGAAGATTTATTAAATTCAAGTTTTATTCCATGAAAATTCAAATATTCTAGATATTGCAGAAAAACATCAAGGGCTGGATTGGATTGTTATCCAGTCCTTTATTTTATTTACTGTACTCTATACACACTGATAATTTGTCAAAAGTATAAATAAATTGACTTGCAATTGACTTAATGAGTAAATGGTTTTCAGGTATTTTCTATAATATTAGTGCAAATTGTGCAATAATGTTTGAATAGAGCAGGCAAAAAAAACAAAAACAGACAAACATGACTCAATATGCCCCTGAATTTGGATGATAGGATGATATCCAAGTGTTATACATTGTGTCTATATATTATGAATATGGTCAATTTTAGGAAATGTATTTTACAGTGAAATGTATTTTACAGTGAAACCTTTTAGAGAATCACATCTTAGCCATATGGTCTGCTCTCTTAAATCTCAGAGTTACACCAAGTGGGATATTCACACAGGTTTAGCAGCTTTTAGTACATCACCCCCTCTGCAGTACATCTCTGAATTGATGGTGTGACTCATTGTAGCCCAAATCTTTACTCAAGGGGGGCATTTTTATCTACAGGTTGACTTTTTAACAAAAAAACATTTATTAAGCTCAAAAACCTTAGTAAATCAAGCTTGTTTTCAATTCAAGTTTTTAAAAATAATAAACAAATTGGCAAATGTTGAAAAGGGTATATAAAATGCAATTTCACTCTTCTTTTGTGTTATTTTAGCATTCATGTTTTCACGTTTTCCACAAATAAACCCAAATGAGAAATTCATAACTTAGGAAAAACAATTTTCATAAATATGCCTCCAAGTATATTCATAGTTTAATTAATTTTTTTACATTATATAAACGAATGTTGTATTTTAAATGCTGTGCACTAATATTGTGTTTGTAGGATTTATAATCATTTCTATAAAAATAACTATTATTAATTTAACTATTATTTAACTATTTGTGTTATCACCTGCCACATATATGTATGAATTCATAGATTACATTTTTAACAAATGTAAAAAATACATTGATAAATAGGACCCCATGTGGCTAACATGATGCATGTGAATATGTTGTATATTAAGAGGACTTTAGTTCCTACATATATGAAACATGCATTTAATTGTAGCACTGGAGTCAAAGGTATGTATGATTATACAAGCAATGATGCAGTATTCCAATGAAATGGCATTCAATTATCCCTGGAGCTTGTGGGTGCCATGTGGCATCTTGGCATATATTGTAGAGTATATCTGTTTAAATCCTCAATCATACTGTATAAAATGCAATTGCACAATTATTTCTCCTGCATTTTACGAGTTAACAAAGAAAGTTTTGAGGAAGAATAATTACCATGAAACACTTAAGTGAAAAATTAATGGAACTTCCTTGCTGATTTAATTGAACAAGCAGGGAAAGTTGTGGTTATTGCAAAGTATGCGAAGAGCTCAGGTTTATCTATGAGTGTGAAATTGATAGTGAGGATATTGTACCATTAATTGTCTTGATTTTATTGGTCATGGCTCTATATAATTAGAGTGATGTGCTCAACTTGCCATGGGGTCAAGAAATATGTTACATTCAGGATGTCCTTGCCTAATGTACAGCATCCGAAAAAGGCCAATGGTTTGATTTGTTTTCTCAAATATTCTCTCTAACAAGTTGAAAAGGTCCTTATATATTAGACAGATAATATACGATATACACCATTTTATATTTAATATAGGCTTTAATAATAGGTGTTACAATACAGCTTTAAAAATGGTGCCATTGCATAAGTACCAGGCCTCTAGTCTTTGAGATTCATTTGTACTAAGTTACATTGCTAAACAGGAACAGACCCTGAAAATGAAAATTTCATTTAAGATTTATCTCATGGAAATAAGAAACTTTCCATATATAATCAAATAGAAAACTGGGCGGCAAAATGAGGATAAATGTTGAAATAATATAAGTTCTAAACTAAATTTTGTGTATTGGGGATATCCTTTCTTGTGAAGGATGTGGGGATTTTAGTGGATAACAAACTGTGTAATTCCAGGCGGTGTCATTCTGTGGCTACTAAAGCAAATAAAGTAC
Organism: Xenopus laevis; assembly: GCF_017654675.1. NCBI lineage: Eukaryota > Metazoa > Chordata > Amphibia > Anura > Pipidae > Xenopus > Xenopus laevis. Next base: position 113,252,203 of record NC_054387.1, on the reverse strand, counting down.
TGTCTTGTATAAAAAAGGGCATTATCTTCACTGATGAAAGCATACTTGTGCCTCTTTATAGGTCTCTAGTAAGGTCTCATGAATATGCAGCACAGTTTTGGACTGACAGCCTACAGGAAGCTCTATTTGGCAATGCAACACATTTTGCAATTAAAATTGTCTCCAGCTTTGAATTAAAAAAATAAGCACCTGCTTTGAGGCCAAAAAATCCAAGGTGGTTTGTGAGCAACATGTTGCATGTGAGCCACTGGTTGGGGATCACTGGATTAGAGGAACAGAAATTTCATTTGAAGCAGCGTACATGGTTTGTCACAGTGAGGACAACGAGGTTGTGAAATGTCCTGGCAGGTGATGTTGTAAAGGCAGATTCTATTAGTCTTGAAGAATGGCTTGGCTGACTTTTTGAACTGGCATAGTATCCAAGGGTATTGTAATCTTAAAATCTACAGTTAGCTAGTGTAGAATAGATATTGGGATATATATTTATATATGTGAGAGAATAAATAGATCTGTATAAATATGTGTATATACGGGCACTGGGTTTAAACCCTACAGTACCTATGCATTTAAAAATCTGTACCTTTTCTGAAATTATCAGGTTGCTCTTCATGAAGCTTTGCGTTGGTGAAACACTGCAAAATAACGTGGTTATTTTAGAAACAGCGCAGATTTTTTAATTGAATACATTTAGAATGTTCCTTAATTCCATTTGATAAAGATCAGTTCTAATTTTCACACATTGGTCCTGCTTTAATAGTTGAAAATGGTGACACATGCCAGACAATGATACATGTTTTTCCTGTTCCAACGAGCTGGAGAAGGCTGAAAATTATTAGCCAGAAAAAGATGAAAAAACATCTGTCAAACTCGTTTTTTGTTGTACATTTTCCCAAAGCATAAATAGGAATTATCATAGGTGTTTAAGTAGAAACAGCAAGTACTGTATGTCACATGATACCTAGAAGGCAAAATATACAGGTGTTACTTCTTTTTATCATCTTTGTCAACCACTGCTGTATATCATATTTATAAATATTCCAGTTTTCACAAATAGGGGATATATTACACTAGGGCTGTCAATTTTAAGAGACTGAATTCTAGTTAGCTTAGAATTTTAAAAAGTATCAAGTATACTAGAAAAAATGCTCAAATAGTGTATGCAAATACTTAATTCATTTATTTTTAACAAAATGACAAATGCAAATATACAATTTCAGAGTTGTGAATACTCTGCTCCTTACTACAGGACTAGGCAGGTGTATTTTTACAATTTTATTTGGAAGTTTTTCAGAGCTACAATATAAAAGAGCCTTGAATATTCATTCAGTTATATTCTTATAAATGTGTTTAGTTGTGTCATCAGCTATAATCGGTGGTCAGTGATGTCATTTGTGTTACATGACATACTGAAATGTGTGTATTATAACAAGGCATAATGTTGTAAAATGTAATGATGTGTAATATGTAGGGAAGCAGAGGTGATGACCACCTCAGTGCCAAGGATCCTGAAAGGCACCATGAATAGTGCAGTAAATTTAGCAAAACTGTGGTCAAATTAGCAAAATGGCAACATTTTTACACCCTTTTAGGAGGGACAGAGGGATTAAAAAGGGTTGAGGAGTGTGTTTGTATGTAAAGCCTGAATTAAAGCCATGCACTAAAGAAATAACCATCGCTGGCACTGGTGAGGGTGTAGAATCCCTCTGGGTAGAGATTTTGACTGGGCAAAAGATTACAAAGAGAATTATCATTGGTGTATGCTATAAACCACCTCATATACATGATGAGTATGAAGCCCAGCTACTCTTGCAGATACAAGCGGCTTCACAGCTGGGTCAAGTTGTTGCTATGGGTGACTTCAATTATTCAGACATTGACTGGGGTAATGAGGTTGCCAAGACAGAAAAAGCTAGTAGGTAGTGATGGGTGCATTTGTGCCTTTTCGTTTCGGCGGAAAAATTGCACAACGGTGCTGGCGTCTCGTTTTTGACGCCTATGTCCTTTTTTTTTGATGCCGGCGTCCATTTTGATGCTGGGTCAGTTTTTTGGCAACAATTTTTTTTGACACCGGCAAATTTTGGCACCTGTTTCGCCGGCTGCGAATCACACAAATTCGCAGCGAATTCACGCCCATCACTACTAGTAGGTTTGTAAATATGCTGAGTGACAACTTTTTATTCCAGCTCATTCAAGAACCTACTAGGAATAACTGACTTTTGGACCTTGTAATAATACTGAACTCATCTCTAGCATTTGTGTGGGTGAGCATTAGAGAGTAGTGATCATAACATGGTCTCCTTTGAGATTCTGTTGCAGAAGCAATTCTATAAGGGAGTAACTAAAACACTAAATTTCAGACGTGCAAACTTTGATATTACAAGGGCATCTCTGCAACATATTAAGTGGGAAATGCTTTTCACAGGGTTAAACACAGAACAAAAATGGGAAGTCTTTAAAATGCTGCTTAATAAATATACTTGTCAGTATATTCCACTTGTAAGCAAGGAACGTCGTGGCAAAAAGATAACCTTTTTGTTTCAATAGAAGCATTGGTGTTGAGGCGGGTAAGAAAAGACATGCTTTTAAAGTTTTCAAGTTAGCTGGTACAGCCGAAACATTTATAAGGTACAAGGAGGCCAATAAATCATGCAAAGAAACTATAAGGCAAGCTAAAATTGCTATAGAAAAGGATATTGCAGCAATCATTAAAAAAAAATCACATATGAGGAAATTCAAAAGAGACTAGAACATGTTAAGATAAACAAAGGTCCGGGGCCAGATGGTATTCATCCCAGGGTACTTAGCGAGCTTAGCTCTGTGACCTCTTTTCTTAATTTTTCAAGATTCATTGAGGTCTGGCATAGTGCCGAGAGACTGGTGAATTGCTTATGTGGTGCCTCTATTCAAAAAAGGATCCCGTTCTCAGCCTCAAAACTATAGGCCAATTAGTCTGACGTCAGTGGTAGGAAAGCTTTTCGAAGGGTTAATAAAGGATAAGATACTGGACTTTATAGCAAATCATGTGTGCCAGCATGGTTTTATGCGTAATAGATCTTGCCCGGGTAACTTCATTTCTTTTTATGAGAAGGTAAGTAGGGACCTCGATTCTGGGATGGCAGTGGATGTGATTTACTTAGACTTTGCTAAAGCATTTGATAAAGTGCCACACAAAAGGTTACTGGTTAAATTAAGGAATGTTGGCCTGGAACATAGTATTTGTGCTTGGATAGAGAACGGGCTAAAAGATAGACTACAAAGAGTGGTGGTAAATGGAACATTTTCTAATTGGACCAGTGTTGTTAGTGGAGTACCGCAGGGCTCTGTACTAGGTCCCTTGCTTTTCAACTTGTTTATTAATGACCTGGAGATGGGCATTGAAAGTACTGTTTCTATTTTTGAAGATGATACTAAATTGTGCAGAACTATAGGTTCCATGCAGGATGCTGCCACTTTGCAGAGTGATTTGTCTAATTTGGGTAACTGGGCAGCAAACTGGAAAATGAGGTTCAACGTTGATAAATACAAGTTTATGGACTTTGGCAAAAATATAAATGCAAGTTATACACTAAATGGCAGTGTGTTGGGAGTTTCCTTAAATGAGAAGGATCTAGGGGTTTTTGTAGATAACAAGTTGTGGGCAGTGTCATTCTGTGGCTACTAAAGCAAATAAAGTTCTGTCTTGTATAAAAAAGGGCATTAACTCAAGGGATGTGTAAGAATACCTGTGCGGCGGGGTCGTCCGCCGCGCCATCGGCGGGGACACCCGCCGCACTGCTCTTCCTCTAGCCTGGTTAATTAAAGGTGCAGGCATGCTGACGTATGACGTCAGTGCGCAAAGGCACGAAATTCAAATATATTTAAAGCCCAGTCTGGCTGTTTGTAATTGCCCGTGATAGAACTTGTTTCTAGTGGTTTCCTGAGCCTTGTGCATCCGATCTGTTCTGTATCTAGTCTGTTTGATTACACGTCTTTGACCCAGCCTGTTCCTGACTATTCTGCATTCTGTATCCTGACCCTTGCCTGCCTACGACTACTCTTCCTGCTTAACCCCTTGATAGACAACCCGGTTTGACCCTTGCCTGCCTGACGATTCTTGATATCTGCCTGCCTCGACCCAGCCTGTCTGACGATTCTCTTGCCTGCTCCATTTGTACCATGACCTTCGGCCCAAAAGACTCTGCTAACAGCCGTGCCCCTTTGCCAGCCAAAACATCTCGCCTTGCACCCCTTGTTAAGTCCAGGTGGCACCCAAGTAAGCTGGGGGCTCCTCCCGAAGCCCAAAGGTGGTCACACTACTGGTGAAGCCGAGCCGAGACCAGGGTGCTTGGCACTTGTTCTGGTATTGGGTGCCAGTCGTGACAGGATGAAGTTTTGGACTCCAGTCCTTAAGAGGGATATAAATGAGCTGGAGAGAGTGCAGAGACGTTCAACTAAATTGGTTAGAGGGCTGAAAGACTTAAATTATGAGGGTAGACTGTCAAGGTTTGGGTTGTTTTCTCTGGAAAAAAGGCGCTTGCGAGGGGACATGATTCCACTTTACAAGTACATTAGAGGACATTACAGACAAATAGCAGGGGACCTTTTTACCCATAAAGTGGATCACCGTTCCAGAGGCCTCCCCTTTAGACTAGAAGAAAAGAACTTTCATTTGAAGCAACGTAGGGGGTTCTTCACAGTCCGGACAGTGAGGTTGTGGAATGCACTGCCGGGTGATGTTGTGATGCTGATTCGGTTAATGACTTTAAGAATGGCTTGGATGATTTCTTGGACAGACATAATATCAAAGGCTATTGTGATACTAAACTCTATAGTTAGTATAGCTATGGGTAGATAGAATTTATGTGAAAGTAGGGAGGTGTGTGTGTATGGATGCTGGGTTTTCATTTGGAGGGGTTGAACTTGATGGACTTTGTCTTTTTTCAACCCAATTTAACTATGTAACTATGTAACTAAGTAAACTACAAGCGCAGATTCACAAACATTTTTGCAAATTTCCATAACCAGGCAAAAAAAAAAAAATAGTTTATCCCTAGCCATGTAAATTAGAAATAAGATACTTTGTTTTAAAAAAGAAAAGTACAGTACAGCAAGTAGTTGAGAAATATAGGTGAAAAGAAAGTGGACAAGAGAGTGGATAATTACAAATAGTCTGATTGGTGGGATGTTTTTTTTATTGATTTCCAAAAACAAAAAGAGAAGGAAAGGACGAATGAAGAAATAGAAATTGGAGATTAATAAATAAATAAGATTGAAGAACAGATATTGGATCTATTATCTGGAAACCCATTATCCAGATAGCTCCAAATTACAGCAAGTCCATCTCTCATAGACTCCATGTTATCCAAATAATCAACATTTTTACAAATTATATCCTTTTTCTCTATTATAATAAAACAGTACCTTGTACTTGATCTGATCTAAGGTATAATTAATCCTTATTGGAAACAAAACCAGCCTATTGGGTTTATTTAATGTTTACATGATTTTCTAGTAGACTTAAAGTATGAAGATCCAAATTACAGAAAGATCCATTATTCAGAAAACCCAAGTCCCGAGCATTCTGGATAACAGGTCCCATACCTGTATAAGGGAACAAAGGGTGAAAAAGGAAATTAAAGCATGAAGGAGTTAAACGAGATATTGATAAAGAAAGAACACCTTACTGCTAATGCCTGGTAAAGTGTCATAAGAGTATTACAAGTATAAATGTAGTAATTCCATGAAAAATGGACTGTTACTTAGACTTTCCACTTGTTAGGTGGACTGTATTGCTTAAGTACATGCTGGAAATGGGTTCCTTATAGGCAATGTTGGAGTCATCATCAAAATATAGCAGCTTGTGCTTATGAGTCAACTGGTGTGGCAATCTTCTCCAAACCAGCCCGTACTTCTTAAACCACTCTGCTTTAAGTGAAATAGGAATTGCTTCTAAATTCTTAATTACTCTCTATTTTAACCCACCTGATATGATTAACTACCACCTGTCACTCAGGTAGGTCATTTATCAACATGATGCTACAAAATCTTCATTTAGGCTCAGGACAGAGCACTTTATCAAAATTACGCAACAAAATTGCAACTTTTCTAGATGCATGACTACCACTATTCCTTACTTCCCTTCTATTGAAATCGTTTGAGTTTATAAATACTCAAGGACTAAAAAGTTCCTGAGATGGAGTCAAAATAAAATACCTGCTTTAGAAAAGAACCTTTCATAGGATTCTAGGAAATTGATTTTTTAGAATAAATAATCATTCGTTTTGAAAGACCTGCCTTCTATTCAGGCAGAATAAGTAAATTCAAGGTTTCTTGCTATGCTTATAACAATGGATTAGCCTTGCTCCAGCAAACACAACTGAATCACCTTATGCAGGAAAAAAAAACAAGGTTGCCCCCTAAGTGTCAGACATCTGCACCATCTGTGTTTTCTTTTCTTGCTTTTTGTTAAGAGACCTATTGAATATTGTATTGCATAAAGGCACAGTAAACTCTTGAGCAACTGAGGTTGGGAACCACTTAAATCTTATGGTACACATGCAACAATGAGACCAACAGTGTTTCTCCAAGTAAACAAATGCATATTTTGTATTGAAAAGATCAGAATATACAGTGCCAATCATTTTCTGGGCATATTGCACAGCGCCATTTTACACATATAGCTAATGATGATTGTCCTATAGAGCAGGGCTGCTTCAGCATATATACAAGGAATGATTTCAAGCTGATGAAAGCATATGGCTAGGCATAAATTTCCTTATTGTTGTTACCTAATCTGATCTTGTGTTATTTGCTCTTACGTAGCTAATTCTATTCTAGCAGCCAGACATAGATGTGCAGAACAATAGATTTCTCCCCCTTTGCAGGTTCCCTACAACCTACAGAGCAAGGCTATATTTTTGGCAGCATCTCTTCAAGTCTAATTTCCTATGATGGGCAATCATCTCTTTTTTTTTACCCTTAATGCAAAATGAATTGCAATGTAGTTGCGCCCTTTAAAATATGGAAAAAAAAGTTAACATCAAACCATGAGGTTACACTTTTGTATTAGTAATTAGCATGCAATTGTAGACAAGTTACAAAACCAATACAAAATAGATAACCTCTACTTTCCATTAGAAATTTTAAATTGAAGGTTATAAGTCTTGAACTTATATAAACACCTCAGTGGTCCCCATTCCCATGAATATGCCATTGAGCACAAAAAAGTATGGAAACAACTGGCATGTGCATGAAATATTAAAACACTCACAAAAATAAACACTTAAATACACAAGGATCTTCACCATTCTTTTTACTGTATTGCATGAAAAGTGGCATTAACTTGAGGAATGGAAACATAATTGTGACTCTTTATAGATCCATGGTAAGGCCTCACCTTGAGTATGGAGTGCAGTTTACGAGGGATATAAATGAGTTGGAAAGAGTGCAGAAATGTGCAATTAAACTGCTAAGAAGGGTGGAGGAAACGGTGAGGGTTGACTATCAAGGTTGGGGTTGTTTTCTCTGGCGAAAATACGCTTGCAAGCGGACATTATTACTCTTTGCAAGGGCATAAGATGACATTATAAACAGATTGCAGGGGATCTTTTTCCCATAAAGAAGATCAATAAACCAGAGAAAAAGTATCCAGGCCTATTGGGATCTTAAGATGTAGTTAGTTAGTTATGGGTATATATAGTTTAAATATGTGAGTGTATAAGTATGTGCATGTACAGGCACTGTGGCTCATTTGGAGGGGTTGAAGGCTTGAAGGACTTTTGGAACCTCAATTTTACATACCTGCTTTGTGCATTTTCCCACATATGACTTTTCCTTGTGGTTCAGTACATTTAAATCACATTTATTTCTTCCTGAATTTTTTGCCAAAACAAAACGGGACAGATTCGTCCATCATGGAGAGACATGGTGAGAAAAGGAAAAACACCTGCTGGTCCAGATAGACTAGGTAGATAGACTATAGATTGATTTCTAAATAGAGAGATGTTTATACACTATAACACTGTATATTTCTTGTTAGAGAAACTACAGAAACTAGCAACTCTGATGTTAATTAGAATTCTCAGGTATAGTGTAGCTGTTCTGTCTGGTTCCAGCAAGATTGATTCTTGTCTTGAGCAAGACTTCTCATTTACATGGCTGGCAATATGATTTAAAAGGCAAAGGCAAACAAGGCTGAAATTGTCCATCTCCCCCTGACTTATTGTCTCCTTTAGATTTATTTATAGGTTTCTAAATTGATTATCTTTTGAGATCAGAATAGCCAGAACAGACTTGCTCATTTCACAATCTCGGCAGTGAGAACTTTGTAATGCCTTTTCTTATAATACATAGATTGCATATACTTTTCCTTATTGATTTCTTCCTCATTGCCGTATAGGAAAATGATCTTGCATTACACAAGGGTGCCCATACATACATAGTGCAATAAATATTACAGACCCAGGGTCAGATATCCAACGGTAGAATTGTTTTTCCCCACTGCTTGAATTTATTTCTCATTTTCTAAAAGTTTTCCCTTTCAGAAAACTTATTTTGACATTATGAAACTTTTCATGGCTATTCTCCAAAATCCAAAAAAAACTGGCCCATCTGGATCTGGTCCAGAAAGTATTCTTCAGAGTTGAGCAGTCAAAAATAATTTTATCCTATGAACTATAAACACCCAAGTCTGCTCCAAAAGTTATCAGCTGACCTAAGTGAAACATTTTTTGCAATGTGGGAAATGTATCACAATGTAAATCTAGGGCAAATTCCAGCAACATGTATTCAGATCTTTTGTGAAACAGTAGGGAACAAAGGGCCAGAATCAATTCCATGAGAGAACATTATCTATAACAGGAAAACTTATGGGCGAGATAAAAAACTTTTCTCCTAACAAATATGCTGAGAAGTTTTTAGAGCTGAGGTGTCATCCTTTTCGACTTTCAAATTATGCCTTCTTGTTATTGTTTAGGTGGAAAAATGGTTGCATGAATTTGACATAATCCAGTATGGTAATCCTGGAGCTTCTTCCAAGTTTGATGTGGTGGTATCTTCAGGATTCCCCTGCATCAATAGGTGCACTCTATTCTGAACAGCATTTACTATTGGTATTTGGACCTTCAATGAATGGCATCAACTTGCACATGTCTGTCAGCAAGCCAGATACAGTACATCAACTACCGTTTATCCCTCTTTTGACCCTTTGCCCTTTTTGGCCATAGTTCAGAGACCCCTACCACCTGATTCAATATACACTATACAGACCACACCAATTTGTGTTGGATAATAATGGTAGCAGCAGATTTTTATTAACAAATAATGCACTCAAAACATTAAACAAACATTTGCTGTGATATTCAAATTTCCTAAATCATATGCTACTTATATTAAACCTAACCATTTTAACCCTAACCTAGTGCCCCTGGGCAAGTGGTCCTGGGATTACCATCCTGTGCACTGGTCATCCTTCATGGTTAATGAACGATCAGCCACAATGCACCAACTTGATGGAGTTCTTCCACCAAAAGACCCCCATGTCGAGTTGGCCCACTACACCCTTTCCAGCAAGCTATCCAGGGCCCATAATAGTTACACCCTTCACTCCAGGGACTCTGTACTCAAGCCTCTGTGCTTGAGCACCCTTACCTGTTTTCTAACCTGTAACCCCACCATGTGCCCTATCAGATTAGGGAGGGACATCTACTTGACACACTGCTCATTTGATGTCACTGCTCATTTGATGTCATCCTGACCCATGACATCACTCCGATCCCTTAACATGCTAACCTTAGTAACTGGATGCTGCCCTCCTGGTCCCCTCCAGTCATGGCCCGCCTTCCTTCCAGGCAGGCTCCAGGGTTTAAAATGACTTAACCCTATTTACACATAGTTGCAACTGTTGTTGCAGTCATAAATTAGCCTTTAAGTCTACTTAATCATATTGTGGTGAAAGTTGTGGGATAATAAGGAATTTTCACATAGACATAATATAAAATAACAGGGTGGGTTTTGTAAAGTGACCAATGATTCCAATCAAGGCCAACATTTTACAGAGGCCTTAATACTGAAAAAGCTACACTGTAGCGTTGTGCAAAGAACCTTGTCACTGCTACAGTATGTTCATGGCCACCTGAAACAACCTGATCGTAAGGAAGGGGGCTGGGTGGCTTCTTCCTAAGAGTTATTTTCTAGCTCTGGTTATGACTGGTTGCTAAGCTTTAATAGTAAAAGGTGTAAGGCTCAGTTATTCATAAAATAATATTGTATAAGCACCAACAGCAGTGATGGGCGAATTTCTCCCATTTCGAATCACCAAAAAATTGCCGAATTTCCTGTGAAATTTGTGAAACGGCAAAATAAAAATTGCAAAATTTAGCAAATTTTGATGCCAACGTAAATTTTAACACCTGCGTTAAAGTCAATGGGCATCTGAATAGTTTTGATGCGAACGACTATTCCGACGTGCGTCCAAAAAAAAATCTGTTGCAGGAATCATGGCCATACCATGGAATGACTGAATTTTAGCCCCAGTGGAAACCAACGTCAGGAATTTCCTCCTCAAAGCATTGATCTGCCAAAAGACCAATTACAACCTGTTACCAAGGGCTGAAACTTTCAAAGGGTTTGCTATTCAAATTCAAGACAAATAACACTTTCATTTTTATATTTTCACCCTGTCTGAAATAATTATGAAAATCATTTTACACTAAGTTCAAATTTATTTTAGCACTCCATAATGTTAATACAAAAACTAGTTGCCTTAGCACGACAAAAACTAGACTTTTTCTTTTTTTGTAACCTAATAATGTCTACCTGTGATTGTAGATCCTACAAAGCAATGCAATATATATAATAAAGTGCAATATTTAAGTTTATAAATGAATGCCTGCTATGACCAATGGATGGCAAATAAATGATGGGGTGGAAATACATTCCAGTTCAAGCATAAAATGCCTTTCTAAATCACTTGGGCTACATCAAACTAACACCTCACCACTTAGGCTTAATGTATTCAGCAAAAATGTAGGTCAGTTTTCCATGTAGTAAAATACTCAGAAAAGCGAAAGAAAGCTAAGAAAATGCAATTAATGTGTCTGCATTCATTTTTTTTACCCTTTGCAATTAATCTAATGGAAATGATAAAAAGTTAATTCTTATTTCCTATGGCTGAGCTTTGCCTTAGCTTCTGTAAACATGAATCTGACTCTGTGGTTTTGGATCTTCACGAGACTTCTTTGTTCAATTGTTCAATAACTTTGTTATTACACATGTATTCTGTATTACCTGACCTTTTTACAGCCTGCAGCATCAGTGATGGCTAATTTAATTCTCTAGGCACAAATTCATATAAATGTTTGGCGTTTTGCCACCAGCGAATAAATTAGCGGAAATTATTCTGACACCCATTGACTTTAATGCATTTGGACAAAATAGTCGCGCGTATAAAAATTGAAGCTTGCGTCAAAATTTTGCGCGTCACAAATATTTCGGCACAGATTCGCCCATCACTACACTGCATGTTTCGACTGCTAGATATTGATTGATTGAATTTGAAAAATCCATGGCAAGTAATGGGCACTTTGATGTTCAAATAAACCACATGTATCATTGCCTTTAAAGTAATACTATCATCATTTCTTACTCTATGTTGTATCCTGTTCAGTAGATTTTACCAGGGACCAATAAAGAGAAAATACTATGTTTTCAGCACTCAAGTTAATACACTTTTTTATGCAAGACAGTACTTACTTTGTTTTAGTAGCCACGGAGTGACTCTGCCTAGAGTTACACTGTTTTTTATACACAAAAATCCTCAATTCTTTATCAGTTATTGATCCAGCAATACACCACCATTTAGTGTATAATTCTTGTATCTGTCATTAGGATCAGAATGCCTTCTTTGGAGAACTTGAATTACAAAATATAACGTATTTGAATCTTGTTTTCTTCAGTCTGGGAATTCATAATTATAACAAGCAGGCAGGAGCCATTTTGTGGACACTGTTATTAAGGCAAGCCTTGCATCATCTCAGAATCTTGTTTGTGCACCAGAATGGGGGACCTTATGTACATTCCCATGCCCTGGCTACACATTTAAATGGTGAAGAGCACAGGGAAATTTGTGGAGAGCAGTGACATCTAGGAAGTGCTGAATGGAAAGTGAAAGTAATTGTCTGCTCCACTTTTATGCTTAAGGCATAGAGGAGGGGGAGACAATATTTGATTGACAGCTGAGATTTTTAAATGAGCTTACAACAGCTATGAATGCTTTAAGAAAAAATAGAAAATGGATTTCATGTTTAATTTGAAAAGGACTTTTAGTATACAGATTTTTGTGTCTGGGTGACAGGTCGACTTTAAATGTCAGGCTGGCTTGAGTGAACAAAACGATTACCTAGACTAAAGTAAGAATAGTGTTGTCTTTAGGGTGGGTGCTTATAAGCCTTAAAGGAGAAGGAAATCCCCTGGGCGCAAAAACCCTCCCCCCTCCCCTGTGTTCCTTCCCCTCCCTCCTCCCCCCTGGCCTACCTGTCCCGCTGGGCAAATGCCCCTAACTTGTTACTTACCTCTCTGCGCTGGTGCAGTCCACGGAGTTCACAGATGCCATCTTCTTCCACGCGATCTTCTTCCTGCTTTGACCGGCTTTTTGGCGCATGCGCAGTAGGAGCATTTTGCCGGTACGGATCTACTGCACATGCGCCAAAAGTCACTGAAATTGGAAAACTTTGTGACTTTTGGTGCATGCGCAGTAGATCCGTACCGGTGAAATGCTCCTACTGCGCATGCGCCGGTCAAAGCAGGAAGAAGATCGCTTGGAAGAAGATGGTGTCGGTGAACTCTGTAGACTGGACCTGCGCAGAAGGGTAAGTAACAAGTTAGGGGCATTTGCCCAGTGGGACAGGTAGGCCAGGGGGGAGGAGGGAGGGGAAGCAACACAGGGGAGGGGGGGGTTTGCGCCTAGGGGGTTTCCTTCTCCTTTAAGGATCTGTTAAAAAAATGTTATGAGGTATGTGATTGGTTGCTATTGGTTACTACCTAGGTGAAAATATTCCCAGTGTTCACAAATGAGCCTCATAAACTTTTTCTGATGGAACCTCTTTTGATTCCTGAGCCCTTAAGCTTGTTTCATAAAGAAATTATGTGAAATATAGTTCGATTTTAGGTTGAGTGGAGGTGGAGAGGGGAGTTTAAGCAATCTTTGTGTGCCAATATATTGTGCCTTGATGCCTTGGATGGTTTCTAATTTAAGAAATAAACTCGAATGGAAAAAATCAGCAAGCTCAGGGTTAAAAACCTGACAACTCAAATTGATTGAGTTTTTGTCAAAAAAAAAACCTTGAATCTCTCGGCAGAACAAAAGTAACACATGAAGGCTATTAACATCTTCAAATGTTTCAAGAAACCTATGGCATTCACTTCTACATGACCTTGACAGGTTGTTGAGAGTGATGGGCGATTAAATTCATCAGGCATGGATTTGAGAAACTGCGGCGAAAATTCACCACAGCGAAAAAATTGTCATGCGTCAAACTTATTCGGACGCCCATTGACTTTGATGCATTTGGACAAAATAGTCGCGCATATAAAATTTGTTGCTTGCGTCAGAATTGACCCTGGTCAAAATAATTTTGACGGCCATTGACTTCAATGACTTTGCATATTTTTTCACTGTCGCGTATTTTTCAGCGAGGTGAAACAGGACAGATTTGCCCATCACTAGTTGTAGATGGTGTATTTTTGGATTCAAGCTATTTCCAGGGTTGAGGAAGAAAAATCATTCGACTATTCGACCATTCGATAGTCAAAGCACTGTCTCTTTAAAAAAAACTTTGACCACCTACTTCGCCACCTAAAACCTACCGAGCACCAATGTTAGCCTATGGCAGCTGCTCACAGGAGCTTACAATCTGCTAGAGCTGGCTAACACATATATCATAAGGAATAAGCATAAAGGCCATAGTTTGTTTAATTTATTTTAATTTACTTTTTAATTAGGCAGTAACAACAATATAGCATCTATACTCTCCAGTGATGATATCATAATTGATTTATGTGGAAATTGCAGCAAGTGCATTTATATTATCCAATGAATTTAAAAAGCAAAACATAATATTGCAAATCTATTTCATCAAACATCACCTAATTCACAGCATCCGCCAATACAACACCTGCTGCTTACAGGGGGAAATGAAGGAGCGCTGATACAGAAGGCTTGATGTATGTGTGGAGAGATAAATCTGTTAAGAAAGAGAACTGTATTTCTGACTGCACCGGGCTTTAAATCTGTTTCCTCCAATAAAAGTCAGATAGGAAAATCCAGATGAAACTGTGCAGTTAGGCAGGTAGACACTGGGAATTTTGCTTGTGATCTGAGCAGAGCAGACAGCCAGCGCTGGAACGCCTTGTACTGCATACTAAACAGTCATATCAATTAATGGGGCGCCTAATAATAATTTTGTGCCACTTACAGTCTCGCACAGCTGTAAGAAAGGAAAAGTCATGGAACTAGTGCTGCTGCTGCATTCATATCAAAACACTAGACTGTGTTTTCAGTTCATAGCTAAGTATCAGTGTTATAAATATGCACCGTTTCCAGCGCTCAGTGTTATCTTCACAGGAGGGTTACTCCATTTACTGCCGGCATTGCTTCTGCTCATATTACAGCTCTGTGTGGCCTCTGTCTTATATTAGATAAATACTACATCCTAAATACTATCTGGTATCTATCTGTCTGTCTATATCTATCTATCTATCTATCTATCTATCTATCTATCTATTATCTATCATCTATCTATCTATCTATCTATCATCTATCTGTCTGTCTGTCTATCAATCTATCTATCTATCTATCTATCTATCTATCTATCTATCTATCTATCTATCTATCTATCTATCTATCATCTATCATCTATCTATCTATCAATCTATCTATCTATCATCTATCTATCTATCTATCTATCTCTCTGTCTGTCTGTCATCTATCTATCTATCTATCTATCATCTATCTATCTATCTATCTATCTATCTATCTATCTATCTATCTATCTATCTATCTATCTAGCTATCATCTGTGTATCCAGCTACATCTATGGTATCTATCTGTCTGTCTATCTATCCTTCTATTTACAGAGTGGTAGTTATCTTTCAATGTTTATTTATTGACCAAAAACAAAATGAAATGCCATGGACTATTTTATGTAATTATTGTATTGATTCTCTGTTACCTTGTCCTAGTGATACACGCCGAGGTCAGTGGTATTGATTGTCCCCGGTTGTTTTTGATATTACCCCCTGGGAAGTGTGATGGATCTGAAAGGGAATGTTTACAATAAAATGCACTTTAATGTCCTACAGACAATGGTATTCTGAGACAGTCGTCTTTCCTTTATTGTTGCTTTTTTATTTAACTTCTTCTGCAGCTTTTCCAGTTTGGAATTTAAACTGCTCTGGAGTTGCTATGGACCCTCTGACCCTAGAAACTAGTCTGGGGCCGGAATGACAATATGGAAGATAAAAAGGGATTTCAGCACCTGTAGGATTATATTCTGCAGAGAATGGTGTATTACAATTTATTATTCTAATACATGTGAAGAAATGTTTAAATGCCAGGCAGAAGCAGCTTTCTTCCAGTATATAAAAAAGTCAGCTCATTTACTTTGGCCTGGAGACCAGGCAGTCCCAGAGGAAACATAACTGTATTTTTACCATTGGAAATACTGTAAGAAGCTGAAAGTAGCACGTAGGAAAAAGCGAATAGCTGAAAGTAGGTGATTGCATAGGTGTTTGTGTATGGAAATAGAACAGTGCAGGGTACATAGGAACCTCAGCCCCACCTGTAAGCCAGTAGAATTTTTTATTTACATTGTCCCAGAAAAATCTGAAAACTAAAGACTAGGTGCAAATTTAGCAGACTTTGTTTATAGAATGTTCTTGACAGGCTCCGGTAATTAGACTGTAAGCTCTTGACGGAAAGGGAATTTTATATTCTGTAAGCATTCCGTCTGCATTGTTTGTTGCCGGAGACATTTCTACATCACAATTAGTGTATGAATCTATTGGCGAGGCGTGAGCAGATAAATAATGTTATCGATTTGAAGGATTCTTCAGGTTAACAGCAGCTCAATGTAATTTCATTCTCAGACATATGGCTATGATTTCTCAATAATAACTATTCATCTTCATTAATGGCCTGTTAACACCAGGCAGCTTCTGTTCATTATTCCAAGGGGTTTAAAGAATATTTCAGATATTCCGTGACTCTTACGCAGCCCGTCCCATTGGTATCCAGAGTAATTAACATATTTTTCTGAATGATCTGAAGATAGAAACGTTCCATGAAATAGAAAAGTCACTGTCTGCCAGGGAATATTTTCTGGGGTTTTAGGGAAGAGGGGTAATTAGTGATGGGCGAATTGTTTTTCGTCAGGCGCGAATTTCCGTGTTTCGCCGCCAGTGAATAAATTTGTTTGTTTTGTGGATTTCGCTGGAAATTCGAGAATTATAGGGGGAAGCGAAACAGGTGAAATTCGCTCATCACTAGGGGTAATCAAGTAGCAAAATAAATTAAGATACTTTCAGCTTCTTTTAAACCCCATTGCGTAGTTTCCCATTTTAAAACAAGTAAGGAGATACACTGTATCATGTAATGTACCTTTGTATTTTGGGCAGATAAATATTCACAGAAGCTACTGCGTTTGATCTGCTCTCCATGCACCACGAGACATCACGTTAGTTCTCTAGATGAAAAGGAGGTCTCATTTATGAATGCAAGAAGTAAGCACACATTGGGGGCCATTTATTTATTTGAGTGGCGCATAATTATTTGCACAGTGAATATATTTGCTTTACGTTTATAAACATGGGCAGGATTGGTGTATTTAGTGTGCAAACATAACTGCTTTTTAAATATGGGCTAATCTCAAATTGTGAATTTTTCTGGGCACACTTTGGGGCAAATTTACTAACCTTGAAAATTCGTCGGTGACAGCTTCGCAACAGCGCAACGCTTCGACGTGTAGATTCGCCAGGACAACGCTTATTCACTTTAATCCAAAGTTTCACTAAAATCACAGACACAGGAGCTGGCTTATATGTATGTACTGTATAAAGATAATAGATTTACTATTACAGCTCACTGTCTCACTATCTTTCCATCACACACAAGCTAGGACAGTTCTTCAAAGCATCATTATTAATGGAAGCAGCCTTCTTCACTTTCACTGACCTTCCATAATGGTTCTCCTTAACTTCTTTTATATATATATTCAGATGGGAAAAAAAATCACATGCTTTCTCAGATTTTACACAGAAGTATCTAGATCAGTGATCCCCCAACCAGTAGCTTGTGAGCAACATGTTGCACCCCAACTCACTGAATGTTGCTCCTAATAACCTCAAAGCAGGCACAGGAGCTTATTTTTGAATTCCTGGCTTGGAAGCAAGTTTTGGTTGCATAAAAACCAAGTGTTCTGCCAAACAGTACTTCCTGTAGGCTGCCAGTCCACATAGGGTCTACTAAATAGCCAATCACAGCCCATATTTGGCATCCCCAGGAATTTTGTTTTCTTGCTTCTCTTGCTCTCCATGGCTGGGAGGTAAGGTTGGAGCTCCCCCTGCTGTTCATAAGTATGATTGTTTTCTTGCAGAGCAGTTAGAGACCATCTGACAATTCCTTTCCACAGGAGTAAATGAAGGGAGAATTTCACTGCATACAGTCAGGTTTCTTATAAAAACAGTACACATTTTTTAATTAAATTATATTGGATAGGTTTCTTTTTCATTAAAGAAAGTAAAAATGGGGTTTTATTTCTTCGCCTTTACATGCCCTTTAAACATGTGCAGTAACAGAAATTCTTTTTATATAATGTGCACTGAAATCATAGTTTATATCTTAACATTAACCTGAACACCGTGCAAATAGTTATTCCATGTGTTAGGGAGGCATTCCCCATTGTAAATACTGCAACCTATTTTAGCCAACTGCAAATATTCAAGTTCTATCTGACTAATGGTGTTAAAAAGACATAACACCACACAATTAATGCCTAACACCATCTGTGTTTATTTTGTATACTTTCAAATAAGTCGAATTATCTGGTAATAAGGCTTAAGCTCATTTTAACTTATCCTTCCCAGAAACGTATGTCTCTGGTGAACACTCTGGTCTTTGAACGCCTGTAAATTGATAATCTGATGCATGTAGTGTACCTATCAAAAATATATGGGACTGGCATTTTCCACAGAGGGGAAAAGAATTCCAGATCCAAGTAAGGTTGCCACCTTTTCATTCGCTCAACTCCAGGCAGGGGGCAGGGGGTATCAGGGGTGGATGACGTTGGAGGGAAAGGTGGGTGACTTTGGGGGCAGGGCTGATGATGTGGCAATCAGCGATTTAGCTGATTGCTGATAAACTGATTATCTGATTGCCATTCCATAAATTCCTGTCTGATTTCCTAATTCTCCCCCCCAAATATCCTCACCCCTTTACTAAACACTCAGCCAGGCATTTCTTTAGTGGATTAAAAAGGCTGCAACCAAGTTTTATTAAAACATGAATTAACAATCATATAGCTTTGCATTTCAAACATATTAACATTAGAACAATTATCCAGTAGAATTTCCACCACTCGTCTCTGAAGGCTCATTGATCTCATTGCTAAAATCATATCAAAAGCCCAAGCCTAGTGTCCTTGTCTTCATCCCTCCCCTTTTAACAGTGGCCAGTCTCTGAAACGTCTATCCTCAGAACTACCCTACTTCCGCCATGATTCCTATCTGCTAACTCCACCACTACTATCCATCCCAGTAGCTATGACTACATATCTCCCACCATGCCTTACATCCTAATCAGAGGCTGGTAGGCAGGACTGCAAAGGTAAAATGGCACAGAATCCTTATTGCTCTACCCTCTTCTCACCCTCCTGCTCCCTCTAGCCAATCCCCTGCCAATTCCCCACAACCCCTTGCTCATGACCCTAACCCTCCATAACTTTGCGGTCATTAAGTGGCTACTCAATCGTGGTTGTAGTCACAAATGAATTCTATAGTGTTTGGCACCAGTAATGCCATTCTACAAATAAAGCTTGGGCAACTATTTCTTATTAAAAAAAAAAAAGAATTTGTTTGTAGTGTTGAGTGACTGCAGTTCCCTTTTCAACGATAACACATTATTTGTGATTTTTTAATGGGGCAGAGAAAACAACATTAGCAAGATTAAGGGAGAGGACCAAGAAGAATAATGGTGCAAAGAAAATTATGGAGCGGATGAACCATAAAATACATTGTTTTTTCAGACAGCACAGACAGGGAAATGAAACTGACGAAGATGAGTTAACGTTAGAAGATATGAAACATGCATAACCCTTCAGATCAAAGGAGACACAAAGACATATAAGAAACAAAGGATAATATTGGAGCAGCCAAAAGAAAGATAAAGTGAAAGTATTAGTGATCATTCAGAATGTAAGGAGACACTTTGTCTGAATCACACAGACTCATGTCACAGAACAGAGCGGATGAGAAGAAGAATTTTGGAAGGCCAATTTAGGAAATGTAAATGGGAAGAATGATTTGAGCGCATTTTAAATGTTTTGACATTATGCAGCTCACAGGAGGGGTTTAATGGGGTTTGACATAGCTGTTTTCTATGTAAATGCAGTTTCCAGACAGAGCTGTTTTTTTTATTATAAAAAATGTCTGTTTATGCAAATAAGTCCCTGCACCCTGTTGCTGAAAATAGGTGGGTTGATTCATATTCTCCCTATAACATCTAAGATACAATTTTTTCCCTTAATTATATTCAACCCTTAAAATAAAATCCATTCAGATCTTCAAAACACAGTATTGACAGCATTCACGGGCCAACTTCCATATTTTAACATTCACAATTACTTCTGGTTCAGCGTAGCTGCTGCCTGGCGGGTTCCTCCGCAATGAAATTAGCCCAGTGTTTCGAATTGTTTTGGCAAACTCTGCTTTATAAATAATGATTGGGAAAAATGAGATATTGCAAGACGCACGCCACAGAGTGGAGAGTCTATCTAATGTGCTAATCATAATCAGTAATGTGAGATAGGTAGCATCTCTGCCAAGGAAAAGAGAAAATTCTGCCTACTAAATGAGACAGCAGCAATTGGATTAATCAACAGCTGACCTTAGAAAAGATGCGATTCCAAAAACAAAAAAAAAACAGCAATTCAAAAAATTCTACCATTCTACATTTCTGCTATTTAAAGCACAAATAAAGAAAATAGATCAGTGTCTCGGCATGAAGACTGAATGAAGTTAGAACTTCAAGAATGATAAATGTCTTAAAATAGGGGATGCCGATCATTTATAATACAGGTATGGGACCTGTTATCCAGAATACTTGGGACCTGGGGTTTACCCAATAAGGGTTCTTTTCAAAATTTGGATCTCCATACCTTAAGTCTACTTAAAAGACATTAAACGTGAATTAAAGCCAATCGGATTGTTTTGCCTCTTATACTGTAAGTATTAATTATATCTTAGTTGGGATTAAGTACAAGGAACTGTTTTATTCTTACAGAGAAAAAGGAAATCACTTTTAAAAATGTGAATTATTTTAATAAAATGGAGTCTAAGGGATATGTTTATCAAAGAGTGAAGTTAGCAATCGCCACAGTCCTCTAGAGAGTGAAATTCCGCCACTCACCACATTCATTTCTATGGGATTTTTTCAATTTATCAATGGGTGAAAGTGAAAGTTCATCCTTTGATAAATACTCTTTTCAACATCCCATAGAAATGAATGGAGAGTGGCGGAATTTCACTCTCTAGAGGACTGTGGCGATTGCTAACTTCACTCTTTGATAAATATACCTCTTTTGGGAAATGAGCCTTCAGATCTTTCTGGATAAAGTGTTTCCGGATACCTTTACAAAGTTTTAAAAAATTCTAAAGATATACCTACTGTACTTACCACTAGATAAACAATATATAGGTAGAGCTTTAACTGCTAATAATAGACACAACCCTTTCAAGAAAAGCATTTAACTGCCAGAAATAACTCTACCTATTCCTTATCCAAAAACACATTATGGATTACAGGAATACCGTCTCCAATAGATCCCATTTTAAGCAAAAAATTCTAAATTTAAAATATAATTAATTTTTTCTCTGTAATAATACAATCCTACCCCAATGGTGACTAAGTTGCATGAATCCATATTGGATGCAAAACAATCCTACTGGGTTTATTTAATGTTTAAATATTTTTTAAAAGACTTAAGGTATGGTGATCCTAATTACAGAAAAACTTCTGATCTGGAAAACCCCAAACATTATGGATGATGTAGATCCTATACCTGAACAAAAATTCTGAATGGTAGTTTTACAGCAGTAAATACATTGATACTCCAGACCTCAACCAGATGCCATATTCTGAAACCCTAGTGCCAATTGGCAAGTCCATTACATGTGTTTGAAAGAAGCTCTGTTCCCATGTGTACAGAAGCAGAGAAGAGAGCAGAATGTTCCAAATACTTTCTCCAGAGGAGCCCAAGTTTAGCACAGGTATGGGATTTGTTTTCTGGAAGCCTGTTATCCAGAAAGTTCCAAATTATGTGAACACCATCTCTCATAGACTATATTTTATCCAAATAATTCATACTTCTAAAAATTATTTCCTATCTCTCTGTAATAACCTTGTACTTGATCCAAACTAAGATATAATGAATCCTTACTGGATGCAAATCCAGCCAGAAAATAAATTCACGAAATTATAGCAAAAATTTGCTGGCTCCAAAGGTTTTTTTTGACGCCAGTGACAATTCCGAAATGGGCGACAATTTCTAGGCCATTTGAATTCTCACCGGCATCAATTTTTATGCCCGTGAATTTTTCGCCTGTTTTGCGGATTGGGCGGGAATATCATGAATTTTGAGGCAAATCGAAATGGGACAGATTCACTCGTCACTAAGGTGATTACAGTATGAAGATCTAATATCTGGAAAGCCCCAGGTCCGGAGTATTCTGAATTAGTGATGGGCTAATTTCTCCTGTTTCGCTTTGCCGAATCATGAAAAATTTGAGGAAAAAATTGTGAAATTGGAAAGTTTCACGAAAAAATTGTGAAATTCGGACATTTTCACGAAAAAATCTTGAAAAGCTGACATTTTCATGAAAAATCTTGAAAAATGGAAATTGACGCCCACGTCAAGTACAAGGTTATTACAGAGAGATAGGAAGCCCACGCTGACGCTGGCATTAAAGTCAATGGGCATCTGAATAGTGTTGACGCGCGCTGATGTAGACACGAGCGACTTTTTGGACAGTGAATTTTCGCAGGAGATTCGCAAATTTATTCGCCGGCGGCGAAACGCGGTAATTTGCCCCAAATTTGTGCGAGGCTAATTTATTCGCCCATCACTATTCTGGATACAATGTCCCATGTACCACCTAATGATAGTTATTTTGCATGCTCTCTCTATGGATATAGAACAAATGGAAGTCTTAGCAACAGAGCTCCATACCTGTCCATGTTCTCTCTGTAATTGACATCTCAATGTACCTCATGTAGAATTGGGTCATGTAAAGAATTAATGAATATGTGATCAAGTAAGGTAGGGATCAGTTCATTGTCTTAATACTTTACAATATCGGATTGAAGGTTTTAGAATTATCGTAATATTAGCAATGAATGGCTATAACCAAGGAATAGTGATGGGCGAATTTACGACGTTTCGCCGAAAAATTCGCGCCCATTTTTTTGATGCCTGCGCCTGTTTTTGACGCCGGCGCCCGTTTTTTCCGGATTTTTGCCACAAATTTTCGCAGGCGTTTCGCGAATTTATTCGCTGGCAGTGAATCGCGCAAATTTGCCGCGAATACGCGCCTGGCGAATAAATTCGCCCATCACTACCAGGGAACACTTCAGTGAATGCTGTTGGTTATCATTTCAAGCAAACAAACTAGTCCATATTGCCACAGAGCATGGCTTCCTAATTCTCCCTGCTCCCCATCAGTATGCTGTAGCTTCCTTTCATGCATATGGTATGTTTAACAATGCGTGAATAATCTCGCAAAACAATCTCCAGTACATATGAAACTTCTGAATGGCAGACGTGCCTGTTTTCTGAAAATAATTTAATGCTAAGTAATCTGTAATAGAAATCTCAGACTGCTTTTAGATGTTTTCTTTCTTGTAAATATAAAATTAAAGGTAGAGTCAGAATTCTGAGCAAAGAACCCGGCGATGTGCTTTTTCACATCTGTTTTATTTTCTATTCAGATATCAGCTGTTTATGAATGAGTAAATATACAGTGATATATAAGTGATTTGGTAGAATGCCCATATTTTCTCGATAGGGCATATTACTGGTTGTATACGATTGCTCAGATTGGGTTTGAAACAGAATGTATAAATTAGCATAAAACCTACACCCGAACATTTCCTTTTATCCAATTATGTAGTACTTTAACTTCTTGGGGAGCAGCTGAAGCAGAACAAGTAGTTGACATTCCTGTAGATTGGAAGCCAAGCAGGAGAGTGAGGTTGCAAAGGCATTTTCGGAGAGGGAGGTGAAAGCTCAACATGTTTTTTTAAGGAGACTTGGAGGCCTGTTTGTTAGCGGTCAAGTTTTTTTTAAGGAGACTTGGAGGCCTGTTTGTTAGCGGTCAAGTTTTATTGGTTTTAGAGGTTTTTGAAACCATGACTAAACTCACTTTCTGTAAGAGGTCCTCTACACTTAACCCATTATTAAAATGCATTACCCTTTAAACAAAACAGGGATTGTTTGTCCATATATTGTAGTATATTTAAACTGGCCAACTACGTCAACGTCAACCCTGGTTTGACCAGTCCTACACTCAACTTTCATCTGATTCATTATATTTAGCACACATTTTAGTGGTTTTAGAGGTTTTTGAAACCACCATTAAACTCACTTTCTCTAAAACTGCGAATGTCATGACATTTTTAAAACCAAATCCAAGCTGAAAAAGCACTAATCGGAAAAGTTACAGAAAAAGTTGCAAAAACTGCAACTTTTTCCTACTGTTGCACATAAGTCAAAAATATCCAAAAACCTCTAAAACCATGAATCAAAGAAAGATCTTCCAGTTGTAAAAGGGACATCTGACATTGATGTTTACATGATTTTGACAGGTTTTAGATGGAGTATTTTCACATTTGATATTGTCACACTTTTGTCGCATAATAAATTTCTAGCTTTTTGGGATTTTTGCCATCAAAAAGTCAGACCTGAAAAAGTCACGACTTAAAAATTCTGCCCCATATTGTGTGAAAACCAAGGATGTGCCAGTGCATTATACTCTTTTTAAATATAAAAGTATTGTGCTTAAAGAAGACGTGTTTCAGGATAATTTATTAACAATTTCAGCAAAAACCCTACTAGTCCTGCTCATGTGTTCAACTTCCTGCTGCCTCCTTTCCCAGGCTGTGCAGGGGAGTCAGCGGCAATTAGTACACTGCACTGTAGGATAGTAATTAATCAGAAGCTAAGCTGACCTGATAGGGAATTGAAGTCTCTCTTTGCTTGTGTGACTGCTGTGATTGGCTATCCCCTTCCTACTGTGGTTCTGGCAGGTAACATTAGGACACACCCATTCCTTATTTGAAAAACAGACAGGGACCATAGCAAATCTATAGGGAGCTCCAATAAAGGGGCCATTTTTGAAGATAATATTCCTTGTTTGCCCAAAACAAAATCAGCATCATACAGTATAATATTCATTATTGTCTACAATATTAGGGGGGTTTCACTTATCCTCTATGTCTCCTTTAAGCTGCCGTGTGCTGATCTCATCTACATATGTATAGAAAAAAATTATCGATAAAGGGAGCATTATGATGGAAAAAAAGAACCTGGGACCCAAACTATAATTCTGCTGGTCTGCAGCTTTGTTCTGTTATATAGACGTAAAAATAGATGAGCTAAGGTGGGACAGAAAGGCTGTAGGATGCTAAAATTGATAGCTGCAGATTATCATCCAACGCCTCTGCCATTTTCAAGGTTGCAAATCTCCTCTCACGTTTTTTTTTTTAGAAGCCCAGAATGCCTTTGCCCATTTCGGTTTTTATGAAGCCAGATGGCAACCTTCTGTACAGACAAGCTGAATATCCCACAGAAGTGACTGTTCTGTTGTTCTACGCGCGAAGATACATGATGCACAACCATCCAGCTGAATCGGGCCATTTCAGACTGAGGCTGATCATATAAAATGGTACATAAAATAAATGGCTGATAATAAGAATAAAATGTATTTAGCCAAATGATGAAATGCGACAGCCACTAACGTTGCTACTAGTTTTAACTATTTCTATAGCCAGAAACACCAAGACACATATCTTGGGAACAAGTCTAAACATTCTCACATTAACAATAAGAAACCTATTTAAGATGCTTGTGCTTTTCAGCACAGTCTTTAGAGAAAACATGCATACGTTTTCTAATCATGCCGGGGTTTCTGGCCAAAAAAATCTCTGCAAATCCATATCCATAATTTTACATAAACTGACTTTTGGAACAAATAAAATCTTAAAGGGCATGTAAAGTCTAAAATAGAATAAGGCTAGAAATTCTGTATTTTGTATACTAAATATAAACTTACTGCACCACAAGCCTAATCAAACAAATAATTTATGCTTTCAAAGTTGGCCACAGGGGGTCACCATCTTGTAACTTTGTTATACATCTTTGCAAGACTCAGGGGCAGATGTATGAAGGGTCGAATATCGAGGGTTAATTAACCCTCGATATTCGACTAGGAACAAAAATCGTTCGACTTCGAATATCGAAGTCGAACGATTTAGCGTAAATCCTACGATCGAACGATCGAAGGATTATTCGTTCGATCGGACGATTAAATCCTTCGAATCTAACGATTCGAAGGATTTTAATACAACGATCGAAGGAATATCCTTCGATCAAAAAAACTCAGGCAAGCCTATGGGGACCTTCCCCATAGGCTAACATTGACTTCGGTAGCTTTTAGCTGCCGAAGTAGGGGGTCGAAGTTTTTCTTAAAGAGACAGTACTTCGATTATCGAATGGTCGAATAGTCGAACGATTTTTAGTTCGAATCGTTCGATTCGTAGTCGTAGTCGAAGGTCGAAGTAGCCCATTCGATGGTCGAAGTAGCCCAAAAAACACTTCGAAATTCGAAGTTTTTTTAATTCGAATCCTTCACTCGAGCTTTGTAAATGTGCCTCTAAGACTGTGCACATACTCAGTGTGGTCTGGGCTGCTTAGGGATCGTCATAAACAAAGCTGCTTGAGTTCTGCATGGTTGGGAATTAAGGTGGGGGCTCCCCCTGCTGTTCATAAGTATGATTCTTTCCCTGCTCAGCAGTTAGGGACCGTCTGACAATTCCTATCCACAGCAGTAAATCAAGAGAGAATTTCACTGCATACAGTAAGGTTTCTTATAAAAACAGTACACATTTTTTAATTAAAGTATATTGGAGATAGGTTTCTTTTTCATTAAATAAAGTAAAAATGGGATTTTATTTTTTTGCCTTTACATGCCCTTTAAGTGTCACTTTTTGCCATATTATGGAAAGGGTTGCTTGTTCAACTGTAAACAGTCCCAAAAGAGCTACAGTACACATTGATTTTAATGATGACTTCCGACTGGTACATTTCAGTAGTGATGGGCGAATTTGTCCCAATTTTGTCCCGAAAAATTCCCGAATTTTGATGCGGCAGTTTCGTGAATGTGTTCTCCGGCGGTGAAACACGGAAATATGCCACAAATTCGCACCTGGCGAGTTTATTCACTCATCACTACATTTCAGTACTGCTACCTGCCATGTCATTCCTCAAACATTTCCATGGTAAGATCACAGAGTTTCTGTTGCAAAGGTGTGCTACCATATTTAAGTGATAATCATGGACAATGGTTGTTGGAAAGGGACCGGCACCAGACAGAACCACATTAAATAAAGTTCCCACGTAAGCCACAGCCTCAATAGTAACAAGGATATGCCTTTTATTATCTTTTTAGAAGCAAAATGGGTGAGTGAAGTCGAAACGTAACAGTCAAGAGTATCATTATACATATATTGAGCAGGATTTTCAATGGAGGCTTCTCCTGCATTGTTGGTCCCCTGGCCCTGGAGACATTGGCAGATAGGAGGTCTAGCCTCCACAAAATCAACCAGCTACTATATGATTCACCCATACTTGACACTGCATCCAAATGTGCTTCTTGCACTTCCACTTCTGCTGAATCATACACAACTGCACTTTTTGACTCTGGGGAAACCTGGAGCTAATGCTGTTTAAAAGTTTCATGCCGGTGACTCAATCTTGACTTTGACAGTGTTATTTACAACTTGCACCTGAAAATATATGTTAAATTGCAATCATTTTAAGACACTGGCAAAATTGCTCCAGATGCAGCTCAAAGAATGGCTGTAATTTCACTGGAATTGTAGGAAAGAAACTCTGCATTGAATTGGGGATAAGAAACATGGTAATTTGCATCTGAAACTTGCCCTTTGCACACCGCACTGCATTTATAAATGAATCATAATATATATCCATATATAACAATAAGTTGGAAAGCCTTCTGTGGGTAGACTTCCAAGACTATGCTCCACTGTCTGGAGAAGTGAAGACAAGGTTAACTGAGCAGTATTTTCTTTAGAATTCATTCCCGATCTTGACAACAGCGCCCAGCATGCCAAATTCCTTAATACAGGTAAGGGACCTGTAATCAGTATGCCTGGGACTTGGGGTTTTCCAGATAACAGATTTCTGTAACTTGAATCTCCAAACCTTAAGTAGGAAATATAATACAACTCCAAAGAGATAACATTTGCAAAAAAACCTTTGCATATATTGCATTATGAATCTTAATTGTGCACTGCAAACCTTTAACACCTTCTTGAAGGTGGCATAAACTTTTGGAGCAAACATAAATACTTTTTCAATAAGAATTTTTATTACATACACGGCACACTTTTGCAAACTATAAAATTTTCAATCGCTATCCTACTGTCTCAAAGGCAAAATTGTTCACTTTGTGAACATTTATTCACATTGTGAATGAATAGCGAATGATTTTTGCGCTAGATACCAATATTACATACCCCCTAACTGTATTAAAAAATCATTTAAACATTAATTAAACCCAATTGGCTTGTTTTGCCTCCAATACGGATTAATTCTATTTTAGTTGGGAGCAAGTACAAGGTAGTGGTTTATTATTATAGAGAGAAAGGAAATAATTTTGTAAATTTTGAATTTTTTGGGTAAAATAGAGACTATGGGAGACAACAAACATTTGGGAGACAGCTAACCTGTAATTCAGAGCTATGTGGATAGCATGTTTCTGGATAACGGATCATAAATCTGTATTATGCATGTACTTTGAGTAGTGATGGGCGAATTTGCGCCGTTTCGCTTCGCCGAAAAATGTGCGCGAAACGGCGAAAAATTTGCGAAACGGCGAACTGTTTTTGACGCCGGCGGCCGTTTTTTCGACGCAGGCGCCCGTTTTTGACGCTGGCGTCCGTTTTTTCGAAAAAACTGGCGTTTCGCGAATTTATTCGCTGGCAGCGAATCGCACAAATTCGCCGCGAATTCGCAGCTGGCGAATAAATTCGCCCATCACTAACTTTGAGTATAAGCCTACAGGGTGAAGTGACATTAAGGTTTATAAGCATGATCAAATCAATCAACTCAACCAGATCAATGCAATTTAGGGGTACAGCTAAAATCCACTATAACCTTGAAGCGAATTGATCAGCTACAGCTTCCCTGAAATTTCGCCCATATGAGGCCACCCTTACATAGAGAGTGCAAATTTACAGTAGATTTCTAATTATATTTACTGAAATATTCATTCAAGAATTTATTATAGAGGGATAAATGGCAACAGATAGCTATAATGTACAAAAATAATTTCCTTTGCTTTGCCTTCCTTGATCACTGGATGGGTGGGCTTATCACAAAGACATACCGTAGATAACAGTGTAAACAAGTTGATTTGTAAGCTTATTTATATTCTTCAGCGACCTCTAGACTCTTCTACAGCCATCACCATGGCAACTCCTAACCCTGAAAATATTTCAAGCAAGTGCTAAAATCCCCTTTTGCCAGGTGAGTACATTCGGAGAACACACAGGCGCCGGTCTTTTTGTGCAGAATAGTCTAGTATTCAGTCCCAGTGGTACGTAGCATATCCTGCCTGAATTACATAATGCAACATGAAATGTATTTAAATGATATTTTGTTTTATTGAATGCGTTAGGGGAAAGTAACAGGCTGTATCCTGAATAGAGGAAATTTACATGCAATCTGCCAGGGTTATAAAATTCCATTCCCTATATAATTCTCTAGATTTCCTAGACGGAATGTTTTCTGAGATTGTTGCAGCTCCACTTGCAAGGTCACAAAAAATATATTAATTAGTCTCAAGAGGAAAACACAACCCTCATTCATTTGCAATTGCTTTGCATTACACTTTGTGTAACTGAACCTGCAATTATCTCTCCTTGGCTTCATTTTTGTTCTGTGCCCCAACAGGATTTTCCAACCACTGGACTGTTTATGGTTTAACATAGAGGCAAGCAGCGCATTAACATGCATGTAGGTAACTTCACGCCCAGCAGAATATAAAGCTGAGCACCTTGGGCATATAATAGTGGTTTTCAGAGTTGGAATTACCATTTGTGTAACAGTTGGAGGTGCAGTGGGACATAGTTGACCCCATTTCATACAAAATATTGGTACAATGAGTAATATTCAAGGATTTTTTTGTGAAGTAGTAATAATGTTCAGGTTCAAACTGAAGAGTTTCCCTAGTATGATTATTGTATGTCATATGGTAAAAATAAATTTAGTAAACTGTTCGGTCTTGAACAATGGAGTACAGAAAGGCACCTTGGCCTAGGAGCAAATATGTTTTTGAGTTGCCCCTGCCTTACTAGCTCCAAACACCTGTGACCCTATAAACCTTCCATAACAGTTTTGCTACACCCAAGTGTGTCTGGTCTCCAAGATGACTTACATGACTCTCATTTGAGAATACACTTGCATCTTTAAGTAAACTTGAGATGTCCACTTTGGAGAGCTAGTGAATACATAGGTTTATATGCCCTTTAAAAAATTTGCGAAATTCGCGAAATGGCGAAAAATTTGCGAAATCGCGCCGGCGTCTCATTTTTTACGCCGGTGCCTGTTTTTGACGCCGGCGCCCGTTTTTTCGATGCCGGCGCCTGTTTTTGGCGCTGGCGTCCGTTTTTTTTTTAAAAAAAAAAAAACATTTTGACGCCGGCGAATTTTTGCCGCGAATTTTCGCGGGCGTTTCGCGAATTTATTCGCTGGTGGTGAATCGCGCAAATTCGCCGCAAATTCGCGCCTGGTGAATAAATTCGCCCATCACTAACTGTGACTATCTAGACTATAAGAACTACTAGTGTGTAGCATGATTTGACTTAACAGTGAACCCTGGGCCCAAGGGCATAATGTGCCAGAAATAATTGTGCTAATGTGACATTATGCACAACCATCACAAGATTATGTAAAACAGTCAATAGGCTTGTAATTGGGTGTGTTTGACACAGTGGTGCCTACACACCCATTATGATGGCTAGAATCTGTGAGCTGGTTTGCAATGAAAAAATGACCTTCGTGGGACATGCTATGATGTAAACATCCTGTGCATATGTAAGCAAGTTAATTAGAGTGTAACACCAGTTCATGCATATCATTTGCTTTTAGCTGGGGACACTGTTTGGGCTTGTTTAGTCAGTATAAAAAAAACTTATACTGGATTAATAGCTCTCCAGTGTCTCTAGGTAATTTGGACTGTTAAAATTGTGTCCAATGCCATAGTATATACATTTTGACAATTTTTTCCAAGAGTACCTTTACCCTTCAAACTATGGGAGAAACTGTTGTAAAGATGTGTGCTCACCACTAATTTTTAAAACCATTAGGCGGGGGTGCAATGAGGCTGTGACCACAAAATACATATAGACAAATACAAGAGTCCTCTGCACTAAACCCATTATCAATATATTTAAGACAGCGACATTTTGTGCATACTGCTACTGAAAAATGCCTTACCCTTTAAACAAAGCAGATTGTTTGTCCATATATTGCAATATATTTACGTCAAAACTACGTCAAAGTCATCCCATATCTGGCCAGTCCTATGCTCAATTTTCATCTGATTCATTAAGAATTCTATTGCTTCATTATACATTTTACAAAGGGACTAAGTTTTTAAGTTTTACCTGCAACTTACTTGCTGCTTTCAAAGTAAAACTCCCAAACTTGGCTGCCCTTTTATTAGACACCATTGGGATATATATATATATATATATATATATATATATATATATATATATATATATATATATATATATATATATATATATATATATATATATATATGCATTGTCTATTAATAAAAGCTAAGGTGGGACTGGTCAACTAGGATATAATGAAAAATAAGGCTTATCTATCCATTGTGGCCTCATAATTTATAATTTCCCCATTTTATCCTAAAGTATCTGATACTGTACATGCACCACCAGTTCTTTCTCTCAGCTCACAAATGTCTCCATTCCTGCAGGCAGGCACTGGCCTTCACAGATTCAATTCAAGTCATGGGCATGACCTCTCCCACTACCCTTAGCTTTGCAAGTCAAGAAGATAGCGCCTGTGACTGTGACACAGCCATCTATGACATAACTGTCTGGCTGCACCCTTCTGATGGTTGGAGAGACTCATGAAAGTGTGTTGGAAAGATTGGCCCAGAATAGATGCTGCTAAAATATCCAAGGCCATCTACAAGCCCACTGGTACCATTTGTTCTGATATGTACTGTATGTACTGTATATAGGGGACCTTGACATCACATTTTCTGGCAGGACCCATAAAAATGGTTTTCTATCTGGCTGATTTCCTTACAGCTTTATTACTTCAACGATCTCAGTCATACAGGAGAGAACAGGCTGATTAGAAGACTTTTGGAATGTGAAATGTAATATAGCACTCTTTGTGGGGGTGGGTGTTCTTGGACCACATTCCAGCTACATCTTGACCCAGCAAGTAGTTCTAGGACCTTGTTGAACAGGCAACCTCATCTATTAAAGAATTGGCAAAGTATAATGTAATGTTACCAAAATATTATCTCATTCAGGAACATAAATGACTGAATATGGCAGCCGCTATTAATATTCACTGCTTAACTGCCTGGCTCCTGACAGAACACTTCAATTAATTTCCAAGCTAAACAAGCCATAGGAATTATCCTCTGATGGAAACTTGGCTGAGGGTTGTAACCTGCAATACTGCAAAGTAAACATTTTTTTCCCTCTATAGATTATTTGTAAAGCATTTTATTTCCATTGATCTGGCTTTATGGTATGATTAAATTTGTAAGGGAGAGAACCAATTAGTTTTGTTTTACACTTACCGAATGCACTTTATGGTCAGACAAATTAACTCTCAGCAGTTAGCGTGATTTATGGAGCAGTATAAAGTTTTATAGTCCGTACTTGCAGGCAGGAGGGTTGGGAAGGGGAACATATCACTGTTGCTCTTGCTTGTTTTAAGCAAACTATGAGCACCTTAACTCCAAAGCAATGGCACAAGTGTATGTTTTATTATCATGGGAGTGCATGTCTAAATCCACGGGGCAGCCCTGTAACAAGTAAAGACAAAAAAAGCTTCTCCTGTGTCAGTTGCAATTTGATTCTTTCTTTATTCAACTGTTAGACAAAATGCAAAGTATTCATTATTTGGGCAGCATCAAGGAGGCAGCACTCATGCCCTAGCCAATAATACATTCCCCTTTATGACAATTTGAAAATACCTTCCCATTTGTAACCCCCCCAAGCCCCAAACAGACAACTATTTCCACCATGTTTAGGCGATATAGCATCAAACCACCATCACACTGTAACACTAGGCTATGCAAGGGGTTGGTGGAAAAATGGCAACATGGTGTTGGCATCTTCCATGAAATCTTCCATGAAAGCTTGCCACATTTAACCAAACTGTGGGCTACTTGTCATGATAGTCACCCAAGATAAGGGTGATTATGTAGAAAATTAAAATCCAGGAAACCAATGGTAACAAATGAACAAGGAGCCTAAGTCCCCAACTGTTAGCTATTTCCACCAAGTTTTGGCAATACATCTTTAAACCACCATCATACTGTAACACTAGGCTATCTTAGGGATTGATGGGAAAATGGCAAAATGATGATGACATCTCTCACCCACTTCCGTAAACCTATGCATTGCTGTCCTATTCCTAACCCTGTACCATACCCCTCTCCACACACTCAATCAGTTTTCCACGTCTCATTCAAGTCTCATTCAATTTATTTTAATGAGGTTGGCCAGACAGTTTCATCATTCTATATTAATGTTCAAATGGCAGTTTTTGTTCATGTAGAGATCACGGAGAAAACTTTTAGAAATACTTTTATTGACAAGGGACTAGTTAGTTGCTTTACTTTTAGTGACCTAAAGCAACCAGTTGCAGCAGCTTTGGTCCAAACAGAATCTGATCAAACTGGATGAGAATCTAAAGAACTACAAATGAATTTCTAATTAATCTGCTTAGAAAGAGCTTCCAGCAAAGAGTATACAACCATTGTCATTATTGGCCAAGTCCTCTGGAAAAAAATGTTAAAAATATTAATGTCCATAGTTTTCTCTAGTGCTTGACATCTGAAACATTTCATTATTTTTAAAGGTCTAAGATAAAGAAGGAATATTTGAGAAGTTCTTGCCCATAGTCTTAGAAAGTACAGTTTGACCTTTAATAAATTAGCCCTGGAGTGTTGAAATATTGCAATACATTTACATCGAAAACATGTTTGAATGACATATTTATTGGGGTCACATAAGCGTATCTTAGTAGTTTTGCATTATCTGCCTGAAAGTGTAGAGATTCTAATATGATCAATTATAAGGAACATCTTTCCATTATGTATGCTCTTTTTACTCTTCCCTTCAGTTTAGGAGATATAAACTCCAGTACATTTGGTGGTCATGCTCTATACATGGTGTGTGACATTGATACTGTAGGCACCGTACTTGTTTCCAGTTGGCTTCCACTATGGTCACCATGCCTACATATTGTTTAGCACTGGAGTTTGTTATAGAAATATCCAGGCTATGAACACAAATGTACACCAATAACTTTCATAAAGAAGTGGCAAGACACCGCTACAGGAGGATTCAAGAAGTAATAGAAGGTTTGATGCAAATGTAAGCAATGTAGAAACCATCATTAAAATAAGACATTTTCTAAATACAATGGATTAGATATTCTGACCCGTTGCTGAAATAATCAAGTTACTCTTCACTCCCCTCTTCTCTGCATCTGTTTCTCTTCAGTCTGTCTTCGTGCAGGAGTTGGGAGTTTGCTTTTGTAGGGACATCCCTAGTAATATGGATGCCTAAGTGGGTCCTTATAGGGGCCTTGTGCGTATGTAACCCCTGTAGTTCTCACAGTGAACACCAGATCGCACTGTGCAGTAATATAAAGGTCTTGGGAACCATGCGGTCTGTGTCCATTTCTTTAGCCCAACCAAGCAGGCTGGAAGGGAATGGGTATTGTGATCCTAGAACCAGTGGCCCTAGTAAAGTGATAGCATACTCGTTTATAGAGTGATAGAGAGGTTATACAGTTGAGCAGCTCAAGGCTCCGGCGAGGATATTAGAGGGATTAAGATCCCTAGACTGCCACTCAAAGAGATCCTGAAAACTGGGAAATACCCAAGCTGCAAACTCTCTCTGCTGTGTATTCCATGGCCTGCAGGGATTCAGCCTATACTGGTACTGTGAGTATATGCTACCTTTATTCTGTCTGATTGTTCTAAACTCCATTGTGGATATGTGCTATGTGCTATGTTAAATAAAGACAGTTCATTGGTTAAGCATTAAAGAACTACTGGCTCCCATCATTTGTGCTATCACACCTGGTTACAGTTGCACTATACCCTGCCTCCACCCCGTTGCGAGGGCTTACCCCTGAGAGAGAGGGCCTCATTGTGGTATTATCCCATACTGAAAGTAGCTAAAACTGACCACAGCAAAGTCAGTTTACTATAGCGCTACAAGTGTAAAACAGCCTTTGGTGGGGGGGCTAATTTTGCCTAGAAGATGTATTAGAGCTTTCTCTTATGGAATTACTAGACATACCCCCTCTCTACATACAAATTTGTGCCAAAGTCAGTTATTTAGTTAGATTTTGTATGTGCTGGAGTCAGTTATTTGAGTGAGCTCTAATACATCTTCTTGGAAAAGGAGTCCCCTTAAAACATAAATTGCTACCTACAAGACTGTATTTTTTGGCAGCATTATGGCCTTAGAAATGAAACTGACTTGAGTTTGAACTGGATTTGTTGGTAGTGGGAGTGTTGGAATTTGCGCTGTTCCCGAGAAATTCGTGAAACGGCGAAAAATTAGCAAAACGGCGCAGGCGTCTCATTTTCGATGCCGGTTTCCATTTTTTCGATGGTGGAGTCTGTTTTTTTGGTGAAAATGTGCCAGCGTCAAAAAAACGGATGCCGGCAAATTTTCGCCAGCGAATTTTTGCGCCCGTTTTGTGAATTTATTTGCCTGCGGCGAATCGCGCAAATTTGCCGTGAATTCACACCTGGCGAATAAATTCGCCCATCACTATTTGTTGGTAATAGGATACATGTGCAATAAAAAATCACCTCCATGATGTAATTTCCCCTGCAGGCTGGTAATAGTCCACTCAAAGGGTGGGAAACAGTTTGGTGGCTTAATTGAAAGCCATGGTAGCATGTACTAACCAAACATATAGGGTAACTGTAGTCAGCCTGATAGAAGGGTGTGGTTGGTTGTTTATTTGCCTGACAGGTGATATTCATTGACTTTTTGTTATTTTTCAAGGGAGTCCTACCTTGTATTCTGCTACTTCTTATCTGATATCAGGCACACCACTTTCAACTACCATCAGTTACGGTGATCGTTCTCCACCTCACCAGTAGAATTGGCAATATTCATTTATTCATGTGTAAAGTAGCAGTCTAAAGAAGACACTGTTCTGTACCACTTGTAACAAATACCGTGAACTAAAAAAAAAAAACACTCACAGGAAATATTTTGTCGATTATTTCAGAATTCAAAGCTATTTATGGATTTTCTTCACAAATGATAATGCGGTGATGAAACGTGGGTGAAAATGTGCAGAGATAAATATAATTGTTCACATTTTCACATTACTTGTATGTGTTTGTTCTCTGTCTTGTTCATGTTACAGGATCTTCTGTGAAAGTTGTGAAAAAATACCTTAAACACAAATTGCCACACAGAAAAGCTATTGCCAGCAAAAAGGGTTTTGATTTGAAGAGAAAATGTGTTTGGTAGGAAATTATTACTATAATGATGAAATCTCTATGTTTGTGAAGATTCGCATTCATCCAGGTCAAGGTATATCTGTAGAAATAAGTAATATCAACTGGACTTGCTGTGTATTTTTGAGGATGTTTTTGTAATGCTCTGACACTGCAGAGAGGTACTCAGGAGAGGTACTCAGGAGGTAATAGGTAAGGCATGAAGCCTGGGGTATACCCGTAGATTGCAAGACAGAGTCTAGAAGCCATGATAACGTAAAGATTTAATGAAAAAAAGGTGCA
This sequence comes from Xenopus laevis, assembly GCF_017654675.1. NCBI lineage: Eukaryota > Metazoa > Chordata > Amphibia > Anura > Pipidae > Xenopus > Xenopus laevis. The sequence goes on along the minus strand of NC_054387.1, from coordinate 113,215,594 downwards.
AAACAGTAATCAATGAATAAACTGAATAAACTGAGATACTGGAAGGCAAAACAAAGTCCAAAGGGATAGTCCAAAAGACAAGCCAATTTCATGTACCGGGAGTTAACACGAAGTAGGCAGGGAGTCAATGAGAATGTCCAGAGAGCAGCCTGAGGTCAATAACTAGAGAACCTTTGTATGCAGAACAGCACCAGACTGTGAAACTTTTGTGTTTAAAAAGCCTTTATTTCAGCTTTGGGCATCACCGCAATTTTTCAGGCCATGCGGCCTTTTGTCAAGCACTGAGGAACCAAGTCTCTACAGGAGAGATAATCGTTGTGCTGACTACTTTTCCAAGAGTCAATAACTAGGGATGTAGCGAACCGCCGCCGTTCGCGAACACCGGCAAAAAATGCGAACAGTTCGCGAACAGTTCGCGAACTTCGAACATCCGAAAATCGTTCGATTCGAACGATCGGAGGATTTTAATCGTTCGATCGAACGATTTTCGTTCGAATCGAACGAAAATCGTTCGATTCTAGCGATCGAATGATCGAATGGTCGAACGATTTTGACGCGAACGCCTATTGGCGAACGTCGCGCGACGTTCGCGAACTTGCGGCGGACGCGAACAGCCGATGTTCGAGCGAACAAGTTCGCCGCCGAACAGTCCGCGACATCCCTATCAATAACTAGAGAGCCACACAAAGCAGGCAGGAAACCAGGACAAGGGTACAGGAACAGGTAGAGGACTTAGAACTTGGAACACAGAATTTGGAATCAGGTCAGCAAGTCTTGCAGGATAACTCAATGACCAAGCAGCAGGTAAGGGTCAGGACTGGGCTTAAATAGAAATGGGACATAAATAGAAATGGGAAACACATAAGGGTAACGAGATGGGAGGAGACCAGGGAGGTGACATACTGGGAACAGGCAGAGTCAGGAACATAGATGAAGAGTTCAGGAACAGCCCCAAGAGCCTCCAGTGGCTCACAATGTAAGTGCAAGTGTCCCAGAACTGCACACACAAGAGTTTGAGCCTGGGCTGGTCCTGACAGTTTCACCAGTCATCTGACTGGCTTTCTCAATTCAAAATTGAGTTGGATGACTGGTGAAATATCTCAGAGAAAAACACAGCAAGTCCAGCTGATTTTACTTATTACTAGATCCCTATGATGAACACAGTTGGGAGTCATTTGGGAAACAAACCTGAAAGGCCATACATGGGTTAGTCTGTTACATTTTCAAAATAATCTACGCATTAGGGGCCACACATGGTATGGCAGTTTTTTTATTGTTCTAAACCTTTGTGCAGAGAACACAAATAATTGGAACAGCAGACAATGAAAGGAAGCTGTAGGTCCTCTTTATTTCCTCATCTGCTGATGCACCAGGGTAAGACTGGGCTTGCGGGACCCTGGGTAAAAACACAGTGGGCCCTGCCAGTCCAGACCCATACCCTTCTGATACCCAACACTGAACCCTGATCTTCCTTGATCCCTATCACAACTATAAAACAGCTACCTGCTTGATTCCTAAACTGACCAATATCCAAAGTGCATGGATATCAGTTGGGATTGGGAGGGGGCTATCATTTTAAGAGCAGGATATGCCTTTAGATTTTGACAGGTGTAATGGTTGTATAAACCTTCTATACCAGCCATTGGTTTACCCAAGTGTTGCAGTTATGCCAGCATATTCAATATGCTTGTAGTTGTAGCCTAATAATATCTATTGTTAAAACTCATTTGCACCCATTTTTCTAATAGTAGTTGCACCCCTAAAAAGTTTCTAAGCCACCATACCATATCAAGGTTGTTAAAGGGTAAATAAACCTTACCTCCTCATTTTGCCCCACCCGAGCTCTCCAAAGTGGGCATCACAAACATAATTACAAATACAAGACACCTGCTACATATTATTCTAGCTGAAAAATTATTTTGAAAATGTACAGTAATTATGTTTGTGATGCCCACTTTGGAGAGCTGGGGTGGGGCAAAATGAGGAGGTAAGGTTTATTTATCCTTTAACAACCTTGATATTTTATGGTGTCTAACAGCATTTTTTATATGTTAGAATACCTTACACAAAATGACTTTTGCCTCCTGTGTTCTTTTCCAGCTTCAGATCTACGAGGTGTTGGGTCTAGTAACCCTATTAATCTGAATTGGAAGTCACATGCAGATTCCTGTTTTTTCTTTTCGCAAAGATTTTTTTTTTTTTTAATTCCTACTAAATACGATTTTGTTTTTCATTAAACTTTTGCAGCGGGTATTAAATGAGTAATCCTTTTTATGAAGGCAGATTTCAGGATGAAATTAAAAAAGCATTACCATAATAAAAAAAGTAGAGGCAATGTGCACACATTACAGTGTGTAGTTATGAATGGCCAAGGCTTGTAACATGATGATGCACAGTACAAAAGTACACATTTTATTTGTTAGGGCATATTCATTTCAGAACTCATTTTTATGTCTTGTTTCATTATACATTTGTGAATATCATTAACATTTTTTTTTGAGAGATTGCATTGGTCACCCTTGTGCATTAAATCTTGAAATATTATGAAAGGGCATCTAAACCTTCCATAAACTTGCCTCCTAATTCTTGATGGAACTTGATCAAAAATTTAATTACAGATGCAAAACAATTAATCATTGAGATGAGCAAAATCTTAACTAAAGCAGCAAGAGAATTCACCAGTGAGAAGTAAACAGGGAAGTCCCACTACTGATCTGCTGGTCAAATGTACAGAGTGCTTAAATGTATTCCCTTTGGATGATGAACTTCAACATGAACCAATTAAAGGCATAGATCTACTTAGTCTTTTACTACGATTCAGCAGCTCAAATACAACTTGATGATGTTAATACAGAATTTCTGTTGTTGGACCACACATGAAAAGACTTTAGGTCAGTGATTCCCAACCAGTGGCTCATGAGCAGCATGCTCTTAATGGCCTCAAAGCAGGTGCTTATTTTTGAATTCCTGGCTTGGAGGCAAGGATTGTTTGCATTAAATCCAGGTGTACTGCTAAACAGAGCCTCCTGTAGGCTGCCAGTCCACATAGGGCTACCAAATAGCCAATTACTGCCTAGAAACATTTGTCATGCTTGTGTTGCTCCCCAATTTTTTTTGCATTTCAATGTGGCTCATAGATAAAAGTGTTGGGTACCCAAGATTTGGTTTTTAAAGTTTTACAATACACATGAAACATGATGACCAGGAATATGGACATCAGCTTCTGGAGACCTGTTGACTCTAACAGAAGGTAAGCTATGATAACCATTGCTCAAGTAGTTTTTTTTAACGTTGAAGCCAAAGGTTAAAACATTCTAATCCAGGAAAGTATCCATAAAAAGGCATAGCCTGGCAAAGAAATGTCCGCTGCTTTATGAATGCAGCTCCCTGTTTCTTGTTAATATCATTTAAGGCAAACTACATACATTCATGAGCTAGGGAGAGCAGTGGGAGAATTTTATGGAGGGTGCTTTAAAAAAGGAACATAAAAGACTGCTTTATTGGGGCAAGTTGACAAGGACACATTTGCAGATGACCAACCCAACAGTTTCTGGTTGGAAATAGCAAAATCTTCCCAATTTTAGCATTTTTACCTTTCTGCTCATTCTGACTACTTTAGGCTCTTGAAAATATTCTTATTACATCTACTTTGGACTTTATAATGGTTTATATTTATTTTTAACCTGTACTTATTCCCTGCTGATTTTATTGATCTGTATTTATGCAGCTTGCTTAAATTGAATTCCCCAATGTTCTTATGCTGCTGTGATTCATTATTATCAGTTAGAGTTACGCAGTCGAATGCAATCTATTTATGTTACGTAAGCTGTTACACAATTCTCGGCATGTTCTTCGCTGCAGTGATGCATTGAAGTAACAAAATATATGGCATTTTTTATGTTTCTCCTGTTTTTTTTTAAATTAAAACAATGTTATACAATCCTCCGCAAAGGAATCTAAGCAGACCTGGATGTGTTTTGTAAACACTGCAAATGCTATTATCATCCTACGCTTGGTATAGTAAATGGTAGATTGCAGAGAGTTCTATAACATCTAGACATACAGAAAATGGACACAGATACAATATGAAACCAGGCTTATCAAACTGCAAAGGAGGCACTTGTAAGAGTTACAACTATGTGTAAGTATACAGTATAAAGGGTCTATGAAGTGACTTCTTTAGAGGCTTACTTATCATTGACAAACCCTAACAAATAGAAGACTGGTTTGAGTTATTGCCTGTCAATCTTTACCTTCCTTATAGGAATTTAACATACAAGACTGTGATCAGAGGGCCTTCCTCATAAAAGCTTACAATCTAAAGGATGAAATGATAAATGAGATTATTTTCACTCCCATAACCAAGAGTGCAAAAAAGTTTATCCTGTCTCTGCAGGCAGATATATTTGTGCACAACTGTGGTGCTGAGGGAACCTTGGAACTCCCAACAACTCCTGACCAGGCGGTAGCTCCAGTGTTTCCCCAGCTCCCTATGTCAATGGGCGCAGTGGTGGCGGAAGGCAGAAAGGACTGAGCTGATTGCAATGATACAGAAGCGTGAACAGTGCTTTTTGTGGCAAGTACAGGTATGGGATCCATTACCCGGAAACCCGTTAGCCAGAGCATTCCAAATTACATGAAGACCGTCTCCCATAGATTTCATTTTTAATGAAATAATTAAAATTTTTAAATATTATTTCCTTTATCTCTGTATTAATAAAATAGTACATTGTATTTGATCCCAACTAAGATATAATTAATTCTTATTGGAGGCAAAACAATCCTAGTGGATTCATTTAATGTTTAAATTCTAGTACTTTTTTAAGTCTTAAGGTATGTTGGTCCAAATTATGGAAAGATGCCTTTTCAGGAGAACCCCAGGTCCGAAGCATTCTGGATAGCAGGTCCCATACCTATAGCTTTAATTAAAGTGGTTTTAGACACAACTCACAAAGGGGAAAGTGTACATTGTATACAAAGGTACATGAGCCCTTGGATCGTTTGCCTAAATTGCCATTTTCCTGTATGTTAAGGTAGCGACCTGCTCACAGATGATCACATGATTCCTCCACAGCCCCTTATATCACTGGTTCACCCCCTGCCCAGCCATCAACAAGCCAAAAAGTGTAAACACTAAGCCAGGCCTTAGCGAAGATGGGCATAAGGAACCCTGTGAATGAGGTCAAGATAGTGGTATGTAACTCCTATTATAGCCCATTCTAGGACCTCTTGTCTTTGTTTCTGTGGATTTTGTTTTCACAGCCTCATTTCACCACTGCCTAATAATTTAAAATTCAGTGGTGAACACAACTCTCTGTTCTATTACAGGACCAGTGGCCAGCTTATAGTCAGGTGATCCCAGTGGAGGCCAATAAGAAACATCAACAAATTGGGAGTTTTACAGCATAACGTAGTCCCTGTGTAAAATGTATAGAAATCTTAATGAATCAGATAAAAAGTGAGGGTAGGACTGGCCAGACAAGTGATGACTTTGAGTTGGCCAGCTTGAAGGGCAAGTAAAGTCTAAAAAAGAACAAGGCTAGAAATGCTGTATTTTGTATACTAAACATAAACGTGAACTTACTGCACCACAAGCCTAATCAAACAAATGATTTATGCTTTCAAAGTTGGCCACAGGGGGTCACCATCTTGTAACTTTGTTAAACATCTTTGCAAGAACAAGACTGGGCACATGCTCAGTGTAATCTGGGCTGTTTAGGGATTGTCATAAATTATCAAAACAGGGAAACAAACAAAGCTGCTTGAGTTCTGCAAGGCTGGGAAGTAAGGTGGGGGCTCCCCCTGCTGTTCATAAGTATGATTGTTTCCCTGCAGAGCGGTTAGGGACCGTCTGACAATTCCTATCCACAGCAGTAAATGAAGCAAGGATTTCACTGCATACAGTCAGGTTTCTTATAAAAACGGTACACATTTTTTAATTAAAGTATATTGGAGATAGGTTTCTTTTTCATTAAAGAAAGTAAAAATAGGATTTTATTTGTTTGCCTTTACACGCCCTTTAAATATATATTGCAATATATCGACAAACAAGAGCTGTTTTGTTTAAAGGGGAGGGGATTTTAGTAGCTTAATGTCTTATATCCTTAAAATATTGATAGTGGGTTGAATGCAGAAGACCTCTTTTCTTTGTCTGTATGAATTTTGTTGTCAAAGCCTAATTGCACTATTACATACTGGTTTAAAATTTAGCAGTGAGTACAGCTTTTTTTTTTTGCTGTTAGTTTCTGTGACCCCAGACAGAAGTGCAAGGTCACTAGTTCTTGCTCCGTATTTACACTTTGATGTACAGAGTGCAGGGGGATGCAGGGCACCCAATCCTGCCACTCCAATTATGTGTGCCGCCCCCGTCAGATAGTGTATAAATAAATATATATGTGTGTGTGTGTTAGACAATATAAAAACACAACATTTTGAGACTCTTTAACCTTCACTTCCAATTTAGGAAGCTGTAAGGTTAAATGACCTTAAAAAGAATTCCTACATGAGAATATATGTTGCGAGCAAAGAATGTCTTCTGTAGAAGGGAAGAGACCACAAAGCTCCCAGCTCTAAATATGACTTCATGCATCCTTCCCAAGATTGGTTTTATGTTGAATTAATTTGCCACAGACTCAGCAACTACGTCTGTCTCCACTCTTCACTGTAAACCAGTAAATTGGATAAAGTTGGATCTGAAAGTGAAGAGCAACACAGCCTGTTTTGCTTTCAAACGAAATCATATGACACAGACGTTCCATTCTGAAGGGTTTTTTTGCTGCATGGTAAATATAGCAGAGTGACAGATTTGTCAAAGGCAATCCTTGGCAATGCACTAATAGAATTGTGAGACTGACATTCCCAAGCAGAATCCGCTTGAAGTATAGGCATCCCGAGAAATTTCTTTTGTGCAACCTTTCTCCAGTGATCTGTCAGGGTTAAAAGACAGTTCATTTCAATCTTATGGAGGAACCTACTAAGTGACAACCCAGTCAAATATATGTAACATGCTATTTTATCTATATGCACTGTATGCACATTGTGACACAAAGAGAACGGAGAGAATAAAGAGAAAGGAGAGAGAGAGAAGAAAAAGAAAAAGAGCGGGTGACGGAAAATGGGTAGGAGTAAGATGGCAAGAATGCAATTCATTGGAAAGTAAGTTTTGAAAGCCATTTACCTACACTGGTCGTGTGTGTGCAATTAGAGAGGACTTTGTTTTTTGATTGACATTGTATATATTTGAAATACAGTATAAATTCAAAATTAATTTTGACCCTTGTCAAGGCTTGGTTCACCTTAAAGTAAACTTTTAGCTTGTTATAGAATAGCCAATTCTAAGCAACTTTTCAGTTGGTTTTCGTTATTTATTTTTGATGGTTTAATTATTTCAAATGGGGGCCACTTACCTCAACTGCTCTGTAAGGCTACACATGTATTGTCATTGCTCCTTTTTATTGCTCATCTTTCTATTCAGGCCTTAGTTATATTCCAGTCTCTTATTCCAGTCTCTAAATCAATGCATGGTTGCTAAGGTAAATTGGATCCTAACAACCAGATTGCTGAAATTGCAAACTGGAGAGCTGCTGAATAATAACTCAAAAAACACACATAATAAAAAATGAAAACCAACTGCAAGTGGTTTAAGAATATCACTCTTTACATCATACTAAGGGGTTATTTACGAATTGTGATTTTTTTTTTTTCATGAATCTCTTAAGATGCTGATCTCTTTGGACCACTCTAAATCAATTTTTTTTCTAGGAAAAACTCTACTTTGATAGGTTTTAGAAGTATTCCGATTTTTTTGTGAGTTCTGCACAATTTTCCACAATTTTTCAAATAAATCTCATGACATTTGTAGTTTAAGAGTTCAGTCATGGCTTTAAAAACCATGAAAATTTGACTGTTGATAAATAGGCCCCCACAAGTTGACTCAAAGTTGAACAACCACTTTTGGTTGCACAAGTAGCACTGTGTAAAGAGTAGACAATCGAGTGGGATAGTAAACTCTGGGAATTTTAGGTCCAGACTGGAATGGAGAGCTACCTTTTTACATATCTAAAGCTGACCATACACGAGCCAATTAAAGCTGTCAACAGATCAAGTCAGTGCCTCCATCAGAAGCCTCCAACGGAGTTCCCCGAACGATATCTGGCCTAAAGTCGGCCAGATGTCGATAGGGCATGGTTATACCATTGAATTTGGACCACATCTGTTCATTGATGCGGTCCTGCGATCCAACTGCCCGTATTGGCTGCATTATGATCTGATCGTTGGGTCCTAGGGCCCACGATCGGATAAGCCCCAAATTGCCGACCTCAATGTGGGCATATCGGGGAGAGATCCGCTTATTTGGTGAAATCGCCAAAGGAGAGGATCTCTACATGTATGGTTACCTTAAGTCAATACCTGGATCCCAGTGATGCTTACAAAGAACCCAATGCTGGTCACTGGGGGTCCTTCCATTCAGTTGTATGGGGTACTGAGATTTCCGATTGAGACCTGAGTGTGATGCCTCTTCACTCCTTGACAAGCCAACACTATTGTTCCATACATGCTACACTCTATCAATGATATAACTGGTTATTTATCTTCCTTCAGATGAACACAGTGATGCACAGTACATGTAATAACGTTCCATATCATTAGTCTGAAATCTATCAAGTGAGGCTTAACAAGGTACATCCATCATATCAGGGAGCCATCATAGCACAATTTGAAACTCAAGGAATATATATATCTATATATTAAATCAAATTGATTTTTATTTTGAGTGGAAGTAATGATTACAAGGATCGCCAATAAATCTCTGAACAAGAAATATTGTGACAGCAAAGCAAGGGAAATTAACCATAGTATACGTTGAAAAAAAGTACAGGTTGTAAACATGTAGAGATTTCAGTAATTTGTCTTATAATAATTGTCAGAATGTGTATAAAAGCTTTGTGCAGTCAAATACATTCATTTTAATAGAGGTGTTGATGCACGGTGAAGGAATTAGCAGCTCTGAGCTCTAACATCCCTCTAAATTCTTATGGGGTTATGTAATAAAAGTAGGGATTCACCGAATCCACTATTTTGGATTCGGCTGAACCCTGGAATCCTTTGCAAAAGATTTGGCTGAATACCGAACCAAATCCGAATTTGTATATGCAAATTAGGGATGGGAAAAGGGAAAACATTTTTTCCTTCCTTGTTTTGTGACAAAAATTCACGCAATTTCCCTCCCTGCCCCTAATTTGCATATGGATTCGAAATTTGCTTCAGCCCGGCAGAAGGATTTGGCCAAATCCGAATCCTGCTGAAAAAGGCTGAATCCTGGCCGAATCCCGAACCGAATCCTGGATTCGGTGCATCCCTAAATAAATAAAGTTTGCCCAAGGGCAGTAACCAATAGCAACCAATCAGCAGGTAAAATTTACTGGTCACCTGTTTGAATGCAAATATCTTACTAGTTGCAGATAGATATCTTATGAGGGTAATTCAAACCATAAAGAGGTATAACTGCTCTGTAAGAAAAAAATCAAGCAGTAATAAACCAACACTCAAAATTTTAGCCTGCTCAGAGAGATTGTACCTATGCATATGCAAAGTGAACAATTGTGGCCATTGTACTATAAGGGGCTGATATATCAAAGGTCCAGAGTTTTTTTGTTTTTTTACCTTGAATGAATTTGAAACTGGAACGGTGTTTTACTTAAAGGGCATGTAAAGTCTAAAATAGAATAAGGCTAGAAATGCTGTATTTTGTATACTAAATATAAACATGAACTTGCTGCACCACAAGCCTAATCAAACAAATGATTTATGCTTTTAAAGTTGGCTACAGGGGGTCACCATCTTGTAACTTTGTTATACATGTTTACGAGACTGAGACTGTGCACATGCTCAGTGTGCTCAGTGTGGTCTGGGCTGCTTAGGGATCATCATAAACAAAGCTGCTTGAATTCTGCATGGCTGGGAAGTAAGGCGGGGGCTCCCCCTGCTGTTCATAAGTATGATTGTTTCCCTGCTCAGCAGTTAGGGACCGTCTGACAATTCCTATCCACAGCAGAAAATGAAGGCAGAATTTCACTAAATACAGTCAGGTTTCTTATAAAAACAGTACACAATTTTCATTAAAGTATATTGGAGATAGGTTTCTTTTTCATTAAAGAAAGTAAAAATGGGATTTTATTTTTTTGCCTCTACATGCCCTCCAATGTGAAAAACCCGATTCTGCTAGTTCTAATGCCGCAACCCGAAAACTTGAATTGATCGAGTTTTCTGCGGAAAAAAAAACTCGAATCGCTTGAATTATTACAATTTTTGGGAAAAACCCGCTGAAAGAAACTGGAACATCAAGCAGGCTGTTAACCTCTTCAAATGGTCCAAGGAACCTCTGCCATTGACTCCTACATGACCTTGACAGGTTTTAATTGGCGTATTTTCGGATTCTGGATAGTTTCAGGGTTGGGGTATAATAAATCTTGATCAATTCAATTTTTTTTATTAACCCAAAAATGTGTTTTGTCCAGAAAATACAACTCGAAAACTCGAATGTTTGTGGAAAATAGAACTGGAACTTTAATAAATCTGCCCCAATGTGCTATAAATTGCTTACCAAACCCACTTTGAATTAACCTTCTCTCAGGCATTTAGGTAGCTTTGTTATACTCCATTGATGCCCTTTAAAAACAGTTTAGTGGTTGGATATACTTAAAGCACATGATTAAGTAGGGCCTATGGAGCTGCATTTATACTTTTAATTATGATCAAATGTATTTATTTTTTTTAACTCAGTGGATTCCTCTGAGTGCGGAGAGCTCTTTCTCTCTGCTGTAAATATACTTAAAGCCCCACAGGGTGAGCTTATTAGGTTTTTCCTGCAGCTCAATGTTGTGGAGGATATGATTTTCCCCATAACAGGGGGCGAACATCTGTCTGTATAATAGTTATTCACCACTATTATACATAAATCTTTGCATCCCCACTGGGCCTCCAGAATGCTGTTTGGTAAGAGTGTGATGATGTTGCTGTCTTTATTGTCAAGCATTCTGGGTAACAGGTTACATACCTGTACACAACTGTGTCTTGAAAACTGTGTCTACAGACCTGTATCAAACTGCAGTCCCACCTTATGTTTATAAAGAGTCTCTTTATAGTAATACTTGTGAATCCTAAAATGGAGCACTTGTGAATGCAGAGCACGTACCGTAAATAGTGGTTATAGTTTATTACATCTTGGTTTATTTCCTGGATGTTATGATATTTCGGTAAAGATTCAAATCTAAAAAATATTAGCTTTCACCGTTCAACCGAACAAATATCAATTTCAGAGTCGGTCACTGTCTGCCTTCAAAGGAACAGACATTTAAATACAAATTTCTGTAATTCTGTAACACTCCCAGATATGCGGGAGAACTTCTGCACCAACATGGGATGTGAATATATATTACCTGTGCCATTTTAGTAAAAAGAGGGTTCATTGTCCCACTTCTCTGTACTCTTTAGGTGCAAAATAGGACACAGGGGCATTAGGGAGTAATGGTTTGTGGTCGTCAAGGTAATGCTGTATGTGTAGCATGTGCCATTGAATTTCTTCTGTATCAAGGTGGCTTTCACTGACAATGAAACAAATCTGTGTATCATAACAATTGATTCTTTAAAGGCTGATGCGAATACCCATAATACCATTCCAATTAAATGAAAAAAAAACAAAGAATGTTATGTAGTAATAAGGACAAAGGTTGATTTTGTCCACTGACCCATAGTAGTCAAACAGATGTTTTCTTTGGGTATTGTAGCTTCCCAGAACATGCTCACTACTCATTAGCTGCTATGGGATACTGAACTGGGCCTAATCTATACAGGCAGTACATATCATGCTAAAGTGTTTGTAACACCAAATGGCACAAATGTCATGCTCTGTTGGCAGTAAATGTATCCATTATCAAGAAACCCATTATCCAGTAAGGTCCAAATTATGGGAAAACCATCCCCCATAGACTCAATTCTATCTAAATAATAATAATACTTTTTAAATAGTATTTCCTCTTTCTCTGTAATAATAAAAACAGTACCTTGTACTCGAGCCCAACTAAGATATAATTAATTCTTATTGGAAGCAAAACCAGACTATTGAGTTTATTTTGAAATAATTTTCTAGGAGAATTTAAGTCAAATCATGGAAAGATCTGCTATCCGGGAAAGCCCAGGTTCTAAGTATTTTGGATAACAGGTCCCATACCTGTATAAATAATCTTCAATATGTTGCTCAACCATAGAATGCACACTTTCTTCAGAATGTTATAGAATGCATTGGAAAATGGAATCTCCCTACATGCAGGAAGGATTCAATGGTTCTATATAGTGACGTAACTACAGGGGTGCAGGGCGTGAGACTGCACCCATATCCACACCCCCGTTGGGCCCACTGGAGATGCAATGGCATCTCATTACAGGTGAAACGGCACGTGCATGCTCGAAAGAAGCACTTCCAGAGGGGAAATCTGCCATGGGTGTAGACATGTTGTTGGTTTCCCAGGTGCCCCCAGTCATGAGACTTGTGTTCTGATAAACCTCAGTCACTCTTTACTGCTGTACAGCAAGTTGGAGTGATATCAACCCCCTTCCCTTACCCCCCCTCCAGCAGCCTATCAATAGAAAAATGGGAAGGTAACTAGATAACAGCTCCCTGACACCTGCATTGCTAAAAATACTCACTGAGTGGCAGATATAAGAACAGCAGTAAAAATTCAAGTCCAGCTAACCCAAGTCATGACTCCTTCAATCACATTGAGTAGGAGATATCAATAGCCTATCTAAAAGCAGTTGCATTGTGAAGTGATGTCTCTTTCTGAAAGCACATGACCAGGCAAAATGCAAGATTTCTGCCTACACACTAATATTACAACTAGAAAAAATACATTTATTGGTTCAAGATTATAGTTATGAGAGAATCTGACACATTTCGCTTTGCCAAAAATTTGCAAAATGGCAAAAATTTGCAGACATGCCTTGAAGTCAATGGGCGCAACAAGTTGGGCGACAAATTATCCATTAGAGTCTATGGGTATCATTTTTGTGGCATAAAACTTTGCTCATCACTATTCAAGAATAAAATTTTAAATGGTAGGAAGAATGAGGTGCAATTACGTAAGCATTCCACATTACAATTACAATACAGTAGCAATATTTTAGCGTATAGTATTTTTTTAACTCACATTTTCTATTACAGCGTTGTGTATTTGAGGTTGTGCATTCGTTCTTGCTGTCTAGGATCCCATCTGTGATCTCTTTTTAAAGGCATTGTATTGTTAAACATTTGTTAAGTCTAAAAAGTATTGTTACACCAGACACCCAGAGGCCTTGTGGCTCTATCCCTGATTGCATCTGCATTATTTAGTAGAGATGTACTAGCAGGTGATGTTTAGCAAATAATGAAAATGTTTATATAATCTTCCAGAAACATGCTCATTTAATGCTTTGCTGCACACCTCCCTCATCTGTTTTTTTTTTTTAACTTTCTTAATTTTTGTTTTTCAATAAACGCATACGGAATGCGCTAAAGGTGTCTCCCTATACGTGTGTCGGAACATTAATTTGTCACGACACCTCTCAGAATTGAGAGTCTGCCTCTGCAATGATTTATTAGCCCTTGCTCCCACCCCTGCATCTTTACTCCCTGCAGCTCTTTGCAATGAGGATTAACTGTATTGAAGAAAAAAAAAGGAGCAGGGAGCAGTCAGGAATATTAACTGGGTTCTTTAATCTGTGCTCATTTTGTGCAGAACTCTAGCCCAGGAGTGGGAAGACAAACTAGCTGAATTTCAATTCCGTTAAGTCCCCAGATAACCAGATGATTCAGAGACGGCTCCACTTGCGCTGGCTCCAACGAAACACCCTATCAGTATCTGCAATGCATTGTTTTGTAATTACACTTCTAACTGTGTTGGGATTAATTCCTGGACTGGACAACATAAAATCAAATGCTGATCAATAGATAGTGAACACGCTGAAGTGTATAATGTTATTGAACAATCCATAAAACCCCATTCTACTGGCAAAAGAATACTGAAATATACAAGGAGCAGAGCCATGGGATATTCATGATCTATTTATTTGGGTAGCAGGTTTGAGTACTTATATGAGGAACATCCATCTCCAACCTCGTGCACCCCACTTGCAACCCTCCTCGCTGCTGACTACCGCACGCTTGCATCCTACCCAACATCCCTCCCTGACTTGCCTTGCCCAACAGCACTTCTACATTGCACACTCTTCCCCTGCTCACATTCCCCGCCTCTCACCTGACTCGCCTGAACTCACACCCCTCCCCCTCTGCACTCACACCCTCACCCGCTGCACTCACACCCTCCCCAACCTTCCCCCCACCAACCTGCTTTCCCTAATGGTGGCGTTACTGCTTCTTCACGCACTCTTCTCCCTCCAGCGGGCGGCGTGCGCCCCCCAATTTTGGCCCAAGCCAAATGCGGGCCTATTACCCTAGCAGCCATGCAATGATTTGAATAAGAGATTGGAATATTAATATGAGAGGGCCTGAATAGAAAGATAAGTAGCAAAAACAATATGCTTACAGAGCATTTGTTTTTAGATGGGGTCAGTGACCCCCATTTCAAAGCTGAAAAGAGTCAGAAGAAAAAAGCAAATCGTTAAAAAAAACTAAAAAAAAATAATGAAGAGAAATTGAAAAGTTGCTTAGATATGACCATTCTATAACATACTAAAAGTTGACTTAAAAGAGAACCACCACTTGTAAAAAACTTCTTTCAGAAAACATCCCTGTTGTTGCCCCCATTCCCGGCAAGCGTTTACACCTTTATAATATGCTGGAGTATGAATTGCCATTCATCAAAATTTATCAGGAGCAACATTGCTGTGGAAAGTGTATGTCCCCTTTAATCAGATTAAATACATACTTCTTGTTTTCTCAGGGCTGAAATCTTGTAAAGGAGCAAAAAAACAGTACCTGCAAACCTTTTTTGAAAGTGTTCTCTATAGTAAATGCAGGGTTGGCGGGCTTTATTATAACATACCGCACACCCCTCTTATTATTTTTCACATCCATTACGCTAAGCCTTTTGTTGAAGCTGGATATGCAATATCCTAAGTGTTTTTATGCCTATTATGTCAGCAATAAAGTGGATTCCGGAGAAACTGTTATAGTGTCAATCAAAATCTCCTTAAAGGTGTTTTAATGTCCACCCACTCGTACACAGCAGGCAGTAAGGGGCTGTTTATACCATTTTAACACTGTCAGAGTTGTTTTGAGGCTTTAAGATTGCTGTGTTGACCTCCATTATTTATGATGTGATGTGGAATTGATTACAGTTGAAAGATCCTTACTGGAATAAAACGAGCTTCTCAATTATGTCCATAGAATTCTTTTTTTTTTCCTTTCTTTTTTTGCACCAGTTCCCCGGGGGGCTGTTGGATAACACTTGTTCCAGGGGAAGTGATGTTTGGAGATGACACAAGGCATTCGACTGCTTTGTGATGAATGACAGAACTTATGGAAAAACCACAAGGTCAAACACGTTGCTTTGGGTAAGCAGATGATCCCATTTGGTTTCTTGTTTGTTTTTCTGCCTAATATTAATATGCAGATTGTCAGAAATTTCCCTCATCTGCTGAAGAACAGAATCCCAATCAGACGCAGCTAACTATAGCAGTTGCACTTCTAATCATAGTAATAATCAGCTACATCAGCCGTGGCTTTTAAGTGTCTGATCCATATGCAGCAAACCTCATCTAAATAGGTTTTATTTTTTTGTTCCCTGGGTTTAGATGTTCATCGAGAACAATTCAAAATGATTAAAATACTTTCTCCTAAGTGCAAGCTGATAGGTCTCTTATGGATCATGGGCATCAGCTTCTATGACAGATGAATCTCATTTTCTGCTTGATGATTAGCAACGACCTCTAAGCTAAGCTTCTCAAAAGCTCACTGAGCATGTGCAGTGTTGCTGAGACGCTAAAAAGATCCAAGATGGTGAGCTCCTGTGCAAAATTTTGATGACCTGCATCATTACTGTTATAGAGATGCAGAAGCCTGTGTTTGACCTCGTGTTTTTATATGGTCATGGAACTCCTCATATTTTATAATATGGGGTAGTTTATTTACTATATAACATTACCTGTACTAAACTAACTGTAGATCTCAAGATCACAATTACTATGGATAGTATGCTTGCTCAATAACTCATCCAAACATTAATAGAATCTGGCAGATGGGGCCCAGCTAGCCATATGTTATGTTATTGTTTTAGAATCAGAATAATCAGACGGCAAAAGCTATTTATTTTATCAGCATCCATCATTATGGGGGCTTCTTGGGATTATTTTGAAAATAATCTATTTACCGCCGATACAAAAATGTATGCCCCCATGTAGACTGTGAGAATAAATGCATTGTCCCCATTGGTCTTAAGAACTGCTCTCATGGCAATAATTTCCATGGAAATCAAGAACTTGATGACTGACAACTGTTTCATAGTTATGATGGTCAACTGCATCCTAGTAAAAAAAGTGAAAACAGTCTCATTGATGATAATTTCTATGGAACCAGTTGCCACACGTGATTTCCATAGCTGCAGTTGCCATGGTTACAACACCATTGTTTCTTATTTAGTGCAGTTTCACAGTGGTCTTTCTTTTCATGGAAACAGTCTCCATGGTAATGGTTTTTATTGAAATGGTTGCTATGGATACTGTCACCATAGTAGAAGTTGCTGGTATTTATCATCCCACATGCTTGCTTCGTACAATGCTTGTTAAGCACTGCCCTGTCATTCTAGTCTCTTTTTGTTACATGTGGCTAGCACTCCTCTTCAAAAAATAATACAACCACCCAAGCATCCCCATTGGTAACGTCTAGTAAGACTAGGGATGCACCGAATCCACTTTTTTGGATTCAGCCGAAACCCCGAATCCTTCCTGAAAGATTCGGCCGAACCGAATACGGGTGGGAAGGGGAAAACATTTTTTACTTCCTTTTTTTGTGACAAAAAGTCACGCAATTTCCCTCCCGCCTAATTTGCATATGCAAATTAGGATTCGGATTCGGTTTGGCCGGGCAGTTGGACTTGCCAGAATCCGAATCCTGCTGAAAAAGGCCGAATCCTGGCCGAATCCCGAACCGAATCCTGGATTTGGTGCATCCCTAAGTAAGACACATCCTGTATGCAATATAGAAATTTTTAGAAAAAGTTCTGTACTGTGCATGTGGCCCCCCCAAGTTCAACAGTAGATATGGAAACAATGTTGGCCCTCTAAAAATACGTGTTAATAAAAATCAGTGTTGGACTGGAATGCTAGGGGCCCATCAGAAACCTTAGACCATGGGCCCACTTTCCAAACTATTATTTCTCCTCTCCTCACTTAAAGGGCATGTAAAGGCAAAAAAATTTCAAGTATTTTCCTGTTTGTAGGCACCATGTGTTTTATTAGCCACCATCGATCTTTCTTCTTAAAGGACCAGTATTTCTTCCTTTTTTTTCTTGTCTAATATAATTTAAGAGTTGCTTCTGCCTCAACATTCCTTATTACCTCCCTTAACCCACAGGTAGCACCAAAATTTGCTCTCAATACTAGGTGAGGCAAAGCAACCTAGGGTCATGGTATGTCATCACTAGGGTCATGGTTAATTTAATAGGTCTATAAAAACTTTTGGTTTTTCTCATAGCCTGTAGAGGGCATATATCATAAAGCTATACCAACTGCAGAAAAATCTGAGGGTATAGTAGCCCTTTAAGCTGCTTCAGATTCATGTAAATAGAGGCACAACCACTGTATCTCTATATTTAACCCATAATAATTACTGTTTTATTGATAACTGGGCAATGCTCAATTTAACATTTTATTCATTTTATTCATAACTGAACGAATAATAAAAATATTCTTGATTTTGCTACGATTCTACTAAATGTTAAACAAAATACGGGAATTAAATGTGGGGTGTTCTGCTGACAGTCGAATCCCTGTGATGTAGCATATGTCCATTAAAAATACACTGAAATATAATAACGAACTCCCTGAAAATACAGATGCAGCCACTTTGGTTTGTCTGTTTGACACAGAATAACTAAACACAGATATCCCATTTATCTCATTTAACACAGAAAACTGTGTCACAACATCCCATCTAATTAAAGCATTCACCATTGTGAACAATGGTGCTTTGGTATGCTAATGAAAAGGTTAAATGCATTAAATGAGTTAAGATAACTTTAGATAACACAGTTTCTTCAATTAACTCTGAGTCATGACGCATTTAACTCACAAATCCAAGTGGCTTCATCTGTAGTTTAGACTGGAATAAATGCTTTGTAGGGACAATGGACAGACTCTGGGAACAATGTGCTTTGTAACCTGCCACCAGTGTCTAGCTTTCTGTTTCCTTGTTAGCGCACTTATTAAATCACACAAGTGACAAGAGAAGAGGGAAAAGAAATGGAAAATCTCCTTAACACTTGTGTCATTCATAGAGGACAGTATCTGTAATATCCCTGCAAGCAGCTAGAGAAGCAAAATGGCTCTAAGGTACATTTTTATTTTATAAGATCAGCTATCTTGACATGGAATATACAGTATGACAAAATACATTTGACTTTATCAACTCGCTTTCACCTTCAAGGGCTGAGTAATTAATTCTGCGATTTGTGGATTAAAAAAATCCAGGAGAGCTATGTGGTTGCTTTAGAGAGAGATGCTGAATTCAGTGGTAACCTGATATTAGATCCTTCTTGGATAAGGAATAGAATTGTGGAAAACAGTACTGGTATATCTTAATGTTACAGTAAGTGGGAAAAATGTTCATGGAGCTTGCTTGTTTTCATAACCTGGTCTCACCCTGCAGAAGGCAATAAGATAACGCAGTAGGGTAAATGATACTATAGAAGAGGAGGTAGCACTTTATTCAACTTTTAAGTTCTGTTTAATAGTGCGCTTATCTTTGTGTGGATAGTTAGTCCAACTGGGGTAGTGTGGATCTACAGCATTGTAGCACACATAATGCAAAATGCCAAGTTCACCATTGAAAAAGGGATTTAGGTCAAGGGGTAGTGATGGACAAATACATTTGCCAGACACTAATTTGCGGGGATTTTCTATGTTTTCTAGCGGCAAGCAAATTAATACGCAAAGCTGTGGCGGAAATTCACCATCAAAAAATCACCCATGGCTATCATGGGGTTCAGTAAGTCTGCCTATTTATAAATCAGTAGGCCTCCTTGTGAGAATGAAGCCAATGTAGAGAAAAACTAGTGAGACTTGACACCTAGGAGAACCAGATCAGGGGAATCTGCAAGGTTAAGCGCTGTAAAACTGAGGTTAGGTGGCATGGCAGACCTGGTTGCATCAAAGAGAGGACCAAAATGTAAACACTAAACAACTAAACACGGTCAAATGGCCCTGAAATAAAAAGTCAAATGAAAAATACATTAAAAAAAATACATAATTGGAACTACATCAAGATGCACTCATGATGTACAGTGGAACATTAAAGAATAATCTCCCATTGTTGTTAGAGGATATGATGTACTGGATACTGGTGGTGATGATTATGGATGTCGCGGACTGTTCGCCCGCGAACTAATTCGCGCAAACATCGACTGTTCGCGTCCGCCGAATGTTCGCGAACGTCGCGTGACGTTCGCCAATTTGGGTTCGCCTTAGCTGGCGCTTATTTTTGACCTCTCACCCCAGACCAGCAGATACATGGCAGCCAATCAGGAAGCTCTCCCTCCTGGACCACCCCCACACCCACTGGACCACTCCCCTTCCATATATAAACTGAAGCCCTGCAGCGTTTTTTCATTCTGCCTGTGTGTGCTTGGAAGAGCTAGTGTAGGGAGAGAGCTGTTAGTGATTTGAGGGACAGTTGATAGTAACTTTGCTGGCTAGTAATCTACTTGATACTGCTCTGTATTGTAGGGACAGAACTCTGCAGGGATTTGAGGGACATTTTAGGTTAGGTAGCTTTGCTGGCTAGTAATCTACCTTCTACTGCAGTGCTCTGTATGTACTGTAGCTGCTGTGGGCACTGCTGCTGATCTCTCATCTGCTGACTGCTGCCTGTAACCCAATAGTCCTTGTAAGGACTGCTTTTATTTTCTTTTTTGTTTTTTTACTTTGCTACTATAAGAGCCCAGTGCTATTAGTCTAGCTGTGTTGGGGAGTGGGACTGGTGTGCTGCTCCTAGTAGTTCAGCACCAACCAGAGTAATTTTTTTTTTTAATATATATATATATATATTTTTTTTTATTTTACTTATCTCACTGTTCTTTAACGTGTCCAGTGCTGTTTGCTGTTCTTCATAGTAGTGCACCAATAGTAGTGCACTTGCAGGCATTATTTGCCCAGTGTGTTCTTCAAACAACGGCCACCTAGCTGTGTGAGCTTGTTCACATTCTGTCTAAATATCAATAATAATACCGTCTCCAGAAACACCACCCGAGTGACGTTTTTCAAGCAGCAATAATATATTCCGTATCCACTGCTGTAGTGTATACGTTGACCTTGCAGGCATTGTTTCAATTTGTTTGCCCAGTGTGTTCTTCATTTTCAAACAACGGCCACCTAGCTGTGTGAGCTTGTTCACATTCTGTCTAAATATCAATAATAATACCGTCTCCAGAAACACCACCTGAGTGACGTTTTTCAAGCAGCAATAATATATTCCGTATCCACTGCTGTAGTGTATACGTTGACCTTGCAGGCATTTTTTCAATTTGTTTGCCCAGTGTGTTCTTCATTTTCAAACAACGGCCACCTAGCTGTGTGAGCTTGTTCACATTCTGTCTAAATATCAATAATAATACCGTCTCCAGAAACACCACCTGAGTGACGTTTTTCAAGCAGCAATAATATATTCCGTATCCACTGCTGTAGTGTATACGTTGACCTTGCAGGCATTGTTTGCCCAGTGTGTTCTTCATTTTCAAACAACTGCCAGCTAGCTGTGTGAGTGTCACGATCGCCGCCCGGAGCAGGACCAGGAGCTCCGGGCGGCGCAGCTATCACTTCCGACGCCGCTCCCAAAATGGCGGCGCCCATGGCCGCCACGTGGGTAGCGGCGCCGGCGCAGAGACGCCTGCGCGCAAGTGCGCAGGCGCGAAGACGTCACAACGGCGCGACGGACGCAGGCGCAGCGCGTCGGTCGCAGACGTGCTGACGCCGACGCAAGGGCGCCAAAAAACCCCTTTAAAAGGACGCCTGAGGCGCCAAGATGGCGCCCGAAAATAGGATCTCGTTCCTGTGAAGATTCCTGGGTTACCTGTTTCTGCTCTTGTTATCCCTGTGGATATTCCTGTTTGATCTCTTGTTATTGACCCCCTGCCTGGACTTTGGACTTTGTTTGTATTCTGCCTGCCTTGTGACCTGTTGCCTGAACTCCATTACCCCTTCTGCTGAATCCCTGGATACCGCGATCCTGATCCCTCCTGAGGGGCTTCCTCCTAAATACGGACTACTCCCCAGAGGGAACTCCCGGTTCCCTGACATTATTTTCG
Source organism: Xenopus laevis (assembly GCF_017654675.1). Lineage (NCBI taxonomy): Eukaryota > Metazoa > Chordata > Amphibia > Anura > Pipidae > Xenopus > Xenopus laevis. Next base: position 113,194,082 of record NC_054387.1, on the reverse strand, counting down.
GGCCATGGATTCCACTGAGGAAGCTCAGCCAGATTTCGGCAGGGCCTTTCGGGGCCTGCATTCCCGCATGGAGGCGTATGAAGCCCGGCAGAATTACATGGGACACACGCTGGAGGCGATCCTGGAAAAGCTCTCCTTGTTGACACCAGCGACCCCCCTGCCGGCATCTCCTCCGCAAGCGGCTGCTGCCATGGTTACCCAGCCCTCCACTTCTGGTCCACATATTCCTGCTCCACCTCTCTACTATGGCGATCCTCAAGCCTGTCGAGGATTCGTGAATCAGTGCCAGATTCGATTTGCCCTACACCCCACTGAATTTGACTCTGAACGTGCCAAGGTGGGGTTTGTGATTACTCGTCTGGCAGGGAAAGCTCTCGAGTGGGCATCCCCACACTGGGAGAAGCAGTTCCCACTGATGGATGATGCAGAAGCATTTCTCAAAGAATTTCGGATCGTTTTCGATGCTCCCGGCCGGGTGACATCCGCTGCTTCCCGCCTGTTCCAAATCCGCCAAGGGAGTCGTAGTGTAGCGGAGTATACTATTGAATTCCGTACACTTGCTGCTGAGACTCGTTGGAACAATGACGCATACCATACTGCATTTTATAATGGTCTCTCCCTCCGCATCAAAGATGACCTGGTCTCCCGTGAATTACCCACGCAAGTTGAGGACCTCATCGCCTTGGCTGTCAAGGTGGACACTCTTCTGAGAGAGCATCAAACCCTGAGAGATCGTGTCAGGAAGTTTCAACCCATGTTGGCACCCCGCTTCGAGAGGCCTCTCCTGCAGGCTCCTGTCACCTCACCTGCCCAAGCCTCCATTTCTCTCCAGGAGGAACCCATGCAAGTGGGAAGAACTCGCCTCACTGAACAAGAGAGACTCCGCAGACGGATGTCAGGCCTGTGTCTGTATTGTGGTGGACATTCCCACTTCGCCAATGCCTGTCCTGCAAAGGCTAAGAGTTTTGTACCCCGAGGTATGTCTATGGTAACTCATGTAGGGGGCACTACTCAAGAGTCTCGAGATAGGTCTCAGGGGAAGACCCAAGGAAACTCACACAGGTTTCGCCTTCCCTTCCAGATTCGTCTGACGAGTAAGACCATCTTCGAGAATGCTTTCATCGATTCCGGAGCCGGGGGTAACTTCATGGACGCTCTCTTTGCTAAGTACATGGGAATTCCCTTATTTCCTTTGCCTTCTCCTATGAGGATCGTCGCCATAGATGATAAACCCCTGGAGTCTGTAATCACGATGACCACTGGCGAACTACTTGTGCAGGTTGGGACCCTGCATAAAGAGAGACTTTCGTTTCTTATTATCCCTTGTCCCGCTGTTCCAGTTGTTTTGGGTCTCCCCTGGCTGCGCCTGCACAATCCCACCATAGACTGGTCCACAGGGCAGGTTTCTCGTTGGAGCCCATTCTGCCTACAGCATTGCCTTCCTGCTAAACCCCTCAAGAAGGTAACTATCTCCTCAACCGAGTTAAAGTCTCTTCCCTCCTGTTATAAAGAATTCTCCGATGTGTTCTGTAAGAAGTCTGCGGAATTCCTTCCTCCACATCGCTCCTACGACTGTCCTGTCGAACTCCTACCAGGAGCCATGCCCCCCAGAGGCCGCACTTACCCTCTCTCTCCTGCTGAGACTACCGCAATGAAGGAATACATCCAAGAAAATCTCCAGCGGGGGTTTATCCGCCCTTCTACCTCTCCTGCAGGGGCTGGGTTCTTCTTCGTGGAGAAGAAGGACGGAGGCCTTCGGCCATGTATAGATTACCGGGGCCTGAATAAAATCACTGTAAAAAACAGGTACCCTCTGCCCTTGATCGTAGAGCTCTTCGACCAGCTGAAGGGGGCGAAGATATTCTCTAAGTTGGATCTCCAGGGGGCGTACAACCTCATTCGCATCCGTGAGGGTGATGAATGGAAGACGGCTTTCAACACTCGTGACGGGCACTATGAATATCTCATTATGCCCTTCGGCCTTTGCAATGCCCCTGCCGTCTTCCAGGAGTTTGTTAATGATGTGTTCCGGGATCTCCTAGGAAGGTTCGTAGTCGTGTACCTGGACGACATCCTGATCTTTTCTAAAGACCTAGAAAGCCATCGCTCCCAGGTGAAGGAGGTACTCTCTCGTCTGAGGAAGAACTCTCTCTTCGCCAAGTTGGAGAAGTGCGTCTTCGAGGTGTCCAAGATCCCCTTCCTAGGATACATTATCTCTCCTGAGGGATTTGAGATGGACCCCGTGAAAGTATCTGACATCCAGGAGTGGCCTATCCCGCTGAGTACCAAGGCAATCCAGAGATTTATCGGATTTGCTAACTATTATCGGCAGTTCATCCGGGGGTTCTCTTCCCGCATTGCACCTATCCTGGCCCTCATCCGAAAAGGGGGTAAACCCAGCTTGTGGCCTCCATCTGCCATTGAAGCCTTTCAGTCCTTGAAAGAGGCCTTCACGTCCGCTTCTGTCCTCCGACACCCCAATCCCGAACTACCCTTCTGCATCGAAGTAGATGCTTCTGAAGTCGGAGCCGGAGCCATCCTGTCTCAGAGACACCCCGCTGATGGGAAGTTGCATCCCTGTGCTTATTTCTCCAAGAAGTTCTCATCCGCAGAGCAGAACTACGATGTCGGGAACCGAGAACTCTTGGCTGTTAAACTTGCCCTTGAAGAGTGGCGTCACCTCCTGGAGGGTTCTCTGATTCCTGTTCAGATTTACACCGATCATAAGAATCTCGAGTTCATCCAGTCCCTCAAGAGGCTAAACCCCAGACAAGCAAGGTGGGCTCTCTTCTTCTCTCGGTTTAATTTTATCTTGACTTATCGCCCAGGTTCCAAGAATCAGAAGGCCGATGCCTTGTCTCGTAGCTTCTCTCCGGTGGACCGCTCTCCTGAGAGACAAGAGCCAATCATCCCTCCAGTCAAGATTATTGCCTCCCTGTATCCACAGTTTGCCGACCAAATCCTGGCTGGTCAGTCTTCTGCTCCTTCAGATACTCCCATTGGAATGGCATTTGTTCCTCCTGAGCTGCGTCTGCCTATCCTGCAACAGACCCATTGCTCCAGGCAAGCCGGACACCCTGGTCCAGCTAAGACTCTTGAACTCTTACAACGCCTGGTCTGGTGGCCTGATATCCGCAAAGATGTGAAGGACTTTGTTGCTGCTTGTAATGTTTGTGCCACATCTAAGTCAAGCCATTCCCGCCCCAGTGGGTTACTACAGCCTTTGCCGTTTCCTTCCATCCCTGGACCCACCTGTCCATGGACTTCATTGTCGAACTTCCTCCCTCTTGTGGGAACACTGTGATCTGGGTTGTCATTGATTGATTCTCCAAAATGGCCCATTTCATCCCTTTGAAGAAGTTGCCCTCTGCGGTGGAGTTGTCCCAGCTATTTATCCAGTACATCTTCCGCCTGCATGGTTTCCCGGTGGAGATCGTCTCCGATAGAGGCACCCAGTTTACTGCCAAATTCTGGCGTTCCCTATGCAAAGACCTGGGAATTGTTCTTCAGTTTTCATCTGCATACCATCCGCAGACGAATGGGGCAGCTGAACGTGTCAAAAAAGCCCTGGAACAGTTCCTGAGGAACCACGTATCCCTCTGCCAGGATGACTGGTCTGATCTCCTCCCATGGGCGGAATTCGCTCATAATAATGCTTGTCATTCCTCTACAGGAAGGTCTCCGTTCATGTCGGTGTATGGGCAGCATCCTCAAGATTTTCCCCAAGACTTTGTACTATCTGACGTCCCGGCTGCTGACGATTCCGCAGCCCATATGTCTGCTATTTGGGCTGCTACCAAATTGAACCTAGAGAAGAGCGCTCTTGTTCATAAGACTTTCGCGGATCGTCGTCGAAGATCCTCTCCTCCCTACAAGGTGGGTGATAATGTCTGGCTCTCTTCCAGGAATATCCGGTTGAAGATACCATCTCCCAAGTTGGGTCCAAAATTCGTGGGTCCATTTCCCATCTTGGAGATAATCAACCCTGTGGCTGTCAGACTCCAGCTTCCACCAGAGATGAGAATCCCCAACGTGTTCCACGTGTCTCTGGTGAAACCCGCCATCACCAACCGGTTCTCTGGCGGTCAATCTCCTCCTCCTGCCATCTCTGTGGAGGGTCAACTCGAGTACGAGGTGGAGAAAATCCTAGACTCCAGGATCTCCAGAGGGTCCCTTCAGTACCTCATTCAGTGGAGGGGCTTTGGCCCTGAAGAATGCTCCTGGGAAGGACACCGTGATGTTCATGCTCCTCGTCTGGTAAGGGATTTTCACGCCAAGTTTCCCCAGAAGCCTTGTCCCGGTGGTCCTGAGGCCCCCCGTGAGGGGGGGGTACTGTCACGATCGCCGCCCGGAGCAGGACCAGGAGCTCCGGGCGGCGCAGCTATCACTTCCGACGCCGCTCCCAAAATGGCGGCGCCCATGGCCGCCACGTGGGTAGCGGCGCCGGCGCAGAGACGCCTGCGCGCAAGTGCGCAGGCGCGAAGACGTCACAACGGCGCGACGGACGCAGGCGCAGCGCGTCGGTCGCAGACGTGCTGACGCCGACGCAAGGGCGCCAAAAAACCCCTTTAAAAGGACGCCTGAGGCGCCAAGATGGCGCCCGAAAATAGGATCTCGTTCCTGTGAAGATTCCTGGGTTACCTGTTTCTGCTCTTGTTATCCCTGTGGATATTCCTGTTTGATCTCTTGTTATTGACCCCCTGCCTGGACTTTGGACTTTGTTTGTATTCTGCCTGCCTTGTGACCTGTTGCCTGAACTCCATTACCCCTTCTGCTGAATCCCTGGATACCGCGATCCTGATCCCTCCTGAGGGGCTTCCTCCTAAATCCGGACTACTCCCCAGAGGGAACTCCCGGTTCCCTGACAGTGAGCTTGTTCACATTCTGTCTAAATATCAATAATAATACCGTCTCCAGAAACACCACCTGAGTGATGTTTTTCAAGCAGCAATAATATATTCCGTAACCACTGCTGTAGTGTATACGTTGACCTTGCAGGCATTGTTTCAATTTGTTTGCCCAGTGTGTTCTTCATTTTCAAACAACTGCCACCTAGCTGTGTGAGCTTGTTCACATTCTGTCTAAATATCAATAATAATACCGTCTGCAGAAACACCACCTGAGTTGTTGTTGTTGTTGTTTTAAAAAAAATGCCAGGCAAAGGCAGGCCGCCACGCAGAGGCACTAGGGGCCGTGCTGCTATGCTATCCTGTGGCTCTAGGAAATTGCCCAGTTTTACAAAGGCAATTACCCTGAACTCCCAAAATGCTGAAGAGGTAGTTGACTGGCTTACACAGCACACCCCATCCTCTACCGTTTCTAACTTTGCCACAACATCCTCATCCTCCTCTGCTATGGGCACCCCACGTAACAATTCCTCCACCACCGGCGCCCCTTCTTCACTGGAGTCAGAGGAGTTATTTACACATGAGTTTTTTGAACTGAGTGATGCGCAACCATTATTGGCAGAAGAAGATGAAGGAGATGAGGACGTTACACCAGATATAATTCTGGCAGACAACACAACAGAGATGGACATAATGAGTGATGAGGAGGTCCCCGCTGCTGCTTCCTTCTGTGAGCTGTTAGAAGAAATTGATGCATCTGAGGAGAATGATGATGAGGAGATTGATGTTTTGTGGGTGCCCAGTAGAAGAGAGCAAGAGGAGGATAGTTCAGATGGAGAGACGGAGAGTCAGAGAGGCAGGAGGAGAATAAGACTTAGAAGAAGCAGGGAGGACAGCTCGCAGGGAACAGTAGGGCAACAACATGTATCGCCACCTGTGGTCAGCCGGCCAACGCACCCGCCATTGCCGCCAACTTCTACTGTTACCGCCAGATTGCCAGCTTCAAATAGGTCAGCAGTGTGGGATTTTTTTAATGTGTGTGCCTCTGACAAAAGCGTTGTAATTTGCAATGAGTGCAGTCAGAAACTGAGTCTTGGGAAGCCCAACACCCACATAGGTACAACTTCTATGCGAAGGCACATGAACGGCAAGCACAAAGCACTATGGGAGCAACACCTCAAAGGCAGCAGACAAACTAAAAGCCACCCTCCTTCTGGTCCAGCATCTTACTGCTCTACCTCTGCTGTCCTTGACCCGTCTGAACCACCCTCCACTCCGCCTTCCACCTTGACCACCAGTTCCCAGTCATCTGCCCCCAGCCAAGTTTCTGTGAGGGCCATGTTTGAGCGTAAGAAGCTAATGTCTGCGAGTCACCCCCTTGCCCGGCGTCTGACAGCTGGCTTGTCTGCACTCTTAGCCCGCCAGCTTTTACCATACCAGCTGGTGGACTCTGAGGCCTTCCGCAAATTTGTAGCAATTGGGACACCGCAGTGGAAGGTACCCAGCCGCAATTTTTTTTCAAAGAAGGGAATACCACGACTGTACTACCATGTGCAGAGCCAAGTCACCGCATCTCTGTCACTTAGTGTTGGGGCAAAGGTCCATATGACTACTGACGCATGGTCCTCCAAGCATGGTCAGGGCAGGTATGTCACCTACACTGCCCACTGGGTGAATTTGGTTATGGCTGGGAAGCAGGGAATGCGTGGCTCAACAACAACAGTGGAGTTGGTGTCACCGCCACGGATTGCACGCGGTTCTGCCACCACCTCTACTCCTCCTTCGCTCTCTACCTCGTCTTCTTCCTCTGCTTCCTCCTCCTCTGCTGCTGGGTCCTCCTCCTCCACACCTGTGCACCCCCAGCTCCCCTAGGCTATTCGACGTGCCAGGTACGCCGTTGTCATGCTGTCTTGGGGATGACATGCCTGGAAAGCAGAAACCATACCGGATCTGTACTCCTGTCATCTCTGCAGTCACAGGCCGATCGGTGGCTGACCCCACACCAACTGAAGATCGGGAAAGTGGTGTGTGACAACGGAAGCAATCTGTTGGCAGCACTGAGACTGGGCAATTTAACACATGTGCCCTGCATGGCACATGTTCTGAATTTAATAGTCCAACGTTTTATCTCGAAGTACCCAGGATTCCAGGACATTCTCAGGCAGTCCAGGAAGGTGTCGGCCCATTTCAGACGTTCCTACACAGCCATGGCACGCCTTGCTGACATTCAGCAGCGGTACAACATGCCAGTCAGGCGTTTAATTTGCGACAGCCAGACTCGCTGGAATTCAACGCTCCTCATGTTTGAACGTCTGCTGCAACAACAAAGAGCCGTCAATGAATACCTGTTTGAACTGGGTGGTAGGACTGGATCTGCAGAGCTGGGGATTTTTTTCCCCCGTTACTGGGTGCTTATGCGCGATGCCTGCAGGCTCATGCGCCCTTTTGAAGAGGTTACAAACATGGTCAGTCGCACCGAAGGCACCATCAGCGACCTAATACCCTTTGCTTTCTTCCTGGAGCGTGCCGTGCGACGAGTGACAGATGAGGCTGTAGACCAGCGTGACGAGGAGCAGGAAGCGCACGATTTCTGGTCGAAATCACCAGAACGAGCCCAGGCACCTGCTGCAACGCAGGGAGAGGTGTCAGAAGTGGAGTCAGAGGAGGAAGGTGGCTTTGTGGAGGAGGAGGAGCAACAGGAGCAGGCTTCCCAGGGGGCTTGTGGTGACCGTTTGGGGACCCCTGGTCTTGTACGTGGCTGGGGGGAGGAGACCGTGGATGATGTAGTCCTTGATAACGAGGAAGCGGAGATGGATACCTCTGCATCCAACCTTGTGAGAATGGGGTCTTTCATGCTGTCATGCCTGTTGAAGGACCCCCGTATCAAGAGGCTTAAGGAGAAGGACCTGTACTGGGTCGCAACGCTACTAGACCCTCGGTACAAGCATAAAGTGGCAGAAATGTTACCAACGTACCACAAGTCCGAAAGGATGCTGCATTTACAAACCAGCCTGCAAAACATGTTGTACAATGCTTTTAAGGGTGATGTCACTTCAGGAACTCATCAACATTCCAGGGGTAGAGGTGCCAGTAATCCTGCCACGAGCGCACCTGCAAGGACAATGCACTTTGGCCACTCTGTAACGTCAGACATGCAAATGTTTTTCAGTCCAAGGCAGCGCCAGAACCCTTCGGGATCCACCCTCAAAGAACGCCTCGACCGGCAGGTAGCGGACTACCTGGCATTAACTGCAGATATCGACACTCTGAGGAGCGATGAACCCCTGGACTACTGGGTGCACAGGCTTGATCTGTGGCCAGAGCTGTCACAATTTGCCATGAACCTCTTGTCTTGCCCCGCCTCAAGTGTCCTCTCAGAAAGGACCTTCAGTGCAGCAGGAGGGATTGTAACTGACAAGAGAACTCGCCTAGGTCACAAAAGTGTGGATTACCTGACCTTTATTAAAATGAACGAGGCATGGATCTCGGAGGGTTACTGCACGCCGGAAGACTTGTTCTGACTCCCCATGCAGCTGTCCTTCTCTGCACGCCGCATGACTCCACACACAGCTGTCCTTTAGCGTCCTCCTCCCTCCGCCACCGTTACAAACTAGGGTGCAAACCCTACTGGTTTGGTTTCATTTGAATCAAAACTTTTTGGACAGGTAAATCCTGAGTTTTTCTGGCCTCTGTGCTTCAGTGGCTGCGACAAAAAAAAAAGACTATTTTTAGCATTTATATGGCATATTTTTTCTGGCCTCTGTGCTTCAGTGGCTGCGACCAAAAAAATGACTATTTTTAGCATTTATATGGCATATTTTTTCTGGCCTCTGTGCTTCAGTGGCTGCGACAAAAAAAAAAAGACTATTTTCAGCATTTATATGGCATATTTTTTCTGGCCTCTGTGCTTCAGTGGCTGCGACAAAAAAAATGACTATTTTTAGCATTTATATGGCATATTTTTTCTGGCCTCTGTGCTTCAGTGGCTGCGACAAAAAAAATGACTATTTTCAGCATTTATATGGCATATTTTTTCTGGCCTCTGTGCTTCAGTGGCTGCGACAAAAAAAAAAGACTATTTTCAGCATTTATATGGCATATTTTTTCTGGCCTCTGTGCTTCAGTGGCTGCGACAAAAAAAAATGACTATTTTCAGCATTTATATGGCATATTTTTTCTGGCCTCTGTGCTTCAGTGGCTGCGACCAAAAAAATGACTATTTTCAGCATTTATATGGCATATTTTTTCTGGCCTCTGTGCTTCAGTGGCTGCGACAAATTTTTTTTATATTTTTAGCATTCATATGGCATATTTTTTCTGGCCTCTGTGCTTCAGTGGCTGCGACAAATTTTTTTTTATATTTTTAGCATTCATATGGCATATTTTTTCTGGCCTCTGTGCTTCAGTGGCTGCGACAAAAAAAACATAATTTTTCAGGAAAGTACACATGCCTAATTTTTCAGGGTTCTGCAACAGTGGCAAAATCGCATCTTTTATGGTCACCGCAGGTGATCAATAAAGTAGACCAAAACTGGGCCCACACTGCAGAATCAGTGTTTTTTGGTTCACTTCACTGTACATTGAATTACCTCTGCCTGACCGTGCACGTGCGCACAAGCACGGTGACTGCTAAACACACCACTACAGAAATATTGCCACCAACAGGACGAACATCCTGGAGGTGACAAGCAACTAGTAATTAAAAACTACTATTTGCTCACTTGACGGTTTCATTCATGAAAGCTCTTTACTTTTTTTTGCGTTGCAGTAAGCGCCGCGTTTTGTCTTTGCGTGTGAACAGGCTGTAACCTTTACACGACTTGATTGGCATGTAGACGCCGGACATTTTAAAGCAGTTTATTACACAAGTTTAGAAATGTAGTGTGATTTCTGCCCTTTACAGCACAAAACGCAGCGCTGTGTCAACAATGTATTTTTCAGATACATTTTTGCCCTTGATCCCCCTCTGGCATGCCACTGTCCAGGTCGTTGCACCCTTTAAACAACTTTAAAATCATTTTTCTGGCCAGAAATGTCTTTTCTAGCTTTTAAAATTCGCCTTCCCATTGAAGTCTATGGGGTTCGCGACGTTCGCGAACCGTTCGCATTTTTGACGCAAGTTCGCGAATATGTTCGCGAACATTTTTTCCGACGTTCGCTACATCCCTAGTGATGATGGATGCACATATGTAGACAGGTAAGGTACCATACAGGAATAATGGTAATAATTGTACTTATCTGTATTAAACTGTTATTGTTTTAGTGATCAGCATTAAAAATGGCAGGGACACTTTGAAAAAACATGTAAGCTACCTCCATCAGCTCTGGCTTATTGAAATGGACAGGAGAGGTCCTCTAAATCTGGCCATACGTGGGCCAATAAAAGTTGCAGACTGACTGATTCGGCAGCTTATCGGCCGTGTGTAGGGCCCTGTGACAGGCTTTCCCAATTGATATCTTGCCAAAAGTTGGGCAAATATAGACCCGCAGGGATTAAAAATCCTGTCAGATCGTGGACGCATATATTCATTGATGTGGTCCCGCAATCCGACCGCTCATGTTGGCGGCATTATGATCCGATCGTTAAGCTCTAGGACCTCAATGTCGGCATACAGCAAATATCTGGACCATTAATTAAAGGTGACCATACACGTAGAGATCCGCTCATTTGGCGAATGAGTGGATCTCTACGGGGCATATTTATCAAAGGTCGAAGTTAAAAAAAACTTCGAACTTCGAATTCAAAAAGACCAATTGAATGGAGGTCGAAGTTTTTTGGGGTCAAAGTGGGCCGAATTCAGCCTACTTCGAATTTTACGATCGTCCTTCGAATTGTACGATCGTACTTTGATTCTAAGTTTTTCTAACTTCGACCTTCGATCTCCCAAACTCCCCCAATGGCCTTCATACAGGTTGTAGGAGGTCCCCCATAGGCTAAAACAGCACTTTGGCAGCTTTTAGGTGGCGAATGGTCGAAGTCGAAGTTTTAAAAAATTTGACCTTCGAATTTCGAAGTTTTTTCAAATTCAAATCAAAGTATGACTATTCCCTAGTCGAAGTACACAAAAAATAGCTCAAAATTCAAAGTTTTTCACTTCGAAACTTCACCTTGACCTTTGATAAATCTGCCCCTACGTGTATGGCCACCTTTAGTTAATGGTCCAGATATTTCACTGTATGATTTTCACACTGCTTCACACTGCTTTCCCCATCAAATAAATATTCCTCAGTTTTGCCAGTAGCTTTTCTTTTGACACCATCCAGATATTCCTTTAGAAAATCATTATTTCAGGCATCACCTGACAGCGTTGGATCTTGGGATAAGAGTGTTATGGAATTCTGAGAGCCAAATAAACCTATTATTCATTGGATGTTCACAAGGACAAATCCAATATGCAGAAAAACAGAATCATCAATCTCCCTTTTCTCTACTTTCCAAAGATTTCTCAGTGGTACCTAACAAATGATTTCACCAACAAGCAGACTTTCTATTAAGATTCCCCACAATAACGCCTTTCCAAATGATAAATTAATTATGGCTCCGGACAAATAGGCAAAGCCCCCGCGATGGTTTTTCTCTTCGTTTAAGCTGCAAGCTGTACTGTACATTTGAGGATGTGCTTAGAGAAATTATTTTAATATTTAATCTCCTTCACGCCTGACTATGCTTTGCTTTTTTTTCGGCTCAGCGGGGAACTTGACTACTTTCCTACAATCCTCTCTGCAAGGGGGTCATAAGCAGCCAGAATTATCCACTGGCTACCAAACACATGCTGTAGTTTACTGCTATTAAAATATGTGGAAAACTAAACCTCTGCTATTATTAATACAAAAAACTTGAAGGGGCCTGGAGGCTATTCCTAGCAGCCTTCCGTTAATTAATCCAAGGAGAATATGAACACAGGGTGGTAGTTAAATGTGGCTGTGCTGTACAGTACATGTACAATTAAAATCGAACATTTCAAAGCAGGCAAAAAAATACCATGCAGGACCATGCAGGCTCATGCACAAACAGAGTCTTAAAAACAAATGACCACATTGGGGATAAAATGACCCTATTCCAGTGCAGTGTACCCTATGTAATGACTATGCACCTATGTGCAAGCAATGCAAATGTTTCTCCTTTGTGGGACGAATTTACATTTGTGTAGCTTTAATATAAGGTTTGCTAGCCTGTAGCTTCTCATGTATCTGCAGAAAAATGGATTCTGAGTTTGGTAGATTGTGTCAGTGCAAGCATGAGGCAAGGTGAGAACAGATAAGTAATATAGTTCTCACAGGGAATGCTTCTTACTGGATAACATAATCCGATCATCAAGACTAGGATGCCTACTTTTAAGAGTTGTAGGAACAGAAGGGTTGTAGGAAAGATTTACATCTTCTTTACCTGAGACGGGGTAAATTACCAACCACAAACTGGAAAATGCAATTATGAAAGAATCTCATCATGTTTTTTTTCTTTTCACAATCTTCAGAGTCGGGATGTTGGAATTTGCAGTCCTCAGTGTCTGCACCTAAAATGATGTCTTCACCTAATTGTCTAGCCACAAGTCCAGTGTGTCTATTGATGCAGGCAGCCGTGGGAAATCTGGAATGAGCATCGCCTTAGAGCTAGGTCCCATAGAGTTTAATCATGTTTTAAAAAACTCTAAAACCACTAAAATAAGACTGTTATGATAAATGAGTGTTTTTTTTTAGATTGTATTACTCAGACCCCTAATCCCCTAGAAGATATCCTGGAGACAGACTTTCTACTGCTTAGGAGATCAAAAATGAAAAGTAGTCCTAAAACTGAGGCTTTGGGGCAAATTTACAAAAGAGCAAAGCTCATTTTTTAGCAAAAATTCGCCAAAATGACAATTCACAAGGACATGGCAAACAAGACAATTGTCTAGAGAAAAAGCTCAGCGCTAGAGAAGTTTTGTGTAGTTTTGCCAGGCGGATTTTTGCTCAGGGGAATGATTGTTAATCTGCAAATTTATCAAAGTGTGACCTTTTCAAAACATCAGCCTTTTCGCCAAAGTCTATTTCGCCAGGTTTTACCTGGTGAATTGATAAATGGACCTACAAGTATTTGCCACAGAATAACATCTGACGGAGTTGCATGAAGTATGGCGGAGCCTTCTGCAGCAAAAATACAGTATGCCCCTTTGAGTCCAATTATTATTTGAAGGGGGTGTAAACCTTCCCTAAACTCTAGCCTTCCAAATAGGCATACGTAACTTAATTGTAGATGCAAGTGGATTGTTCAATGAGAATCCTCCCTACAAGTTATATGTCAGTCATGTCATTGAGATCACCATTTGAATATTACACTGTAATACAGACTTTGTACTTGGACTGGTTTATTTCCAAAGGATGTAACATTATTCTGATACACCAATGAGAACTGTAATACAAAAAACTGACATGTATAGACACTATAGACTATTGATTGGCTTACAGAATATATACAGTATGTAGATACCATCATGGAGTTGAGCAGGCACTCAAGGACAATTGCTCCACACAGACGTATTAAAATTCAGTTATATTTATTTGGTTCTTTTTAAGGAATGGCCTTTTAGGCCGCTACCTTAGCGAAAGGTTCAGAGCAGTGCACCTAAACCTCCTCCTATACTTGGTGAGTTAACTTTGTTACCCTTTTTCATTATAATACAGGTATATGATCCCTTATCCGGAAACCAGATATCCAGAAAGCTCCGAATTATGGAATGGCTGTCTCCCATAGACTCCATTTTATCCAAATAATCCAAATTATTAAAAATTATTTCCTTTTTCTCTGTAATAATAATACAGTAGCATGTACTTGATCCCAACTAAGATATAATTAATCCTTATTGGAAGCAAACCCAGCCTATTGGGTTTATGTAATGTTTAAATGAATTTCTAGTAGACTTAAGGCTTGAAGACCCAAATTATGGAAAGATCTGTTATCCGGAAAACCCCAGGTCCTGAGCATTCTGGATAACAGGTCCCATACCTGTATATATTTATATTTCAATATATTCATGAGAAAATAAAAATAAATGTGCAATGCAACTTTTTTTTTTCTTTTGTCTCAACTATTTTTTTTATCACTGCCTAATAAAAAATATGCAAATTCTGCAAAACACATATTGTTTCCATTAATGAATCCATTTCTCCATTTATTCTTCATAAGGTATACATTATCCAATGCTGGGGGTGTGCTTCTTTTTGTTTTACAGCTGATTTATTTTTCCAATGCTTAGGCAGAACGATTCATTCTTTCATACTCACTGGGTGGTTCAGTTTATAAAGAGTTTTCTATTGCTTTTGTGCCATTACTAATCCACAGGTAAATTTAGCCTGGCTGAAGTCAATCGATATTTATGCATTTTGCTGGGTATTACTAGAAGTTCCCCACACATTTAGGAAGGATCTAGAGTTACATTTAAGAATTGTAAAAAAAAAATTTCTATGAAATAACTGCACTAAAGCAAAGTCTCAGTCCTGGGAAAGGAAATTATGAACAGACATTTCAATTACTGGACAACACCGAAAGGCCTGCATTGGATAGAATTGCTGAGCAATAGCACTGCCCTGTGTTTCAAGAGTGTTAATGCAGATTCTTGTTTGGATCTGCACCTCAGGATAAAAGCTAAATAGCAATGCTTCATTAAGTGATACATTTAGAGAGGTACTTGGTTAATTGGCCAGATAAAGATTGGAGTTAATTATGCCAAAACACTTACATTTGTATAGAGAAGATACATTGGTTTTTTTTTAACTATCTAACTATTTGCTGTAATAATTTCTCAATGATATAGATATGCAGGTATGGGATCCATTATAAGGAAACCCGTTATCCAGAAAGCTCCGAATTACAGAAAGACCATCTCCTGTAATCTCCAAATATTCAAATAATCCACATTTTTAAAAATGATTTCCTTTTTCTCTGTAATAATAAAACAGTACCTTGTACTTGATCCAAATTAAGATATAATTAAAATATAATTTATCCTTATTGGAAGCAAAACCAGCCCATTGAGTTTATTTAATGTTTACATAATTTTATAGTAGACTTAAGATATGAAGATTACAGAAAGATCCTTTATCTGGAAAACACCAGGTCCTGATAACAGGTACCATACCTGTACTAAGACGTCTGTGAAAGCCATACGACTAGTAAACACAATAAGAGTAATGCAAGTCCTTTGATATATATATATATGTGGTATATGTAGAACATACCGAGGGGTTAACTGAACTATCCATCAAAGACCCCCTGGCTTCACTCCAAATACTTTTAGGTTGATTTAAAGTCAACACACACTTTACTGGGGCAACAAAAACCATGAATTTTGGAAAAGCTAATTTTAGTGCCTTGAGGGCTGCCCTACAGCGTATTGATTGGGGCGTTACGTTTTCAACTGAAAACACAGAACAGAAATGGTTGTCATTTAAAATTATATTAAATCATTACTGTTCTCAATTTATTCCCTTAAGGAGTAAAATGCAGAATCATCCTATGTGGCTTAATACGGAAGTAAAGAAGTTAATAGGAAAGAAGAGAAAGGCATTTAAAAACTACAAATCTGTTGGGACAGAAGCTGCATTTAATGAATATAAACACTGTAATAAATGTTGTAAATCAGCAATCCGGAATGCAAAGAAAGGAAATGAAGAGGTAATTGCAGTGGAGGTGAAAACTAACCCTAAAAAGTTTTTAAATATATTAATAGTAAAAAGATGCAGGTTGAGAGTGTTGCTCCATTAAATAATGGTACCAGTATGGTTGTAACAGATACAGAAAAGGCAAATGTGTTAAATCAGTTATTTTCTTCAGTGTACACAATAGAGGAGTCTGAATTCCCAGGCTCACTTTATAGTTGCACTAATGGCTCAGCTCAATCTAGTCAGTGGCTGACTCAGGATATGATTCATAAAGCTTTAATAAAAAGCTTTAATAAAAATTAATGTAAACAAGGCTCCAGGGCCTGATGGCATACACCCCGGGTTCTAAGAGAGCTTAGTTCAGTTTTAGACCAGCCCCTATTTCTGATTTTCTCAGATTCACTTTCATCTGGTATGGTGCCTATGGATTGGAGAAAATCTGATGTTATTCCAATATTTAAAAAGGGAAAAGTACCGTGGAATCCTTGTAGATGATAAACTTGGCTGTAGCAAGCAATGGCAGTCAGCAGCATCAAGGGCAAATAAGGTCTTGAGCTGTATTAAAAGGGGCATAGAGTCACGGGAGGAGGGGGTCATTCTTCCACTGTATAGAGCACTTGTAAGGCCCCATCTAGAATATGCCGTACAGTTTTGGTCTCCATCACTCAAACAGGACATTATTGTATTAGAAAGGGTACAGAGAAGGACAGCTAAGTTGGTAAAAGGTATGGAAAATCTTAGCTATGAAGCTATGAGGAAAGACTGGCCAAATTGGGGATGTTCACGCTGTAGAAGAGGAGCTTAATGGGAGATATGATAACTATGCATAAATATATAAGGGGATCATATAATAATCTCTCTAATGCTTTCTTTACCAGTAGGTCTTTCCAGCTGACACAAGGTCACCCATTCCGATTAGAAGAAAAGAGGTTCTGCCTAAATAATAATATAATATGGGGTTTTTTTTTACAGTGAGAGCTGTGAAGATGTGGAATTCTCTCCCTGAATCAGTGGTACAGGCTGATACATTAGATAGCTTTAAGAAGGGGTTGGATGGTGTTTAGCAAGTGAGGGAATACAGGGTTATGGAAGATAGCTCATAGTACAAGTTGATCCAGGGACTGGTCCAATTGCCATTTTGGAGTCAGGAAGGAATTTTTTCCCCCTCTGAGGCAAATTGGAGAGGCTTCAGATGGGGTTTTTTTTTTGTCTTCCTCTCGATCAACTAGCAGTTAGGCAGATTAAAAAAAACAAAAAACTAAAAGGTTGAACTTGATGGACATGTGTCTTTTTTCAACCTTACTTACAATGTTACTATGTTACTATGAGTGGGCCAGCACTGGGGTTACATACAAACCTCTATAGAAAAAGTGTAGACTCTAATAATATTCTAAGTGCTAAGAGTTTCCATAGCACAAATGCAATTAAAGGGATTCCAAAGGGACAGTTTCTGTATGTTAAGAAAATTGCATAATCCCCTGACAGTTTTCATCATACTAAAGATGAGCTCTTTGAAATTCCATGTATGTTGGCCAAAGATATATCAATAGGATTGCTGAGTATCCAATAGGTGAACAATTGTCAACAAAAGGGTATCCAGTAGATTAAATTAAGCAACAGCTTGTTACAAAGTTATACAAGAAGATGCACGATAAAAAGATATCCTATGTAACTCTTATATAGGACATACACATATAAAATGTGTAGGAGCAGCAAAAAGGGGTCCAGGATGCAACTGTTGCAATTCTATCATTAAATGAGATGTGATAAATCACCCTACTAAAGGCCATATCATTCCATCAAGAACAAATGCAAATCCTTCCTTTTGGTTTATATCCTGAAAGCCCATGTGGTTAGGCCTTGACCAGGTTATGCTGACTAGACCACCAACTAAGGATTCTGTAGCACAGGGGCAATATTACAAACTTCAAGGCCGATACAAATACTAACCTCTGTCACCAGACAATTTGCAGTATTCAAATACAATGTTGTACAATTAAAATGGTGTATGCTGGAACAAGCAACTACAAGCATGAGAGGAGGAGCATAATGTAACCTTAGTTATGCTGGGACGTGTAGTCTAGTAACATATGGGATAAGCAACACCAAGAATGGAGCTTAGGCACACAGTGCCCATCCATTTCTTTAAGGGCCTGTAGGGTTGCACATTGGTTAAAACATGATATTTTGAAACAAAAAAGTCTCCAGCACATTATTGACCATTTGAACCTTATGCATCAGACTGATCTGGTTCTAGACTGGCATGTAATTTTATTCTGAATGTTGACCTTAAGTTTGGGCAACTGTAAACAACAGCCCAGAGCATATCATGTGAATCAGCAGAAAAGAAGATGTGGAGGTACTGGCCCCCTCTTTTGAGGCTCAGATCTTCACCGCTGAAAGGCTGTAGTCATGGGGCTAGCACAGAAGCCCAGAACATAATGTATAGCATTTCTAGCCTACTTTATTGCCAGTATAGACTTAACTTTACCTTCAAGATAATTTTTATCTAACAGATTAAGACATACAGTAGCATCTTTATTTAGTAGTGACATTAACGTTCTTCCAGTACATTTGATAGTTGTTATTTTTTTTCCATTGTTTAGTCTAGTTGGTCTCCATTTGCCCCCTAAGCCAGTGCTTGCCGTCCAGGGAAATCAAATGCTGATGACATCAAGCCAGAAAAGCAGCCCTTGAATGCACTTTCCTCTGCAGTGTTATGAATCTTTACCGACACAGCTTGAGAAGATTCATTGTGTGTATCAATCTTCCCAGGACTCTCAAGCTGCAGCTGGCGCTACATATTAATGTTTAAGTCAATTTAACGGCATATTCAGTCCCCGTCTACATGTCTATGCCCTAATCACAGCATCAAACAGAAACTAACAATTCCATAAAATCCTCCTGGAAGGGAGAAATATTTTACTTTTTTCTGTGTGTTTTCTCTTTCTTTCCGGAGTATAAGTACAAGATATAAAGACATAATTCTTGTGCTCCCACTTGCCATATTTATTTTATGAGCTAAATATTTAGTTAAAAGACACTGTCTCTGCCTTGAATTCTCAGTCCCCCGCCTGCTTCATATTGAGACTGTTTGTCAAAACCTAACATTTTTAATGGCGCGTCTGCTCGTTGACAATACCCTATACAAGGCGTTCAAATATTATGCACTTATACATTATTCCGAGTTAATAGTTCCCACTTTCGCCACAAATGTTTCAAAGTGGCTTATATTGAATTTGCAATATTTGCGGACAAGAGAGAAATTCGAGAGTTATTATTGGTGATTCTGCCTTATTTTTGTCAATACTTGCAAATGTTCCTGCAGGCATATTTTCAACTGTAATTAAATGTTTAAATTCTATTTCTTTTTAAATATTCAGTTTAATTTCTAGCAGCAATGGGACCTGACGTTATAATTAACCTGAAAAATGTAAACATTTTATTTTGTATTAATTACTTTTGTTTCACATCTTTGATCATCGCTTTGAAGTGATTAATTTCTGTAAATATCCTACATTTATAACCATATTTCTCAAACTAAATAGTAGTACCCAAGTTCAGCCATCCTTTGTAATAAATTAGATGCAAAAGAAGTATATAAAACATCATGCATCACCACTAAGGGGGAAATATATTAAAGTTAGCCTCAAAAATAATATTTCATTTTTTTTTTATTTGAGCATTCCAAACTCAAATTTTTAAAATCTCAAAAATTCAAGTGAAACTAATTGGTAACTTAAATCTGGCAAGTTGCTGTAGAGCTCAATGGGCTGTGCATTTTCAATAGTAAAGCTATTTTATTTTTTCAGGATTTTATAACACTTTTGATAAAAACACAAATTTGGTCTTATTTAATAAATAAGATTTATCAAAAAATATCTTGAAAATTTGAGTGAAAAAAAAAACTGGCAAGTTTTTGTGAAGGTCAATAAGATGTGTGTTTTCAACATTCGCTACATTTTTTTAACAGTCACATTTTTGAGATTTATCAATTTAAAAAAATCTTAAACATTTGTCAACTAAAATGTTGCGAGTCTCAGTGGGATGCATATTTTCAGTATTCAAGCTATTTTAGTTTTTTAACACTGACATTTTTAAGATTTATCAAAAATCTTTTTTGATACTCATTTTTTGATTAAAAAGAAAAAAGAAACAGAGAGCCATTGATTAATATATGTGAGATCTTGCAGCCAACACAACAAGATATGACAAATGTCTCTTCACATATCATTAATAGTGATGGATGAGTAAATTCGGCAGGCACGAATCCACAGCAAATTTCCGCTCATAAACGTTGTCGCTGGTCAAAATTATTCGGACGCCCATTGGCCAAAGTAGGCACATGTATAAAAATAGTTGCGAACCCCCATTGACTTCAATGCGTTTTGCAAAATATTTTCGACGCTTAGCAAATTTTGCGTCAAAGCAAAACCGAACAAATTCACCCATCACTAATCGCTAACCATTGATGTATGAATTTAACGCTAAAATGATTGGTTGGCCAATAAGATACTTTGCAGGAGGCAAACAAAATCTGCCCATGTATGAGCAACTAAAGAAATACAGTAACTCATAATTCTTCTCCTTTACCTTCCCCTTCTCAGCCAAAAACAAGCAGTCATTATTGCAGATTCATCTTTTATAGAACCATAGTAGTATGGATGGTAGCATTGGGGTCCATCTACTGTACTGTATAGACAAAATGTGATCAGAATAATAAGGTGAGATAAAAATAATGATTTCTATATGTATTTTTATATATGAAGGTGAATGCCAAGCAGATATGTTTCCCCAAATCTCAAACTCTCTTGCTTCACCTGATCCTAATAAAGCCTTTTAATTCAGGCAGAACCTCTCCTGGTCAGTCAGGAAAGGATGAGGAATATCTATAGAAATACAGATAGAGCAAGATTTAATGGTAGATTTAGCTCAGCTTGATGCAACACTCTTTGTGCTTTTGTTTCATTGTAGTGAATGGTGTGATTTTGCAATGTTTGGCATCATGTTGAGATGCAATGCAACATTACGGTCCACTTTATCTGTATAAGAACACAGATGTATGTTTGTATCCTTGAATATACAGTAAATAACAATAGGTTCAACATCTGCTTCAGTCAGCCTTTCACAGATATATTGACCATAGGGGAACTGGAGTAAGCATTGTCAACAAAGCACCTTAAAAGAAGCTTTATACAAAAAATATAATGGATCTTTATGTTTAGTTCCCAGCATTTTCATGTAATTCACTCTTATCTGCTGTAGAGTTTATTCTAGGCTTGGATGTTGCTCCAGGGCTTTTAAATTCCACCCCACACTACCCAAGAGCAATGGATGAATTCACAGTGACAGGGAATAATGTTCATCAATTACTCCCTGGAAATTTGTACAGAAACATGTACCGTAACATTCCCTTTCTTCTTTCTACAAGGCATTGATTAATTTGTGTCATTGTTTTCCACTAACAAGTACAGTGTCATATATATCCACACTAAATATTTATGTGTACTTAAAAATTAATGCAGCTGCTTACAGTTTAAATATGATGTGAGTTTAACTCCCAAGACTTGGGACCCATAACAAAAAGAAGCTCAGGATGAAAATTTGGATTTTTATGAATGAAATAATGTTGTGCATGAAATAGGGGTGTATTCCCTAAGTTGTGTCTCATTTTCTTAAGAACACTGCCCTACTTCATTGCTGAGATTTCTCCTGCCTTTACAAGAGTGTACTTTGTTGCAGATTACTAGCAAAAATAATCAGAAGAACTCTAAGGGGCCGATTCACTAAGCTCGAGTGAAGGATTCGAATGAAAAATACTTCGAATTTCGAAGTATTTTTTGGGTACTTCGACCATCGAATGGGCTACTTCGACCTTCGACTACGACCTTCGACTTCGATTCGAACGATTCGAACGAAAAATCGTTCGACTATTCGACCATTCGATAGTCGAAGTACTTTCCCTTTAAAAAAAACTTCGACCCCCTACTTCGGCAGATAAAACCTACCGAAGTCAAAGTTAGCCTATGGGGAAGGTCCCCATAGGCTTGCTAAACTTTTTTTGATCGAAGGATTTTCCTTCGATCGTTGGATTAAAATCCTTCGAATCGTTCGATTCGAAGGATTTAATCGTTCGATCGAACGAAAAATCCTTCGATCGATCGAACGAACGTTTAGCGCTAAATCCTTCGACTTCGATATTCGAAGTCGAAGGATTTCAATTCGAGGGTCGAATTTCGAAGTATTTTTTACTTCGAAATTCGACCCTTAGTGAATCTGCCCCTAAAAGTCAGCTCCTATTAACTTCTATAGGACCTCAACTGCTTTTACTTGCAGAAGTTTTGTATTAGAGTTTTTCATGGGTCTTACAGAAATACAATTTTTTTGAGAAAAATTAGATTCCTGAAAAAAATAGAAATTCAGACATTATAGTAAATAGGCCCCTACTAATTTTTTAGCCTAATGGTCAGTAGTGATGGGCGAAATTGGGGCGTCTCGATTCGGCCAAAAATTTGCGAATTTCCAGTGAAATTCTTGATGCCGGCGAATTTTGGATGCCGGCGAATTTTCTTTGCAGTTTCATTAATTAATTCGCCGGCGGATAGTGATGGGCGAATTTGCGCGTTTCGCTTCGCCAAAAAAATTGCGAATTTTGCATGAAATTGCAAAAAGTTTTTTTGACGCCAGCGTCCGATTTTTTTTTTCGACGCTGGCGAATTTTTTTTTTGAATTTTTCCGGGCGAATTTTCACGGGCGTTTTGCGAATTTATTCGCTGTTGGCGAATTGCGCAAATTCGCCGTGAATTCGCGCCTGGCGAATAAATTCGTCCATCACTACCGGCGGGAATTCGCAAATCACTAATGGTCAGCTATTCAACTAAATAAGAAGGCTCCTGAATTCCTCCGCAGCTTTCATTTAACTACTGAGCATTTTTTAAATAAAAAGAATCAGGAGTTAACAGCATTACGTTTGGTTCCTTTCCTTAACAAGATCACCACATAGCTAATAATCTGTAATTGTAATTCTGTAAAGTACATATAGACAATTTGAATCTGTTGCATAGCCTGAAGCTGGACAGCCACACAGACTAGTAAGGGCCCTTCTCCAGATCCTAAACACAAAATTAAAAAGTATCATTACTTCTGGTTCACTGTGATTTAATTTCAAGTTTCATGGCTCCTGGGTCAGTTTTAACTTTTTATCTGACCCAAGAACTATGAAAACTTGAATTTGCGACACCATGGACTGGAAGTAAAGGTCAGGGAAAAAAAAACTTTTTCTTTGGGAAGGTTAGAGCTTGTACTTAACTTGATAGACAGGATACCCATAGACCACCTGTAACTAGACTGCTTTGCAAGTATTACTGATATTACCCACTGGTATTCAACCTGATACAGGTCTACTTCAAAGATGGTACCTTAGTAAAATATTGCTATTTGTTAACTAATTGAACAGCAATTGAGTTATTTAGGCTCCATGTGCTTTTATATTAGCACAGTATAACACCATTAGTATTGTTTATCATTGGAGACTTTTCCTTCCTTTGGGAAGCCAACTGTAAAATTAAAATTAGTTGGTTTTAGGGGATATTTATTTAAATTTCCAAAAAAAGGAAACCAACTTAACACAGAGCAGACAGAACTTCCCTAGAAGGTTTGTTTGGATTCATTGGGCCAAATGCAATAGAAAGCTGGGAAAATGTTTTATTAAGCAATGGTTCTTAATAGCTGAACAGTTGGGAGTCAGTTGGAGTATTCTGAGATTTATAGTCCACCAGCATTTCATGAATAAATGATTGAGAAACAGTGGTTTCTTTTGTGTTCCCTCATTTTCAATGGATCAGTCAACTCTTCCATTTCCCCATACAATACATGTCTGGTATCAACACTATAGTATATATGGAAGTGTATAAAGGTTGTGGAATTCTGACAATGAAAGTACGTCATCCACATGTGATTTATAACCTGTATCAACTTCTGAGCTCTCAAACCAACATGTGAGCATCAAAGTGAAGCACAGGTAAATATGGCCGTTCAAGTCAGAGGCATGAAGGAGAAAGGGAAATGTTTTATTATTTTATTCTCTTTGATTGCATGTACAAGCCACAAGAGATCTGGGAAAAGAGAAACACCGAGAGAGATATGTCTGAAAAAATATTTGAGGATGAGAGAAGCTACAGTACATGTGTGTTTTATAATAATGAGTGAATCTGAATTACAGATGGGGCCCTGGATTTTCACAGCTGTGTTTTTCTCTCTGCTCATTTTCTGCCTAGATTTGTCTGATATATGAAATACTGCTAATATTTACACCTAGTGCATACTTGTGATGTAGAGTGTCTCATTCACACAGGTAGGCGTTAATAGGCTCTGCCTTGTCATTATTCTCATTATTCTGCAGACTTAAGCTTCAGAATCTTGTACTGAATGTTAACTGATCCATTAATAAAGAGCCCTATTTACACATAATTTGATCAATGGATACCGGATATGTTTCAGGTTGTGGGATAAAGCAGTACGGCATACTGTACTTACAGTTCACCACTCATAAGTCTGCTGGGGTGACACCAGATGTTTGGGCACCTGCATTCTCTGCAAAGGGCACCTTGTTATCTGGCACATTAAAGGTGTCTTCAGACAGGGCTGGGCTAAGTCGACTGGGCGCCTTTAACAACCCAGCCAGCCACCTTGTTCCCCCATCCCCTTGTCTGCTTGCACGGGGTTAACAACCAGCTAGTATACTAGAGAATGGTTTACATTTGACTCTAACACTTAAGGCTGGGTCTTTGCAAAGTGGAAGAAACGGAAATGTGGTGTAGTGCAACTACAATTCCCACAGGCTACTGTGTAGAAATTGAATAAGGAGGTTCTTGCAAATCAAACAGAACAGAATATTTTATTTGTCAGAGATAATTGATCCATAGGGTTACTTACAGTGCATATACGCATTTGCAGAATATATTCACAGGCTAGGACAGTACATCAGAGCCATCTGTATATGAATCCCCTGAGGATGAAGTCAAGGCAGTACAGACTACCTCCAGGCACAAATACCTCAGATGTGGTTTGGATACCACCCAGTGGAGTGGTCAGGGAGGAGAACCTAAAGCCTGACATCCAGTAGCGATCCTAGAGGGGGGCGGGCCCTGGTGCGTGACGCGCAGCTGGGCCCTGCCCCCTCCATACGGCCGCATTTGTATGTGGCGCACGGACTGCCAGTGGGCCCTGAGGGGGTGCGGGCCCTGGCCCGCTCGCACCCCCTGCTCCCCCGGTAGTTTCGCCACTGCTGACAGCCTTTCCACTGTGTCCCTTCACTGTAGGCAAATCTTACAGCCTGGGAAGCTACTCCCTGCTAAACCTCCTTGATGGAGCACAAAGCTGCTCTTTCTACCTTCCCTTACTGTCTTGCTCTCCTAGAGAGTCTATAACAGATTGTAACCCTGTCACTAACTAGTCTCGTTCAAGGGGTCCCTGCTCCCTGACTTCACTCTCTCTCTCTCTCTCTAGAGGTACTGGTCCCTCTAGGGCAACTTGGCTTCACTGGGCCTTGGTGTACCCAGGCTCCCTGAAAACATCCAGCAAGGTCATCCACCTGAAGCCAAAGATGAAGCTCCACCTCTTCTCATTCACCAAAGTGTGTGACAGGAGGTGGTCACAACACCTCTTGGTCAATAACTGTGATATGTAAATTACAACTACTGTAGCTACATGGGCATTTACCCAGCAACTAGGGAGAACAGAAAGTATAGGGATTTAAAGTCACAGGGGCACATTAACCCTATGAGTCCCTACATAACATCAAGGTACCGATGAGTGAAGGCAGAGGGCAGACAGACTATAGAACCAGGTCAAAGCCATTATCAGCAAGTTAAGGAATCTGGGGAGGAGGGTACACACAAGAATAGGCAAATGTCCATTGATATCATCAGATCAACATCAACTCCTCGTGCCCAGTTCAGCTTGAGATGGAAACTTTACTCTGATAAAATAAATTCAGTATATGAAATATTGCATTTTTAGCCATATTCATTTTTAAGGTTTAGTTCTCTTTTAAACAATTTATGCACTAAATAACACAGAATCTACGGCACCAGTGGGAAGGGATTATATGCTATGGCACTACCATACAGGCAGTCAAGCATGAGATTTAGTGCCATAGATTATACAATATACAGCAGAAGAGTCATTGATTCACAGGGGCTAGATGCCACAAAAGAGTAAAATATAGATTTACCCTTATCTTTTTATTTTTTGGGGCATTTCCCTGTATGCAGTAACTACTGGCATAAAATATTCTCAGGTCGTGAAGACACAGGGAAATGAGGTTTCGAAAATACACTGCTTGGGCATACAATCAGCAGCACTAATAATTATAAAAAAATAGTGATATTTTATAGCCTAAGATGTATCTATAATTTATTCACAACAATTTGCTAAAGGTGGTTTAAACTTTACAACAATTTATATGCTATAAATTCTAAATAAAGATACAGTTTTTAATCCTTCTCTGAACAGATGTTAACCATAACTCTGCCCAAACATTTTTTTTTTTTGAAAGCCAATTAAAATGTGTTGGCTGTTAGTAATGTTGTAAAGATAAAAGAGGCAAGGGAAGAAATTTGACATAAGCAGGGAAAGTATAGGTCAGGGGATGAGACCTGGAGCTCCAACTCCAAATGAAGAGATGGATCTGCTGCCTGAAGTCTAGGAGGTGCCACTGCTAAGTGTGTAATACCAGACACACTAGTCTGTAAACCCCCCATTAGTAGGAGAATGGCAGAAGATTAGGTTTATCAATCCTCCATCAGAAACTCACCATCAGACAGTTAGTCCCTGTGCTGCTGCTACAGAGAGAAGTACAGGTATGGGCCTGTTATACACAAAGGATCATATTGTAATTTGGATGTTCATACTGTAAATCTGCTAGAAACTCATTTAACATTAAATAAGCCCAATAGGCTGGTTTTGCTTACGGTAATGATTAATTATATCTTAGTTTGAATCAAGTACAAGCTACTGTTTTTATTATTACAGAGAAAATTATTTTTAAAAATTTGGATTATTTGGAGAAAATAAATGTTTTTGGATAAAAATGGAGTTTGTGGGAGAGGGCCTTCCTGTAATTCAGAGCTGTGTTGATAACAGGATTCTGGATAACAGATCCCATACCTGTACTTAGGGCTACCTACAGTGGCATAACTAGATATTGATGGGCCCCACAGCAAAATATTTTTCAGGCCCCCAAAATGTGTAGATGTTGACCTGTTTTACCAATATTTATTTAACTTTTATATGAATTAGGGCCTGGGGGGGCCCCTATACCTCCTGCCCCCCCCCCTGAAGCCACAGGGTCTACTTCCTCTGTAGTTACACCCCTGGCTACCTAGATAGGGTATAAGTGGAACTGTATTGCATTAATTGTTAATCTCCATCTGGATAACTAGTATGTGAATTACATCTGGATTGGCTAAATATGAAATGTGAATGTGTATTTTATTGTACAGGTATGGGATCCGTTATCCGGAAACCCGTTATCCAGAAATCTCCGAATTATGGAAAGGCTGTCTCCCATAGACTCCATTATAATCAAATAATCAAGATTTTTTAAATGGATTTCATTTTTCTCTATAATAATAAAGCAGTACCTTGTATTTGATCCAAACTTATTATTACTCGTTGGAAGCAAACCCAGCCTATTGGGTTTATTTAATGTTTACATGATTTTCTAGTAGACTTAAGTTATGAAGATCTAAATTACAGAAAGATCCATTATCCGGAAAACCCCAGGTTCTGAGCTTTCTGGATAACAGATCCCATACCTGTATAACAATTTTATTGTTAATATTGCTTTGGAAATACAACCCTGATGTTGCTGGACTACAGCTCCCAGCATGCCTCAGCCTTTATTATATGTTACATTATTCTGTGATTTGTAGTCCAGCAAGAATTTGGTTGAGTAGTGCAGAAGGGTTTACTACCCATTTGAAGAGGCATACCTCAGCATGGTGGCTCACTGTGATACTGAACTTCTACCAGGCCACAGTTTATAAAAACCTTCTAGGTGGCTTTTCACTGGGTAGTCCACTTTTCTTCCACATTTTGGACAACTCTCTAATTTGCTACTGATGAGAAACAGACCCAAATGTTCTGTGTGACTGTGAAAGGGAAATTAGATTGTAAGCTCCACTGGGGTTGCTATTGATAAACCATCACAATATCATTTGCTCCACCTGTAGTTGCAGACTCGTGCCTCAGTTCCTTCTAGAAACGAGAAGCCACTTGCTGTTCCGTGTACCCCAGAATGACCTGATTGTCTCCCCTCTAAACAATGCCTTGCAATGAAAGGAGACTGAGAGCTGTAATAACTCGTCATTCTAATTAAGCAAGATTCAAGGCTCTTGTGAAAAAGCTGAGGGGAAAGGTCAGATCATTAGTCCAACACTGTGTCTTGTTGTTAATTTGCTGTGCTAGTTGCTGGTCCATCCCAGCTCTCATAAATCATTGCAATCATTCGAAAGACATTTTTAGATTGCTTACATGTGTTTAACACAACACACGCTAATTACAAGCCAGCTTTCTATTTACAGTCGTTTAATTTCCTCCTAGTATTTACTTTCACTTGACTGGGCCAAATCCCATGGGGGATTCACATTTGCACGTCAGCTTTATGAGCTAAATAACCTTTCCTGGAATTACTTGGTATCTCATTGTGGCCCCAGTAGGCTCTTTGAGTAGATACCAGCTATTTCTCTACCTGTTACTAAAAGGCTCTTGTATAATTGTCAGACAAATA
Source organism: Xenopus laevis (assembly GCF_017654675.1). Lineage (NCBI taxonomy): Eukaryota > Metazoa > Chordata > Amphibia > Anura > Pipidae > Xenopus > Xenopus laevis. The sequence continues at coordinate 113,165,804 of NC_054387.1, read as the reverse complement.
GCGTGCTATACATGAGAGGGAAAATGGCAGCACTGGAATAGGAATGGAAGCACCAAATAGAGAATCTGTTCTCTGAACACAATGGGGACATTTCTAAACACTGGGGAAATTTGCAACTGGACAATAACCCATAGCAACCAATTAGATGATTGTGTTCAGTGCTGGCTGAAAAAAAATCTGATCACTGATTGGTTGCTATGGGTTACTGCCCAGGAGCAAATTTGCCCAGTGTTTAGAAATAAGTCCCCATTCAATGTTGTTTTAACAACATGAAAAGTTCCCTATTTCAAGGCATTACTTGATACTAGCGATGAACGAAATTTTTCGCAAGTTTGCTGCAAAATGACACCTATAGACTCTGAAGAGTGAATAAAATTGATGTGTCGCATTGCGCAACCAAATGAACTTGAGACCCTTAGACTTCAGCGCATTTTGGCGAATTTTTGTCATTTGGTGAATATTTGGCGAAGCAAAAGATTCAACCATCACTACTTGATACCAGGTAAAGGGATCCTTTTTAAAGAATATGAGACACAGAGGTGACTTCTAATAGCTTCATCTTTAAAGGGGATATAGATGCTGTTTGTTCAATCAAAACTTTGTGGGGTACAAATCCCACCACACACCAACATTTTATGGATGATTTAGAATACTAAGAGTGGTAGTTCAACACCCAGGGTTTTATTGTTAGAGCAATATTGCTTAATTAAATCCCCCCTTCAAGAGTCTGTGGCCAAATTAGTATGAAATTAATTCTCCAATGAGAATCCAATCTGATTTTTACATATATCGGACCATATTATTTCAGTGGGAAAATTTTTTTTATCACATGAAAACTCATGGACGGGATTCAATTTAAGATGCAATTCAATTCAGAAAAACTTATCTCATGGTTTATCGTGTGAAAACAGTTTATGGGGGAAAAACTGGAACTGAATTTGGAGAAAAGTTTTTTCTCCTAGTATTGAATCTCGTCCATGACTTTTCACAACCATGAGATAACTTTTTCTCACTGAATTGAATCTGGCCCATTATACCGTATATTAAATATGGCTTCATTTTCTTTTTCCTACAACTGGAATCTTCAGTCATAGAACAACTCAGTAAGTCCGTCCTCCTGATCTTTTTATTACAGTGTAATATAATAAACCCAAAATTACATAATAATCTCCCTATTTAAGATAACAGTAATATGCCTGACAATGTTTTGATGAGCAGCTTTCTCATTGGTGATTGTTTTTGCATTTCTTATTTACTTTTTGATCAGCAACATCATTGGTGATTTTTTTTGCAGCTCTACTGACATTTTTGGTCATCAGATCATCTTTGTATTCTATAAAATAATGAAAGTTACTTTAAATTTAAGACAGGAGACATATTATTCTTCCGCAGATTATAAATTATATAGGGAATAATGTCCCCCCCAGTTGTAAAATATAAGGATATCGTAGGTCACTAAGGAGTTTCATGACCAAATAAAGATGACTGAGGAGTTATTTATACAGGTCATAGAACTCTTTGTGACCTACAATATCCTTATACTTTACAACTGGGGGACATTATTTTCTATAAATTATGTCAAACAAATGACACTATGCACCTGTTATAAGCATATATTGTACAGGATATTTATGGCCCTTTAATTGGCATGCTCTGACCTCAAAATGCATCCTTTAGAATTGATAAGTATGTTCCATTTCCTTTGAGAATTGAGGCAGTGATCTTAGAATAATAAAAGCAAAAAAACATGACCCAGCATTATTTCATTAATTCTGATCCTGGGGCTCATACCAGAATTATATATCCCTCTTTAATGTTGGTGCTCTGAGAATAAGATATTAAGAGGCAGATTTATCAAGGTTCGAATTTCAAAGTAAAAAATATTTCGAAATTCGACCATCGAATTAAAATACTTCAACTTCGAATATCAAAGTCAAAGGAGTTTTCACCAAATTTGGCCATCGAAAGATTGAAGTAAAATGGTTCGATCGAACTTGGCAATCGAACGTTTTGAAAGATTTTAGCGTACAATCTAAAGATTTTACTTCAATGTGTAAAGACTTAGAAAAATGGTCTAGAAGGTCCCTATAGGCTAACATAACACTTCGGCAGGTTTAATTTGGCGAACTATTGAAGTCGAATTTTTAAAAGAGACAATACTTCGAATATTCGAATATTCAAACGATTTTTACTTCGAATCGAATTCGAAGTAAATTCGAAGTCGTAATATCCTATTCGATGGTCGAAGTATCCAAAAAATTACTTCAAATTTTGAATTATTTTTACTTCGAAAATTTCCTCGAATTCACTTAGACTCTTGATAAATCTGCCCCTTAATGTACCAACCCAGTCTACAATTGTTTTCAGTGTGTTGAGTGGACAGAGGGTGGCGCATATAAACTTTTTGGGTTCATAGCAGTAAATGTGTTCTTTAGCTGATTAACTTCTTACTTGCACATCCCAAGTGTAGCAACTGAATGTAACAGTATTGAGACTTACTTGTATAGCCAGCTATTAGCCACACAGATAGGGCCCTGAAGTCATGTCTTTCAAATTAAGGACAAGGTTCTGCAAGAGTTCTGATCAGAATGGGCAAGATTTGTCCAGGAGTTCATCGGGAGAATGTTCTTGAAGGCATCTGTACCTGCATCATGTGTCTAATTGATCAAACTGTTGGAGACAACAGAACGCTGTATCCTCACTCAAGGTCCAGGGGGATAAGACAAAGTCAATTCCCATTCCCCAGCTTCCCATCAATCACCTACATTATAGACTGGTAATTCTCACCCAGAGATCATGGATTCCTGACTGTGATCTATGGCAATTTGTGTCTTTTAGTTCTGTTTCTTAACCTTAATTCCCCAGATGTTGGTGGGCTACAACTCCCAGTTTATTGAAACAAAGTATGTTGATATGCTGGTCAGCCCCAGTATAGATCTAGAGGTGCAGCAAGACAAGTGTATGGAAGGTTTAGGAAACATATAGGATAAATTAGGCAATAATGAATAATGTAAGGTGCTGCTTTCACTCTGAGCTAAAAAATATCATTATCTTCAAAAATGGCCCCTTTCTTGGAGCTCCCTAAAGATCTGCTATGATCCATTTCAGTGCTTCAAATGAGGACTGGGCGTGTCATAACAGTCCCTGCCAGAACCACATGAGGAAGGGGACAGCCAATCACAGCCCTGCAGTCACACAAGCAAAAACAGGTCACTCCCCCATCTGGTCAGTCTAGCTGCTGAAAAAAGATGGCATTATATGAGATGAACTTCTCTGAATGCTTGTTTATATTTAAGAATGTATTTATACTTTAGATGCGTATCATTGGTTACTAGTGATCGGCGAATTTATTTGCCAGGTGCAAATTTGCAGCGAATTTGCTAATTTTGGCGCCAGCGACTAAATTTGCGAATTTGCTACAAAAATTTACCGGCATTGAAAAAATTTTGTGTCTGATGATGGTTCTGACACCAGCGTCAAAGTTTTCCCTACGCTGGCGCCGATTAACGGATGGCCATTGAATTTAAAGGGCGCCAGCGTCAGCTTTGACACCGGCGCCTATTTTGACGAATTGTTTTTTTTTTTTTTTGCTGGAAATTTGCGAAATTCATGGCAAAGCGATACGGGACAAATTCGCCCAAAACTATTGGTTACTTGAAACGCAATAAACCACAGTTTTAATCTTTTAAGGAGAAGGAAAGCTCCAAGACAGTTTATTGCCAACAGATTAGCCACAATAGTGCAAGCTAGAACGCTATATTTATTCTGCAGAATGCTTTACCATACCTGAATAAACAGCTCTAGGCACTGTATCTGTTTGTTTAGGATAGAAGCTGCCATATAAGCTTGGTGTGACATCACTTCCTCCCTGAGTCTCTCCCTGCTCACTTACAGCTCTGGGCTCAGATTACAGCAGGGAGGGAGAGAGGAGCAAACTGAGCATGCTCAAGCCCTGCCCCGGAGGTTTATGCTGAAAACAGGAAGTCTGATACAGAAGCCCATGTGTACACAATAGAAGGAAAGAAATGCTGTGTCTCTTTTAACAGAGGACTCAGAGCAGCATTGCTTTGAGGGTTTACTGGTGTATTTATATAGACCTTTCTGATAAAGCTTACTTAGTTTTAGCCTTTCCTTCTGCTTTAAAGGTATATAATTGCAGTCATCTTTTTGTATTGTTTTAATTAGCGATGTTTGTATTGCTCCATATACACTGTATGCCCCTTATTTTTACTCTTGAGCATTTGTTCAATTTGAATGTATGTTGTACAGGAATGGGATCCATTATCTGGAAACCCATTATCCAGAAAACTACAAATTACAGGAAGGCCATCTCCCATGAACTCAATTTTATCCAAAAAAAATCCACTTTTTTCTGCAGCAATAAAACAGTAACTTGTACTTGATCCCAACTAAGATGTAATTGATCCTTATTGGAAGAAAAACCAACCTATTGGGTTTATTTAATGTTTAAATGATTTTCTAGTAGATTTAAGGTATACATATCCAATTTAAGGTATACATATCCAATTTACAGAAAACCCCAGGTCCCAAGCAATCTGGATAACATGTCCCATACCTATATTTAATAAAATGACTGTTGGGCAGATATATGTTAATATACTGTATTGTGGTCTAGAAGCCGTAGCCGTGCCCTGTTCTGCCCCTCCCCCCCCCCATTTTGATGAATTTTTTGTTTCCATCATTTTCTCTGCAGTACGGTGTGGGAAGTGATGCTTTTCAAAGAAATTATAGCTGACTTTGTTGGTTCTTATGACTGCTTGAAAGAGGAGCCTGGCATACTTGATTAGTAGTTGGTGCCATCACGCTTCACAAATTAGAAGGTAAAATGAAAACCTGGCAGGCAAATCAGAAGTAAACGGCAGTTAATTTCCAATCTGCACAATACCTGGCAGCATAAATTCATAGCAGCGCGGAAAACGATGGGTTTAATTATTGGTGGGGCCAGTAATATATTATGGATGTATCGTTTATACGCTTAGCCAGAGAAACTCAAAGGAAGGCTCTCGTATATCACAGGAACTAGCTTATAACTCCCCAAAAGACTGCACTGAAAATAAATAATCGCTGGAAGATTATTTAACAGTTTGGTTTTTGTCTGGATCCGTTGTTTCAACTGTCAACTGTTTTTTAAATGATTGCAGGACTTGTGAAGGTAAATCAGGAGATCGGGGGTTATCCCACCATTCTCTCCATTGTATGGATGCACAATATTTTGTATTGTTAAATAGTTGTGAAATTCAATTCGTCCCACAGCGCCCCCAAGTTTTCTATAGAAGTTGCTGAAAAGCTTAACTATGGATGCAAGAAAATTCACCAATGAGAATTCTACTGATCAAAAACTTCATTATAAATGCAAAAGAACTGACCAATGAGAATGTTGAATCTCAACAACATGTCAGGCATCTTGCTGTTCTCTTATATATAGAGATAATTATGTCATTTTTTTCTTCATTATATGACACTGGAATCAAACAAGACAGACTTGTTCAGTGCTGGGAAACTGTGTTTAAAGCTTCCAACTGCAATTGCAGGAACAAAGAACAGTCAGAATGATACATATCAGCTGAGGTTCTCATTGGAGGATTTTTTGCATTTTTAGGGCAGGGGCACATAAAGCTACTGGGGGAAATCAGTTGCCCAGCAACAAATCGATTCTTTTTCGGGCTACTAATCTCCCAGAACTGCCTCCCTGCCAGCTAAAATCTTAATAGCCGGCGGGATGGCACTCAGAGCGATTTGTTTTCTAAAGTCACCCGAAGTTGCCAGCGATTTTGATTCTAGCCGGCTGGAAGACTTTTCTGGGAGATTAGTCACCCGAAGAAGAGGCGATTATCCGCCAGGCGACGAAATCTCCCTGAAATCTCTGCCCTAAAGCAGTCACTGGCTGTAGAGATTTGGGGAAAAGTTTTTTGTGCAATATTGCTTTACGAATACAACCCTGATGTTCCTAGACTATACCATCATGCTTCAACCATAAGTATATGTTACATTATTGTGGAAATTGTAGTTCAGCAACAACTGAGTAAAGTTTGGTTGAGCAGGGTTTATAACTCCTTTAAGGTTTACTTATCCTTTAATGAGTTATAGAGTATGTACAACCCCTTTGAAAAGCAAATACAAAGAAAACAAAATAATTTATACAAGGACCTCCCCTAAATGGATTCTACTGAATGATTATAATGGATAGAAATGCATTGCCTAATATTATTTTTAACGTTTTTTTTGTTTAACCAGGGTAAACAGATTGTTCAATGCAAGAACATTATTCAAGATCACCGAACTCTTGCTTTATACAAAACTATCTCTTTGTGATTTACAAGGGCCTGGACTGATAGCTTATTCACTGAAAAGATAAACAGGCTGCAGCTTAAGGATGTGGCTTAGTTGGCCTTGGGAATAGCGAGCTGCACAGGGGAATATATTGACAAGCAATAAAGCATCCGTTACAATTGCCAAGGCACTTCTATGACAATACTGGCCCTGAAGGCAGCTTCTTATCACTAAAAAAGAGGATGAATTCTCACTGTCAGGCCACTAAATTATTATAGGGGAGCAGTTTGCACTATGACAAGTAGATTGTAATGCTTTATGGCTTGGAAACTTTCTCTCTCAGTAATATAGCAGGTAAACGAGAAGACAAAGGGAACATGGCTTTGAATTCTGGGAAAGCCAATGAATCAGCTTTTGACTGTCATCTTGTTATGACAGGTCAAAGGGTGTTATTTGTCTAAATGTGGTCCCTCACCCCTTGTCCATCAAAAACATTTTCTCAAAGGGGTTTTCCAGCTGCCTGATTATTCTTAGTGGAGACCACCACTTCTCCTTTATTGTGGCACTAATAGTGCATAACATTCATGGAAGTATATAAACAGGTCATCATTTGGTTGTTCTGGTTTGTCTCCTTAAATAGTGATGGGCGAATTTGGGCGTTTCGCTTTGCCGAAAAATTAGTGTGAAATTCGCGTAACGGCAAAAAATAAGCAAAACGGCCCCGGAGTCTCTTTTTTAATGCCGGCGTCTGTTTTTTGATGCTGGTGTCCGTTTTTTTTTTTACGCCGGCGAATCTTCGCTGCGGTTTCGTGAATTTATTCGCCAGCGGCGAATCACGCCTGCCGAATAAATTCGCCCATCACTATTCTTAAACGATAAGTAAACCTTAAAAATAAGTAAAATTGAAAAAAAAAATAAGTAAAATTAATGAGGATGCTATTCTAAGCACTTTTGCAATGTAAATTCATTATTTTTATTTTTTTTTTAATTCCAAAATATTAAAGGATCCATACTGTTAACATGAATGGATTTTGTTACTTCAGCGCCACCTGCTGGTCATTTTACTGACCAGTTTGACCACCAAGTAGTCATGGAAGTTGTCAGGAGAAAGAAAGTGGCTGCTCTGATGTTCGTTTGCTTAGGAAAGATTTGAGAAAGGTTTCTAATTTTTTTCCTAAGCAGAAGAACATCAGAGCAGCCACTTTCTTTTTCCTGACAACTTCCTTGACTACTTGGTGGTCAGACTGGTGGGAAAATGACCAGCAGGTGGTGCTGTTGTAACAAAATTCATTTATGTTAACAGTACATGTATCCTTTACTAATTTGGAATTAAAAAAAAAATAATGAATGTACATTGCAAAAGTGCTTAGCATAGCACCCTCATCAATTTTAAATTCACTTATTTTTAAGGTTTACTTATCTGTTAAAAGAGACATATTATGTAAAAAAACAAGAATGTGCCATTGCATTATACTGAAATATACAGTGCAATTGCTTAAAAAAGTAGTATTTCACCTGATGTACTGATATTTCCTAAAAAAAAGCCCTACTAGTCCTGCCCATCTGTTTCACCTTCGGCTGCCTTCTTTCCTAGACTGTGCAGGAGAGCCTGTAGGTCCTACACCTGAATGCTTAAATCCCTTAACTGGCACACATTCCTTGCTGGGACAGACTGTCATTGCTAACTAGCCTTTCTATTTCTAACTCCTAGAGTTAGCTCACACCCACTACTAACCGTTTGCTAATCCTGAAGGAAACAATCTCCCACTTGGTCTGGCCACAACAGTCTGCCTGCTTGATGTTCCTAGGCCAAAGAGGAAGTGCATACCTCCTGCACTTCCTTATAAACACGCCTGCAGGGGACGCCACCTGCTGACTGAACTACCACATTGCCCAACTATTTACATATGAAAAATAATTATTTTTCACTCTTTACATGCACCTATGGGATCTTTATAATCAGGGTTGGACTGGTGGGTGCAGGCCACCTGGGCTGCTGCCACGGGCCCCCCGCACCCCCAAGCAGCCCTGCTGTGCCCCCACAACCCCCTACAGGCCTTCAAACACCCTCCCAGAGCACACATAAATTAAGCTTACATTCATCGTGTCAGTGGAGAGCAAGCATGGTTTGGGTCTGGGCAGTTCAGGTCCAACCCTGTTTCTAATGAAAATCTGTATTAGAGACATTTTGTTCTTGTGGCACTCCCATTTTGTCATGTATGGTTTGTCTGCTCGCATGACTGTTGCACACCTGGAGATTATGTGTATTTTAGTAAGCTCAAGCAATTTTTTTATCACTCACTTATTTCTTGGGACAGTGGGGTCCACCAATGATCTTTGCCTTGGACTCAAAATTATACATTTACTAGATGATGACACAGTGGGGCTCATTTAACAACACTGGGCAAATTTGCCCATGGGCTGTTACCTATAGCAACCAATCAGTGATTAGCTTTTTAAAGCCAGCTGCAAGAAGGACAATGAATGCAACAATCTGATTGGTTGCTATAGGTAACAGTCCATGGGCAAATTTGCCCAGTGTTAATAAATGAGCCCCAGTGGGGTCCAAGTGTGCTAACATTGCAACTGGTGCATTTAGGGGCACTTAGTATATTATGATTGTATAATACAGTGCTGCAGGATGATGGAAGGGATAAAACATTCTTCAATTGTGTATATTCTCCCTGTTTGTAAAGAACAATCAATCAAAATATTTAAGTAATCATATGACCTACAGGCTCACTTAGGCTGTAAATGTTGCACACAAATGGGCCTTATTTGCTTAAAATGCCATACATTATTAAAGGGGTCACTTCTATCTATTCTTTCCTGTTGTTATTGGTTTTCTTATGCCTCTAAAAACTAGTAAGTGTAATACCTTAAAGGACTACTGCCCTCACCTAATCACCCCTATTTTATGTTTATGAATTCTCATAACGATCTGAGACCACTTCAGGCAGCAGTGCCACAGTATTAGATAAAAGTTTGTCCTTTTCAGAAAATAAAGTCAATGCAATGAACTACATTTGCAAATATCTGGTACATACATTAATGTGCAATTTATATCAGATGCTCTTCTTATGTTTTCCCCTTCATAAGTTTAATAATTATGTATTTTTCAAAGACAACATCATTACTGCATTTTTAGTAGCTTTTATAAAATGGAAATGCTATAAACAATGAAAAATGAGACAATGAGATTGCTGTGTTATAGTATTTACAATATATATTGTAGTAGAGTAACTAGGGAAATGTTTAAAAAGGTGATTTTCTCCATTCTCCATAGAGGGACATGTAAACCCCAGAACAGGGGTTGCTAAAAAGAGATTGGTTTCTTTGCTCAAAGACTTTAGCTGTTAGATCCTGGAAGCTGGAGTATTCTGGAAGGAACAGGCAAGCCAGGTACTCCGATCTTAACATATAATTCTCCACTAAGTAATTTCAAAAGTATAAGTAGTAACCTCCGCTGTATGCTGTCAAATGCGTTTAGTATCAGAGGGGGTTCAGCTGGTTGATGAAAACAAAATAAAAGCGTAGATTCTGAACTCATATTTTTCATCTGTCTACACAAATGAGGAACCAGTTAATGAAAGTTGCATTCTTAATAGTCCCAATTCCAGTAATACAACAAATGATGCATGGTTCACACATGAGGAAATTCAAAAGAGACTAGAATATATTAAGATTAACAAAGGTCCGGGGCCAGATGGTATTCATCCTAGAGTACTTAGCGAGGTTAGCTCTGTGATTGCCAAACCTCTTTACTTAATTTTTCAGGATTCATTGAGGTCTGGCATAGTGCAGAGAGACTGGCGAATTGCTAATGTGGTGCCTCTATTCAAAAAAGGATCCCATTCTCAGCCTCAAAACTATAGGCCAGTTAGTCTGACGTCCGTGGTAGGAAAGCTTTTTGAAGGGTTAATAAAGGATAAGATACTGGACTTTATAGCAAATCATAATACCATGAGTGTGTGCCAGCATGGTTTTATGCGTAATAGATCTTGCCAGACTAACTTCATTTCTTTTTATGAGAAGGTAAGCAGGGACCTCGATTCTGGGATGGCAGTGGATGTGATTTACTTAGACTTTGCTAAAGCATTTGATACAGTGCCACACAAAAGGTTACTGGTTAAATTAAGGAATGTTGGCCTGGAACATAGTATTTGTACCTGGATAGAGAACTGGCTAAAAGATAGACTACAAAGAGTAGTGGTAAATGGAACATTTTCTAATTGGACCAGTGTTGTTAGTGAAGTACTGCAGGGCTCTGTACTAGGTCCCTTGCTTTTCAACTTGTTTATTAATGACCTGGAGGTGGGCATTGAAATATATAGGTTCCATGCAGGATGCTGCCACTTTGCAGAGAGATTTGTCTAAGTTGGAAAACTGGGCAGCAAACTGGAAAATGAGGTTCAATGTAGATAAATGCAAGGTTATGCACTTTGGCAAAAATAATATAAATACAAGTTATACACGAAATGGCAGTGTGTTGGGAGTTTCCTTAAATCAGAAGGCTCTAGGGGTTTTTGTAGATAACAAATTGTTGAATTCTGGGCAGTGTCATTCTGTGGCTACTAAAGCAAATAAAGTTCTGTCTTGCATAAAAAAGGGCATTAACTCAAGGGATGAAAACACAATTATGCCTCTTTATAGGTCTCTCGTGAGGCCTCATCTGGAGTATGCAGTGCAGTTTTGGACTCCAGTCCTTAAGAGGGATATAAATGAGCTGGAGAGAGTGCAGAGACTAAGTGCAACTAAACTGGTTAGAGGGATGGAAGACTTAAATTATGAGGGGAGACTGTCAAGATTGGGGTTGTTTTCTCTGGAAAAAAGGAGCTAACGAGGGGACATGATTACACTTTACAAGTACATTAGAGGACATTATAGACACATAGCAGGGGACCTTTTTACCCATAAAGTGGATCACTGTACCATAGGCCACCCCTTTAGACTAGAAGAAAATAACTTTCATTTGAAGCAACGTAGGGGGTTATTCACAGTCAGGACAGTGAACTATGTAACTATGTATATTGAGACTGTTAGGAAGGTCTCTCTGAGCATGGCACAGAGGAGGAATTTTATCTGTCTGTGTAAGTAACTCCTAGAGGGGCTGGGGGTGCTGCCATCAACTGCAGAAAAGAGGGAGCCATGACCAAGTGACCAAAAGTCTGAGAAACTGAGGAAAGACAGGAGGCTGAGCAATACCCCAATAGGTAGTATCATGAGTACAGAGGTGACTCCAACCTTTGTGTTTCTGCTGGTAGTACACAAGGGTTCCCTGTTTAGTGAGGGAACTTGTCAAATGTGTGCCCAGTGGGATGATTTATTTTTTATGATTTATGTTTTGTATGCTGAAATTGTCACCCCTGTGTGTAAATAAACTGCTTAAAAGTGAAGAAAGTATCTGTTATGGATCCAGCAAGAGTACTATATTTATTGCTTCAAATAATGGCAATGTGTCAGTGTCTCGTGTCTCTCCTGCTCATTCTCCTTTAAAGTGATGAAAAAAATGTTTTTGCCAAAATGATAATACTGAAACATGAAATTTCACTGCGAATACATGCCTGCTGAAAAATTTTGCTCGCCAATACTCCTTTACTCCCTTATAATGTCCCCAGGTACAAATGCAAAACATTAAGGGGCATACAATTGCATAAATTTGATTTTAAAAGGTAAAACGTCAAAAAAAAAAAAGTCTCTGTTAAATTATACATTTGAGGACAAAGATCACTGGAGATCCCTTGTTTTGAAACAAATGGGACAAGCAAAGCCAAGATTTATAGCAAGAGTAGCCAAAGCACTTGTACTAACATTACACATACTTGCTCCAATGAGCTGCTTGAAACTCTGATAACATTTAGAACCTACTTGAAACAAGACGCTTTGCTTTAGAGATTTGCATAATATCTCATCATTCAATTGCTATAAGGAAGGTTTTGTGGAACCCTTTGTGCAAACTCCAGCTTTGGGGTTCTTTCTTAATATCTAGAACACTTAGAAAGGATAAAAAGACTGTCAGTGACCAACACTTCTCTTCATGGTCTACTAGTCTGTATAAATAAGAAGATATGTTCCTCTTGTCAATTTCTTTTTCTGTGCCCCTACAGTCAAGAATTCTGGTATCTCTTCTCTTCTCACCATCTGCCTCTGTTCCTCTAGTAAAGGTAGCTGTACTGTGTGATCATTTCTCTATGTTTTCTATCACCTCCACTGTCTTGACATTTAACAATTGATAGAAAGTACTGTTGTACTAAATATTTCAGAGTCAAAATGGTTTCCTAGGTAACCAGGACATTTCAATCCCTTGTGAAACTTTCTAAATATGTAGTCTATATGTAGTCTAATATTCATGTTATTGGTTCTTAGAGATAGTGACTACTTCCTGTCACACTGTAATATAGTGATTGGAAAGGAGTAGCACTTCTTGTTTGGCCTTCATCTGCTGAACCATATGGATGTGTCTGGGGATCCTGTTATCAACAAGGCCCAGTAGAAATTTATGTCCTAGAAGTAGTGATGGGCGAATTTCTTCTGTTTCTCCCACAAAAAATTCACAAAAAAATTATGAAAATCACGTCAAAATCGGAAATGTTTACGGAAAATCTTGAAAATTGGAAATTGATGGAAAAGTCACTTGTGTCGAATTTGACGCTAGCACTAAAGTCAATGGGCATCCGAATAGTGTTGACGCAAGCCGATTTTGATGTGAGTGACTTTTTGGCCTTTTCCAGAATTTTTTTGGCGCCGTCAATTTTCGCGGGAGATTCGCAAATTTATTCACCAGCCAAACACATGATTGACGTGCATTAAGAAGGTACATGCTGGCGGGGGATTTGTGTCTGGGGAGGGGGGCATGTGGGGGTGCATTATGTGGGCCCAGACCCCCCAACACTGCATCTGAAATATATCTTTATATCAAGAACATTTCAGAAGCCTTATGCCCTTAATCATGGGCTAAGACAAGACACTTAAAGGGCATGTAAAGGCAAAAAAATAAAATCCCATTTTTACTTTCTTTAATGATAAAGAAACCTATCTCCAATATACTTTAATTTAAAAATGTGTACTGTTTTTATAAGAAACCTGACTGTATGCAGTGAAATTCCCCCTTCATTTACTGCTGTGGATAGGAATTGTCAGATGGTCCCTAACTGCTGAGCAGGGAAACAATCATACTTATGAACAGCAGGGGGAGCCCCCGCCTTACTTCCCAGCCATGCAGAACTCAAGCAGCTTTGTTTATGACGATCCCTAAGCAGCCCAGACCACACTGAGCATGTGTGTGTCTTAGTCTTGCAAAGATGTTTAACAAAGTTACAAGATGGTGACCCCCTGTAGCCAACTTTGAAAGCATAAATCATTTGTTTGATTAGGCTTGTGGTGCAGTAAGTTCATGTTTATGTTTAGTATACAAAATACAGCATTTCTAGCCTTATTCTTTTTTAGACTTTACATGCCCTTTAAGACAAGATGGACAGCAATATTTTGAATATCAGATCCACTGTTTGATAAACATTAATATTCAAAATATTGCTGTCCATCATGTCATAGTCACAAGAGGCCTGCATATTTCAATGTCAATGGAGATCATCCAGCTCATTTGGAACACATAGGGGAACATGTAATAAAATATGCAAAGTGCAAAACTTTTTAAATATTCTTCGTTAAGCTTTTATTGCATTTCGCATCTAAATTGTGCATTGCAAATCTTTAACACCTGCTCTGGAGTTTTGTTAAATAGTTTGTGGCAAAAAAACAGTTTGCGATTGCAACATTTTATTACATACACTGCACACTATTAGTGATGGGCGAATTTGTGCCGGCGAAAAATTCGCAAAACGGCGCAGTTGAAAAATTTTTTTGACGCCGGCAAATTTAATTCGCCGCCAATTCGCGCCTGGCGAATAAATTCTCCCATCACTACACACTATTGCAAACTATAAAATTTGCAATCGCCATCCTACTGTCAGATGAGGGGCAAAGTGTTTGTAAAGGCAAAATTTCTCACTTTGCAAACAAATTGTGAACGATGTTTGCGTTAGTGACCGATATTACAATCCCCCCTAAGAAAATAGCAATCTGATTTATTAGATTGCCGCAAAAAAAAAAGTTTTTTCCATTTTGTAGAAACTTTATTTTGACTTAATATGAGGTTTTTTTTTGATGATTAAAGAAATTGAAAATAAGAATTTTAGTAAATCTACTTTTAGACCTTGCTAATAAATGCACTCTTAAGTGACTGGGAACCAGTGTAGTATTTTGTGGACACAAGGGCATGAATTCTATAATGCCGTTTCTGGGTGAAAAGTTTCTACAGTATATGAAATCAGTACGGAATGTTTGTTATTCTCTTCAATACAAATGAAACTTTGAAGAAGTCTTTGACATTGAAGTAATACTTCCATTCAGCATTCTGTCTGTCTCTCCATTTTATTATCGTAATTGGATGGCCTTAGCCTAGATAAATTGGCTTTTGGTTTGGCTGCTAACAAGTCATTTCAATGAGAGTGACATGTAAGGTATTTCTTTTTGAAGTTAGACCCTCAAGCTAAGCCCAGCCATTCATCTGGATCTCCCACTGTAAAATCAACCATAGCAAATCAGGGATTTAGAAGCCCTGGATAATTTCAAATGAAAAGCACGTTCCCAGATAAAACAAAACCTTCTGAGATGGAGACAGTGACTGAAAGGAAAATAATCAATATCTCAAGAAAAAGTGAGATCTCTACAAAGCAAATAATTCATTAGCAAAATATACCATTTGTTTATTCTAGATTCATGACTCCAGGGATGCTTAATGAAAAATATTTAAGAACTTTTCTTCTGTGGTTTTAAATCAGCTCAGATCAACTGTTGGTAAATGATGTTTTGGTTAGTTAAGAAGACTGAAGGATTCCGTTGCAGAAACTTTTTTCCTGGAGACTATTCATGCGGTAAGTAATTGGGCTGGTTGCTTATTCTCCCCACTGTTCATATTATTTTAGATTCTTTTGTAGGTTTCAGCTGTGCTAAAGAAGAGAAAGAATTAAAATAATGATCAGAAACAGTTAAAATGATGCTTTCTCTGCAGATAAGGTGAATTATGTTCCCACTTTCCAGCAGTAAAACAATTGTTCTGCCTACACACGGAGGAGAACAAGTGCAAATCCAAGACTGGAATAGGATGCGCACAGAATACATTAATAAATGAGCAAAGCAGAGTGTCCTCAACAGGTACATATGGAGGTCATCAAGTTACAGCTCAACAAACCTTTAAGCAACAAATTCTGCTCCTTTTGTTTTGGTCTTCTGTATAAGCCCAAGGCCACCACACAACCCTTTAGTATTGAAGATCTGTGCTTCTGATTATGCCTCTAGGAACTCCTTATCTTCTTTTCTTTTGCACTGCACTGCTGTCAGTTGACCGGCTCTCAATATATCTTCAATATAAAATTTATGCTACAAGGGTGACTAGTAATTGTAGTAATAGGCATGGAGAATCTGCTTGCATGACATTATCCTCATTTTCTACTATATTTAAGTATTTCTGAATATCCCTTAGGCCAGGAGCACCACAGCTCCACTGGCATACTCAGTAGTGTAACTATTGAGTAAGCAAACTCATAGTTGCTGGAGGGTCTGGGGAAAAGTGTTGGATTCCTATATAGCTTGAAAATTCCCCCACACAGTCACTTCTTGTCTAAATTTAAATATTGGAACACAGTTGCATAACTGGATTTTGGAGTAGGGGGGAGAAGCTTTTGTGCACTGGGCCGCTCCAAAGGTTTTTTTTTTGAGGGGGTGGCACTCGCTTGTAACTGCACTGGGAATATTTTCATATTTCCAAACCAAAATCTGCCCCAGGTGTACATTGAGAGGCTGATGTTGTGCATCTGCAGACACTCTTCAAATATTCCCCTGGCCTTAGCTTAGCATCTCCATTACAACCTCAGAACACACTGGGGCTCATTTATCAACACTGGGCAAATCTGCCCATGGGCAGTAACCCATGGCAACCAATCAGATTGCTGCATTCATTGTACTGCTTGCAACTGGCTTTAAAAAGCTAATCACTGATTGGTTGCTATAGGTAACTGCCCATGGGCAAATTTGCCCAGTGTTGATAAATGAGCCCCACTGAGCATGTGCAGTGCCCCTGGCAGTCAAAATATCAGAAAATGGGGAGCTGCTGTGGATAACATGAAGGCATAGATCTTTGCTGTTATAGAGCTCCTGAATAAGGACACCAAACTATTTTTCCCTGGTAGAGTTTTGCAATGAAATTCCCATTTTTGTCAGTAGCAAATATTTTCACGGTAGAATATCACCAACAAGTTTGTTTTGCTGGAAAATAAAACTTTTTTTTAGGACAGAAAAACAAAAGGGAAAAACCATGGGAAAACATCAGTGGTATTATTTATACATGCATATTACTTCACTAAAAATAAATTTGTTTTTAGAAGCAGAAAAAACTTGCGAGAAAAATGTCAATGGCATTATTAAAATTTCTCCATGCATTTTGTTTCACCTGAAAAAACAACTGTTCTAAAATGGCGATATCTGAATTAATCAGCATCTTAATAAAGTATAAGTTAATTAACATCTAAGATGATTGCAGACTTTTTATTGTGATTTGCAACCTGGGTACAACATATTTTTTTTTATGGATTTTGAATTTTATTTTTTTTCTCAATGTTTATTCAAAACGATAAGTAGAATATGAATTTGATGCATTTGATTGTTTTTTATGGTTTTATGGAATCAAGTTTTTTAGATCTTCATTTTTTCATATTTAAATGTTTATTCAAATGCAAAACAATAAAAAAATTCTAATATTGAGAAATAGGCCTCCCAATGTCACTGTGCAATATTGATAATTTCTATTATTTTATATTCTAATATCAATCTATTGAGTGCCCAGACCAATTATTAATGTTTCAAGGAAATTCACCTGCAGTGCTGAGAGCATACATATTTGACTTTTTGCCCTAAGGATTGATATATGATTATGGACCCTACTGCCAGAATATTAAGAAAAAGCTTTAAGGCATAAAACCTCTCTTTCTGATACACTCAGCAGTAAGGGAGAGAAACTCTCACTAGTGTCTCATTCCTGGTAATGATTGTTGCATTTCATGGTTGTAAATAAAACACCTTTGAGACTCACTGGGCACATTTTGCCACTCCAGAAATAAAAATAACGTACGTAACAATAGTAATCCGTTTTCAAGCTTTCGACTGGCTCAGGAAAAATTTCTTTAATGGTACTTATAAGTAATGTTTCAACTACGATGATAAATAATGCACTTGCTAAAGATCCATTTTTCTTATGAATAAGGATGATCCTTTAAATGGAATGCAAATGTATAACACAGACAAGACACAGAGAGGAGGCAAATTGCATGTCGGCATCTCCTATGTACATGACACTTTGATTAATGACCCCTTCCTTGAATTAAGAGCCTGAATGAAAACTTGTAGAGCTACAAGTGCCTCCCATGCTACAGCCTAAGCATCGGTGCAGTAATGAATCATAAGAGTCTGATCAATACCATAAGTAATAGAACGGTTTGTGTTAAATCATTTGTTTTGCTGTTGCAATAGCTCTTGAAATACCACAAGGAGCAATGAGGCAGGACGTTCCCGGACAACTATGTTAGCTGTTCATTTTCCAAGTACCAAGTTGCTGGAGCTGCACAAATAAAGCTGATCAATTCAATGTTAGTAAATCAACTAGTTTGTTCCAATTATTGGTTTCATACAGAACTTAAGTGCTCTCTATTTGTTCTGTCATGTTTCAAATATAATTTCTTGTGTGACTCTTTACCATCTACCTACAACACCATTAAAATTTTGAAACATATTTAACATTAAACATGGCAAAAATACATTCCCAAAGTCGAGCACCTTCCCTTTGACCATATTATATTCTATGGGGCACATTTACTATGGGTCTAATATCGAGGGTTAATTAACCCTCGATATTCGACCATCGAAGTTAAATCCTTCGACTTTGAATATCGAAGTCGAAGGATTTACCACAAGGATTTTAATTCATCGATCAAACGATTTTCCTTTGATCACAAATTGCTAGGAAAGCCTATGGGGACCTTCCCCATAGGCTAACATTGGTGCTCGATAGGTTTTAGGTGGTCGAATAGTCGAACGATTTTTAGTTCGAATCGTTCTATTCGAAGTCAAAGTCGTAGTCGAAGGTCGAAGTAGCCAATTCGATGGTCGAAGTAGCCAAAAAAAACCTTCAAAATTCAACGTTTTTTTCCTTCTGATCCTTCACTCGAGCTAAGTAAATGTGCCCCTATGTGTCCTCATTAGAGATGCAACAAATCTTGGATATGGTTCAAGATTCAGCCAATTCTCTGTATTATTATTACAGCATTTGGGTTCAGATAAATTCTTCTAGTTAGACACACATTTGCATTGAAAGATTCTCCTGTACTTCCCTATAGTTGCATTCATCATGGGTGTTTTCATCCCCTCTCCTGCTTTTAATTGAAACTGGATAGTTGAATAAATTCACCAGGCACGAATTTGCTGTGAAACTGCAGTGAAAAGTCACTTGAGCCAAAATTGTCAACATTATTCGGATGTCCATTGAGTTTAATGCCGGTGTTAAAATTGACACAGCTGAAAAATTCACGTTTTGCGAATTACCCTGGAAAATCTCAAATTTTCAGCGAAGCAAAATGGGAAAAATTTCCCATCACTACTGGGCAACCCTGGAGCTACTGGCACCTCAAAGGTGGCATAACATGCAGGCAGTGGCAGAAATGAAGACATTCTGACCCTGAAAATGTTCAACATCCAGTTCATGTCCAAACAGAAGTGCAATTGCATGCGTTGTATGGCATTAGGTGCAACACCCACTGATGGCCACAACTATGTGGACATTGGGGGGAGAATGGTGTATACTGGGTAAAAAAATATGCCAAATTGTGTCCCAAATTGCAGTTTGTGCATGGTACTTGCTTAAGTATATAACCCTTGCCCCATATGTATAATAAAGTGCACAAAGTTTGCCCAGGTGCAATAACTCATAGCAACCAATAAGATGCTCAATTTTAAACATGTTACCAGTAACGACTACTTACTGATTGGTTGCTATATGTGATAAGAACTGTAGCAAAGTTTGCACTTTATATTATATAACCCCCTTAAAGTGGACCTGTCACCCAGACACAAAAAGCTGAATAATAAAAGTAGTTTTCAAATGAAATATGAAATCCAATTTCTATTTTGTATAAAAGCATTCATAGCTGTTGTAAGCTCATTTAAAAATCTCAGCTGTCAATTAAATATTGTCTGCCCCTCCTCTATGCCTTAGGGATAGAGGCAGGGCAGACAATTACTTTCACTTTCCATTCAGCACTGCTGATGTCACTGCTCTCCCCACATTCCCCCCATTCTCTTTTACTGTAACCAGTGCATGGGGATGGACATCAGGTCCCCTATTCTGGTGCACAAACAAGATTTTGAGATGATACAAGGCTTGTCTTAATAACAGTGTCAACAAAATGGCTCCTGCTTGCTATAATTATGAATTCCCAGACTGAAGGAAACAAGATTCAAATAATTTATATAGTGTAATTAAAGTTTATTTTGCTTGACTAATGTGATAAAATAGGATTTTGAATAATTTTTTTGGGTGACAGGTTCCCTTTAATGTCTTTAGATTTTTTTTTACATATTTATGTTGAGCAAGACTGTTATTGAAGTTGCTCCATTGTAGCAACCAATTAGACATGTTCCATTAATAGGATAACGGTACAAAAGATAATGGATAATAATAGATGTTTTCATTTAAATACACAATAACATATTTTTGTTTAATCTCTTATTTCCAGCATTCCAGGATAAATTAGTGGTAAGAGTATTTTGGTTTAACTATCTGTTTGTAGAATTCCTGGATACATTTGTGGTGCACTGCATATGTAGTTTAATAAGTTTCATAATTGAGCCACTGAGCATGATTTATTAACGTCATCTTTCAACTTCAGTAAATGTAATTGTAGTTCTACATTTGCCTGCATTTATTGTGGCAATTATTGATTAAAAGACCTCTAAAAACCTCAAATATTCCTACAGAGCCATGCTTAGCTTTTCAGAATGATGGCTTTATGTTATTTCTCATTACAGGCTACTGTATCAAACAACCGAGATAATCCTTTGACATGATGAGTCATTTTTTATCTACCACTTGACTTCAACCTATTCCCTGTTTGTAAAGGGGGTTTCCACATGGGGTTTAAAGTTTCAGGGGGAATTTGAAGATTTACAGATTTATCTTCAAATTTCGAAGGCCACATTACAAAGGCCACATCCCATAGAGTATAGTTAATCCTTATTGGAGGCAAAACAATCCTGTTCGATTTGTTTAATGTTTAAATTATTTGTTAGTTGACAAATGGATTTTGTCATGATTTTATAGTAAAGGTTGTGTTACTTAATTACACTGTGGACATTACATAGTTACATAGTTAAATTGGGTTGAAAAAAGACAAAGTCCATCAAGTTCAACCCCTCCAAATGAAAACCCAGCATCCATACATACACCCCTCCCTACTTTTAATTAAATTCTATATACCCATACCTATACTAACTATAGAGCTTAGTATCACAATAGCCTTTGATATTATGTCTGTCCAAAAAATCATCCAAGCCATTCTTATAGTCATTAACTGAATCAGCATCACAACATCACTCGGCAGTGCATTCCACAACCTCACTGTCCTGACTGTGAAGAACCCTCTACGTTGCTTCAAATGAAAGTTCTTTTCTTCTAGTCTAAAGGGGTGGCCTCTGGTACGGTGATCCTCTTTATGGGTAAAAAGGTCCCCTAAATTGCAAGTAATTCATTCTACCATTTAACATTTTTTTCTTGAACCAACAAACATATTTTTATTGGTGTGTAGGCAGCCATCTTAGGTCATTGTGCCTGGTCATGTGCTTTCAGAAAGAGCCAGCACTTCACAATGGAACTGCTTTCAGATAAGCTATTGTTTCTCTTACTCAATGTAACTAAAGGAGTTGTGACTTGGGTTAGGCAGACTTGGATTTTTACCATTGAGTGCTGTTCTCATATCTACCACTAGGTAAAGCATATGAGCATTTTTAGCAATGCATATGTCAGGGGGCTGTTATCTTGTTACCTTCTCATTGTTCTGATGAGTGATATCACTCCAGCTTGCAGTGCAGCAGTATACAGTGACTGAAGTTTATCCGAACACGTCACATGACTGGGGGCACTTGGAATTAACAACATGTGTAGCCCCAATGTCAGATATCAAAATTAATCTGATTTCAATGCATGATTCTGCTTGAGGAACACAAGTAACTGATAGTGATGAGAGACTTTAATACATTTGGAGAGAGAGAAAAATTGTTGTGCATAAAAACGCCCATTGACTTCAATGCGTTTGGCAAAATTTGCCGAATTCGCTCATCACTATTAACTGATGCATTCTATAAAAAACATGTTTTCCTATGAAAGAAACCCTTTAAGGTACAAAGATCAATCCAAATTACAGAAATACCCCAGGTCCCACTCATTGTGGTTCAGGTTCAGGTTCAGGTTCATACCTGTATTTCATAAATCTGAATGGTTTGATATTTTTATTGCTCTATGGCAGTGCTGTCCAACTTCTGTGGTACCGAGGGGCAAAATTTTACTGGTCTATGTGGTGGAGGGCCGATAATGGAAGTCAGTCTTGGCCACTCCCCCTTTTAAACCACACCCATATTAACACAAGAACTTTTAAGATTATATTTACATTAACGGTGGTAGCACACCAAAAAACCAAATGGTTGGTGCTCACTGCAGGGAAACCCCTCATCACTCATACGTGAGTCATGTTAAAACATACCCTTAAATCCATATGCCTCATCCTCCCCTGTGGATAGTACAACAACACATGATTAAACACCTTAGGGGCCCTAAACAACAATTTCCAAATGCTAAAAAAAAAACCCCTAACAGGCTTACATCCCACAGGAAGCATAGGGCAAGCAGAGAATGACACACACAAGCAGCACTGGGCAAGCAGAGAATGGCACACACAAGCAGCACTGGGCAAACAGAGAATGACACACACAAGCAGCACTGGGCAAGCAGAGAATGGCACACACAAGCAGCACTGGGCAAGCAGAGAATGGCACACACAAGCAGCACTGAGTAAGCAGATAATTGCACACACAAGCTACACTGGGCAAGGTGTGAACAATACTGGATATTAGAGTTTGAATTTGAAGTTTAAACAATGCAGGGGCCAGTTAATCTCTGTAGTGATACCTTTTAAAGCTTACATATGGTAACCAGACACAGAATGTAGGGGGCCACAGAAGGGGGGGGGTCGCGGGTGGCACGCGGTTCACGGCCGCCAGTTGGACAGCCCTGATCTATGGCATAGATCCCAAACGCTCGGGTTAGATAAGCAAAATGTTTGTGGAAGCTCAGCTTGAAAACCCATCTAGGTTGAGATCTAGGTAAACTTTTTTTGCTGCCTTAGATATTCTTGAAACCATTGTTGAAATGCAGCTTCAGAGCAGTTGTCATATGCCTTGAGTAAATGGGTATCCTAACCAAATTTTTAAGCATCTAAGACTGAAAGACACAGATCCATGGAGATGCATCCCTGTTGGAAACATGTATTCAGTCACCGTCAATATTTATCAACATAGCTGTTTGTCAAAATTGCCACAATTAGAGATTCCATAGCAAAAGAGCGGAACCAGCCCCACAGAGCTTAATCTGATTTACTAAGATGCAGTGAAAATAAAGATGGAAATGCAGAGGTTTTCCTTGTTGAATATTAATGCACATTTACTCAAGACACAAATGTGTGTTGTTTTGAACTGTAAATCAATTAATGGTCTCCTCCAAAATAAAGCAACAAATGGAAAATAAAAAAAAACATTTAAAATGTTAAAAATTGTCCAATAGAATTGAACAGAAATCTTCTAAGCCTCCTAATCCTATACAATGTTGAAGAGCTAAAAAGCACTTGTGACATGGTTCTGCAACTACTGTATGCTTTGCTAAATAATTTAAATACTAACTTTATGATATGATAATAATGTTTTTTTTTAACTAGTTTGCATGACACTTAAAGGGCAACTAATCTTTTCTATATGGCTTCCAACCATATTCCTACTTGTTACTGTATATATCTATATACAACTCCCCCCATCTCCCTTATTAACCAGACTCATACGGCAATTTATCCAAAAATTCTAACCACACAAACATACTGTATAATAATTTTTACGCACAACAAATTTTATGCGTGTGACAATTTCGATTTTTTTTTGTCAAGAGGATTTTTCACAGGTGAATTTTTGCCGCAGTGAAATTTGCTGCAAATCCATGCCTGCCGAATCACTATATATATATATATATATATATATATATATATATATACACATATATACATATATATATATATATATATATATATATATATATATATATATATATATATATATATATATATATATATATATATATATATATATATATATATATATATATATATATATATATATATATATATAGGTATGGGACCTGTTATCCAGAATGTAAGGGACCTGGGACTTTCTGGATAATGGATCTTTCCATAATTTGGATCTTCACACCTTACGTATACATTAAATCAACCCAAAAAGATGGGTTTCCTTCCAATAGAGATTAATTATATCTTAGTTTGGATTAAGAACAAGATACTGTTTTATCATTACAGAGAATAAGGAAATCATTTGTAAAAATTTGGATTATTTCATTATAATGAAGTCTATGGGAGACGGCCATTCTGTACTTCAGAGCTTTCTGGATTTCCAGGTTTCCAGATAACGGATCACATACCTGTATATTCTTTTAGAATTTTTCTGTTAATTATTATTTGGAAATTGACAAGAAAATATTAAAATAAAGAAGACTTCATTTTACAAAATGAAAAAATTAAATTAGCAAATGCAACAGCAAACAATTCAACACATATTACAGTGGCCAAAACATAATACACATAATAGTTGGGCATGCATTATTTATATAGCAAAATGTTTTACGTAGCATCTTATTTAGTTAAGTTAATTATTGTCCTTGCTCTACATGTAGTAAATATGTCAATAATGGCAGTGGTTTGTGACTTGAAAACCCACATGCCTCGAGCCTCAGTGGGACACTATAATGAGCCTCTGAATAGTGATGAGAAAATCTGTCCCATTTCGCTTAGCCAAATCATTTACAAAACTGTACAAAAATATGATTTTGGGTCAGAATTTGTCCAAGACAATGACATTTCTTGAAGGATTTGGCCAAACTTAAGGGGCAAATAAATAAACATTTTATCAGATTTTTACAGCAATCACATATCTCTACAATTTTCAAATTCAAATTTTTCCAAACTCAAATATTCAAGATCTGCTGATATGTCTGATTTTGTAAGCAAATTTTACTTGAGGTTGCTAAGCCTGACTGTTTTGCCAACCTGACTGTCCTTTCTCAACCTGTCATGTTAGAATTTTTAACATGAACTACTGTTTTACAACTTTGGCAGCCGCCTTATAGAGGATCATGGTAGATCCGAAAGGTCTTGTGAAACCACCAGGTTAATAATTTTACAGCAAAATTATAAAGGGCATGCAAAAATAATGTTATGAAAGAATTTCAAAAAAGCTTACTTTCTGGTGACAGTTTCAAACTTGAGAAAATTAGCAGATCAGCAGATAAAAGCTGTTGAGTTATTGTGAGTTTTTGTAGAAGTCAGTTGGTGGTTTATTTTCAAAACTCAAGCAATTTTGAAATTCAAATTTTCAAAATAAATTTTGCAGATTTAGAAAATGAAGAGCAATGTGTGTTTTTAGTGTTATCAAAAATAGTACATAATCTTGAATGAAAATTTTTTCACAATTTGAGTTTTTCCTTAAATAATTTAGCAATCTAGATTTTGGAGTTTTTGAGTTTCTTCAAATTCTGTCAAAAAATTTAAATACTCAAATTTTAAAGTTGATAATCTTACTCCCCATGTTCAACCGATCTAAAAATGACTGTGTTTTAGATGAGCCAGCTTCATCATTTGTTTTTGTAAATTGTGTCCCCTTTTTCAAAGGATCCTGCTTCCATACAAGTTGGAAAATTTAAATATTAGATCATATATTATATTTAGTAATATTACTGGTAAAAGTGGGGAAGAGTGTGGGATTAAGTGATAGTTTCAATTATCGCTAAGGGGCTCATTTACATATCTGTGAATTTTTGTTTCGTAAGTCTCCATCATACTTCATGCAACTATGTAAGATGTTATTTTGTGATGACTATACAGTACATTTTCATCAAAATGCGTAATTACATTTCGGCAGAAGAACGTTGGCGTACTTTCATTAGCAATGATTTATTGGATCGAAAATTTCATAGCAAATTTTCTCTATCGTTACTTTCTTCCTAGCATAACTTTGTTAAGTCAATTTTAATTCAGTGGGTATATCAAGGTCATGTATGTATTTATTAGTGGTGTTGGTGAATCTGCTGGAAGTAGCCACTTTTTATTAAAAATGTCCAAGGAAGCAAAATTAAGACAATGATCCTCTATTGTCCTAGGCCATGAGCCCAACCTGAAACAAATGTGTAATGAGCTGCAAATGTTAAAAAAGTATATATAAGATATTTTTAACAGCTACAAATTGTAAACATAATCCTACTTTAAATTTGTTTGTGACTTTTTTTTTTGGAATATAGGAGATTATATTACTGACACAATAAGGTTGAGGATGTTGCTTCATTGTATTAATTCACCAGTCAGAGCCTGGCAAATAGATTTTTGGTGAAAAGTGTAACCAATTGGAATTTTCACACTGATAAATTAGCGGATTTACAATTGTGGTCAAGTATCATCCTGCACATACAGTACGGTACACCAATGGCATCAGTGTTGGTATCATGTGATACCATTGTTTTGGTGTTGCTCTGCAGTTTGGGATCTATACCTATATTATAAAAAGCTATTTCAGGGCATGCACTGGAAGAAAATGACATGGACATGAGCACTGGCATATTTTAAAATGTAAGAATATTATTTCATTTTAGTTGTTTCCACTGGATAATTATATTGCTATAATATAGTTGATTCATTTTTCTTCATTAGCCTTCATCCCTGCAAGCTCTTCTCCTTCACCTTTGAGATGAACTAAATGATTGCTAGCCCTCTCATGGGACTCAAGCAGAATTCTTTGGCATGACCTCATGAAACCATGCACACTTTAACGAATAATCACACTATCAAGAATGTATTTCCAAAATTGGCAAATCCTTTAAATTATTTCCTTTCTGCTGAAGTCAAATTCCCAGGTCTATTATTCCAAGGTTTGGCTTTAACTCTTTTCTGAAAAAATCCATCATTCTCAATTCAGTGGCAAAGGGGGATAAAGACCTTGAAATGTTAAATTATGGGCTGCCAACTTGTGGAATGCATTTTCAAAGCATCCCTGGTTGCATATCTGTGTGATTTTCAATCGTATAGCTATTTTGGCACCAAACTGCTGCTGTGCTCTTGCATCAATATAAGAGCTTTGTTCAAAAACCCAGAGTTTCAATCATTTATAAACGACCTTGTGTTGGTTTAATTCAAGAGAAACGCAATAAGGATAGATTTGAAGGATTAAGGGAAATGTTTTTCAGGCAAGATAAAAGATACCAAAAAGAACCAAAAGGACTGAAGTCTTACAACTGATCTATCCATCTATCTATCTATCTGGCCATCTATCTATATCTATCTATCTATCTCTATTTATTAGTGATGGGCGAATTTGCAAAAAATTCGCGAAACGGCGCCGGCGTCTCGTTTTTGACGCCGGCGCCCATTTTTTTTGACGCCGGCGCCCGAATTTATTCGCTGGCAGCGAATCGCGCAAATGCGCCGCAAATTCGCACCTGGCGAATAAATTCGCCCATCACTACTATCTATCTATCATCTATCTATCTATCTAGCCATCTATCTATCTATCTATCTACCGACCATCTATCTATCTATTGATCATCTATCTATCTATCTATCTATCTATCTATCTATCTATCTATTTTCTATCTATTGATCATGTATCTATCTATCTAACAATCTATCTATCTATCTATCCAGGGGCGTAACTATAGAGGAAGCAGACCCTGCGGTTGCAGGGGGGCCCAGGAGTGTAGGGGGCCCAGTGAGACCCTAATTAATGAGCAATTTTAATATATCTTGGTAAAATAGGCCAACTTATAAATATTTTGGGGGCCTAAATTGAATTTGCTATGGGGCCCAGTAACAACTAGTTACGCCACTGTATCTATCTATCTATCTATCTATCTATCTATCTATCTATCTATCTATCATCTATCTATTTACCAATTATCTATATTATCTATCTATCTATCATCAATCTATCTATCAATCTATCTATTTACCAATTATCTATATTATCTATCTATCTATCATCAATCTATCTATCAATCTATCTATTTACCAATTATCTATATTATCTATCTATCTATCTATCTATCTATCAATCTATCTATTTACCAATTATCTATCTATCTATCTATCTATCTATCTATCTATCTATCTATCTATCTATCCATCCATCCATCCATCCATCCATCCATCCATCCATCCATCCATCTATCTATCTATCTATCTATCTATCTATCTATCTATCTATCTATCTATCTATCTATCTATCTATCTATCTACAACAGAAACAAAACCAGCAGACGGCACTTCTGGAAAGGGGTTTATTGGGGTTGCTGCTGCGTACCCCAACCATCCCTATCTTCCACCATCTCCCAAAGATACACAAATCGATCCAAGCTCCAGAGGGTAGACCTATAGTGGCTAGCATCGGATCTGCCAATGAGGGACTTTCAGATTGGCTTGATCTAAACTTAAGACCTTTAGTCCCAGTTTTGAGTTCATACATAAGGGACACAGGACACCTTATTGAGAAATTATCCACTCTCACATGGTTGGACACATATCACTGGATTTCCATGGATGTTAAATCTTTATACTCCATGATCCCACACCATATGGGTATACAGGCCATTTTTGACACCCTACAAGAATCACACGCTTACACACAAGATTTCATCCATTTTAATTTATTGGTTTTGGAATTTTTATTAACACATAATTTTTTTCACTTCGATGGGGGTTACTACCTCCAGAGACGTGGCACTGCCATGGGGGCATCATTTGCCCCCTCGTATGCCAACCTTTATATGGGTCGGTGGGAGCAGTGCCATGTCTATGGCTGTACTAACCCCTTTCGACACCACATAGTGTGGTACGGAAGGTATATCGATGATCTGCTGTTCATATGGAACGGCCCTTTGGGTTCAATTGCTGAATTTCACCGATACCTTAACACTAATCACTATAACCTTCAACTATCACTTGAACACCACAAAGAGAAAATTTGTTTTTTAGATCTTACTTTAAAAGGGAACCCGTGCACTAAAGTGATTGATACGGAAACTTTTAGGAAACCAACAGCAGGCAATACCATTTTAAAATATAATAGCTGTCATCCGAAACATACCCTAAACAGTATCCCCTATAGCCAGTTTGTTAGGTTCCGCAGAAATTGTAGTCAGGATACCACGTTTGATCTCCAATCGAAACAGTTGGGGGACAGGCTGAAAGACAGGGGATACCCTAACCAACTGATTCAAACCGCATATGAGAAAGCAAAAACAGCATCTGTATTGAGAAATGAAAAGAAAAGTTTTACTCAGACAGAAGTAGACCAAATGGAGAGAGGTACACAGCAACAGAAGATGTTCTTTGTTACTGATTTTAGTGAGGAATATGGTCAAATATGTAAAATTGTCAAGAAGTATTTACCGATACTAGAAGGAGACACTAAAATGACAGAAATTTTGGCCCAAACGGACATTAAGTTTGTCCCAAGAAAGGCCCCCACTCTTGGAAAAATTTTGGCCCCTAGTCAGGTTTCATCTGCCCCCTATAATTTAGCCGAGAATTGGCTAACTGTGAAAGGCACATACAGGTGTGGGGCAAATACTTGTAAGACGTGTCAGGTCATTTCGACTGGTCCCGACTTTAAATCCAACAAAACAGGACAGGTCTTTAAAAATAGAGGGTTCTACAATTGCAACACTAAAAATGTCGTATATCTCCTTGAGTGCAACCAGTGTAATAAACAGTATGTTGGTCGTACATCACGCATGCTGAAAGAGAGAATTAGGGAGCATATTAGGAATATAACCAATAGGGAGGAGACTACCCCGGTCGGTAGACATTTCAAAACATGTTCACCAAGTGGGACTAAGAACCTAAATGTTAAAGTAATTGAGAAAGTGAAAGTACCGAGTAGAGGAGGGGATATTATTCATAGACTAAATCTTAGAGAGGCCTTCTGGATCCTTAAATTAGACACCAGAATCCCTATCGGACTAAACTCCAGACACGATATTAGCTATCTATACTAGAGCTAACACTTTGGTAATCCCAGCAGTTTAGGGTGACCTACCTAGAGCAGTCTGGAGGTAATGTACTTCTAGACTGTTCTAGAGAATGTAATGCACCTCTAGACCCCCCTCAGTCCTCATTAATACATACATAAATAATTGCAGTTTATTTGGTTTTAACTTTTTAACGGAATAGGTTTTTAGATATATTTAAATAAAGTGATTTTATTGAATGCCCACTAGGGGTCACTGTTACCCTTTGTATAAATACCCAGCTGTTGACAATGATCTGTTACCTATGACTAAGGGATTTACTCCCGAAACGCGTTAGGATTTGCAGCAGCAACCCCAATAAACCCCTTTCCAGAAGTGCCGTCTGCTGGTTTTGTTTCTGTTGGAGTTAGCAGTGGGGACACTGCTTGACGGAGCACCTGGTTGGGAGAACGCGGTGAGCAGTAGCGGTCCTTTTCTCTTCGTTCTCTATCTATCTATCTATCTATCTATCTATCTTTCTATTATCTATCTATCTATCTATCTATCTATCTTTCTATCTATTATCTATCTATCTATCTATCTATCTATCTATCTATCTATCTATCTATCTATCTATCTATCAAACTATCTATTTACCAATTATCTATCTATCTATCTATCTATCTATCTATCTATCTATCTATCTCTCTGGATTTCCCCCAGGAATTGAAAATGCCTTTACAACAAATAAATGGTAGCTGAGCACAGCAGAGATGATAGCAAACTCATTGCAAAATACACATTGGACCTTCTGTTTAAAATACAGTTTTTTTTACATTTAAGAATAGTAATAAATGATGTGCTAAGTGAAAATGAATAGTCATTTATATTTTCTCCAACTGTATCTAGAAAAACACAACAAAATTTTTTTTTTCTTGTCTGGCTGAGACAGCACAAAATCTTGCCTTTCTGTTACTAAGCCACATCATCAAAGAAGGCAATGCATATAGACATATGACTCTTCCTTAGCAGCTGGAAGTAGGAAACTGCAAAGGATTTGCAAAGCTAAGGGAGGCATTTACTAAAACTCAAGTTTATCTCATTTTTTTATTGAAACAAAGTTGACCTAACGCCCATCCACAAATGGAAGAATGTTGCAACATGACTTTTTTGAAACTCGACTTTATCAAATTGTCGCCATGACAACTTGAATTTATCGGATTATTGGACAAAAACCTTCAGGGACATCTGCCATTGACTTCTACATGACCTTGACAGGTTTGAGATGGATTATTTTCAGATTTCATCTTTCTGCCAGTATTTGTTTGTGATATATATATATATATATATATATATATATATATATATATATATATATATATATATATATATATATATATATATATATATATATATATACCAGAATAAGGTTTGCTCTCACAGGTCTTACCAAGAAATCACAGTGCTTATTAGCCAAAAATAAGAACTCTTGCCGAAACGTTAGTTCTTATTTTTGACTAATAAACACCGTGATTTCTTGGTAAGACCTGTGAGTGCGAGCCTCAATCTGGTATATACTTATCTTTTTGGGCTTTATTTGCACCCAGGCAACTTACACCTCTACACGAGTTGTGCCGGCATCATATTTAGAATATATATATTCTAAATTCTTCTATATTTATATGGTTTACTAGTAAGGAGCAGGGCAGGGGGAATTTTTTTACTATGTGTTAGTAGACCCAGAAAAAACTACCTTATTAATAACTGGAAAACAAATTATCTCAATTATGTATATAATTATATAATTATTATATAGTTAATGTAATTCTATTTATTAGCTTCTTTTATTCTTCATGGCAATATTGTCTATATAAAATATCTTCCATCACTCTGAAACATCTCTTTTCCCTCTCTAGGCCACATTTTACCAATTTTTTCTGCTACCTGTTATATTCTTCAGATATATTCAGCTTGCATCCCAAATCTCTCTTCCAATTAGAGGTTAATAAAACGTGTCGTTTGCCCTGATTAACTTTGTGTAACAGAAGAGAAGTGGCTATTGATTTTAAATACTCTCTATATTATTCAGGGTAGTTGAAAATAAATGAAACTCCTCGGCAGCAAACTTTTGTAGCTTCACATCAAGATAAAGTCAGGACTTTGTTACTGCGACTCCAAGGCCAAGAAAGTGTCAGGCCTGAGAACTGCGGGTAATATTTGAGACTCTGCAGAATAGAATTTGTAATTAGTCAACACTTTAGGGTTGAGGGAATATTGTGTTGTGACAGATGCATTCATGAAATATAATATGGAAAGTGCATTTGTTCAACCGCAGTTCATTTCCTTTAGAGTAATTCAATATTTGTAGGCCGTAGGTTCAACAGCAAGGTCACAGAGCAAGAGATACACATCAAGTCTTTGGCAATGTCTTTTATTTTGAAAATGGGCCAAACCCAGGTCTAGAATGCTGACTAGCTAAGAACAAATTGTTTGACCTGGAACTCATAAATATTGGCACTTGTTTATTGGCACTGGACAATCTATAAAGGGTAAATAAAGCCTATAAGTTATGTATCGTTTCAAGTAGAATAGCATATCTCTACATTTGCAAATTGACCACAACAAAACTGTTTCTTTTTTCTGTTCATAAGTTCTTATAAAAGGCAAGAAAAGGGGAAAAAAGGAGATGCACTCATCCAGTTCAAAATGGTGTACTCAAGGTACCTCCAATGCTTTATTGGTGCAGAATAAAAATAATTTTTCCGCACCAATAAAGCATTGCAGGTACCTTGAGAACACCGTTTTGAACTGGATGAGTGCATCTCCTTTTTTTCCCCTTTTCCTGTCGATTTTTGCATTGAGTCACGTGACTGGAAGATAGCACCGCCAAGAAAAACTTGCAATTTCAACTAATCGTGAGTGTATTAAACCCAATTTACTTTGACTTATAAAAGGCAAGACACAAGTACAGGAAGGGGCTGCAACATAGGGGCCAATAGATCCCTAATTACAAATCATTAATTGTCACGTTTGATATCCTAAAACCCAGAACAGATTCTGGTCATGTTCCATGCTTCTGCCAATAACAACTGCCTTTCACTTTGGGAGGAGCCCTCTGCTACTCGGATGCCGGCAGGTCTTAAAATGAGGGAACCAAGGCCAGAGTTCTGGGCAGATAAGGGAACCGTAAGGTGTGACAGGAGAAATGGGGTTAGAGCTAAGCATAGTCGTAGAACAGGCCGAGGTCAAAACCAGTCAGTCAGCACAGTACAGAGTCAGGATCCAGAAGAATAGTCAGTAACAGGCAAAGGTCGGTTCAGGCAGCAAAACAGTGGTGTCAGAGACAGGCAAAGGTCAAAGAACAGAGAAACCTTAATAGAAGTGCACCCAGCAACTATGGATCTACATGGGTGATGGGAATTAGGATGTGGCACCATAAAATATTTGGAGTTTGTTTTCATGCTTGATGATGTCACACAGCCCGCATAGACGCCAGAGTCAAACCCATGAAAACCCAAAAGCTGCTCACGTCAGAAGAATAGGTTGTGCGCAGGAGAGCAGTGGGCAGGCATCTCCACTGCCTCCCAGGTATTGTTACATTAATGTCTAGTTCTCCTAATGGAAGACTCCATAGCCTCTCTATATCTATAAGGAAACCGTTTTTCAACTTGAATTATCTGCTGTCAACTTGAATTATCTGATGAGGACTGTTAATTACACTTACTTTTTGATATAGCAATGGATTTGTGACAAGATAACATTTTTCCACCAGCATATTTATGCCAGTGGAGAAACATCCAAAACTACTGTTCCATGACTGATGTCATTCAAAATAATGGAAGATGTTTGTCACTACTTGAATATTCATTTTTGGCCCAAACACTGCCAGTCACAAGTAGTGCCTGGCATCTACCATTCATATCAACAAGAGGCAGACAATAAAATTGGGTATATGTAGTGATGGCCGAATTTATTCGGCAGGCACAAAATCGCAGCGAATTTGCGCAATTCGCCACCGGCGGATAAATTTGCGAAAAGGCCATGAAAATTCGCCAGTGAATGTGCGTCGGCGTCCAAAAAAATGGACGCCAGCGTCAAAAAACTGATGCCATTTAGCAAATTTTTTGCCGTTTTGCAAAATTCCCAATTGCGAAACGTCGCAAATTCGCCCATCACTAGGTATTTCTCTTCCAGTTGAAATATGTTAGAGAAGTAATGATATGTGTACCAAAATGCTTGTGATGGAAGGAAGTAAATACACATCTTTTTTTAATCTATGCCGCTTGTGGTGCTGAACAAAGTGTCATCACCAAGTGGCAGATCACATCCTATTCCCTTGAATGAGAATAGTGGGTCAATGCGATGGGTGTTTTATATGATACTCTGATTTACCAGGATACCAAGATTGCTTTCCATGTAAATAAAGAGGAAAGGATGGTGCTCCAACTTATACCTGTATGTCCTACAATGTCCAAGAAAAAGCTGTGTTTGCTTGATAATTCTAGAAATTTAGACTTTCTGAAAATAGCACCTGGATTCTATTTAATAAACATTATGTTCATGCCAGTAAAGTCATTGCTGTCTAAACTGGATTACATCAATAAACCATATAACAGCATTATGCTGATTAGATTTGAGTAACCTCTCTTTTTCTAGTCATAAATTCACATTGCTATTGCACAGTCATGGCTTTATCTTTTGTTACCGCTGGGAATTAACTGACACTGAAAAACAGAGTCAGAGCAAATTTAAAATGATATAACAGTGCTGCATATCATTTGTCCTACAATGGAACAGCTTGCTAGCAAATGATGATTAAAGTGGAGCTTGAAAAGATGAAATCTGCTTCTTAAATGACTGACGGCCACTCTGGCTGCAGCTCTTGTGAAGTTCACAGTAAGAGTGTCTGTGAGATGGGACTCTGCAATCATTAAGACTGATTGGGAACTGTTTGTTCAGGGCTGAGGCAGTCGGATATAGTTGCTTCTTCTTTCACGAGAGGTTACCAGAAATCTGTGTCTATTCATCGTGCCCTTTGCTTCTGATACCTATTTTTGCAGCAGATATTTAGAGGTTTTATTTCATTTAGATATAGGGAATCTTTTTTTTTTTTTAAAAGAGTGACCAGCTAAGAGAAATCTGACATGCAGTAACAAGCAAAAGAAACGATGCTTCAAATAAAAATGTTCTCTAAATGAAATATCCTAGGAAGAGAAGAGAAAACACATATAGTTCTCATGTATTCTGCAAAAATGTTGAGTAAACTTGTGGGTTGTTGCATGCCCCATCACCAGTCTCCAAATATCTCTGTCTGCTTTGGGAAGACATCAAAAAGTACTATTTCCCTTATTAATTGTGAACCTCCCTATCCCCAGTTATTCAGGAAAGTCCCTCAGATTTATTTACCTTATATGCCATTCTGTACACCTACAGCTCCTAAGAGGACATGACGAAACCCAGGGGAACACTTGTAAAAACACATTCCATGCCTCTTGAAGAAGTCTTGAGCCATGGGGCTTGTAGCACCATTGTCCTAGCTGTAGGTACCTATAGTAGCGGCATGCTGGAAATATCCAAAACCTAAAATCTTCTTCATGAGAACTTTAAAATCACACCCACACCTTTGCTCACCATAATTTAAGAAGATATGCTATTAAATGCTACTAGATTTATAGTGCCCCTAGAAAAGAAGGAGGGACATTAGTCATAGTGATGGGCAGGCATGTCTTCACTGACCTTTGTTTCCTGACTAAGAACAACAAGACTGAAGTAAGATTTGGGCATTTGAGACCACTAATATCTATGCAAATATATGCTCACCTTAAATCTTTCCTTAATTGATGACCTTCGAGCTGGGGTTTAAAGGAGACATTGTGTGTGATACTCTTTAAATATAGAAGGATTGTGTTTAAAAAGTAGTGTTTCAAGCTGATTTATCAAATATTTCTGTAAAAGTCATACTTATTCCATCCATCTCTTCCACTTCCTGTTGCCTCTATTGCCAGGTTGTGCATAAGAGCTGTACTCAGTACACTGAAGAATGCGAACCAATCAACAGCTATGCTGACCTGATAGGAAACGTAAGCTTGTCTTTGGGTGTATGAGTGCAGGACTGTGATTGGCTGTCCCCTTCCTACTGTTCTTCTGGCAGGTATCGTAAGGACATGCCCACTCCTCATTTGAAACACAGACGGAAACCAGAGAGGACCTATGGGGAGCTCCAGTAAAGGGGCCATAATAATAACTTTTAGCCCAAAGTAAAACCAGCACCATAAAGTATTCATTATTGCCTACAATATGATGGTGGGGGTTCACTTATCCTTTAAGAAGAATCTAGGAAAGAAAATAGGTAATCTCCCCAAAAGGCCACCATATCTGTCTTTTAGACTAAGTCAAGACAACTAGGGATGGGCGAATATAAGCCGTTTCGTTTCGTCAAAAATTCGCCGTGGGCGAATTGTCGCAGACACCAATTAAAGTCTATGGGCGTCAAAAAAATTTTGACGCGCGTCTTTTTTTTTTTTGACGCACACCGCCATTCAAGTCTATGGGCGTCATTTCCGTGGTGAAACAAGGCGAAAAAATTCACCCATCCCTAAAGACAACCCATCTGTACAAGGAAAAAATTGTACAGGACAGAAGAAGACATGGCAACCATCTCGGTACATAGACCTTGAAAAGCAAAGCTCTGAATGTACCTGTGTTAAGAAAAAAAGAGTTGGAATTTCTTCCTTTAAAAAAAAATCATCAAAACAAAAACTTTTTCTAAGTGAAAGCAGAATTTCCAAGCAAATTCCTTCTCTGCCAAACCTTTTATCCCTCTCTTGAAGTATTGCTGAGCCTCACAACTGCTATCATAAAAGTTCCCCTTCATCTTAAATTTCTCTGCACGCATTAATTAGTAAGATTTTGAAAATCTTTAGACGAGGTCTCCATTTTACTTTGTTTGCCTTCCACTATTAAAAACAATATTTCAGAGTAACGGCTTCACAGCTGAACAGAATCTAAAGGAATGTCTTTGTCTCATGTTGGAACGGCAGTCAAAAACTGCTGAACCAAAGCAATAGATGGGCACAATAATTCAGCTGAGGCCCCAGACACTCGCTTGCTTCTTGATAAAAGGGATCTGCCTGACAGTTTTACTATTAAACTGTTTCTTATGGATTTTAAATAAAAAATAAATTAGCTACTTTAAAAAAATAAACTTTGGGAAAGGCTGATGTAAGCAGAGCATTTAGTAAGTGATTGCTATCTGCCCAGTCTTCTTTGGCATTTAACACAAATTAATGTACTGTATACTTAAGTATATGTGAAACTTGGAATATATATGGAATATTTATGGAATATATATTTATATACATAAATAATATACTGGCAACATTAAAATGTTAATATTAGACTACATTCTCATCTATACAAAAACTGGCGGGTGTAGATCATTTGCATGTAAAGGCAAAAAAATAAAATCCCATTTTTACGTTCTTTAATGAAAAAGAAACCTATCTCCAATATACTTTAATTAAAAAATGTGTAACGTTTTCATAAGAAACCTGACTGTATGCAGTGAAATTCTCCCTTCATTCACTGCTGTGGATAGGAATTGTCAGACGGTCCCTAACTGCTCTGCAGGGAAACAATCATACTTATGAACAGCAGGGGGAGCCCCCGCCTTACTTCCCAGCCATGCAGAACTCAAGCAGCTTTGTTTATGACGATCCCTAAGCAGCCCAGACCACACTGAGCATGTGCACAGTCTTAGTCTTGCAAAGATGTTTAACAAAATTACAAGATGGTGACCCCCTGTGGCCAACTTTGAAAGCATAAATTATTTGTTTGATTAGGCTTGTGGTGCAGTAAGTTTGTTTATATTTAGTATACAAAATACAGCATTTCTAGCCTTATTCTATTTTAGACTTTACATGCCCTTTAAGATACTTCATATACATGCACACACATTTTGTGCATACTGCTACTTGTATTATATATAATATATATACTATATATATATATATATATATATATATATATATAATATATATATATATTATATATATATATATATATATACTATTAAGATACTATAAACACACACACACAACTGGAAAAAAAAAAACAGCACCAAGGGAACTTTTTGTGCAAAAAAGTTCTGTATTAGTTACGTTTGTATGCTAAAACCGACGTTTCGATCCCCCCCAAAAAAAGGGACCGAAAACGTCGGATTTAACATTTAGCCACTTTATATGAAGTTCCTATACCGAGCACAGGGGCAGCTACCAAGTTAGCTTCTTTGGAGGAGAGTCCATTTCTACAATGTTATATATATATATTATATATATATATATATATATATATATATAATATATATATATATATATATATATATATATATACTATATAATTATAATATACAGTAGGTAATGGATCAGCACACTCATTTTAGAAGTGATTAAAGTGTCTTTATTGGTAACAGGTTCTGTATGTACAAAGAGCCGCACCTTCACCTTTCCCTTTGATGTTCCTGCTTAGGTGGTGCAGATTTCTCAAGACGGTCAGCACACGTCATAACATTCAGTGGAAAGTAGAAAGAGAATCGCACAGACACCAAATATGTTGCAGGTGGGGAGCGTCCCCTATTTTTTATTGTGACCACCCGTGTGCATCAACGTTTCGGGGGGGATTAACCCTCCCCTTCGTCAGGCACGAAGCGGAGGGTTAATCCCCCCGAAACGTTGATGCACAGGTGGTCACAATAAAAATAGGGGACGCTCCCCACCTGCAACATATTTGGTGTCTGTGCGATCTCTTTCTACTTTCCACTTTATTGGTAAACAGCATTGTTATCCGACGTTTCGGTCCCACCTGGGGACCTTTCTCAAGGATGAGAAAAGGTCCCGCAGGTGGGACCGAAACGTCGGATAACAATGCTGTGTTACCAATAAGACACTTTAATACTTTAAAATGAGTGTGCTGATCCATTACTACTGCATATTATGAGACCATTGATCGTGCACCTCTACTCTATTGGAGATCGAGTGCGGACACCCAAAGCAACTCTATATATATATATATATATATATATATATATATATATATATATATTATATATATATTATATATATCACACACACACACACACACACACACACACACACACACACACACCACACACACACACATATATATTTAAACACATTCAATTAAAACAGGGATTTACAGAATCCAGGATTCAGATTAGGACTGAACCAGGATTCATCCTATTTGGCAGGATTCCGATTCACCTGAATTCAAGTTGGGCAAACCGATTCTGAATCCTTTAAACACATGAGTTTTCAGTACAAGAATTAGGAAATTGTGTTCTTTTTAACCCTTCATTGTCTCAACTTGCATATGCAAATTTGGGTTTGGATTTGGTTCGGGATTCACCCGAATTCTTCTTTTGGCTAATCACAAAATAGTTGATTCAATGCATCTCTAATGAAAAAAAAAAGTTCACATAAGATTAGATCTGTACTCTACATAATTTATATCTATAAAAATAAATTCAAATTCTACCTTTTGGAGAACTAGATATTATAAATAGTATCCCAAACTTAGAACAAACCCCAAGGTCAGAGCCTCAGCTCACACTTCTGCCAATAACAACCTTCTTTCGCTTCTGGAGGAGCCCTCTACTACTCGGATGTTGCCAGGTCTTAAAGTGAGAGGACCAGGGAGTGAGTTCTGGGCGGACAAGGGAACCAAACATCTACAGGACGAACAGGAACAAGGAGCATGGTTAAGGGACAGGCTGAGTCAATACCAATCAGGCAAAGCAGTACAAAATCAGGAGACAAGAGCATAGTTGAGGTCACAGGACGGGTCAATAACACCAATATTGCAGAACAGTAACAGAATCCAAGAGAGTAGTCAATAAATGGGCAGAGGTCAGGACAGGCAGCAAACTAGGAATGGTCAGGAACAGGCAAGGTCAGGAACAGGCAAGATAAACTGGAAAGGGCACCCAGGAACTATAGAAAACAGACCTACGTTGGGCAAGGAACAATTGGTTGCAGGCCCTTTAAATATTTGAATCTCGCACTGAACGAGATGACGTCAGACGCAGCACTCACATCAAAAACCCTGAAGCAATGTAGCACACATCGTCGGACTTCCATAGCTGTAACCCCTTCTGTCAAACCAGCACCTCTGTGCCTACCTTCTCTCTTGCAGAGGGCCAAGGAGGGCAGTCGGAAGCCATGCCAACAGCTTTGTGCAGGGATTGGGTCTGAGCCGGCACATGGCACTTAAGCTCTGTGTCCTTATATATACACTGTATTTGTTATGTTACTTGTCCTCCCTGTGTGTATTTTTATGTATTGTAAGTTTGTACAGTGGTGCGTCTCTTGCATAAAATTATATACACTGTACATACATACTGTACATACATAACCTCTCAGTCCAAATTTATCCAACCATCTGTAAAAAGATACACTGTATATTTTTTTATATATTTTTATATTTTGTATTTTCTGTAATTGTTATTACAAACAAATGAAAAAAAAAATGAAAATTAAACAATAAGCCTTAAATGTCATTCTGCATGCACATATTGGCTGATTTTTGTCTGCTGACTTGAAACTTTCTCTGTCTCCTCTGTAATGAATTCATTCTTCTGCTGTACTTTGTTCCTGAATCATTCAATACATTACCCCATCAGCTAATTCAATAAAAGGCCACCTGCCCTTGCACTTCTCAATTTCTTACTATCATCACAATACAATTAAATAATTGACATCTATGCCAGTATTTTCCCCAAGCTTTCTCTTTAAGGTTTAACTCAATGCAGAGCATTCAATAGCAATGGGTTGAATTGTCTAAATGTGAAGTGTAACATGGTATACTATAATTCTTGTTCTGCCTTTTTTTTTGCAATAAAAGGCATAAGAATGGAAATTGAGATATAATGCAGAGGAAAAGGAAAGGGGGAAGGATGACCTCTAAAAATGCAGAAGCAAAACATTTTATGAATCATGTTTGAAAACGAACTCCTTGCTGTAATCTGAGCCCAGAACTGTGAATAAGACAGGGAGAGACTCAGGCAGGAAGTGATGTCATACCAAGCTAATATGGCAGCTGCTATCCTAAACAAACAAAGAGAAATTCTAGAGCTGTTTACTCAGCTATGGGAAAGCATTCTACAGAACAAATATAGTGTTATAGCTTGCACTATTGTGGCTAATCTATCGACAATAAACTGCTTTGGTAGCTTTCCTTGTCCTTATCAGCTTCCAAACAAATGCCAGGACTGTCTGCATGTGTAAAACTGGCTGGGTGGAGCCTACATGCTATGTAATCCTAGCGACAGATTGATTAAAGTGTGAAATCAGATCTTGCAACATAATATTCTGCCAATCTCTATTCATTCCCATGGGATTTTTAGAGGAATTTAACATATAGATGTACAGTTGAGCAGGCACTTAAAGACAAACTCCCAAACAGATGTTTGTAAAAATCAAGTTGACTAGGTTACCTCCATGTTTACCAAAATAAAGTCAACTTAGATGTGTTTGGGAGTGCCTCCTCTACATCTATATAGTTGAAGCTGCTCTCTTGGCTTAAGGCACAGGGAGGTGCACCTAGGCTGCCTCCAGTTTGTGATGAGTCATGTGAAATATTTATCGACCTCTCTTATGTTTTTCCTTATTTTTAGAGGTGTGTTTGTCAAATGGTGCACTCTAACTTTTACATATTGATAAAAACGCTTATTTCAAGCATAAAGGAAGGTTTTATAGACAAAAAAATGACTGCTCTATGCTTTCACCTGTCTCTTCCATCAGAGTGAATGAGAAAAGCACCAAGCCATTTCAAGGAAAAAACACCAAGCCATTTGTTCAGGTATGTTGAAAGCACATAAAGTTCCATGAACACATAGGGGTTTATTTACTAAACTTGGAATGCAAACATTATGAAAAATTCGTGTTTTTTTTATAAAATTTGACTTTTAAAAATCACAAATTTTCAGAATTTATTAAACCCCGAGGATGGAAAAGTCAGAATCTAAAAATCCGGCATCTCAGACCTGTCAAGGTTGCATATAAGTCAATGGGAGAAGTCCCAATGATTTTCTGATGGGTTTCGTGCAATACCCCGAAGTAAAAAATATTTGAGTTTTCTGGTGAAAAATCAAAAAAATCATGAAATTGGATGAAAAATTAAAAAAAATCATGAAAATCTTATTTTTTTCCTGCAAAGCAAATTTTGTGGGAAATGTAATGATAAATAAGCATACAAAAACACAAGCAGATTTGATCGGAGTTTGTAGCAGAAAATATTGAGATAAACTTGGACTTTGATAACTAACCCCCTTAAACTCAGTAGATAAAAACATCAAATTTACAGCAAAAAGGCTTTTTTTTTGGACTATTCAATAGTTATCAAAGGGAAGGGGCTGGATATTGAAGTATATATTATTGAACCCATTCATACTGATCAACATTTGCTGCTAGATTCCCACCACCCTCTGGAGCATAAACTAAGGGTTATACTGTAAGAACACATTGGGCTGAAACTGTAACCGATACTGAGGAATACAACCATCTCAAAGGAGCTCTAAAACTTGTGGATACCCAGAATATGCCTTTGTAAAAACAAAATCAATGGCAAGCAAAATACCAGACCAACAAACAGAGGGATAAAGCATAGCAGGAACAACAGTCATCCCATATGTGGCTGGAACAGGAGGATTTTCAACAAACATCACATTCCTCTGTTTTCCAAAATCAACACTGTGAGACAGAAGTTGGGACACCTAAAAGTAAGAGAATGGCTTAACATAGGAGGGCTGCATTTTCAGTCTCAGCAGTCTAACTACATCTAAAGTAAAAGGGACACTCATTTTGAGGAGAGCAATGTGCATATTTTGGAATGAGAAGGCAGCTGGTTGGAAAGAAGAAGGCCATTTATGGAAAACCTGCCTCAATGAGGATCATGGAACCACTGTGACTTGATCACACTTTCATACCTCTGTGACGTTCATCAAGTTCATTGAGCCATTGTGATTAGATGTCTGTGATTGTACTACCGTTAAGGTTTAAGGGTCAGGACACACAGGTCGTTTTGGAGAGATTTGGTCGAGGGCGACTAATCGCTTCGTTTTTGCGGCGATTCATTTTCCGAAGTCGTCCGAAGTTTCCTCATGATGCAACTTTGGGGGACGTGTGTGATTAGCGCTAGCGTTTTTTTTTTTTTCATTTTAAGCCGACGCAGAGTCAGGGAAGATGTTTGGGGAGATTGGTCACTGCGAAAATGAGGCGATTAGTCGCCAGGCGACCAAATGTCCGCAAAACTCCCAGTGTGGACTTACCCTAAATGCCAGGAAATTCCCTACCACCAAAGAGTGGTGAAACTTTTCGAGAAAACTCAGAAAGTCCAGTTGCTTTAGACTTATTTCTACTAGATACATAAGAAGTGTTAGTTGTTATAGCAGTGGAGAGAGTAAAGCTACAACAGGGGTAGGAAACCAGCTGGAATTAGAAAGAAGTGCATCCAAAGAGCCTATATAAAAAGAACAATAAACATATGAAAAATGTATTTACATCAAGAACCTAGAGAAATATAAGGAAGCAACACAAAAACACAATTTTGAAATGCTTAATCCCAGTCTAGTACAGTAAGTAGGCAGCACTTACCTACTGCACACTGATTAACACAGAAAGCACTGATGCAGATAAACAAACTGG
Organism: Xenopus laevis; assembly: GCF_017654675.1. Taxonomy (NCBI): domain Eukaryota; kingdom Metazoa; phylum Chordata; class Amphibia; order Anura; family Pipidae; genus Xenopus; species Xenopus laevis. The sequence goes on along the minus strand of NC_054387.1, from coordinate 113,122,370 downwards.
AGCAATTTCATAAAAGAGAAAAATAAACAATGGCAAACATGTAAACAAGCACAATACAGAGAATACCAAATGCCCAATTAGGGTGTTTGCATATGTAAGCACTTAATACAGCGAGGAAGTATCCGCATGTTCTGTGCAAATAGACAGCTGGAATTCTGATAGAATTTCAAAAAGAAACAGTGTTTGGCAGGGCTCGGCTGTACAGTCATTTTCCACACTCTCGGGGGGAAATTATGGGTATTTACTATTAAAGAGCAACCTGAATATAATCTATATATGTGAGGTAACAATCTGGGTGTATACTGAAGGGAGGAATAGGAAAAAATATGCTGATACAGGTATTGGATCTGTTATCTGGAAACCCATTATCTAGATAGTTCCAACTTACAGAAAGGCCATCTCCCTAGACTCCATTTTATCTAAATAATCCAAATTTTTTTTAAAAATACCTTTTTCTCTGTAATAAAAAAACAGCACCTTGTACTTGATCCCAACTAAGATATAATGAATCATTATTGGAAGTAAAACCAGCCTTTTGGGTTTACGTAATGCTTACATGATTTTCTAGCAGACTTAAGCTCTGAAGATCCAAATTACGGAAAAATCAATTATCCAGAAAACCCCAGGTCCAGGGCATTCTGGATAACAGGTCCCATACCTGTATGTTTTATTTATTATAGATCGAATTGTGGAATCCTGAAACCAGAAGTCTGATCTATCGTATGTAGTGATGAGCGAAGTTTTTCGCCCATAGACTCTAATGGGTGAAAAAATTTGTTGCGCATCAAAAAAAATGTTGTCGTCCACAGACTTCAATGCATTTCAGTGAATGTATGGGCAGGTGAATGCTGTTCTGCTCTACTGAATTGTAGTGGTAGTGGTATTCTCCCCTCCAATGGAAATCAAGTGTAAAGTGAAAGGATGCAGACATTTTCTCTACTGGGAAGAATTGTTCAAGAATCTTAAAATAAATTAACAGGATTCTGTCATGAGAATTTTTTTTTCCCAAAATGCATCGGTTAAATAGTTCTGCTTGAGCCGAATTCTGCACTACAATACGTTTTTAACAGAGCTAACAGATTTTTTTATTTCATTTTGAAATCTTATATGGAGCTAGACATGTTGTTATTTTGCCATGTGCCCTCAGCCATGCGACTTGTGCTCTAATAAACTTCAGTCTAGCTTTACTGCTGCAAGTTGGAGTGATGTCACCCTCCCCCCCCCCAGCACTCCATCAGCAGAAAAATGTTAAGGTACAAGATAGTAGCTCCCTGACAACTGTGTTGCTAAAATGCTCCCATACCCCAACTAGTGGTAGATACGAGAATAGCACTCAATAGTAAAAATCCAAGTCCCACTACGACTCCTCCAGTTACACTGAGTAGGAGAAACAATAGCTTATCTGAAAGTAGTTTCATTGTGAATTGCTGGCTCTTTCTTAAAGCCCAGGATCAGACACAATGACCTGATATGGCTACCTACACACCAATATTACAGTGTAATTTAGAAACACCATAAAAATCAGAATCCTTTTAAATTCTAAATTGTCAGTAAAGTTTTAAGAAATGGCCATTATTGTTATTAAAAGTGACCAACACATGCAATATTGTACCAGGTAGTAAAATGCATATAGGGATGAGCAAAATATTTTGGCTAGTACAGTTTTGTGGCAAAATGTGCTTCTTCGACAGCAGCAACATTTTCACAAATCCGTGCTAGAATTTTGCCATGCATTTTGTTTTGCTGGAAGAAAAAAAAACCCCATGTTTTTGTCTGTGAAAACTGGCAATGGATTATTACACTGTTTCTATGTGTTTTATTTTGTTTGCTGGGAAAAAGGAATGTCTTATTTCTGTGCTAAAAAAATCCACCAAAGGCATTAATACATTTTCTCCATGTCTTAGTAAAATGCAGAAAAAAACTGTCCCACTCATCCGGCTAAAGGGACGATAGGGTGTGAAGTTTGATATAAGGGTAAAATGAAAAGAGAGAATAATTTACATGTTATTATCATATTTATACAGTTGCACACCAATGATATAAATTCTTCCTGACACTTGTAAACATGTTTCAGTACTCAATGTCATCTAAACGTGTCAATATCAATATAATGGTTATAAGTATGCTACATGTTCTCAGAATATGCATTGAGAACACCCCGTCCATGCATACATTTCAGAACTATGCAGACGTCACTGGATTTTGCAGAAGCACAATTTACAGCATTCCTACAGCAGTTGATCTGCTTCCTAGATTCTTGTAGTTATCTGTTATTTATATAAAGCTAATGCATTCACAGAGATTGTCACATGAGTCCTTGCTCCTGTGGAGCTTACAATCCAAGTTCCTCTGTCATTCATAAACACTAATGCCTGTAACTTGCCTGTATGTTTTTGCCAAACCCAAGCAGACACAAGGAGAACATATAATCTCCTGTTAGACAGTTCCTGGCCAGAATCAAACTAAGTACCCTCGCACTACAAAGTGCTACCCACTGAGATATCATACTGCTTTTTATACATTATTCTTCTTATAATGACTGAAGCTATTGATTGATGAGAAAAGATGAACTGGGCAACCATGCCTTTCTCTATAGCTGTTGTACCGTCCATGTTTAGCAAACAAGCAGTCAGCAGAATTATTGTTGCTTCTTTGTATGGGTAGTGTTTTTCAGTGGCCACTTTCCACTGACATCACAAATGGGAATGTTTGGAAAAGCACCACACAATATTCTTCTTATTAAAAAGAATTTACTGGTGTTTTAGGGCATCACAGTTGTCTAAAGCATCAATAAAGGCGTTTTCATAGAAAAAAATATTGTGTGGTGCTGTTCCAATCGTTCCCATTTGTACAGTCCATGTTTGCCAGAATTGCTCAGTAAAACTAAGTGTCTCATCATTAATGTTTTAAGGTTGCCAAAAGGCCCACCAAAATAGTTAATAAAATATTGAACCATCTTAGCCTTGCTTTTCTAATAATGCACAAGGAGCATTGCTGATTGCAGCACAATGTAGAATCCCCAATAAACATTTCAGTTTCAGGTGGCTTGGGATAGTTGTTTAAAGATGAAAGAAAACAAAAACAACATTTGTTGTCCACAAAATGTTTATACCCTTGCATCAGTTTGCTTTACTGCATTGCTTTCTAAAGCTTTGCCAGGCTGCAGACATATCTGGGTGCACTGGTGTCTGTAGCCTCCATCGTGGATCAAGTCATTTGAAGGCCCGGTATGACACGTGGGCTTACCACCTGACCTGTGCGCTATTGCTAAGTAAGAAATACAGAAGGTCTTCAGCTTGTAGCTAATAGGAATGTTCTAATGTCAGGATGGAGGGTTGGAGAACTCACTGCAAATGGTCTGATATCAACCAGTAAAAATTTAAGATGTGTTCCTTCGTAAGGAGGAAGCCCAATAAGTTTGATTACTGTAACTTAAGATAATATCCCACTTTTCTCATCCTTTAAATTTGCAATGTCCCAGATTACAATAAAAGATAATAGTAAAAGATATTATTTGGAAGGAAGGAAGAAAGAAAGAAAGAAAGAAAGAAAGAAAGAAAGAAAGAAAGAAAGAAAGAAAGAAGGAAGGAAGGAAGGAAGGAAGGAAGGAAGGAAGGAAGGAAGGAAAGAAAGAAAGAAAGAAAGAAAGAAAGAAAGAAAGAAAGAAAGAAAGAAAGAAAGAAAGAAAGACAGTGGTTTAAGAGGTTTTTCAAACCACAAATAAACAAATTTTTTCTAAAATGACAAATGCCATGTAATTGATTAGAAGATCCAAATTTAAAAAGCACAAAAAAAGTCACTGAACAATGTGCTAAAAAATGTGAAAACCGTTACAAAACTGAATTTTTTTCAGACAATTTCAAGCGGAAAAAAAATCAGAAAACCTCTAAAAGTTTGGCTAAAAAAGGTCCAATGGGATCAGCGCAGCTCCCACTGGCTTCTATAGGAACTCGAATGCTTTTACTTGCCAAAGTTTTTATTAAAGTTTTAAATTCTCATAAATCTCGATTTTTTGAGTTTTAGAAAAAAAAATGTGAAAATGGATTTGAAAAAAAACTTGATTTGTGAAAAAATAGAAATGTGAATGTTAGTAAATAGGCTCCTTTGTATTAGTCTTATTGGTCCTTTAAAAGGAAAATATAAGCCCTTTTTGATGAAAGTTCATTCAGTTGGACTTATAAATTGAAATGGTGCATAAATATCTGAGCTTTCAAATATAAATAGAAACTTCCCCAGTCGCTGTAACCTCTCAGTGTAATGCAAACTCTTGTCCTTTTGGTACTCAAAGACCCTTTGATTTCTATAGAGGGTGTTGCACAGATTCTCTGGACTTAGAGTCCCAGAATTCATCTCTTCACATTAGAGAGGGGTTGCATTAGACTGTCAGCATAAGGGGTGGAGAACGGGTACCTGTGATCATATAGACTGACTATAATGGCTTCCTTTCAATCTTGTGTCTGTGTAAAAAGAAATACATTCATATTTATATCTAGGGTTTTTGCACCTTTAATACAAAACCTAAATGAATGAGCTCAAAAATGAGGGTATGTTTTCCCTTTAATATTCCTCTTATCTCTAGTTTTATGACCCTCATACACTGCCACAGACTGTAAGTTGTTTCCACATTTATGCAGTAGTGTCCTAAAATAGTCCATAGATAAAATTCATAGGACACAATTGGATCATTAACCATCATCTATCCCATGCAGATCGTCAGTATTTTATGTGCAGTTGATAAAAACTTGCCTTAGAATATGTTCCGTTAGGCAGTAAATTGCAGAACATGACAAGCTTTCAAAAGTCACTGAGTTTATTACCTGCTTGGTAACCGCTTGGTAACCGTGCACCGTGAAACTGAGAGGCATTTAATTTTCTGCACCGGTGCAATAAGTGACATCATACTCTCCATTCAAACCACCTTGTCTATTTTTTACTTTTAGCTCAAAAGCCAGGCTTTTGTTCCTGCATTTTTGCTTTATTTTTAGGGATGCACCGAATCCAGGATTTGTTTCTGGATTCAGCCAGGATTCGGCCTTTTTCAGCAGGATTCGGATTCGGCGGAATCCTTCTGCCTGGCCGAACCGAATCCGAATCCTAATTTGCATATGTAGGGGCCGATTCACAAAGGGTCGAATATCGAGGGTTAATTAACCCTCGATATTCGACTGGGAATTAAAATCGAAGTCAAAGGATTTTAGCGCAAATAGTGCGATCGAACAATCGAATGATTATTCCTTCGATCGAACGATAAAATCCTTTGAATCGAACGATTCGAAGGATTTTAATCCAACGACCGAAGGAATATCCTTCGATCAAAAAAACTTAGGAAAGCCTATGGGGACCTTCTCCATAGGCTAACATTGAGTTTGGTAGCTTTTAGATGGCGAACTAGGGGGTTGAAGTTTTTCTTAAAGAGACAGTACTATCGAATGGTCGAATAGTCAAACGATTTTTAGTTCGAATAGTTCGATTCGTAGTCGAAGGTCGTAGTAGCCCATTCGATGGTCGAAGTAGCCCAAAAAACACTTCGAAATTCGAAGTTTTTTTACTTCGAATCCTTCACTCGAAGTTAGTGAATCGGCCCCGTAAAGTAGGGGCGGGGAGGGAAATCACGTGACTTTTTATCACGAAACAAGGAAGTAAAACAATTTTCTTTCTAATTTGCATATGTAAATTAGGGTTCGGATTCGGTATTCTGACGAATCTTTCATAAAGGGTTCGGGGGTTCGGCCGAATCCAAAAAAGTGGATTTGGTGCATCCCTATTTATTTTACATGGTAAATATATTAAAAACATTGGCAAGGAGTAGGCACGCCCTAGATTCTAATATAGAGTAAAAAAAAGTTTGAAAAATATCGAGCAAAAAAAATGCGTTTGGCCAATTTTTTTACAATTTCATGAAGTTTCAGCAAAGATTCACCCATCACTGGCAAAGAGTACAAAAGCTCTACATATTCAGATCTACAGTGGCCACTAGGGATATTTTTAGCCATTAAAGTTTCATGGCGCCAATTAATGGGATCGTAGTCCTCCCTTGTCTATGGAAGGAACAGTCTGGCCTCTGTGTTTGAAATTGGCAACATGGGAGCCTCTTATTCTAAGAACTGTTGTAGAATAGAGGAAAGTAGCTTCTCTAACAAGGTAGGGCAATATTCAGTATATGCTATTGCTGTGCTGTGCAAAAAGTACTAAACCCCAATGTAATTTTGCCTTCCCATTGATTCCATAGTTTTGTGAATTTTCGGGCAAAACAAAACAGTGGCTGGTCACCCAAACCATCAGTTATTCACTCATATTGCCATCCATACACCATGCAAGTTGCAGAGCTTTGTAAGGAAATTGGGACTAATAGGCTGATTATCTAAATGGGCAGCTGCTTTAACTGTGAGCAAGACTCAGAATAAGACACTCCTTGGGGATAAGACACTCCTTGGGGACCCCTGACCTTAATGGTATTAAAGCTTTTTGAATCCAGGATTATACTCTATTTCTCTAAATCACTGAATGTAGCCACCAAAGTTATGAAAAGGGACCTGTTATCCAGAATGCTTGGGATGTGGGGCTTTGCATATAAGGGGTGTTTCTGTAATTAGGATCTCCATATCTTTAGTCTGCTAAAAAATTATTTAAATATGAATTACACCCAAAAGAATTATGTTGCCTCCAATAAGGATTAATTATATCTTAAAATATCAAAGTACTTTTTTATTATTACAGAGAAAAAGGAAATCATTCTTAAAAAATGCAATTACTTGATTAAAATGGAAAGATGGCCTTTCTGTACTTTGGAGCTTTCTGGAAAATGGGTTTCTGGATATGGGCTCCAATACCTTTGTTTTTAAAGTGGACACAAAATGTCACAAAAACTTGTAAAACAAGCTAGTTCTCAATATACTTTCATTACAATTTCTGTTGAAATTTAAGCCCCTTCCACTGGGTTAAATTCCTGCCCATTTCTGATTGGCTGCCTCTCTACCCAGTAGACAAGAGTGCTGCCGACCCCAAGAGGAAGGGTCATCTTTCTTTTAATGCAGTGAAAATGAGCTCTTATATTTTAAAATAAAATATGTTGCGAAAATGGCTTTGTTTGAATCTATGGAAGCCAAATAAGTGCACTTTGTTTCCGACTTTAGATCCCCTTTAAGGATGCAACATTTCCTTGGGCTGAATAGTAAGTGGTAGTTACTGCGCTGTAACATTTTTGATGTGTGCACTATTGCAAAATTGGGATTTATGAGTAGAATTCTGCCAAAGTAGCATCCAGGATGGAATAATTACAGGGACTGAAAGCATTTCTGGCGGTGTTAAAAAATGATGCAGCATCGACTTCCCTTTATTGTCTCTGTTTATGGGAAGGTTTTAAGCAAACAACAGTCTGATAATAAAATCTGATTTACAGCCTGGCCATTAAGCAACTATGATATAATATCTGAGAGCAAAGGAGGAATATTAGATACAGTATGTTGCCTTTTGTTCAGGTTCTTTCCCTCCCACCTTTAGAAAGTTCTGTGTGTATAGTGGGGAATCAAAAACTGTCTTGACCTTGATTCACAGTGTTTTAGCTCTGATATTTTATATGGAAAATCCAATCAGTCAAGTGAAACGGTATGACAATAATTAGGGATGCACTGACTCCACTATTTTAGGATTCAGACAAATCCTGAATCCTTTGTGAAAGATTTAGCCTAATACTAAATCGAATCGGAACCCGAATTTGCATATGTAAATTAGGGAAATAGGAAGGAAAGAGAACCGTGTGTGCAGCACATGGTTAAAACATGCTTGACTACCTTGCTTGTGTGACAAAAAGTCACATGATTTTTTGGATTGGGATTTGGTTCGGCCAGGCAATTGGATTTGGCCGAATCTGAATCCTGCTGAAAAAGGCTGAATCTTGGCAGAATCCCGAACCGAATCCTGGATTTGGTGCATTCCTAAAAATAAAACAGCAACAGTAGACACAGTTTATGGACTCTTCTAGGGTACCATATTTGGTTTGAAAGTCACTTTTTATTTTAATTGGTTCTTCATTATCATATCTTGCAGTAGGGCTATGCAAGTAAAGCCTCGAGGTGCAACAGTTCTTTGCTCCGAATGTCTTATGGTCAGCCCTGATTTGGGCTGTTAATGGGATGTCTATTGAGAATTCATACTGCATTACTGATTGGTAATTAGTTCAGTTGCAATTCACATGGAGGGATAGAAGTCAGTGTAGTCTGCATGTAAAGTGACCACCTGTATCTTACTGTGAGGTGTAGATGTACAGCCTTTACTGTAGGAAGCAGGCATACTCACAAACATGCAATGAACAAACCTTATTGACAGCTTCTTACAGTTAGGCAGGTTTGAAGACTAGGGCACTGGTTACGGTTAGAGGATATCAGTTGCACAATGAACAATACTTCTGCAGATTCTCTTGCTCTCTCTACTCGTCACGGGCACTCACAGTTTTTCTCCTGAAGCCTCCATGTAGGGGATGCACAGACAGAATGCCATTAGCCTGATTCTCTGCGGTGACCTCAACTACAGGGCCCAAGCTTCCCCTGTTCGATTGCCCCATCAGGTCTTCCCATTTAAACAGCACTGTGCTTACTGTATAGGTAGTCATGCAGCATTGCCTTGCATGGCAGCCTGGGGGTGGGTTGTATAATGGATGAATATTTATTTTTTTTTAAATAAATTTCTATATAATCTGGGCACTGGGTTCCTCTAATGCAGTAATCCCCAGCCAGTAGTTTGTGAGTAACATGTAGCTCTCCAACCACTTGGATGTTGCTCTCAGTGTCCTCAAAGCAGGTGCTTATTTTTGAATTCCAGGCTTGGAGGCAAGTTTTGGTTGTATAAAAACCAGATGTACTGCCACACAGAGTCTCAATGTAGGTTGATAATCCACATAGGGGCTACCAAATGGCCAATCACAGCACTTATTTGGCACCCCAAGAACATTTTTCATGCTTGTGTTGCTCTCCAACTCCTTTTACTTCTGAATGTTGCTCACAGGTTCATAAGGTTGGGGATCCCTGCTCTAATGCATGTAAGAAGTTACCCTGAAAACATACAATGTGGATATTATTAATAAAATATATTTTTAGAGCGTCAACATATTACGCAGCGCTGGATATTTGTTGTTTAATCAATGTTGACTATTGCCATTGGTTGTCATTGTTCATATGTTTATATTTTATAAAGTTCCTATAATTGCTGTACCAATCTGGCAGAACAAGAGAGGGGGCAAATGTAGGGGGTGAGCACTGTAAACAATTTTGCAAGGCTATCAGTGACCCCAATCACCAACCTCTCGTTCTGCCCAACAGAATTTGCAAAAATTCATTTAATCATAGTTATTCTTATTTTACCCAACAGTAGTACTGTATTGGCACAAGTGCTAGTGTTCTGTGATGCTGCCTTTATCTCTGCCCATGGAAATTACAGAGTCCAATATGCAGCTCTTGGCTAATGAGAATATATTGTCTATTTGGACTCTAGAATGCTCATGCACAAAACAGAGGGCCGCATATCAGAGTACTAGTAGATCTTCTAATATGGTGCCACCTCCAGTTACCAGTCCACCTCCAGTCTACTAAATAGAGTGGATCTCTATATAAGAGGAGAACCAATTAACAGACAAAGGCTGATGAAAGGGCGATGAGAGGGTTAGGGGTGACTGACAGAAAGGTACCCCTAAATCTATCTATGTATCAATGGTAGAAGTTCTTTCAGAAATCGTAGAAGTGTGTTAAAGGCATATTGTATAATCTACAAGCTTTTCATCATCTTTATACATGAATACCAAATATTAAGCTTGTTTATAAAGCCTTAAAATTGTATAATGTAAAAAAATGAGTAAAATCAGTTCCTGTTTTCAGATTTGTCCTGTTTTTGCAATTTTTCCACCAGAAATACATTCAATTCCTGTCCTTTGTTTGTAAACTTGATACCCATTGTGCCTTTAATGCCCCATTAGTCCTAAAGGGCAACGCCAATCTCTTAGATGGTGCCAATCTGCTCAAGCAGGAGGTGCCTTGATTGGTTAAATAGGAAGCAAAACCACATCTAGTGCAGAACCAATAACCTGGATCTGCCTCTGTCGTTAGCATTTTATACCTTTCTGCTTTTCCCGCATCCATCACACTCTACCCATTTTCTGCACATGATTTTTTATAAATTGAGCATTTCTCTGTGTAACTGTAAAGTGAAATATTCGGGTCTTTAAAAGATAACATTATTTTGTGACGCTTAGAGCATTACTGCAGATTAGATTCAATGTGCAAAGTTATTGCCTTCTCAAGCATAAAAATGTTTTACTTCTCATCCCCTGCCTTTTTTTTTTTCGTTCGCCCGTATAGTGCGGAGCAGTCGTGGTATGAAATGGAGTTTTTCAGAATGAATATATTTAGCACCATGTAACTCTTTCTTTGCCCTAGAGAAAAGAGATATAAAAAGGTGATTTAAATATATTGAAAAGGGACCCTATATCCTTACCCACAGCTCAGGTTTGGAATAATGTTCTCTACATGCCTGCAGCTGAGGAATATTTATGGCGTATAATACAAAATGTAACATGTATTATAATGCCTGTTAATCCTGTCTTACTGAAGAGATGATTGGTGAATGCAACAGCTGACAGAACTATATGTTTTATATAATTTGCCCTTTCTGATGTTTAACTGCTTACTTGTCTCGGATTGCAAATCTTAGGGTGCTGGCTGCCAGAGACTTGACATGTTTCCAGGCTTTGATCTATGCAGATCCATGTGTTTTTACAGTGTAGGATCAAAGAATACAGGATAGGGTCAAATGTGAACTAGACATTTGTATTTTATTCTCCATTTATTTAACAGAAATAGTCGAAGGGTTCATTGAATTAATTACTCTTTGCAGCTTATGTCTTGTATTGATTTCTGAATACAATTCTATCTTCCGCGATTGTAGTCATTTTGCAATCCTCTCTGATGGAGCTAGCATGGTCCATAACTTCATTTACAGTACATGGGACACAACCTGGAATTATTGGGAATGATTTCCTTGAGTTGTTAAGCAAAAAGTGGAAAAATTCAGGCACATCTGCAACAGAATGAAAAATTCTCAGTTTCTAAAGAGAGACAGCATAACTATATATCATGATAGCTATTGTAAAAATGCATGTAAGTTAGAAAATGTAATACAATAATGGCCCTTTAAGCTTTTATTAAAGGGTGTACGGTGATTGTCATTCTTTAGTGTGTCTCCAAGTTCTTGGCTGATCGTGAAAAAAACTAAATTCCAGTGAAAACAGAACTAACCAGTTAGACCTATTACTGTAATGGAGTGCAAGATGCATTAGTATGAAGACGAGCAAACAAACATGTTGCTATTCAGGACAAATTAATTCAAATGTGAGATATCGTTAGTGAGATCTCACAATTTTGAATCCCTTCTGTACTTGAATTTTTAAGATTTATCAATTGACAAAGAACGGGAAATAAAAAAAAGTGATGGAAACCTGCAAAGCTTCGATAAAACTGGTGTATTCAAATAATTTTAGTTTTTAGGTTTTTTTAGTAAGCAGTCAAATTTGTATAGATGAATGCAACTGAGTTTCTTTCCCTGTGACATAACACAACCTTTTCCTTTTCCATCCAATAACAAGTTGTTATTGGACGAGAGAAGAAATCATGGAGAAAAAAACTTGATTGAGTTGAAGTGACTTTTTTTTCAATCAAGTATTGAAACAACTCAAATTGAAAATTGATACATTTTGTGTAAACTTAAATTTTGCCATTTAGAAAATTTGAGTTTTGAATTTTTATTTACTGGAATAAGAATTCACATAGTTCCGAAATGAAACATTTTGAAAAAAAAAGCTATTTTTCTTTATCTCCATCATCTTCTCCATAAATCAATGATGTTAAGGGCTAAACATATTGCTGTGATGAAAACAATGGGTTCCAGAAACCTTGGACCAATAGCTGCCTGAAATTATATTAAACAAAGTGGGTAAGAATGAGAATTTATAATTCTGTTACAGAGCAATCATTATAGCAGTCCCTACACCTACAATAAGTATAAGTACTTTGCACATAGAAAAAGCCCCCCAGCAGAATAAACCATGCCATAGTAAAGTGAATAAATATAGTAAAGTGAATATTAACTCTTCCTGTAACTGAAGCTTTGTTTTCTCAATAATAAATATAATAGGCAAAAATGTCATTGTATGAAAGAGCATAGGATAGCATTTCATTACATTCTCAGATTGTGCAGATTTGTGCACACACTGGTAAGACATGGGAGAGCTAACTAAATGAAGGGTAGTGTAAGTTTTAAAATAATGCTGTGTTGGCTAACTTGGCAGCCTAATCAGCTCGGCACGCTTAAGGGAATTATAAATAAATATCTCAGCCGCCATTGTTTTCAACGAAAAAGCATCAGCACAATGTACTGTATAGGCAGTTTGGATTGCTTTCACAATGGGCTGTTTTATTTCCAGGTGACAGGTCCTCTAGTAAAGTACTTTTTGTGTCTGTCATCTCATGCATCCAGCTTTTATTATATGATGCTGAATGATAGGGTTGTACTGTATGTAGCAAGTATCTTGAAGGCACTTATCTGCACATGTCATCTAGGACAACAGGAACAAAATAGTGTTTTCTTCTCCTTCAAGAATGTATAGACTCACATTCTATCTTTAACTGTTTTCTCTTTCTGTCACCTCCAAATTACCAATAACCATCCCTTGAGTTTCATTGTTACTCAACAGAAGTTGCCAACAGGCTTAGCTGACCACTGCAAATTACCTGCTCAATATATGAATTCATGATCCGCCCATGTATACAATATTATACACTGCTACAAGGCTAGCCTTTTAGGCATTTTACTCAAACATATGGGAATCATAATGGTGTATTTTCTTTTAAACAGTTTACTTAAGGGCAATGGCACCAGGATGATATTGCACACCATGTTCCTCTCAAGAAGAACCAAAGATATCACATCAAAATATCTTCCCCTGCTGGCAGCCACTTCCCATTCTGAGAACATATTGTGGTTTGCTTTTCCCAATTATTATTAGGGCTGATGTCAAGGTTCTCAAGCTTTTTAATGGTGCAGGTAAGTTAGATAAATCAAGATTAGTGATGGGCAAATCTGACTTCACCAAAAATTTGTGAAAGGGTGAAGATTTGCCAAAATTCATTGAAGTCTATGAGTGACAACATTTTTTATGTGTGGCAATTTTTCTCACCCATTGGAATCTATGGATGTAATTTTCAAGGCAACAAAATTTTCACTCATCACTGATTAGGATTACTCCCACAAATTAATAGTAATAGTAATCAGAAATATCTGATGTTGACCTGTGACAATGCTCTTGATCACATGGAAAATGTTATACCATAAAAAAATTTATGCTGTTTTTAAATCCATGGGGGATTCTGACTACTACAGGCATTAATATGTTTCATTTGTTTCCTGTTCTGTTGGGCCAAATTGTTTCCTACAACTGTCCCAGTTAATTAGCATGAGTCTGTTCAGACATGTCATCTAATTCATAGACTAGAAAGGTTTCATTGTGGTTTAGCCTGACAATCTGGACCATTGATCACGTCCACTTTTATAAAATTCAGGCATATTTTCCTTTTCCATGTGTATTCCTTTTGGACATTTTTTTAAATTTAAATTCAAACTGAGACATCTTAAAATCACAAGCAATTGAGTGACATACATTGATCGATTCCATTTTATGCTTGATGGATCAGACAGAGACGGACTGCAAGAAATGTGTGGTGCGCATAAACCCTAATATTTTTATATGTTCTGTCTTTTTAGTTCAGTCACACATCTAAATTTCAATAGGCTTCAAATTTAATTTTAACAATGAATTATAATAAATCCTCCAGGATAGCACAAAAACACACTTAAAACCTTTAATACCTACAAGGAATCGTAGCTCTAAATTCCATTTTGATAGATTTATACAATAAACTTAGTTTTTAAAGTTCTACAAATTACCTTTTATTTATTGTACAAAATGATGTTCTTTCTATTAAAAGGGGTACAATGTTTCCATCATTTATCATATGGAGTTTTTGTCATGGGAAACCATGTGTTTTTTTTTCAAAACACATAACACATAAATTAATAGTGCTGCTCCAGCAGATTTCTGCACTGAAATCAATTTTTCATAAGCGCAAAAGATTTTTTTATATTTCATTTTGAAATCTGACATGGGGCTAGACATATTGTCAGTTTCCCAGGTGCCCCCAGACATGTGACTTGTGCTCTGATGAACTTCAGTCACTCTTTACTGCTGTACTGCAAGTTGGAGTGATATCATCCCCTCCCTTTTCCCCCCAGCAGCCCATCAGCAGAAAAATGTTAATGTAACAAGATAACAGCTCCCTGACACAATATAACTGGTCCTTGGTACATATGAGAAGAGCACTCAATAAAAATCCCAATTACATACTTCAGTTACATTGAGGCCAATTTATCAAAGGTTGAATTTCAAATTCATGTACGTTTTTTAAAATTCAAATATACTCACAATTCGACTGAGAGGTAATTTTAGAAAAAATTGAATAGTTAATATTCAATCAAATGGTTAGAAAATTTGAATCGTATTTGATTCGCACAAATCGAATTTTTTCCCAAAAAACCCCCCTCAAATGTCAGGAAGGCTATTAAAATCCCCAAATGGCTCAAAGGACCTCTGCCATTGACTTGTACAAGAACTAGGTAGGTTTTAGATGGCGAATGTTCAAATTAGGACTGTTTCCATGGTCAAGGTGTGATAAATCACAATCAAATTTGCAATCAAATAGGGGGATTAAAATTTGAATGTGTGAATTTGTTGACCCTATTGAGTTGGAGAAACAATAGTTTAACTGAAAGCAGTTCCATCATGAAGTGCTGTCTCTTTCTGAAAGCACACAACCAGGCAAAATTACCTGAAATGGCTGCCTACACCCCAATTGTACAACTAATAAAAACACCTGTTGGTTCAGGAATACAATTCCTGTTTCATTCTACCACCTCTAGACAAGGAGTATTTGCTGCGGGGGCTGTTGCACACTAACATTATTATTAACATTATTATTAACATGTGTTTATATAGCGCCAACATATTGCGTAGCACTGTGTAACATACACAACACCCAATATGACAACTGTACACACACTTTTTTTATTTCTGCATTGAGTATTTTCTGCCCTAACAATTGTTTTATTGCCCATCATTACTAGCTTCGGATGAAATGTATAAACTGTGTTTGTCTTCTTGCTCCAGTTTCCTGAAACCACTCCAGTCCTGCTCCTGCCCTGTTCTTGCTCCCCATATTTTGACTCCCTAGTTTTGACTGTTGGCCTTTGATTTTTTGACTGATATTTGTTCAGGGGTCTGCCCTGACCATAGGCCTGTCTCAAGGACTGCCACCTGCCCAAATATGTGTCCTGATGATCTCATTTTACTTTTCCATTATTTGTTTGTTACATTTTCAGGGCCTTTTCTCTACTGTAAATCCATGAATCTCAGCATAAAAAATAGAAGTGATTTAAACCTTGATTACTGTAGCTCAACCAGGTCTAGCTACTGTATTCCCACACATGCATCCAATCCATCTAGAACCCTACTTTGGGGTAAGCTTCCATATTTATTGACTGTCCCTCTGGTACAGGGATGTAGCGAACTGCCGATTTGGTGTTCGCGAACGCCGTTCGCGAACACCGGCAAAAAATGCGAACGTTCGCGGACAGTTCGCGAACTTCGAACACCCGCTAAAATCGTTCGATTCGAACGATCGAAGGATTTTAATCATTCGATCGAAGGATTTTCATTCGAATTGAACGATCGAAGCCATTCGATCGAATGCTTTTCATTCGATCGAATGCTTACAATCGTTCGATTTTTAGCGGTCGAAGGAATTCGAATGGTCGAATGGTTGAACGATCGAACGCGAACTCAAAATGCGAACGTTCCCAAACGTTCGCGAACTTTCGGCGGAAGCGAATGGTCGAAGTTCGCGCGAACTAGTTCGCAGCAGAACAGTTCGCTACATCCCTACTCTGGTATAAAGCACCAGCCACCTGGCTGAAAAAATGATGCTTGAGGCCACTGCTATTGTTAGGGGAAAAATGATAAAACTATAAGAAGGCAAGTATTTTTCCAGAAGGACTGTGTAGGATTTCCTTGGCAGTAATCTGCACTAATCAAAGATCAGAAAGTAAGACACGCTGCAATTTAGATGTTTGATGTTAGTATAATGTGTGTAATGTATTTATTATAAACCAAATAAAGGGAATAAAGAGCTCACTTGTAGAGGCACTCACTAAGTAGAAAATGTTGTTCGGGTGTACCAGACTGAGCCATGGGCTGAGCCATCACTAAGTACCCCTCGGACATAAAATGCATATGGGCAGATGGAGATGTTCTTTTTCTAATGGGTTTATTAGCAATTCCACAAACAAAAACAGGGCACCAGCTGTCCCCAGAGAGCTGGGAAAGAATCATATCAAAGAATGTTATTGTAGGAATTCATCCTTGGATTGCAGCTCCTTTCATAATTGTATCCTTGATAATATTTTAAAGCATGTTAGTAGATGTAGCCCAAGATGTATGCTCATTTGGGTATTACACTTTTTGTATATGTGCATCATTTAAAAATGTCAGGTCAAGGTCTTTGAATTGAAAGCTCTCTGCTTCTGCCACATTTATTCTCCAACTGTCCAATCTGCCCGTGCCCCACTCCCAATCTGCCAATACCTCCCCTGTGACATCACTGATCCTCCCCTATGTTGTCACACCCCTCACCGTCCTGTAAGATTCCTTTAAAAAAGGTGGCAACCCTAGGAGCAACTGATCAAACAGCTATAGCAAATCAGCTTTGTATTACATTATTCCATGCACCTTTCAATAAACCTTTAAATTATCAGCATCACCAGAAATGGCCATGATGTGGTCACAAAATTAAATGAGCACATTCTAAGGAGTGTCATCTAAAATAAAACAAGCTCAGATGTGTTCTTTATTTTGGGCTATTTCTGAAGAAACTCCTTCATAAATAACATCACACCTTTAAAATCACACATTCATTTATAATATATAAGTTTATTTATTTATTTATTTATTTTTTGCAGAAATGTACCATAATACTGCATTCAAGATGACATTTAACAGCCAATTCAGCTTTTTTTGCCAAAGGAAAAGTTTGAAATAATGATGACAAGTGTCGGTGCTCCTACAAATTGATTTTGTCTTGTTATAAATATAACAGACATGGAATGCAATGCACAGTTTGCTGCTATAAAACGGGCAATGCTTACTGCACTAAGAACTCATGAACAGGCAGATAGCAGGGATAATACTAAACAGTTTTTCTGCTTGGCTGAGCCACAAACTGCCCCATTCTTCATGCATGTTCCTCTGTTAAAAATGGGAATTGTGCTGAAGGGATTGAAGAAAAGGGACAGTACATATGTACTAAGGTGAAATGTAGAGGGGGTTGAAATGTCCAGCAGCAAACTTTTCTATTGTTATAATCAATTGACACAGGGCTGACCAACAAGAGGTCTGCATGCCAGATGTTGCTCTCCAACTGATTTGAATGGCTTCCAATATGCCTACACATTTATTTGCATTGTATCATTGTTCTAAACAAGTTTTATAATTTACTAAGATATGTTTGAAAGTGCAAAAGAATTGGCACATGTTTGGGATAGTAAAGGGATTCTATGGAGCCCTTCAGGTGTGGACTGGTTTGCTCACATGAGACAAGAAGGGGTGATGAAGAAACAGGATCAAGAACAGGGTGATGTGGGTGAAGAATCAATGTCAGAATCTGGAACTGAGCTACTGGAGTATAAGTGACCTAACAGTGTGGAGCAGGACAGAGTGGGAAAAGAATAAGGAATAGATTTTACAGAAAAGGACAGTGCAGGCAAAGAGAACAGAACTGGATGCAGGTAACAGCAATAGAGCAATACTAATGCAGGAGTGAGAACAAGAGCAGGACAAGAACTGTTCAGGGTGAAGCACTAGAGAAGGAACTAGAACTAGGGACAAACCACAGTGCTTAGGCAGCAAGACCAATGTTTAAGCCCCAGCTGTGAGGAGGCCTGGATTTTATAGTACAGTTAGCCCTGATTGACTGACCCCACCCAACCATTAAGCCTGCTGGGGTGATACAACACAGCCAGGGAAACAATTGGAAAGGACATAAGCACATGATCTGGAAGGCCTATAGACCTCCACATGCCATTCTTGGCAGGTAGGAGCTCCTGCAGGCTCCTGTGATCCTCCAAGTGCTACACCGAATGTCTTAGAGCTGGCTGGGGATGCAAACAGAATGTACACATAAGAAAGATTTACAGGGATAATAACTGTTTTCCTTGCATTCTTCTACAAATGTAAGACAGAGGCTATGAGATTTGGTTTGATAGCCCCTTCAGATCAGTTTTAGTGGCCACCTCCTCATCAACAAGAAGTTATGCCACTAGTTACAATAAATGAATAGTTTGGAAAACTGACTGGCCACATATCTTTTGGAGAGGCAGTCGAGAAAAAAACCATACATGGGTAAATAAGCTGCCAACTTGGTATGAAGAGCCCTGCTTACAGAAGAATTAAAGATATGATCACTGATGCTGTATATTTGGGGCCATAGAAGAATGAATAAGCAGAAGAAGATAATTGCTCCATAGTGCTCTTTAGGAAGTACCCTGGACTAGTACAGTATTCAGCAAACAGGAGCATCAGCCATAGGGTTCTCAGATCTCAGTGCTCTTACAGTGGTTTCCTTCCAGTTATTATAATTGCTAACCTGTGCCCCTGGGCCAGTGCTCCATGCTGAAAACGGTGCTGGCCCAGGGTCTCAAGTTAGCGAGCATAATCAATGTGAGTTGCCTAATATTTGCCACCCCCATTGATTATATCTTAACTTCATCTTCAAATCTGCCCATATAAAGCCAGCTCTATAGTTGTAAGACCAATCATGTGGCATGCAATTTGATGTATCATTAATATACACGCTAGTAAACACTGCCAAGTCAGGACATCATCATAATAATGTTTTAACAAGATTACCTTTACACATATATTGTTATACAGGTATGGGACCTGTCTGGAATGCTCTGGACCTGGGGTTTTCTGAATAAGGCATCTTTCTGTTATTTGGATCTCCATACCTTAAGGCTGCTAAAAATATTTTAAAAATGAAATAAACCCAATAGTATTATTTTGCCTTCCAACAAGGATTAATTATATCTTAGTTGGTAACAAGTAGAAGCTACTGTTTTATTACTACAGTCAAAAATAAAATCATTTTTAAAAATTGTAATTATTTGATTACAATGGAGTCTATGGAAGATGGCCTTCCTCTAATTCAGAGCTTCTGGATAACAGGTTTCTAGATAACCGATCCTACCCCTGAACAAGCAAGAGAACACCAGCGAAATGTTCTATCTATTACAGACACAATCAATTCAGATAATATATACCCAGACCATTTGTCCTAAACACACAAACAGTTATATTATAGTATTATAGTATTATAGTATTATAGTATAGTATTATAGTATTATAGTATTATAGTATGAAACCTTCTATCCGCAAGCAATATCTGTACATGTACAGTATGGCCGCCATCATTTCAGAAAAATCCTGACCCTGTGGATGAGAACAATGCATAAGTATCACCCTCTTTTTTGCAGTCGAGACACTTTGGGGGAAATTTACTACCCTGCGAAAATTCGCACCCATCGCTACACTTCACCCGGCAAAAATTCGCTCAGACAACGCTAATTTACGAAGATTTGAAGTTTCGTCCAGGGCACCGAACGCTGGCGAAGTTGTGCTAGTGCTACTTCGGCAAGCAAAGTATAGTTACGTAAGCAAAAAATTGAGGAAGTCCTATACACTCCATTGCACTTCTCCGAAGGCAAGTCTGGCAGAACAGCTAACGTTCAGTAAAATCCGCATCTTAGTGAATTTGCGCAGTTACGTCCATTCACAAGAGCGAAAATTAGTCTGGCGTTAGAGTGGGAAGTTGCGCTAGTATCTATCTCCTTCGCTAACCAAGTTACGCCTGCGCCTGTTAGTAAATCAGCGAAGTACCGAAATGACATCATGTTGGTGAATTTTTGCCAGCGTTAGTCACTTTGCCCTTTAGTAAATTTGTCCCTTTATGTTTCCAGCACCCAGTGCTGTCCGCTACACTTATTCGTACTTCCAAAAGCTTGTGCTCTCCTTCTAACATCATGTATAAGCTTAATCAGGCTGTCAATTTAAAGCAAGAGCTTGAGCCACAAACCGGCAATTTCTCACTAAATACAATTTCTGCAGAATGTGTTGGTATGCAGTTTGAGTCTATTACATTTTCCCCATACACAGCTGATGGGCTGCAGTATTGATCTCCACCAGCTGTCTACAGTTAACTGAAGGAATAGATCTTCAAAGACAACGCTCCCGCATAAAATGCGTTCGGTGATCCTTGTGCCGCCTTCTAAAATGCCAGGAACATTTTTTTTTTAATAAAACACAAGCTATTTCTCAGGAGTTAACATTCTGAACAAACACATTTTTATTGCCTGAAATTAAATTCTGCTTAGTAACTGATTTTTTTTTATGGCAATAGAAAAGATACTTTCCTCCCTACATTGACATGTATTAGGGTAATCTATGCATTGTTTTACTGCTCTTTCTTCCAGAAGGTGCTACTTTGTTTCATTCATTGGATAAAAAAGACTTGATATTAAAATGTTGGAACTTTCATTTGTGCTCTGTGTGTAATATTCAGTTTGAATGGAGGGCCCATGGTTTCCTTATGATCTGCATGAATATCGGTGATGGAAACCTTGACTATTCTGTTTAGAGTAAGAGGCGGACTGATTGGAGTGCCACCAATTCTCTCCTTAACTCTACTCCTCTTCACCAATTCATATAAGATTATAATAGTGGGGCGGAAATGGGTCACGACTAGTTTATTACAATTATCCAGTGTTATAACATTACACTTTTAAACATATTCAGCAAAGCTAGATTAATGTCTTTGGGATTACCGTATATACTCGAGTATAAACCGAGTTTTTCAGCCCCCAAAATATGCTGAAAAACTCTACCTCGGCTTATACTCGGGTCAAGCGCAAAAAACGGTCGCCGGCGCCTTAGAATAGTAGCCGGCGCCTAAGAATATTCGCCGGTGCCTTAGAATATTCGCCGGCACTTAGAATAGTAGCCGGCGCCTATGAATAGTCACCCAAAAACGAGATTGAAACTTACCAGAAGCTGCTGCATTTCTCACCCTCGGCTTATACTTGAGTCAATAAGCTTTCCCAGTTTTTGGAGGTAAAATTAGGTACCTCGACTTATACTCGGGACGGCATATACTCGACTATATACGGTATTTATAAACACTGGGCACATTTGCACTTGGGCAGTAACTCATGGCAGATGATTGCTTTCAGTGTTCAACCTGCGGCTTGCTGAAAAAATCCAATCATTGATTGGTTGCTATGGGTTACTGCCCAAGTGCCAATTTGCCCAGTGTTTATAAATGAGCCCCAGTGCCTTTCCAATACAGTAAATTTACAATCAGGGCAGTACTGCTAAATAGGCTTGGGCGAATTCGACCCATTTCGTTTTGGAAATAATTTGCAGCTGGCGAAATGTCGCAGATGCCCATTAAAGTCTAAGGAGTGGTATTTTTTCATTAACGCGCGACGGCATACAAGTCTACGAGCGTTATTTCAGTTTTCATGTTTTTTTCTGCCAAATACTGTACATTTACTGTGATGTTATCACATGCTATATGGCAACATTCACATGGGAACTGTATTTGCCTGGTTGGAAAATTCTAAAATGCTATTGTTTTTATGCTAATTGCCCATTTATAGGAAATTCATAGCTTTTGCTGTAAATCAGAAGAACTTTGTGGTTTACAAAACAATCAGAATTCAGATACAATTGTCTATGTTGTTGCCCTCTGAATATTCAGATACAGGATATGGAACCTGTTATCCAGAATGCTCAGGACCTGGGGTTTTCCTGGTAATGGCTCTTTCCGTAATTTATATCTTCATACTGTACCTTATGTCTACTTGAAAATCATTTAGAAATTAAATTAAAAAAAAATAGGCTGGTGTTGCTTCCAATAACGGTTAATTATTTCTTAGTTTGGGTCAAGTACAAGGTACTGTTTTATTATTTTTATTTTTAAAAATTTGGATTACCTGGACTAAATATAGTCTATGGGAGATGGCCATTTTGTAATTTAGAGCTTTCTGGGTAACAGGTTTTCCAGATAATGGATCCCATACCTGTATAGATAAGACTTCTGACTTCTGCTATGTAATTTGAGCATGGGAAGATGATTTCAATGCCATTTAGCCAACCCAGAGCCAGGCCAAGAAGTAATGGCGCAGAAGGACAGTATCTCTTTTTCCCCGCCCACTTATCAACCCACTTTTTTGCTTATCCACCAAATGGCCCCCAATTTCCATCCCAGACCCCCACTCACTCACCAGCTTGCAGTTTCTGCTTGCCAATTCATGCAATTGAGAGTATGTTTTGAGAAAGACTTGGAAGTGGTATATTGTGCAGTCATTTTTTGGAAGGGATAGAACCTCCCCCCAGTTGCCTTTTTTGCTCACCCCTACTTCCAGCCCTAAACAATGAGCCGGCCTATGCCTTGTCCAACCCTTTACTCTCCATTTATTGAAAGCAAAAAATTGCACCTATAATGGCATCCAGGAAAATCAAAGGCAACATGGCACTGTGTTTTTGCATCTTGTCCAACCCATATGTATGTATTTATTTATGTATTTATATAGCACCACAAATATATGAAATGCCTTACAAGGCGTAAACACAAACAGGGGTACAGGTATTATAACTTACAGAGAAAAAATAGATACATCTATGCTTAAGTGCTTAGGGGTATCACTACACAGCTGGGATGAGTTCCCTACCTCAAAGAGCTTGTAATCTATTTATGATAAATGATCCCAAAAATGAGGTTGCTTTGGGGATAACCTTGTGTGCATCCTATGTAGCTTCATATTTGACACAACAGTGGTGGGAATTCCTGAATGAAGGCTACAGAGCACTTCCCCCTGGCTCCCTGCAGTTTGCTCAGTAACCAATCTGCGGAGCTCCAAGCTTGGCAAACACGGCACAATCACCGAATGCGCTTTTCATCAAAATTCATTAGGGTTGCTTTTTTAATTGACTGTTCGTAAACATGCGGCGCAATCAATTTGTAGACTAATAATAACTCTTTCCTCGTAATACCACAGTGGTGGTTTAAAGCTCCAGTAGAAGCCAAAGCTTTAGAAGCAGTTTAGGAAATGAGTGCAACCACGCACAGCTTTGTACACAAATTAATTTTTTTTATTTTTTTGAATCTAGGATCAATGAAAGGGACTTGTGAGGCAGGAGCTGCCTAGATCTTCCATCTGAGCTGTGTGCATATGTAGCAGGCAGAGGAGGCTCACGTATTAATGAGGATGCTGGCAGACCTACACTTTAAAGCTGTTCTGTGTCTGCAGGGGAAGAAATACTAATTGGCTGCTCTAATTCTCTTGATATTCTTTGGAAATAATTTGGTAGCCTAACAGTATATTTTGATTAGAAATTACATTAAATATGTTCTTTGAATGCAGGTTGCCAGGGCTACTGTTTGTGTTCTATCATTATGTTTGTCTTGCTAAGAAATATTATGAAAAACAATTCCAGGAATAGCAAAACAAAAAAACAATTAATGGCATTTTAATTCTGCTAATTAAATCCCCCTCCTAAACCTCCGGAGCATTTTTAATTACAAATATATGTAAGTACTGCAGAGGTCTCAGTCTCTGTATGCTGATGGGAAAAAAAGATAACCTCGGGGGGGGTGGATAACTTAGGCAGATGGGTTGATGACTAACTATGCAGGATTTGGGGTGAAAATGCAGAATCATTTTCTGAGATAGAATTCAAAAAAGTCAATGAATTAACTGAGCATCCCATGATGTTGCAGATGGAGCAAACTTTACTTTGTCATTTGGCTCAGATGGCTCACCATTTTAGAGGAGGTTTACCTATAAGCTAACTTTTAGCATGTTATAGAATGGCTAATTCTAAGCAACTTTTCAATTTGCCTTAGATTTTTCTTTTTATGGTTTTTTAATTATTTCTCCTCTTGTGACACCAGAGAAGTTGTGTCTAGTGATGAGTCAATGGGCATTTTTTACTTATGACGACTTTTTTGTATAAATGCATTAAAGTCAATGTGCGTTTTTTCCTATGGCGACTTTTTTCCCCAAATGCATTAAAGTCATTGAGCGTTTTTTTCTCACGGCAACTTTTTTGTACAAATGCATTAAAGTCAATGGGCGTTTTTTCCTATGGCAAGTTTTTTCCCCAAATGCATTAAAGTCAATAAGCGTTTTTTTCTCATGGCAACTTTTTTGCCCAAATGCTATTAAAGTCAATGGGCATTTTTTCTTATGGCGACTTCTTTTGTCCAAAATGCATTAAAGTCAATGAGCGTTTTTTTCTTATGGCGACTTTTTTGTACAAATTCATCAAAGTCAATGGGCATTTTTTCTTATGGTGACCTTTTTGTCTCGGCGACATTATTGTCCCAGCCCTTGCCATAGTTTCGATGAAAAATACGCAGATGGCAAAATGCAGAATTTAACCGCAAATCCATGGCTACCGAAAAAATTCACTCATCACTAGTTGTGTCACATACGACCTAGACATAAGAATTAGATAACTGCGGAATAGCTGAAAGACTTGCGTGATGTGGTGCTGGCTGTTACTGAAAGTAAAAGATTTTGCATTAGGAACTGTGATGGCTGCCCACACACACACAATTTGTTTTAAGATACCATTTTAATGGTAAAATTAGTTTTTTTGCAAGGAACACAGTGTAATATTGTATTCTAAACTACAACATAAAAATCATCTGCCCTATCTGTTTATAGGGAATAATGTACTGGTAGTGATGGGCGAATTTATTCACCAGGCACGAATTTGCTCTTATTTTACATATTGAGATAATTATATCATTTTTACTTCATTATATTACACTGGAATCAAACATAGGGATAAAGGACAGACTTGCTCAGTGCTGGGAAACTCTGCTTAAAGCTTCCAACTCCAATTGCAGGAACAAAGAACAGGGAGTCAGATTGATACAGATCAGCTGGGATTCTCGTTAGAGGATTTTTTGGAAAGTTTTATTGTGCAATATTGCTTTAAGAATACAACCCTGATGTTGCTGGACTACATCTCCCAGCATGCTTCAACCTTTATTATATGTTACATTATTCTGGGATTTGTAGTCCCCCAGCACCTGAGTAAAGTTTGGTTGAGCAGTGCAGCAGGATTTATTACTAGTGATGGGCGAATTTATTCGGCAGACGCGAATTTGCGAAACGCCCGCGAAAATTCGGCCGAAAAAATTCGCGTCTAAAACAGGTGCCGGCATCAAAAACGAGACGCCGGCGCCGTTTCGCAAATTCGTCCATCACTATTTATTACCCCTTTAAGGTACTTAAACAAAAGTATGTGTTTTTAAATATTTAGGAAATTCAAATGTTTCCGTACTAAACAGACACGCAGAAGCGAGAGTCTTTTATGGCTTCCGATTGAATTTACCGACCCAGTTAAAAACGTTAGCCGCCTTTGTCGCTGTTTCCTTTGATACCAGCAAAGGTCAGAAGGCAAAAAATGCCAGCAGCCTGCAAACGCCTTCTCTCCACATTTCCAAACAAACTGTAATTTTGAGTCTGCACGCTGGCAGGTCGCACACAAATTGATGTTTAATTAGGCCCATACAGAGCGAGATATGATCTGTGAAAAAAACAGATGGCATCCGCTACCAAACTGCCCTTTAGCGACAGGAACCTTTCCAATGTTTGCACAAGAAATAACATTTGAGATATTATGGCCTATGATTTGCATGGCTGTTTTATCAGTTAGATTCAGAGAGGAGATTGCTTCATTTTGCAGATGAGCAGAGCTATCAGTCTGAAACCAACCAAGTCCGGCACATGTAAATGGAAAAATGGCATTCAGAAATAAATGGATTAAGGCTTATTTGCTAAAGGCAGACATGGTCTCAAGATGGATTAACATAATGTTTACCAAACTCTCACACCTACTCCACAGTGAAGCATGTTTGCCCAAGGGTCACCATCTCTCTTGAAAATGAGAAACCTTGTGCTTAAACCTTGTTTAACATGGACTGTTCCCCTTTAATAACTGCCTTGCCCTGAGAATGACTCCCACAGTACCCATAGCTCCTACTCATCCATCTCTCCTGTTCTGAATGTGCAGCAAGTGTAACTATTGGTTAACCTTTGACAAAAAAACTCATAAGCACCAAAAAGGTGGCATCAACCCTTCTCCATGTAGAACCTAAAGTAGGGAGAAACTGTCCCAGGGGTTAGGGTATTCAGCACCGATGGTTAAATCTTGCTCTTACATTCACAGGTCTGAGCATTAAAATAAAACCAGAAGAAGGAAAAAAAAATATTAGTGCTGTAACAAGGTGTTAATGAAATGAAACCTGATAACTTTAGTATAAAATTATTCTTGGCAATCCAGGCCCTTTGGCTATATTTTAAATATAATGGATGAGAATAAAATAGACTATAGTGATACTTTCAGGTACAGAAATGTTAGGAAAGTTGTATAATATAGAATGCTCACAGTGATAGTAAAATCACAGTGCAAATCGACATTAGACAATATGGTTCTTTACCTGAAACCTCTGGATCCCACTGTTATGTTTATTACCTTGTCTTCCTTGCATTTATATCCCTGCACAAATAGACAGAGACTGTGTGCATTAATTGTCAGTGTCAGACTGAGAGGTCCAGGGACTACTGAGGCTACCACCTCAGGGGCCCACACACACCCTTGGGCCCCCCCATTTGACTCCCCGAACCCCAGCAGCAGCCCCCTCCACCCAGCTCCACTCGTAGCTTAACTTATTCTTTTTGCTGCAGCAATTGGTTCCATGGGGGAAGGCCAGGGGCAGCTCCCATAGTTGGAGCCAGAGAGCGGGTCTGAGTCAATGGGGCCACAAGGGCTGGAGACATATCGGGTTTTTCCTGGTGTCCTATGGCCCAGTCTGATCCTGAGAAATTGTAATGTGTGTTGCTCTAAACTTTATCAATTGATTTTAAAGCCAGAACAGTACAATTGCAGTGTGACACTATTTAGGATATCTGGTATATTAAACCCGCTATTCTGATAGAGGAAAGGTTAAACACACTGTATTCACACAGAACTTAATATTTCAAATAACTTGGGCCCCAGAGGTTATTAAAACAAGAGGATAACTCTTTATTGACTGAATGGTTCATAGTGTTTTGCTGGTGTTGTGTAGATGGAACAAACATCAATCATTTCACAAATACCCAAAAACTTTCATTCCTCAGATGTAACTCTTTCTCATGTAGTGTTCACAACATCCCAGATGCAGTACTCACAGAGGTAGTCCCCAGCAATAGGCGATGCTCACAGTGGTGCATTACTACAGGAATATTCTATTTCTGAACTGGGTAACACCAAAGGGTAATAACCCGTCCTGGCCTTCTTGTTGGAGCCTCTGTTTGCTCTACTAACTACACGGATCATGCCTTTTAATCTAAGGACAGAGACAAATGCTGCTATTTCATGAGACTAGTCAGACAGCGACAAATAGCTTCTTCTTCGGACGAGTAATCCCCCTGAACTGCCTTCCCGCTGGCTAAAATCGAAATTTCATTTGTTTTCCAAAGTTGCCTCACGAGGGAAGCTTAAGTGATCCAAGTGCCATCCCGCTGGTGATTTAAATTATAGCTGGCGGGAAGGCAGTTTGGGGAGATTACTCGCCTGAAAAAAGAAGAAGCGATGTGTTGCTGGGCGACTAATCTTACGAAATAGCAGCGCATGTCTCTGCCCTTAAAGTGAACTATTAAAAAAACTTTCCTAGCACTTATGTCACCTAATGAGGCCTACCTCTGTCCAAGGATCTTCACACCACCTGTTTCAGCTAGTGGTCCATAGAGATACAACATGTGTTGGATTCCCATTATAAAGACAGTGAACCCCAACATCCCTGGCCTGTAATTGAACTGATAGGGAAATGCTTTAACTGTTATGGGTTAGTAGACTCGGGGCAATCTTTGTTAGGAACCCCCAGCAAATAGCGTTACTTTTTATATCTGGTCGGAAGTCCTCTTCAGTAAATAATGTACTCGCCTCAAGTACTTTGCTACTTTTTCCTCTGAAATCTGTTCTGCCATCTTCACAGATTTCCCACAAATCCCTTGCAGCTGTGTGTACTCATTCTCCTAGCACCACCAGTGAATTATGCTTTCCCTGTTCTTTAAGCCACTGGTAACTTTTGTTAGAATATTTTACTTATGTACTTTGAACAGCCTTAGGAAACAGTTTAGGAGCCATGTTAATTGCAGTCATTATCTCTCATTTCTTTTTTTTGTAAATTTCCTTACATTTCCAAGAGGGTCAGGTTACCATGTACCATGTATACAAAAGCTGTCTGTTATTAATAAGCCTCATGCACTTATTGCACTTAATGGTCTAATAATGTTCTTCAAGGCTATTGTTGTAGCAAAGATGTTAGAAAACAGCTTGTGTGCTGAGAAATGTGGCCCTTAGTACAGTACAAGATCAGGTTTTGTTTTATATTAACCAATCAAATTGGCTGGAATTGCTGAGCAAAAGCATCTGTTGTATAATGTCATTAACAATATATTCTCCCTAATCTTGTTATGCCAATGCAGAGATGTGCTTTTGGCTGCCTAATTTTTACATTAAACCTCATTCAGGCTTAATCTTACTTTTGTAGTAGTGCATGATTAACTGAGAATTAACTCAGAAGAATATGACAATCAGAATGTGCCACCAGGAGAATTATTTTAAGTAGTCATATTAGGAAACATGAACATCTGTGTCTCTTGTTGACTGTGAATATTTTTAAACGGGATAATATAGTAGATTTTCAGAAAAGTTCAAAAGATGTCCAAAGAATCAGGCTCAGACCGGAGCATCCTTGGCCAACTGGGACTACAGCCTGGTCTCCTTCTTAATTTTCCACTATCAAGTCTGGGCAGGGGAATGGGTTGGGTTGGTGGGTCCTATAAAGGCTGGCCCCCATTTTTTTCTCAGTTTCCCAGCAGCTCAGTCCAACACTGCAAAGAAATGATTTGCTGAGATGTGATTGGAAGAACCAGACCTTTTGTCCACCTATTTAACTGTCTTGCTCCACCCCATAATGATTCTTTATAAAACACTGTGCAACAAAACTTTCAGGACTAGTGCTCCAGGGCCCTTGATTCAAGAGGATTCTCCAAAGAGAATCTTTCTTTTTGTTCCATTGAAGAAGGAAGTCAACACATTTTTTGCATCTCTGAACACTTAAACTGCACTATATCCACTATATCCAAACATCTACAGTTTGTTTAAAGCTTAGCAAGTCAATCTAACTGACT
This sequence comes from Xenopus laevis, assembly GCF_017654675.1. Lineage (NCBI taxonomy): Eukaryota > Metazoa > Chordata > Amphibia > Anura > Pipidae > Xenopus > Xenopus laevis. Next base: position 113,092,910 of record NC_054387.1, on the reverse strand, counting down.
TAGCCTTAGGGATGATTCTCTTGGAGAAACCTCTTGCATCTATTAATACGTTTTAGGTGGCTATTTTGTAGAGCTATGGGTAATTGTGGGGTGAGTTTTAAGGACAGTTTGCTTTCCTTGTAATATGATTATGTCTAAAGAAACCCAAGATGGTGTATTACAGGGGAAGTTGCATAAATTAATTACCATGTGTTCCCCTGGAGGCATAACCATTATAAGAAATGTCCAGCAACTGATATTAGTTTGATAGCTAGAGTAATGCTTGAATGGAGTTATAGACCCAACACCACAGGGCATAATTAGTAAATTAAGGATGCTGCTACATAAGATGGCATAAGGCAGAATGTTGGCCATTCAGAATATAGAATGCTGGATTACAGCAAAAATTTCTGGCCCGAATGTTTGGAGACAGATCTCTGATAAAGTTCATGTTTAATAATTGGAAAACAACTTGGTGTTGCTAATTCTATTTTTTTTTACGCAGAAAGGGTGGGGGGGGGCAAAAAAGGCATTTAGTCAGTTCAGATCTCAACTGAATAAGAAACTTACACAGTGGGACGAAATTATTGAAGAATAACTAGTTTGGGAAAGCCTTTGAGCTTGTTGAGGAGTTATCAATATTTTTAGCTTTGACTACTGTACATTTTACATTTATCCCTCACTTGAAAGCCATAGTGGAAAAATGCATCCCGCAGGAAGTTTACCAAATCTTTCTCTTTTGGGCAAGAACCCTATATAATACACAAAAGCCATGAATATCCTGTAAATTATATCCTTATAAACGGTGAGTTCTGATGTCATCAGTTATAAATGGTGAGTTCTGATGTCATTTCTGTCACATGACTCATTGAAATTTGTGTATTATAATAAATAAAGTACCCCCAGTTGCAAAATATGAGGATATTAGAAGCTACCTCAGAGTTCCATGACCTGTATAAAAACACTCGGCCTTCGGCCTCGTGTTTTTATATGGTCATGAAACTCCTCGGTAACTTATAATATCCTTATATTTTACAAGAGGGGGTGCTTTATTCACTATATAATGTAATTTCTGCATGACAGAATAGTTAATTGTATACTGAAAACTGAAGCTGTGGAGTCAGGAGGAGGGAATGATCCTCTAGTGTCAGTGTCACCAATGCCCTTTTGGGACCCCATAATTTCCGAGGAGGCACCAGAAAAAATCTAGCCCACACAAGGTAACCAAAGAAGTGTAGCCACAGTGTAACTAGGAGAGTAGTGAGAGCAGGCAGCAGAAGACAAATGACCAAGGCAGGCAACAAGAATTTCTTTAGTGCAGACCCAACATGAATATGTTTGCAAAGAGAGTTGTGCATAAGACATTTTCATAAATGGGACATCTTAAATTAATACTGACAAATGTGCCATGCCCCAGTGACACCTGTAATAATAAAAAAAGATGGTTGTTTTACATATCTTTTAAAGAGCATTCCCATTTTACTTACAGCCACTATATTAGACAGATTGTGGTGCATTAGGCAGCTGTCCTGCACCATTTCTCAAATACCTTTAAAGGATTAAGTAGAAGGTTTATCATCAATTAAAGAGTGAGGATGATTGCATCACCAATGACCTCCTATGTAGTCAAGCTCTGATATTTAAAATTTCATCTTTAAAGGCCATTTTAGTGCCCCTGGAGGCTGTAAATCTCTTTACTAGCTTACTGTATAGTTATGCCCTATCTTCCTTCATTTTCCATTCACCTTGAAGTCCTCACTTTAACAGTAACAGCAAAAGGTTTCCATTCTTTTTGTGCAGCTTGATACCTGTAGCCCCAGAACTATCAATTTAATTGTATAACACTGACATTGGTTTCTAGGTAAAGCTAAGCATTTGATTCTGTACATATTGCATTATTTCCTGAATTATGTTGCAATCAACAATAATGCACAAGTCATTATTTGACATAAATGTCAGACAGTGGAGCTCATTAATAAGTAAATACCAGATTTTCCTTCTTGTTAACCTATACTGCAATGAGCTTGTTAGCTGCTTCAGCAAATTACTTTAAATACATATTAGCACATTTTTACAGACTTAATTGTCTATTAAATTGCTTTCTATGGAAACCCTCTATTAGCTGTTCTAATTCATTGCCTTCCCTTTTTCCCACTGAGGCATACTTACTATCTTATTTACAAAATGCCTAAACACTTTAATTCGGGCCTTTCTCTAGGTGATCAAAATGAAGCCAACGCAGGAATAAATGACAAATTAACCTCCAAGGGTGAAATGTAAACAAGCATATCTATATCTGTATAATTATTTATTCCAGTAGAATTGCTACAGCTTTTACCTATAGCATGGATGAGCGATTTTCGACCTCCTTTTCATGATAATTTTGATCAGACAGTTTTGTTGGATATAAATATAATAATATGATGTTTTGTGTATATATTTTTTGCAAGTTATGTTAGAGGTAAATATATGCCTCTATTAATTATCACAAATGTCAAAAGGGACATTGGGATCTGAGGTTACTTTGACATTCTCCAGCCATCCGATATCTTGACAGCACCCAAAAACCATAATCTTGCTGCTGCAGCATGTCCGCTTGTTCTTCTTGGTTGGCCAAATACAATTGGATTTAGGGGTGAGCTAGACCTGGTGTGAGAGGACTGAATTACCAGGCACTGAGGCAATTGTCAGATGGGGGTGTTTTCTCTACCAGTTTAAAAATATCAGTTGAGAAAATACCAATACCAAGTACTGGTGACACTGAAGTTAATACCATCAAGCACAGGCGGCATTGATCTTTTCTCCAAACACCACATCTGACACTAGCCTAAGACCAGATCATGTGTTATTCAAGCTGTAAACCCCAAATGATAAGAAGCTTCCAGTTGTGATAGAACCTCTTTGTGCTTAATTTCTAGTGACATGTACTGTTTATTATGGTTATGAACAGGCCTATCATTGCTGCAGTTGCTCTACCAGTTACAGGTTTTATTACAGGTTTTTATTGCCTACTAGGTGGAGGAAGGTGTTTAATTGTTTTGGGATAGCTACAAAGACATGGCTTTCCATGGTACAGCTATAATATAATACCCAGGGGCGATCCTGGCCCATCCGCCGCCTGAGGCAGCAGCAGTTGCTGCTGCCTCCCCTCCCCCGGAAATTTGCTCTTAAAGTACCAGGAGCAGCATTTTTGCTGCCCCTGGTACCTAGTGGGGTGCTGCCGCCTGAGGCGACAGCCTCAACTTGCCTCATTGGCGAAGCACCCCTGATCATACTTATGGTATATGGTTTTTGGTCTTTACTCGGAGATCCTAAGCCTCACTCCCTTAACCCACATTATTTGCCTCTTATGTGCCTATTTTGTTGGATTTATTGGTAAAACACCTCAAGGACCCTATTCTTGTTAGTTTGGAAACTCTCAAAAAGAATAGAATCTCACCAATCTTGTATAGTCAACTTGTTTATTAAACTGGCTTTATTTAAGGTGGCTTGTTTGTCGAGGTTGTCCACTGGCTGAGCCAAATAGGACTGATAGGATCATTGACCCTAGAGAAAACAAAAGGATTGTACAAGTACATGTTTTTTTGGTCAGATAGACAGACCCATGAGTGGAGCCCATTCACAGGCCAATAAGTTGCCTACATAGCATCAATAAAGTGTAGTATGTGGTTAACTAGGCACAGGACAGTTATGTTGGTATGCTAAATTAGCTAAAGGGACCCTGACCACTAACACCACTTTAAGGCAGTTGTTCATTTCAGCAGCCCCTTGCTTCTGTGTGTCCTGAACCTGTGCACAGATTATCAGTACTGGTGGTCTGGTGCATTGTAAGGAGCATGCATAGGTCCAAGTACCTTCCTTAATAGCACTTAAACATGTGCAAAATTGCACATGATTTGGACTTTGCACTCGTAAAAGAGCCTTCTAAATTGAATCCAAGTTTATTATGTCTTAAATCTGAGTTTCATTTCACAGCACTTTCCTTGCAATAAAAATTCAGCTTTTGTACAGCCAACACAATTCTAGAAGATTTCAATACATTTTTTGTGCATCAGATAACCTCTGGACAACTAGCTATTAAAACCAATATCAAACCAAGCACTATATTTTATGTTTTATCTGTGAATACTGTATATGCAATAGTGGCTTTGGCTGGGTCAAGCGTTCCATTTCGAGCATTGCCCCTGGGCAGCTAATACAATCCATTTGTTTATGTTCCATTGATTTCTTCTGTTCCACCCTCTGTGATTTGTGGATAGTTCTATCCACATTTAAACTTGGGAGGATATTGTTCAAGGACTCACAGAGATGTTTCTCTAACCGACAGTTTTATAGGGTAATAGATGTTGATGTGATTTATGTGTTCAGATAATAAGACCTTTCTATCCTGTGTTTGTTCCCATAAAAATGATTGGTTCTAAGTTGTTATTGTAATATTGCGATGATTGTAGCTTTGAAACCAACGTTCCATAGTTAGATGGGTATCAAAAAAACTGATTAGAAGTCACAAATTCTCTCTCCACTTGCCTCTCAGTGTCTGATAATCATATGCTCTTTCAGGAACCATAAAGCTCATGCATAAAGCTTGAGCTATATCTGCATTAAAATTTCAACAGATAATTTAGTAAGTGTTCTGCTAAGTTCATCTTCCTGAGAACCAAACTCATGGTAATTATGAGTTAAATGGCAATTACCGCCATTAATAAAGAAGGTGAATGCTGTACAGGTTCATAGAAAGCTCTCTCGATAATACTTAAATGAAAAGACATTTTATTTTAACGAAAAGCACAAGTTCTAAAGGACATTTTGTAAAAAAGAATAATGGATGCAGTTCTTTGACTCCAGAGATTTAAATTTGTCTCCTGTACTGATATGAGATGGAACAAGTGAAACCAAGTTATGGGGTCCATAGACACATTATTATTCTGGGGCCTACTTTATGTTTTAATTCTAGCAGATCTTTCTTTGACATAGTTAGTCTTGTGTGCTATACAACAACATGGTTGTTAAATCTGGGTTCTTTGGTTTGGACCCAAACTGGATGCCTGGGAGACATTAGTGTGTTTTTTGGCCTGAATGAATTGCTCCTACCCTGCCAACATATATTAGGTATCATAGGGACTCTCATGCTTCTCCTCTGATATAAGGAGGTGAAGCCTTATACAACCACAAGCTCTTTATGACCAACTGCCTATTACACACAGTATGACAGTAAAACATCTGTAATAAATGTTAACTGGAGTCATTAGAGATCATCTACCTCTAAACTGTACCTGTTAAAGGGATAAATTAATTAGAAAAGTCTTTAAGAACATTCCTTCTAATATTAGGCTTTATTGTATAGCAGCACTAACCTTGTAGAACACAGTGAATTCCTGCGATTCGCTGCCGGGGAATAAATTCTCGAAACGGCCACGAAAATTCACCAGTGAATTTGTGCCGGCATCAAAAAAATGGACGCCGGCGACAAAAATGGATTTTTCACCATTTTTCGGCAAAGCGAAACACCCCAAATTTGCCCATCACTAATAGTCTTCTATTTTTCTTCTTTTCAAAAAGGTGATACACCAGAAAACAATACTGGGATAATATTGCACCTAAATTTAGTGTTGAGTTTTTCCTGACCTGCACATTTCTACTGTCCTTCTTAATTCTTAAACCCCTCTTCTGATTTGCTATCCAGTTCTGATGTGATATGATGTGATTTATTGGATTGAAAGAGAATGTAAAGTTGACCAAATATGGGCAGATTTAATCTGCCTATTCGCCAGTTTATCTGCCAGTGTATGGGGCCCTCCAATGGACCTCACAGACTCATATTTGGCCAAAAATCATCCAGATCTTGATCGGGCAAGTTTGATTTTCCTGCCCAATCCAAGACCACATTGGCTAGTTGATACAGTCCTCATCCAGTCAGCTGTAATTCAATCATTTGGCTGTAGTGCTGAACAATTGGATTAGCTCTATATTGCCCACCTTTTGGTGGGTATATTGGGGGGATGATGTGATCGTTTAGCGAACGAGTGGATTTTATAGTGTAGGACCAGCTCATGGGTCATTCTTTGGGGAGGGGGGCTAATTTGTTAGGAACCCCCAAGTGATTATAATCTCTTACCACATACCCTGGCACAATGCCTAGAACATTATTCTAGTGAGCAAAATTTTAAGGATGTTGGATGTTGCTGATCACTGTACTTGTGCACAATCCTGGGCAGCATTAAAGATCCCAGGGACAGAAAGAAGATGTTGGACTTGTGCTCACTGGTCTTATCAGCACCCTGGGTTGGGCCTTTTTCCAGTGAAGAGGAGCACCTCCCTGGTGTCTGACGTAAGGGATTATAGTCATTGCGGAGCCTAACAAATTAGCATCCCCAGTAATTAGTTTTCCTTTATAGTATTTTCACTCAAACGCTAACCCATTTTGCTTTGCTACTTGTATCCCGATTTCGAATTGCCCAGCAGGATTGCTCTGGTTGTCTGCTTCCTTGAAGCCCAAAAGTTACCACATAAAATACTGCTGTTACAGATGGAAACATTAATAATATTATGCGCTATTATGCAAACAATTTCACTGCTTTTTTGTACGTTATACAGTCAAAACTCTATGTAAGAAAAAGATTCAGAAGCTCTGGGGTAGGAATCAACAACCTCTCACCCACTCATGCACTAAGTCATTTTCAAATGATTTTGTAATTGCTTTACAGAAAGGAAATTTTTATTTTTGTTATTTTATTTATTTGTATTATTCTTACTGCTTCAGCTACTGACATATAATCCTTCCCTCACATATTCCCTCACAAACCAAAGCTTTTAATCAAATAATTCTACAATTACAGTCAAATATCATCTGAAACCTGAAGTTTGAGGCTGCGGAAATGTCAATCTGACCCGGGGCATTCGAAAAAAACGAGCCTTTGTTTGGAAAGAACTTACAATTCAGTTGAATTCGTTGTCATCTCCTTACTAGCAAAGAGATAAATTGCAGGTATAACGATGGAAACAAATTGGATACTTGCTTAAAAAAAAGTCTTATATCCATGGAAACTAGTAGAAAGAATAAGCTATAGTTTTCTTAAAAGATTTCTTGTACTTGTGTTCCAAAGTCTCACCTCTTAGATAGAAAAGAAGGAAAAATAAAAGCAGGAACATGCATCTTGCAGTCAGTCACTAACAATGGATGGTCTCTATAGAATTCAAAACAGTTTTAATTAACAAGAGAAATTTGCATGGATGTTTTGTATATTTAGAGGGTGGTGATTCAACCTGTAAAAATAGAGTTAGAAATATAAAATATGAAATCATGTTTCATTTGTTTAAAAATGGTTTTTGTTGTGAGCCTTTTGAGACAGTTTGGCTGGTACCCATTATTCACTAAACCTACAAGCCCTGGGAGAGAATATAGGGACATAGATGGGCCACCAAGATTAAGGGGGTTATTTATGAAAGTCCAAATTTATCTCAATATTTTCTTTAAAAAAAATCTGACCAAATCCGTGCGGGTTTTTTCGTCTTAAATATTAATACACTTTCCCTAAATTTTTTTTGCGGGGAAAAAATTGTGAAAAATATAAATTTTACGAATTTTTCCAGATTTTTGCCCAAAAATTTTGGATTATTGCATGAAACCCAGCGCAGATCAAACAATCTTTGGGATTTCTCCCATTGACTCATATGCAACCTCGGCAGGTCTGAGATGCCGAATTTTTGGATTCAGACTTTTTCCATCCTTGGGGTATAATAAAGTTCCACAAAAAAAAATAATTGAATTTTATACTAAAAAACAAAAAATGTTCGGGTTTTTGGCATTTGGAGATTAGTAAATAGCCCCGTATATCTCTGCAGCTAGAATCCTTGTTCTCTAAAAGAACAAGCTCTTGTGCAGTTTTTTTCTTTTATCATAGCCACCTAATAAACATAAAACTATTTACTATTCCTTCTCATAAATGTTAAAAACCTTAATTTCTCAACACCTACAGCAGGGGGCACAGGGGGCAAAATCGCCCCTTGTTTCAAGGGGGGTCTCCTTACAAGGGGGCCTCCTTACAAGGGAGCCCCCAGTGGGAGCAGGTCTGGATTTGTGGCACAGCCACAAAGGCCCGGGCCTAGGGCGGCAAAAATTTAGGGGTGGCATGCCGCCCAACCACATCCCTAAGGAGCCCCCACAGTGCTCCAGTGATTGAAAGTATTGCGCAGCTGGCACAAGGACCATGTAGCAGTGGTGGCGGCAGGGGGGGGCGTGCGCAACAGAAGAGGCCGGCCCTGGGTGAGAGCAGCCATGTCTGGTCACTTGCATGCACATAATGAAAAGCTGCCCCAAATTGCCCATTATGCTCATGCGCGTGATGTCACATACCTGTTATGCACATGCGAGTGACCGGAAATGGTTACTCGCACCAGGAGCTCCCTCCCGGTGTGGGTAGCCTAGCGCTGGTGGGGGGCATTTTTTTTTTTAAAAAAAAAACTACTTTTATACCCAACCGGAATGAGGACTCTATTAGCCTGCACCTTTGGTTGGGGATAGCATTTTTACCCAACAGGTGCCCTTTAATAACTAGCACTTAATTTTTATTGCAATTGTTTCCACTGCATTTAGCTATTTATATTCTTTCATTGTAGTTTCCCCGTTTTTTACATTTAGGGGCCAATTTATTAAACCTCAATTTTTTTCTGGTCAAAAAACCCCTCAAATGTTTCAATTTATTATACCCCAAAACTGCTAAAAATCCGAATCTGAAAATACACCAGCTAAAAACCTGTCAAAGTCATGTAGAAGTCAATGGCAAATGATTCAAAGTGATGCACAATTTTTTATTGTTAATTAAGGGGATTCAGGTTTGGGAGTTTGGTTTTCTTTTTTTATTAGAGTGAGAAAAAGTCAGGTTTTAGTAAATTACCCCTTAATGTACAGTTTAAATGCAATGAATACTCTCCTGTGCCTGTAATTTACCCAGCTACCTAGATTGTAAGCTCTATGAGGCAAGAATCTTCTTCCTCTTGTACTTTTAACAATTAGTACATATACCTATTTGTATTATATTATTGCATTGCACCTATTAGTAATGAGCGAAGCTGGCCCATTTAATTTTGGCAAAAAAATGAGAATCGACGAGAAAACAGCTAAATTTTTTCTATGCTTTTCAGACTTTTCTTTTTCCAGTGAAACAAAACACATTGCAAAATCCAGATAATGGCGTTATGCCTACATAAAAATAAAATACTAAGGATGCACGGAATCCACTTTTCTGGATTCGGCCGAACCCCTGAATCCTATGTGAAAGATTCGGGCGAATACCGAACCGAATCCAAACCCTAATTTGCAAATGCAAATCAGTGAGGAGGAGGGAAAAAGAGAGCCGTGAAAGAAGTGCTCGGCTAAAAAAAAATTTACTTCCTTGTTTTGTGATGAAAAGTCACATGATTTTAAGGATTCGGATGCGGTTCGGCCAGGCACAAGGATTCAGCTGAATCTGAATCCTGCTGAAAATGGCCGAATCCTGGACGAATACCGAACTGAATCTTGGATTTGGTGCATCCCTCTAAAATACACAAGAAATTCTAAAAATGACATTGCAATTTTTTCTATATTTTTTTTTTCTGGCACAAAAAGCTATATTTTTTTCTAAATAAAACACAGTGAAATTTTAGCTCAGATTTGCAAAAATGTTCGCCACTTGCGAAATTGCTAATTAGACCGTGAAACTTTAGTATGCAAAACAGTTTGCTTATCTTTTTATTTGATGTGCTGTTCGCATGCACAGTGATGTGTATATACAGTAAGTAAGAATAATAAATAATACATCTTATGTAAAATGATAAAGAAATACTTCCTTTTTTATTTTTTCAAGCATTTGACTACAGAAAAATACATGGGAAAAAAACACATTAAACTGCATATGATAAAAAAAAAAAATACATATCAGTATCTATCTACATAAATATTATAACTGTCATCCAGCTGTCAGATCAGATGGAACATCATATGGTGAATGCCTAAATCATTGCTGTTTCTGCCTTAACAGTTTGCTATTCCTTAAAAATGACATTTGATGTATTGGATTGTTTATCAAAATTTCCTGCATCTTCACATGACATCTATTGATGTAAACAGAATTTCCATGCAATTTGGCAGCAATACATTTCAAAGAATCTTCTGCACATTAAAAAACAGTAGATAAACTATAATATAAAATAAGCACATCGCAGACAAAGACTTGCCATGAAAATGTAGGTTATGATTGGTTGTAAAGTGTATATATATATATATATATATATATATATATATATATATATATATATATATATATATATATATATATATATATATATATAATATATATATATATATATATATATATATATATATATATATACACACTTTACAACCAATCATAACCTACATTTTATATATATATATATGTGTGTGTGTGTATGTATGTATGTATAATAATTATACATTAAAGGGGAAGGAAATTCTAAAATAGAATAAGGCTAGAAATGCTGTATTTTGTATACTAAACATAAATATGAACTTACTGCACCGCAAGCCTAATAAAATAAATGATTTATGTTTTCAAAGTTGGCCACAGGGGGTCACCATCTTGTAACTTTGTTAAACATCTTTGCAATACCAAGTCTGTGCACATGCTCAGTGTGATCTGGGCTGCTTAGGGATCTTCATAAAGTATCGAAACAGGGACACAAACAAAGCTGCTTGAGTTCTGCATGGCTGGGAAGTAAGGCGGGGGCTCCCCCTGCTGTACATAAGTATGATTGTTTCCCTGCTCAGCAGTTAGGGGCCGTCTAACAATTCCTATTCACAGCAGTAAATGAAGGGAGAATTTTACTGCATATAATAAGCTTTCTTATAAAAATGGTACACATTTTTTTAATAAAGTATATTGGAGATGGGTTTCTTTTTCATTAAAGAAAGTAAAAATGGGATTTTATTTTTTTTGCCTTCACATGCCCTTTAAATAACAATTCTGCATGCTTTCTTAAACTACTCTGAATTGGTCACATGCACCAAATCCCTGCTGTGATATGCCATCTCTATGATTCACCGTCTTTGGCCAATTTCCTTACTGAAAGTGGCTTGTGCATGGAACTGCAGTTAATAGCCTCATTTTTTATATAATATTTCAAGCTGTGATGTTTTGATTCCACCGCAAGAAAAACTACCACATTTATATATAAACATTACTGGAGCTGGGAAAAACACCTCGTTTGTTGGTTCAGTTAAATGAATAAAAGGATTTTCTTATTTCAGCAACTGTTGGAGATATTGGGTAAGCCTGCTCCTCTGAGAACTGTGAAAGCGGAAGGCCTCTTAGACTGATGGTATATTGTTTCTTGGTAATAGAAACCACACATGGAACAATTAAGATTCATTCTGTTATTTATTTATTTCTATTCCTCAACATTTAACAACAACAAAAAAAGCATTAAATCATGGTAACAAGAAGTACGCAGGTTCAATTAATGTGACAGTTTTCCTTTATTCATCTTAATTTCTCTTCTATTCTAACACCGTGGGACTTTTAATCAATGCAATATTGCGTATTATAGAAATTATCTTTAGAAAGAGTGGGATCTTCGTGTGCTGTGCTACAAAAAGGACATTGTCAAAGTGTGTGTCTTTGGTGCACACCAATATGTAGAAACTGCTCCCTATTTTTCTGTAACGTTGGTAGCACAGCACTCAATATCAACAGTGCAGGATTTTGTGTCTAAGGGGGGGCCCGGCCATGCTTCACTTACTTGATTAGCCGGTCCCCCTGTCTTTAGCATGCTGCCAGCTTCACAAAATAGGACACTGAAGCTCTGTGCATGGAAGCTTTTTTCCTATTAAGATTTCCTGTACCCTCATTGGTCCTTTAAGAATAAGTCCCGGTAAATCTGCATTGGTATTGGATCCCCTTATCCAATCCCTGTACAGTTTTACCGGGATTTATTCTTAAAGGACCACGAGGGTACAGGAAATCTTAATTTACAAATTAAGCATATGACTTTTTTTTATGAAGAGTACATCTTTCTTATCAGAAGAAACAAATGCAAGGAACAACTTGCATTTAGTGTAAAGGTCCCCATAGACGCAAAGATTTTTCTTTGGCGAAAGACCGATTTTAGTGCAATCTAACCAATCCGTCAAATTATCGTGAAGTTAGTGAGGATCAAACGATTCTACATATTACGATTTTTTGTCCGATATCTGTCAGGAAATTGATCGGCCAGGTTTAAAAATTTTCATTGGTCACAGAGGTTTGCAGGGCCAAGCAGGCAGCTACCCTCAGTTTTCCTGGCTTCAGCTAGACAATATCACTTGAAATGGTCTTTTTATTTGATGGACAAATCTTACATTTAAATGATCGTTTCATGATAATCTTGGTCTCACGATAACGAAAATATCTATTAAAAATCTTTACATCTATGGCCAGCTTAAGGGGTGTGATTTTCCACTTCCAGAACTTGTGTATATCAACTTGTGTTCATTGAAGGTAAAGACACGTTTTCTTCTCAAAAAAGTACTTTTATTGCTGCCTTTTGTGCATGTTTAAGAGTTTTTGAGTCATGGGTAGTGAGGGGCGAATTTGTCTCATTCCGCTTCGCCACGAATTTCACAAATTTCCTGCGTAATTCTGGAAACAGGCGGAAAATTTGTGAAACTCAGATTTTGACACCAGCCTCAAAAAACTTTACACAGTTAATTCGCGAATTTGTGAATGTGATTTGCCGCGAATTTGCACTTGCTGAATAAATTCACTGATCACAAGCCATGGGACACACAAAAATGTGAGATATAGTGGTAACAAACTACCTTCTGCTGCTCATGATACAAGCAGCTAAGCTTTATTCCCCAAAATGTGTAACCCTGAACTCTTTCAGAATGGCTTTCAACCATGGAAGAAGTTAAAAAATATGAGGAAATTAGGTCTCTAGGACAAGGATTCTTAAAGAAACTTAGAAATGCATGGGATGATGGGAGCATTGGGTTTCTTACTGCAAACTTAAATGCTAGATAACAAATTATAACACATGCAATACTACCCCTACTACTCTCCTCTTTCGTCTATTTAACAATTTACTTTATATGTAAAGTATGCGACTTTTCATATTACACCCCCTTCTTCTGTTATGAAAATTGTACCTGGAATGTTTTACAACGTTTTCCTAGACATGTTTTATCTCCTCTTCTGTACCCCTTAAAATCTTAAAATTTAATACAGTGAAAATCTTGAAAAATGCAAGATATAACACAGATAATTAGGACAAGCTCAAGCTATTAAATTCAATAAATTCCATAAAATAGAAAAAACATTTCCACCACATAATTTTCAGTCCATATTTATATATTGGTCAAACTAAATGACTCCATATCAATACAAATGCATGTTAACATTCTTTGTGATACTATATTTATAGAAAGTAAATACAATTCTTAAAATGTTAAGATAAACCCTTTTTACCAGATGAAACATTATTATACAGACACAAGTGGAGACGTTGGCGAAACATAACTGTTGAGATGTATCTCAGATGTAGCCTGTATATTGCTTTCAACAATAAAGTTCATTTTTAAATGAATCTCTGTGGTTCTAATTTCCGTTGCATAAACCCATCTGATAAGATAGAATCTGTTTGCATTTCAGTGTAGACATCTGATTAACCAGGACATAAATCATTTCTTTCAAAGTGAAAACCAATTTGAAAGGAAACCTTAACTCAACAATAAATGATGTATTAAATCTTGTTAAAAAAGATTCTACTTTCCACCTCTGGTCTCTTTTAATTAGTAGGAGAAAACAGAAGTACAAAATGTATGCCTTTCCTATAGTTCAAAGTACCAGTGTTGAGCTACAAGAATTTAAAGGTTAATTTCTTAAATTCTTTTTTAGCTATTCTATATTTCTTTGGTATATTGTAGATAGCAGTCAAATGTTTATTTAGATTTCACACCACAACTGCATTATTCATTTGAATGTATCAATAAACAAAAATCCTAAATCCATGTTTTAAAACTGTAGTAAAATCTTACCCTGGTGGGGTTCGTGGGACGCCCGCCGCACTCCAAGTGGGGACGCCCACCATGAATGTATTCTGCGCAGTTCCTAGGGTGCGTGCGGCACGCGTCCTTGTGTTTTATAGGGATGTAGCGAACTGTTCGCCGGCGAACTAGTTCGCGCGAACTTCGACTGTTCGCGTCCGCCGAATGTTCGCGAACGTCGCGCGACGTTCGCCAATAGGCGTTCGCGTCAAAAATCGTTCGACCATTCGACCATTCGATTCCTTCGATCGCTAAAATCGAAGGATTTTCGTTCGAATCGAACGATCGAAGCCATTGGATTGAATGAAATCATTAGATCGAATGGCTTCGATCGTTCGATTCGAACGAAAATCGTTCGATCGAACGATTAAAATCCTTCGATCGTTCGAATCGAATGATTTTCGGATGTTCGAAGTTCGCGAACAGTTCGCGAACTGTTCGCATTTTTTGCCGGTGTTCGCGAACGGCGTTCGCGAACACATAAACGGCAGTTCGCTACATCCCTAGTGTTTTAAAGGCGCAGGCCCGCTGACGTCATGCGCGCAAATGGCACAAAATTAAAAATACTTAAAGGTACATTTTCTTTTTACACACTGCCCATGATAAGAGTTTGTTCCTATTTCTATCTGAGCTTTTGCTAATCTGTTTTGAACCTGTTTGATTCCTGTTGTTACCCCTGCCTGGCTTTTGACTATTCTGACCTCTGGATCCTGACCCTTAACTGAATACCAACTACCTCTTCTGCTTAACCCCTCTGATTGACTTCCTGGTTTGACCCTTGCCTGCCTGACTACGTTTATTCTCTGCCTGCCTCGACTCGGCCTGATCTGACTACTCTATTGCCTAACGTCTTGTTCCGCGACCTTCGACCTAAAGACTCTAGCTAACAGTCGTGCCCCTCTGCCTATCCAGAACCTCTAGCCTTGAAACCAGGGTGCTTGGCATTTGTTCTTGTGTTGGTTGCTGACTGTGACAAAAACAAAGAAAAAGAGGAAAGGTTTCTATGCATAGAACATAAAATTCATGTGTATGAAGCCTATGCTTAAAATGGACACAACTACAAGGCTTCTTAAAATAATAGCACATTTTGTTTCTAGATAAGGTTACAAAACTGGTTGTATACAAAAGCATTACAGTTTTGGTAACAGTATCTGGTGTATCTTTTTAAGGGGTTATTTACAATCACATTTTTAAACATTTTTATTTGACTTATCATTGTTTTGTGAAATTATGTGATGTTCCATTTTAGTGCAGATGAGGGGTGCAGGTTTAAGCAGCTTTAAGCATTATTCATTTGAATGAATCAATAAACATAAAAGCCTAAATCCCTGTTTTAAAACAAAGAAAAAGATGAAAAGTAACCAAGGTTAGAACACATTGTAAATATGTGGCATAGCCTATAAACAAACCAGAAGAAATTGCACCTGCTCAATCAAGATCTGTTGTCTAATGAGGTGAAAAAAGTGAATCAGTTCAAGAAAACAAATTTAGAACTCATCTTAAATATGGGGAAACACCAGTTGACATGTCAGGAGGAGTATTGTCTCATGACCTATTCACTATGGAAAAAAAGGAAATCAGTTTAAGAGAAGCAAGCAACTGATTAGAACCCATCTTGACTATGGGAGTATAAACTGTGTCTACTTAATCAATACCTGTCATCTATAGCCGTAAGAAAAAAGAGGACCACTTCTTGGTAACCAAACAAGGTTAGAACATATATTGAATAGGTGCACAGTCAGAACACATTATATCAACTCAACTTATAGAGGTGCAAAATGAGAAGTCTAACAGTCAAGACCTGTCAACTATTGAGGTTATAAAGGTTAAACAGTTCAATGAAAAAAACATCTCCCATCTAAAAGGGGAACTATTTAAAATATGAAAATGTTATGTAAGCTTTGCTATAAGCATCAACAAGGATAGTAATCAGTGTTAGAACCCATCTTTAGAGGGAACATAGGCTATAGAAAAGCCAGAAGAAATTGTATCTACCCAATGCCACCTATTAGTTAGTGAAAGAAGTTAATCAGTTCAAGAAAACAAGGTTGGAACTCATCTTAAATATGGAGAAGAGTCTGTAGACACGTCAGGAGTCGTGTCTACCTATCAAGACTTGCTGTTTATGGGAAAGGGGTAATCAGTTTAAGTTTAAGGGAACACATTGTAAATATGGAGTATAGCCTATAGACAAGTTAGAAGAAATTGTGTCTATTCAGTCAAGACCTGTTGTCTATGGAGGTGAAAAATGTGAATCAGTTCAAGAAAACAAGTTTGGACTTCATCTCAAATATGTTGACATATTTTGTCTCAAGACCTGTCGCCTAAGGAAAAAAGGAAAATAAGTTTATGAGAAGCAAGATAATTAGAACACATCTTGATTGTATGCTTTCAGTATAATCTGAAAGCATACCAGAAGAAGTTGTGTCTACCCAATCAATATTGTCCCTTATGGAGGAGAAAAAGAGTAATCACTCAAGGTAGGCAACCAAGTTATACATACTACATTGATAATAGACACTCCTGCTGTCTGCTCTTTCATACTAATGAAATTCAGCAAAGCCATATTTTAGCATTATCTGAATTCTGCCAAAGTAAACACTGCTACTGTTACTATGATTTGCTGTCATCTGGACTTATGGCTCTTTGTGGATAGTGTAAAGAGTTGTCAGAACTGCTATTTCATTGCAGCTCAATAAAGAAAAAGTAATTTTTATAAAAGTAAGGGGAAAAAATCTGCAAAAAAAATCAACAAATGTTTTAGACTGATTTACAGCAAGCTTCCCCAGAAGGCACTTGGCTCACCTGAAGAGCCATGAGTGAACTTCTCGAAAAAGTACAATGCTTCACGTACACTTTTTTCTGATATATCGCCGTAATCTCGGCATCCTGCTGCAACGCTTGCTGTTGTTTTTCTTTACTATCAGTTTATATAAAAAACAATGCAAAATTTATCTCTGAAGGGAAGACTGTAGCTGGAATGTATTTGTAGCATTAAATATTTATCCACCAGAAAGGCAATATCAGCACTTTCAGCATCTGGGATGCGTTTACAATTGTATCATCCGGTGGTTAAGGCATTCATTGCATTTTACTTGGAGGTATTTATGGGTTTGTTCTGTCCTGCAAAATGCTGCAAAAATTAAAAAATCTTTATGGAACTCATTTTATGGAAATTATGTACTTGTTTTAGGGTAATGCAAAGAGAGTGTTTGTAATGGAGTCAGAGAGGGCCCATAAGAAGAATATAGATATAGAAAGACATAATGACCCAGATTCAATTCTACCCGAATTGGTCCTTTTCCTTTTATAATTTTTTTTTTGCATCTAACCTATACAACTTCTTTTGATAAACTTACAAAGCAAATTTTATTTTTGTTACATAAAGGGATTATTGATTTTTATGGTGTACTTATTTTTAAATTACACTGTTTACATTATAATAATTCCCTCTAACAATTGTATTTTTGAACCAGCAAATATTTTTTTTTAGCTGTAATATTGGTGTTCAGGTATCCATCTCAGGTCATTGCGGCTGCACTTTACAATGCAACTGCTTTCAGATAAGGTATTGTTTTTCCAACTCAGTGTAACTGGAGGAGTCATGATATGGTGAGCTGGACTTGGATTTTTACTATTGCATGCTATTACTATATCTACCCCAAGATGGGTAGTCAGGGAGCTGTTATCTTGTTAAATTCCCATTGTTCTTTTGTCTGCTGGGTGGTGCAGCAGTAAATAGTTACTGAAGTTTATCAGAGCAAAAGTCATGTGGCTGAGGGCTCTTTGGAAACTAAGAACATGTCTGCCCCACATCAAATTTCAAAATTAATATAAAAAAATGTTTTTGCTCTTTTGAAAAACAGATTTCAGTGCATGATTCTGCTGGAGAAGCACTATTGGCTGATTAATTTTGAAAACAAGTTCAATTTAATTTTTACTAATTTTTACTTAAAGTTTTTGCAAGCTAATAGCCAATGAAACTAATAGTATGCTTAGTTTTCGAGATTCAGTTCAGCCCAAAAATGCTTAACAAGTGAAGATCTTTGCTTATCTTATGACAACTTTACCTGGTAGAAATACTATTTCTTGTAATGTGAAAGCCTTTTCACATTGCTTTAGTCTTTTTTTAGGTGGCCATACAACAAAATCTTTCCAACAGTCATCTTGACAGGTTTAAAAATTTTCATTGTGAAATGATGAAATTGGTCAGTAAATGTGACGAACAGATCATAATCATTAAACATAAGTTATTTATGAGAATTATACAAATAAAAATATAGCCATTGGTTAATGCAAATCTTGTATATCATTAACCATTGATGGATGAACTGCTCGTTAAAACTACTGGTTAGCTGAGAAGATTGCTTACATCATTTGGGTTATCATTTGTAAATGTGGGCTGCCATTTTTGAAAACACAGATCAATACAAACAGTTTGGAGAAAAAACACTACTTGATAAGGAAAATTAGTCAATTACTGACATGCAATCAACATTACAATTAATTGAATCCAAAATGACAACAAATAACTTTTTGAAGGTAAAGACATCTTTAGTTTATTGAAACTTTACACCCAATATATGGTGTAATCGTTTTAAATATTCTTAGTATATACATCAGGGAGGCCAATATTTGGTCCTTCAGTTGTTCGTGGCAATTCTGACGGTGGTGACAATTAATAGACGCCCATTGACTTTAAAGTGCATCAGAATTGACCTGGTGTCAGAATTGTCGCTGGCGTCAGAATTGTCACCGGCGTCAAAATTCTTCGCTTTATCTTTTATGTTTACACCATGAATCTTACTCTGCCAGCTTTTGACTCTGGTAGCCATCATGTATAAACACATGCCAGTCCCCCCCTGCCCCCTTGAGAAAGGGCAAGAGTAAGCTCAAAACGTTGCCGGGTTTTTTGACCTAATAAATTAAACTTTTTACTTTTTGCAACAAAGAAGTATTTTTTTCCACCCTGCCTCCTTTATGACATCAGAGATGGGCAGGTCGGGAGTGTGTCTACAAATGGAGGCGCCGGACTGGCTCAGGTTAGGAGTGGGTGGGTTATGATCGGTTACAGGTCAAATTTTTGTCAACCCCCACATCACTATACACCACAACATGAAACAAGCCATTAGCAAACATTTAGCTTGCCTTCACGTTTATAATGATAGACAAGTATCGGCATTGCTATTTTTTTTAGTTAATCTCTTTCCTTATATTAATGGTTATGTAAGTAGCAATTGTGTTGAAATCCAAATTTGTTGCTGAGTGATTCATAAATAATTTTAAAAAGCTTTTATGGTATCATGAAAAAAATACTTTTAGACAAATTCCTTTGTATGCATTACCAATAATAATAGCCTAGATTCATTTCAAGAGCAGATTTCATAACAGCCAAAAAGGTTGTTAATAGGCAGGTGTTTGTCAGGTTGAGCTACTGCTGACTAGGTGCTAACTGAGGAGCCAGGTAATGAATTCTATTTATACTAATAATTGTCCCACAGTATAATGTTCACACAGTCTGCACACATAGTAGGGTGCTACAATGGTAATTAAATATCTTTTTATACTGACCGTATTCTTCACATATAGTGGTTAAGTCAATACATTGCACAGCTCCTGCCTCAATTAAAGGAGCTGGGGGGAAGTTGAATAGGTGTAGCATGGTATCTAGCCAACGGTGGGCTGTTGAGACAGGCAGGCTATGGCATGGGAACAAGAGGTACTTGACTTGGCATTAAGTCCCTAACTGCTAAAAAGGAGCAGACCCTCCACCTTGGCATGCTTCAAAGGTCTGTATTGCCATCATCAGATGTTTCTAATGCCATTGGGGACATTTGTTTTCCCACTCCCCTACTATATATGTTCTCTGAGTCTGGGACATCTC
Organism: Xenopus laevis; assembly: GCF_017654675.1. Lineage (NCBI taxonomy): Eukaryota > Metazoa > Chordata > Amphibia > Anura > Pipidae > Xenopus > Xenopus laevis. The sequence goes on along the minus strand of NC_054387.1, from coordinate 113,073,006 downwards.
CATCCTAATCAATTTAGGGAAACTATCTGAAGAGCCAACCCTACTGGTGCCTCTTGGACAATCTAAGCAATATGTTAACTCTTTACATATCAATAAAGTATAATTAACCTATTGACATGCAGGCCCCTATCTGTTTTAACGATATGACAGTTACACTGTTTTGTATAGAAACGTTGACTTTCTACTGACTCTAACCATAGAAAGAGCTTCTTTATGCTTCCTTACAGCATCATTGCTATGCCAAGAGCACTAGCGATTTCCATTTTACACTTCTCGGCTGTGAGACCATTCACCATTGCACAAAAATAAAATCCTAGTTTTTTGTACCCAATAATCAAACTGGAGAGCACTGCACTGGATTTTATTTAGATTTGCGTAGTAAATGAAGCACTTACTGGTCTCTGTTTCTGTGACCTTTTACTCAGCCATTCAAACTTACACTAGAAATGTAATCTGTATCTTACATGGGTCTGTGTATAAGGAAAGACAGATTATCCAGCAGGATATTGATTCTAAGATTCATTTAATTTAAAAAGTCAATTCACTGGAAACTCCTGTGGGAGAAGAGACCCTTGTCTGTGATAAATAGGAAAGCTTTGGAAAGCTCTCCAGTTGCTGATATTTCTACATTCAAGAGCTTAAAGCAGCAGTTCGTCTTTTTCACTGAATGAGCAGTTCCCATTGAATAGATTTTTTTAACCTGTTTTAAATAATATATCCTTTAGAACCAATCCCCCAGACTTCGATTTCTGGGAATAGTAACCTTTTCAAAGCGCTGATTATGAAGCAAATAAGTGTGATTAAGCACATGGTTGTCAGATCTCCCAAGACCAACAAAGACAAATTAAACACTTTGTATACTAATGTAGAGTTAGATTGGTCATAACACTAGGGGGCATAAATGTGCATTTTGTGGAGTAGCTCATTTACTCTGCTTTACTACTTATAACTATATGCATTTATGACCACAGAAGTATGCTTGAATTGAATGCAAATCAATGCCAACATTAAAAGACATGGAAACCTGGAAATTTGCCAGGTTTCCCATGTTTACATATATTTTAAGCTCTATTAAAATCTCTGTAAGTACAGTACAGCATTCAGATGGCCCTCTACGAAGTGGGAGAATCGGGCTCGTTGTAAATATTCTTAAAATTATAACCTGATATTCAGTGTTTGTGAGCTAAAACCTTTTGTTTATTATAGTTAAAAGGGCAGATTTATCAAGGGTCAAATTGAAAAATCTAATTTTTAAATTCGAATTTAGAGCTAATTTTAGTGTACTTTGACTAGGGAATAGCCCAAATTCGAGTCGAACTTGAAAAAAAGTAGAAAATTCGAATATCGAAATGTATCATGTACTGTCTCTTTAAAAATTCAACTTGGACTATTTGCCATCTAAATCCTGCTAAATTGCTGTTTTAGCCTATGGAGGACCTCCTAGAACCTATTTGGAGTCATTTGGTGGACTTTGAAATCAAAGTTTTTTGATTTTGAATTCGATCCAATATGATCTGTATTCGATTCGGATAATCTAATACAGCCTATTCACTCGAAGTTAAAAAAAATTCTATTTTTTTTAATAAATTTTCTTTTTTATTCGAATTTAGAGTTGATGGGAGTTTAAAAAAACTCCCATCACCTCGAAATTTGACCCTTGATAAATCTGCCCCTTAATGTAAAGACATAAATAACTGGAAAGAATCCCATCAGGTTTACTACTTCTATACTTACCTACACTAAAAAGCTAAACAGAGGTATCAGCCACCTAGCTCTCTCTCTCAAGATTGAATACTTGCCATCATTTTAAAATTAGAATTCAGTATGTTTACACAAGTGGTTCCTAAATAGTGGCTCGCCAACATAACCCGTGCTCATCAACCCCTTAAATTTTGCTCCCAGTGGCCTCAAAGCAGATGCTTATCTTTGAATTCCTGGCTTGGGGCAAGTTTTGTTACATAAAAACCAGATTTACTTCCAAACTGAGCCTCCTGTAGCCTGCCAGTCCACAAGGGTTTACGAATAGTCAACCACAGCCCATAATTGGCACCCTCACGAACTTTATGCATGCTCAGGGGATCTCTGATTTAAACCATGATCCAATCTGCCCTAAACACACCCACTTATGCCCCAATATCACCCTAACTCTGATTTTGCATATGCCCTTTTTGAGGCCCACATGCCATGACAATTTGCTTTCCTAGCACATCTGATGCATGGCAAACAGGGAGATGCTCAATTTATAAAGTGAATACCCTGAGCTCATTAAAGCCCATTCTTAGAATAGTCACAATGTGAAGACTTCTTGCTGCCTCCTGCTGATATATGGCTGCAGAGCGAGCCTCCTGTTTTATAGAAGTGTTTATATATTATAAAATATTACTTCTATTATGATTCATGTTACAAATCACAACATCAAAGAGAACAACAAGAAATCAATCTTCATGCTGTGGGCCCATAATGTAAACATTTGAGGGCCAAATTGTATTAAAAAAAGTGATGCCATAAAGAGAAGTCCTTAGGCAGACTGGGTACCACAAAAATGCCTTGGAGGGCTGCATTCTACCTGTGGTCAACCTCTGCTGGACAAGGTCACCCTACGCTAGCGATCAATGTTAAAAACGGATCTGCTCTCCATTGAATAAACTAAGATCCACATCTATTCTAAAAAAAAAACAATGAAAACAAAAGATCATTGGTGTAACTATAGAGAAAGCAGACCCAGTAGCCATGGGGGACCACCACATTTACACACCACATTTACACATTTTTTAAATGTTAAATATAGTGGCTAAAACCTCACTTAACCTAGATAAAAAAATTTAAATTATAAGTATTATGGTTTAAAAAAATCTCCTTTCCTCATTCTGTGCCAGTCATAGAGTCTAAAGCTGAAAACCCACACACTTTGTAAATTCTGGGACCTAATGACCTCCTAATCAGATTGTCTTACTCCAGAAAGGCTTAATGACTTGAAAATGGTTCAACCCTTCTTATCAAAAGTATTTTGTGTCTAAGAGTTCACAGAGTGGTGGTGAAACCAGGAAAGTTTCTTCCCAGAAAAAGAATTAAGCGAAGGTGTCACCCAATTTTGTCTTCTTCTTCTTATGAATATTTTAATTATGGAAGAACCAAAGTACAACTGTTTGTTCAACAGTCTTTTTTTGTCCTTTATTTTATCCTCTCTTTTATTGTATCCTCTTTACTGGTGCCTCCATTCAGTAGCTACTTTTTTCTTAGACTTCAGCATTGGCAAAAAAACAAAATTTAAATTAATGACTAAAAACCTGCCTTAGGAACGCTTCAAGATGAATAACTGAATAACTACTTTTCACATAATAAGTTCAAAAGAAAGATATTATATCTCACTGTGTGAATTAAATAGATGAACTCAATCTTCATATAAATAGAGCAAACTTATTATTTGGGCTCCTTCCAAGGCTCCGTCAGAAATATATTGAATCGGTTAGTGTTCCTGACTTTGTTTCTCAATTATGTCGGTCCCCATTTCCATTTTTGATGGTGTAAAATAATAACTCACTGTTAAAATACTGGTCTCTGGCATTAAAAATAATGTTATTTCTTTACATGAAGGAGCCGGCATGGTATTAGAAACAGAACAACATGGAGTCAGATTCTCTGAGATTGTCAATCACTGAACATTGGGAAATAAAATAGGAAAAAGCAACTGTCAAAATTGTCAGTTTGTCATGTTCTCTACAACAGGAATGGCATTTAAAGGGGAACAATCAGGAAAATGAGATTATCTAAACTTCCTCTTCTGGAAATAAGAAACTTTCTAAATATGACCAATACAAAATTCAGAATGTTTTCTGATAAAATCTAGTTACGCTTCACTGTCCCTTTTTACAGTAATCTGTCTCCCAACATGCAGCTTTGTGTCTTAGTCATTTTTCTTGATGGACAGTTAACTCAAATGCATCATTGGTCTTTGCTCCCTTCTCATGGATGATGTATTTGAGCTAAATGGGTTTCATAAAGACTACTTTGACACCAAAGATGCATGTAGAGATTTTTATAAAATCTAACTTTTAAAAAATCACAAATTTTTCTGAATATATTAAACCCCGAGGATGGAAAAGTCTGAATCAGAAAATCTAGCATCTCAAACCTGTCGAGGTTGCATATAAGTCAATGGGATAAGTCCCGATGATATTTTGATATGCATTGGGTTTCGAGCAGTACCCCAAAGTTCTCTGAGTTTTTGGGTAAAATATCTGAAAAAATCTGAGTTTTCATGTGAAAAATCCCCAAAAATTCATGAAAATCTGATTTTTTTCCCGCAAAGCAAATTTTAAGGAAAATGTAATAATAAATAAGCATTACAAAAAACAAACAGATTTGATTGGAGTTTGCAGCAGAAAATGTTGAGATAAAATCGGACTTTGATAAATAACCCTCCTTGGTATACTCTAGGGGGTTATTTACTAAACTCCGAATGCAAAAATCCCCCAAAATTCATGATTTTTTTTTATAAAATCAGTCTTTTAAAAAATCACAAATTTTTCAAAATTTATTAAACCCAGAAGATGGAAAAGTCTGAATCAGAAAATCCGGCATCTTAGACCTGTCGAGGTTGCATATAAGTCAATGGGAGAAGTCCCAATGATATTTTGATGTGCACTGGTTTTCGTGCAATACCCCAAAGTTTTTGCCCAAAAAGCATAAAAAAACCAGAATTTTCGGATGACACTTCTGTAAAAATCGTGAAAATCAAATTTTTTTCCCACAAAGCAAATTTTTGGGAAAATTTAATAATAAATAGGTGTGAAAAAACCCAAGCGGATTTGATCTGAGTTTGCAGCAGATAATGATGAGATAAAATCTGATTTTCATATATAACCCCCTAGGAGTTTAATCCCCTGTTAGCTCAGGGCCTATGCCCTCGAAGAGGAATGTGTTCCCATAATATCAGGGGTAGAGTCACATGATCCTGCTCATGTTTATTTAGGGAAGGGAGCACATGGTTCTTCTCTTGGACTTCACTCCAGGAGAGAGTAAATGTAGCTAGGGAACCTGACACATAAGGCCCAAGTAAGAATAACCTTAGTGCCCTAAGATAAGGAGAACATTTATTGGGGAAAGGGCCCTCGTGAATGAGGTATATATTGCTAGATAGTGGATGGCAGATTCTGTAATAGAGCATGCCAGGAGTGTTAGATAGACATGGTAGCAAAAAACAATAACAAATATACAAGGGGGGGTTGTGGGAGCACTTCAACTAAAAAATATGTTTAGATACAATGGAAGTGCAATTGATTTATCCTATTAATCAATGCACATTCCCTGGTTCCCTGTCTCACAAATAATTCAGTATATATGCAAGTGCATGTTTGTATAAACACAGGGATTTTTAGTCACGAAGTTATGATCATAAAATTGGTCACAAAAGAAGATTTTTTTCTACTTTTTCCTTTCCTGACCCTAATCTGCATATGCAAATTAGGATCCGGATTCAGTTCGGTATTCAGCCGAATCTTTCACTAAGGATTCGGGGATTTGGCCGAATCCCAAATAGTGGATTCAGTGCATCCCTACTTATAATTTTTATGATCATAACTGTAACTAAAGACCCCTGTTTTTATAAACACATGCACTTGCATATATACTGAATTACTCACTAGACAGGGGACCAAGGAATGTGCATTGATTAATTGGACAAATCAATAGCACTTCCATTGTATTTATGCACATTTTTACTTAGCTTTGGAGTGGTCCCACAACCTCCGTTGTATTTTTTGTTTTGTAGCAAAAAACAGCAGCCTATACTCCACAAGGATATTTAGAGGTAGGGATAGTCCAAAGGTGGTACTTACCAAGTAGTAGACAAGAGCGTAAGGACCCAGGGAATCTGATGTGCAATCCCTTGAGCACCCTGGAGCCTATATTATGCAGTGGCAAATAAATTTGCTATTTTTTTGTCTGCGTCAAATTTTCCTCAAAATCAACGTCTTCGACAATTCCATCGCCGACTTTAATGCGCATTGGATTTGTCGCCAGTGTCAGAATTGTTGCCAGTGTCAGAATTGTCGCCGGCATCACAATTGTTGCTGGCGTTGATATCGGAGCCCACAGATTGATGTCGGCGTCAACATTCGCTTTTCTCTAATTTTTTACCATTTCAAGAATTTCGCTGGAAATTTGCAAATTTTGCGTCTAAGAGAAATGGGACACATTCGCCCATCATTATGTACTGGTAAATATGTTCTGTTGCTTATTAAATAAATCATTATTGTGTTCAAAACCTCTGACACCCCTTGTTAAACACTGTGGGGCCGATTCACAAAGGGTTGAATATCGAGGGTTAATTAACCCTCAATATTCGACTGGGAATTAAAATCCTTCGACTTCGAATATCGAAGTCGAAGGATTTTAGCGCAAATAGTGCGATCGAACGAATCGAACGATTCTAAGGATTTAAATCCAACGATCGAAGGAATATCCTTCAATCAAAAAAAACTTAGGAAAGCCTATGGGGACCTTCTCCATAGGCTAACATTGAGTTCGGTAGCTTTTAGATGGCGAAGTTAGTGAATCGGCCCCTGTGTGTGTTAAGAGTTACAGTTTAGTCCAAAGAGTTACAGTTTAGTCCAAAAGAGTGGGTCATAAATGTATTGTGTTGTGCCTGGAAGTCATTACAACCAGGAAAGCATTACAGACACCTTTGTTACCTACCGCATGCATATGCACAACACTGTGATTGCACTTTTCAATTAGGAACCCCAAAATGCACAGATATATTTACAGTGTTCAATTTTTATCATTTACATTTTTGTTTTATTTCCTGGTCCCACATTAGTGCTGAGAGAATCTGTCTTCCCCAAGAAATTTGTGCGAAATTATATGTAAAATGCATAAAAATCAATGTGCATTTTTTGACAACTTTCTACATGCAAAATACATAGAAGTCTATGGTAATTTTTTCATGGCGACTTTCTCTACTGCAACTTTTTTTCCACTGCGACTTTTTCCCCATAAAACACATTGAAGTCTGCTGGTGTTTGCTTTGTACCAGCAAAATGTTGTTGCAGTTTTGCTAAAATATTCAGGCAAATTGCTGAATGTTGCCTGAAATCCATACCTGGTAACATTTTTTGCATATTACTATTCATAATATTTAAAGTTATGTTAAGGAGGGCTACTCTGGAAAACACACTTGTAGAGAGAATAAAGTGATTGAATTGTAACACTGCCAACTCTTCTCAGAAACCTTAAATACACTTGTTAGAAAATAGGAATAACTTTCCTGCTCCAAGAAACGTAAAGTTCATAGATTTATAGCGAAAAAAAGCGAAAAAGTGAATAAGTTGTGACTCTGAGAAGGGTTAAAGTTCATTAAAATGCTTGCTGTACTTTCTGAAAATGTTCTTTTTGAGTGAGGAAATATTCTTTTTCAGAACAGTTCAACCTTTTAATACAGGTTTCATAGAACTGGCAAAAAGATATGATATATATATATATATATATATATATATATATATATAATATATATATATATATATATATATATATATACACACACACAAAAAAGTGGTGAGCACAATTTTCCATTGTTTGTTATAGTTTATACAGGAGAAGTGACCAGCTCCATGTTGTAGCTCCCACCCTACACAGCCATAGTCTGTTGATCCCAGTGGTGGCCAATAAAAGGACAGCCAAGTTTGGGAGTTTTAACCTTGAAAGCAGCAAGTAAGTTGCAGGTAAAACGTAGTCCCTTTGTATAATGAGGCAACATAATTCTTAATGCATCAGATGAAAGTTGAGTGTAGGACTGGCCAATGATGGCCATACCAGGGATGGACTTTGATCTCCAGCCATTTTTTCCAGTTTGCATATTTTTAAAGCTCCCATTAGAGTGTGGCCCTTTATATCTAATTCTGACTGTCATATTTTTTCTAGGAAAGTACTATGACATAGAAACATGGAGAATATTCTATCCCCAGCCAGTGGCTCGTGAGCAACATGTTACTCACCAACCCCTTGGATGTTGCTCCCAGTGGCCTCAAAGGAGGTGCTTATTTTTGAATTTGTGGCTTGGAGGCAAGTTTTGGTTGTATAAAAACAGGTGCACTGCCAAACTGATCTGCCAGTCCACATAGGGGCTACCAAATGGCCAATCACAGCACTCTGGAACATTTATCATGCCTGTGTTGCTCTCCAACTCTTTTTACATCTGAATGTGGCTCATGGGTAAAAAATGTTGGGGACCCCAGACAATACCAGATGCCATTGACTAAACTCCCTCTACATTTCACAACCATCTCTATAATTTTGCTCATTCAATTTTATATTCCTTCTCAGCTTCAAATATTTAAACCTATACTTCAACTTGCGCCAGGTCCAGCTAATAACAACCAATCAGAAGATAACATATACTGGTCACCTGTCTTAAAGCAAATTTTCAATTAACATTCATCATATTATGTCAATGGAGTCATCAACTTTTTCCAATTCCAACATAGACTCACAATTAATGAATTCATTGGAAACCCGGTCATCCGGCGGTTATTACAAACACATTTGAAAGGTTATTACACAAGCTAGGTATTTATTCTGTTTACCCATATTCATGTATTTCAGTTCTGATGTCTAAAATGTAGTTCTACTGTACATAGATTAGTAACCATTTGAAAAAAAAAAAACTCTTTCAAAGGAAATGAAAATGAGCAGAAACCAAATGACAAAGCGCAGGTCAACCACACACAAATGTTCCCAAGTACAGCATATGACAGATTTTAATATGTATCAAAGGCCCACAGCAATTACCTCCATCTTCTCAATGCACTGTAAGACCAACATGTCATTTTGTTCTGTGAATTCTAATGTAACACAATCTCCCAGCAAGGAGCAATGTTACTCTGTTATTGTATAAATTCACAAAACTCTTTCTCGCTTGATGGACAGCAAGAAAATATAGAAATTGAAAAAAAAAGACTATTCAAAGTGCACTTTGAGTTTCCAACGTTAAAAAATGGAAAGGGAAAAAAAACACACACAGTATGTCTTGTGGCTTTATTAGTCTATAATTCAGATTAATAATAGAGGGCATGGAAACAATAAAGGTAGTAGTTACTACCTAAATATGTCAGATTTCAATGCTGTATCACAAAGGTAGGGATTTTAAAATGATGGAGTAAAAAAAAAACAAAAGTCGGAACATCTTTTGTTTGAAAATGAGAATTTAGCTCTTAATATAGTCTCACTTGAAAGGCATGTGGTCAAATATGCCTTCTTCATAATTACTTGCTGTGTGCATGTGAATTGGTGGAGTCCATGATTAGTCTTCTATGATCTTTTTCAAACTTTAATTGGGTCTTCAATTTATCACATCAGTTTAATTCCAGAGGTTCTTACCTGCTGTGGATATTAGTGAAGAATATATTGTGTCTAAAATGATAAGCACAATAATGCAAAGTTTCACAGCAATGAATGTCATTGACTTAGGAGTTACAGGACAGTAGGAATAAAGCTTTAATAGCCACTGAATATGTGCTTTAATATTTATTGGGTATGCAGGAACCCTCATATCTCGCTTACCTAGAGGTCAGTAGGAATAAGTCTTTAATATCAATTGGGTATGCTGGAACAAGGGATAAGGCTTTAATACTGTATCTATCTACTACTACTGTGTGCTTTAATATTTATTGGGTATTCTGGAACCTTAATACATCTGTTTTCTACAGTAAAGTAGAAATAAGATTTTAATATTGCTAGAAGAGCTCTGTTGCGTAGTGCTCCTCTTTGTTCCCATGATGGTGGTGCCCATGGCCACACAGTGACATCATCATGCTGTGTATCAGCAAAAAAGTTCAAAATACCTGAATGTAAGTCTTTTTGGGCAAAGTTCCTGGGTACTTCAAAACTGCTATTTTGAATTGACCCTTAATTTTCTGGCCTCCTTCTTTGATTCTGACTTCGTTATTCCCTGCCTGCTCTGATCTTTTGCCTGGATACAACTCCTTGGTCCCAACTCCTACCTACTAGAGCTGCTAGGCCCTGACAAATTACATAAAAAAATACATTTAGGGAGTTATTTATTAAGGTTCAAGGTGTGTTTTCCACGAAAATTAGATTTGTCAAGGTTATTTTTTTTTGTCAAAACTCAAATTTTCAGGTTAAAAAATCTAAAACCTGTTGAGGTCATTTAGGAGTCAAAGACAGAGGTCACTTGAACCATTTGAGGATGTTTGAGTTTCTTTTGTAGGGTTTTGCCAAAAACTCAATCAATTAGATCAATTTGAGTTTTTTTTGCTGAAAAATCGATTAATTAGACTTTTCTGGTTTCACAACTTGAACTCGCTGAATCAAGTTTTTTCTTAAACAAGAAACCATTCGAGTTCATTTACGTTCATTTGAGTTATAAAAAAAACATTTAACCTCCTAAATCAGTGACACTTTTCAGGACTGTCTATAGAACTCTCTCTCTGAACGCTGCTGTTTCTCAATGAATTAGGGTTTGTCTAACACAGGGACCCCAACCTTTTTTACTCGTGAGCCACATTCAAATGTAAAAAGAGTTGAGGAGCAACACAAGCATGAAAAAGTCCCTTGGGTGCCAAATAAGGACTGTGATTGGCTATATGGTAGCCCCATAGGTGGACTGACAGCCAACAGGAGGCTTTGATTGGCACTATAGTTAGTTTTCATTCAATTAAAACTTGCTTCCAAGCCTGGAATTCAAAAATAAGCTCCTTCTTTGAAGCCACTGGGAGCAACATCCAAGGGGTTGGAGAGCAACATGTTGCTCACGAGAGACTGGTCTAAAGTAACCAATTGTTTTCCACTTTCATCTCTGTTCCACTTTCAACCTATTTCCTGTTCCAAGATTTTTTGACCTATGTTTCACTAGGCTACCAAGCTTGGCTTCCAATGCAGACTAATTATTAAAAGTGTATGGTGACCAGGTGAAAATAAACTCTGTCTTCATGTTTGATGGACAGACATAGAGTTTTCCACCCTCTATAGAAAACTCTATCCCTGGTCACTATGGCAGCAATCCCGCAGCTAATTGCTTCTGCCCTATTAAAAGCTGGGACTGAAATACCCAGAGGTATGAGTGCTGCCCATAATAACCAGGAAACAAAAATTAGGGTATGTATGAAATACATTTTTGTTATGTCTGAGATACAGCCTGTAGCTATTAAATCTATATCAGTAGGTTTCCTGTTTCTCCTTGACATGCAGTTGATTGATATACTCTTGCTGTGTTCATAACTCTACTCAAATATTCACAAACTTTTGCCTCACACAGCTGCCATATAAACATATATTCCCTTGGGTGTTGCTAACAGAGGGCCTGATTTCTCAACCAGAAAAAATCTAATTGCTTAACAGACGATCTAGACAAATTTATTTCAATCAAGAATATACTGTAGTTTCTATGATTCAACCTTTATTATTATTATTATTATTATTATTATTATTATACCTGGATTTCTATCTGATGAATATAAATAATTTAACATAATACAAATACAACCAGAGCACAACCTAATGTCTATAATACCAAGCTAATGCCAACACTGTTTAAAAAAAAAAAACTGTTTAAAAAAAGTAGAAAACTACTTTCACTGTCAATTGATATGTTTTGGGAAACATACTAAAAATCATGCCTTGATCTCTATGTGTTCCTGTATTTTTATGCAGCTGAAGGTCACAGATAGAACAAGGTGCCATTGTGTCCTATTGACAAGATGCCTATTAGATGCTATACATGCATATAGCTTTGTATGACAAAACACAGGTAGAAACTATACCTCAAATAAGGATTTTCAGAGTTGCACAGTCACAATGTACAGAGTTACTGTGTGTACTGAATACAGGTACAGTATGTCATAGCATGAAACTGTTATACAGAAGCTTATCTACCGTATGGTGAGGATAAAGCAATGTTTATGTGCCTGTGTCCCCAGAGAGCTTCAATACTGACAAATCATGTCCAAATTGAAGGAAGTACACTATGTCTAATAGATGATCATATATTATTAATGTACCTTAAAGCAGTAACACATCTTTTATTTAGAACTTAAGGAAAGTAGGCCAAGGAGCATGATAATGTTTATCCAGATTTTATAATGTCACATTCCATGGGTAACTATCAGTGTTCCCTCTAAGCTGTGCTCTCATGTACTACAAGCAGTGTGACCCATCATTTAGTCCTCAGCCCTGCACACATTTTGTAAAAATGTGAACAATATACAATATTTTTTTTGGCCACAAGATTCCAGCATAATTTCAGCTGACACAAATAGTCACAAAACTTTACAAGCACTACTAGGGCAATGGTGAGACATTTTAGACTTCACAGTCATGTAACATTCTGGAAGGTGGGTTATAGGCATAAATACTGTATATCCTAAATTATTTACTATTTAAGTGTTTAGTAGGGATGCGCAAATTATTCTGGCCCATTTCACCATGAAAAAAAACACCCATAGCAAAAACAAGTCACTCAGTTTGAAAAATGTCATGAGAAAACCGCCCATTGACTGCGTTTTGCAGATTTTGGTCCATTTCACAAATTTTCATCAATTAGAAAGGATTCAAATTCACTCATCACTAGTGTTTGTTTTGGGCAGAAAATCCCTGATTCTATGAGGAGTAGGAGTATTCCACAGGTATCCTGTCTAGATAAAGTGCAGGCTCTAATCCACTTTCTCCAGAGTCACATCTAGGTTTATGCAGTTTTGGTTCCAGATTAAAGTTAAGCCCCTGCAGAATATGATGGATTGCGGCTGTAGGTTGGGGGTAAGGTTGCCACCTATCTAAAATGGTTTTACCAGCTAGTAGTGGGATGAGCTGTGATCTAAAACAGGTGATGTGAGTGATGATGAAGGAGTGGGGCAATGGTACATTAACAGATGGAGGGCAATTTATGGAGCAGATCTTGGAAGAGAAATTATAAGATTAGGGAGGATCAGTGATTTAAGGAAGCAGGCCAGGGGCTAGATTTAAGGGTATTATCAATTTAAGCAGATTACAAACCCTGGATTTGGCATGTGTTTTACCAGTAAGGCCAGTAAAATACCAGCCAGATGTGAATCCTAGTTGGAGGTGAAGCTGGAATGCAGATTTCGAGCTCAGGAGAATTGCAGTCTAGTCAAGTAAAAGTAAAGTAAAGTACAAGGGTCCCAGGTTATGGCCTTGAAAGTAAAGCTACCAACTTAGAATATTATCAGGTATTTAAATATAGGGTCCCCAGTTTCCTACCCCTGGTACATATGCACCGGCAGGTATTTTTTTTTTCTTTTTGTTTCATCCATTGAACGACACAAGTTTATTTCAACATAACCTTCTGAGCTTTCTGAGATCCAAATGATGTCTATTAGTGATGGGCAAATCGGACCCGTTACACTTTGCCAAACTGTGAAAATTCACAGAAATGCATTGACGTCTATGGGCAGCAAAATATTTTTTGACGTGCGACAAATTGTGCAACAAATTTTTGAGGTGCAACATATTCCAAATTCTGAAGCCTGTCTAGAATACAATACCACTTACATCTAAGGGCTTATTAATGATCAGTAGGAGTACTGTAAGTCCACCAAAAATAGTTGCAGAATTTTATCCATTAAAATGCCATACACAAGTTTACATCTACTTGTGCTCATCTACTTGTGCCATGGTTCCATTAACTGTTGTGCCTTTTTTGGAACACCAAGCTCAAGGAACACCTGACTAGAGATGTCGCGAACTGTTCGCCGGCGAACTTGTTCGCGCGAACATCGGGTGTTCGCGCTCGCCGGAAGTTCGCGAACGTCGCGCGACGTTCGCCATTTTGGGTTCGCCATTGTTGGCGCTTTTTTTTGCCCTCTCACCCCAGACCAGCAGGTACATGGCAGCCAATCAGGAAGCTCTCCCCTGGACCACTCCCCTTCCCTATAAAAACCGAAGCCCTGCAGCGTTTTTTCACTCTGCCTGTGTGTGCTGAAGAGATAGTGTAGGGAGAGAGCTGCTGCCTGTTAGTGATTTCAGGGACAGTTGAAAGTTTGCTGGCTAGTAATCGTTTTGATACTGCTCTGTTATTGGAGGGACAGAAGTCTGCAGGGGTTTGAGGGACATTTAAGCTTAGGTAGCTTTGCTGGCTAGTAATCTACCTTCTACTGCAGTGCTCTGTATGTAGCTGCAGTGGGCAGCTGTCCTGCTTCTGATCTCATCTGCTGACTGCTGCAATAACAGTAGTCCTTGTAAGGACTGCTTTTATTTATTTTTTTGTTGTTTTACTACTACTACTACTACTACTATAAGAGCCCAGTGCTATTAGTCTAGCAGTGTTGGGGAGTGGGACTGGTGTGCTAATCTGCTGCTCCTAGTAGTTCAGCAGCACCAACTTTAATTTTTTTTTTTTAATATTCATTTTTTTTTATTTTACTTTTTTTTATTTTACTACCGCTGTAGTAGTGTATAAGTTGACCTTTTAGGCATTATTTGCCCTGTAGGCATTATTTGCACACTGTTTTCTTCAACCCGCCATCTAGCTGTGTGACCTTGTTCACATTCTGTCTAAATATCCATAATATTACCGTCTCCAGAAAAAACACCGGAGTGACTTTTTTCAAGCAGCCATAATATATTTTACGTAATCCGTATCCACCGCTGTAGTAGTGTATACGTTGACCTTGTAGGCATTATTTGCACAGTGTTTTCTTCAACCCGCCATCTAGCTGTGTGAGCTTGTTCACATTTTGTCTAAATATTGATAATATTATCGTCTCTAGAAAAACCACTTGAGTTACTTTTTTTCAAGCAGCATTCATATATTTTACGTAATCCGTATCCACCGCTGTAGTAGTGTATACGTTGACCTTGTAGGCATTGTTTGCCCAGTTTTTTTGGCCGCAGCCACTGAAGCACAGAGGCCAGAAAAAATATGCCATATAAATGCTGAAAATAGTAATTTTTTGCCATACGTTGACTCAACGTATATGGCAAAAAATGACTATTTTCAGCATTTATATGGCATATTTTTTCTGGCAACTGTGCTTCAGTGGCTGCGACCAAAAAAACTGGGCAAACAATGCCTACAAGGTCAACGTATGGCAAAAAATGACTATTTTCAGCATTTATATGGCATATTTTTTCTGGCAACTGTGCTTCAGTGGCTGCAACCAAAAAAACTGGGCAAACAATGTCTACAAGGTCAACGTATGGCGAAAAATGACTATTTTCAGCATTTATATGGCATATTTTTTATGGCAACTGTGCTTCAGTGGCTGCGTCCAAAAAAACTGGGCAAACAATGCCTACAAGGTCAACGTATGGCAGTTGTTTAAAGAGAACAGTAGATTACTAGCCAGCAAAGCTACCTAAGCTAAAATGTCCCTCAAATCCCTGCAGACTTCTGTCCCTCCAATACAGAGCAGTATCAAGCAGATTACTAGCCAGCAAACTTACTATCATCTGTCCCTGAAATCACTAACAGCTCTCCCCCTACACTATCTCTTCCAAGCACACACAGGCAGATTTTTCAGATACATTTTTGCCCTTGATCCCCCTCTGGCATGCCACTGTCCAGGTCGTTGCACCCTTTAAACAACTTTAAAATCATTTTTCTGGCCAGAAATGTCTTTTCTAGATGTTAAAGTTCGCCTTCCCATTGAAGTCTATGGGGTTCGCGAACCGTTCGCGAACCGCTCGCGTTTTTGCGCAAGTTCGCGAATATGTTCGCGAACTTTTTTTCCGACGTTCGCTACATCCCTACACCTGACATGGCAAGGAAATAAATATAGAGCTTTCTATTGGTGCTTGATATTTCACCAGTTGAATCACGTGCAGTTGAAGGGCATGTTAGTGCACATTCATGCCATAAAGTTTTGGATTGCCCTTTCTTATGAAGGTGCAAAATGGACAGATTTGTGATCAATGAACTACTCAAAGAGATTCTTTGCACCTCCGGTGTTACACCTAATTGCGACAGGTATAATACATCTGGGATTCCTTGAAAGGACCTTACATTTTGCTTAGAATATATGGCAAATTTGTCCTATTTTTTTGTTTGTTTTACTTTGTAGGGATGTCGCGGACTGTTCGCCGGCGAACTTGTTCACGCGAACATCGACTGTTCGCGCTCGCCGAATGTTCGCGAACGTCGCGCACAGTTCGCCATTTTGGGTTCGCCTTACCTGGCGCTTTTTTTTTACCTCTCACCCCAGACCAGCAGATACATGGCAGCCAATCAGGAAGCTCTCCCTCCTGGACCACCCCCACACCCCCTGGACCACTCCCCTTCCATATATAAACTGAAGCCCTGCAGCGTTTTTTCATTCTGCCTGTGTGTGCTTGGAAGAGCTAGTGTAGGGAGAGAGCTGTTAGTGATTTCACTGATTTGAGGGACAGTTGATAGTAAGTTTGCTGGCTAGTAATCTACTTGATACTGCTCTGTATTGGAGGGACAGAAGTCTGCAGGGATTTGAGGGACATTTTAGGTTAGGTAGCTTTGCTGGCTAGTAATCTACCTTCTACTGCAGTGCTCTGTATGTAGCTGCCTGCTGTGGGCACTGATCTCTTCTGATCTCATCTGCTGACTGCTTTAATAACCCAATAGTCCTTGTAAGGACTGCTTTTATTTTCTTTTTTGTTTTTTTACTTTGCTAGTTGCTACTATAAGAGCCCAGTGCTATTAGTCTAGCAGTGTTGGGGAGTGGGACTGGTGTGCTACTGTGCTGCTCCTAGTAGTTCAGCAGCACCAACCCGAGAATTTTTTTTTTTAATATACATATAATTTTTTTTTATTTTACTTATCTTACTGTTCTTTAACGTGTACAGTGCTGTTTGCTGTTCTTCATAGTAGTGCACCAATAGTAGTGCACTTGCAGGCATTATTTGCCCAGTGTGTTGTTCAAACAACTGCCATCTAGCTGTGTGAGCTTGTTCACATTCTGTCTAAATATCAATAATAATACCGTCTCTCGAACCACCACCTGAGTGACGTTTTTCAAGCAGCAATAATATATTCCGTATCCACTGCTGTAGTAGTGTATACGTTGACCTTGTAGGCATTGTTTGCCCAGTGTGTTCTTCAAACAACTGCCATCTAGCTGTGTGAGCTTGTTCACATTCTGTCTAAATATCAATAATAATACCGTCTCCAGAACCACCACCTGAGTGACGTTTTTCAAGCAGCAATAATATATTCCGTATCCACTGCTGTAGTAGTGTATACATTGACCTTGTAGGCATTGTTTGCCCAGTGTGTTCTTCAAACAACTGCCATCTAGCTGTGTGAGCTTGTTCACATTCTGTCTAAATATCAATAATAATACCGTCTCCAGAACCACCACCTGAGTGACGTTTTTCAAGCAGCAATAATATATTCCGTATCCACTGCTGTAGTAGTGTATACGTTGACCTTGTAGGCATTGTTTGCCCAGTGTGTTCTTCAAACAACTGCCATCTAGCTGTGTGAGCTTGTTCACATTCTGTCTAAATATCAATAATAATACCGTCTCCAGAACCACCACCTGAGTGACGTTTTTCAAGCAGCAATAATATATTCCGTATCCACTGCTGTAGTAGTGTATACGTTGACCTTGTAGGCATTGTTTGCCCAGTGTGTTCTTCAAACAACTGCCATCTAGCTGTGTGAGCTTGTTCACATTCTGTCTAAATATCAATAATAATACCGTCTCCAGAAACACCACCTGAGTGACGTTTTTCAAGCAGCAATAATATATTCTGTATCCACTGCTGTAGTAGTGTATACGTTGACCTTGTAGGCATTGTTTGCCCAGTGTGTTCTTCATTTTCAAACAACTGCCATCTAGCTGTGTGAGCTTGTTCACATTCTGTCTAAATATCAATAATAATACCATCTCCAGAACCACCACCTGAGTGACGTTTTTCAAGCAGCAATAATATATTCCGTATCCACTGCTGTAGTAGTGTATACGTTGACCTTGTAGGCATTGTTTGCCCAGTGTGTTCTTCATTTTCAAACAACTGCCACCTAGCTGTGTGAGCTTGTTCACATACTGTCTAAATATCAATAATAATACCGTCTCCAGAAACACCACCTGAGTTGTTGTTGTTGTTTTAAAAATAATGCCAGGCAAAGGCAGGCCGCCACGCAGAGGCACTAGGGGCCGTGCTGCTATGCTATCCTGTGGCCCTAGGAAATTGCCCAGTTTTAAAAAGGCAATGACCCTGAACTCCCAAAATGCTGAAGAGGTAGTTGACTGGCTTACACAGCACACCCCATCCTCTACCGTTTCTAACTTTACCACAACATCCTCATCCTCCACTGCTATGGCCACCCCACGTAACACTTCCTCCACCACCGGCGCCCCTTCTTCACTGGAGTCAGAGGAGTTATTTTCACATGAGTTTCTTGAACTGAGTGATGCGCAACCATTATTGGCAGAAGAAGATGAAGGAGATGAGGACGTTACACCAGATTTAATTCTGGCAGAGAACACAACAGAGATGGACATAATGAGTGATGAGGAGGTCCCCGCTGCTGCTTCCTTCTGTGAGCTGTCAGAAGAAATTGATGCATCTGAGGAGAATGATGATGAGGAGATTGATGTTTTGTGGGTGCCCAGTAGAAGAGAGCAAGAGGAGGATAGTTCAGATGGAGAGACGGAGAGTCAGAGAGGCAGGAGGAGAATAAGACTTAGAAGAAGCAGGGAGGACAGCTCACAGGGAACAGTAGGGCAACAACATGTATCGGCACCTGTGGTCAGCCGGCCAACGCACCCGCCATTGCCGCCAACGCCGTCAACTTCTACTGTTACCGCCAGATTGCCAGCTTCAAAAAGGTCAGCAGTGTGGGATTTTTTTAATGTGTGTGCCTCTGACAAAAGTGTTGTAATTTGCAATGAGTGCAGTCAGAAACTGAGTCTTGGGAAGCCCAACAGCCACATAGGTACAACTTCTATGCGAAGGCACATGAACGGCAAGCACAAAGCACTTTGGGAGCAACACCTCAAAGGCAACAGTCAAACTAAAAGCCACCCTCCTTCTGGTCCAGCATCTTACTGCTCTACCTCTGCTGTCCTTGACCCGTCTGAACTACCCTCCACTCCGCCTTCCACCTTGACCACCAGTTCCCATTCCCAGTCATCTGCCCCCAGCCAAGTTTCTGTGAGGGCCATGTTTGAGCGTAAGAAGCCAATGTCTGCGAGTCACCCCCTTGCCCGGCATCTGACAGCTGGCTTGTCTGCACTCTTAGCCCGCCATCTTTTACCATACCAGCTGGTGGACTCTGAGGCCTTCCGCAAATTTGTAGCAATTGGGACACCGCAGTGGAAGGTACCCAGCCGCAATTTTTTTTCAAAAAAGGGAATACCACACCTGTACCACCATGTGCAGAGCCAAGTCACCGCATCTCTGTCACTTAGTGTTGGGCCAAAGGTCCATATGACTACTGACGCATGGTCCTCCAAGCATGGTCAGGGCAGGTATGTCACCTACACTGCCCACTGGGTGAACTTGGTAATGGCTGGGAAGCAGGGAATGTGTGGCTCAACAACAACAGTGGAGTTGGTGTCACCGCCACGGATTGCACGCGGTTCTGCCACCACCTCTACTCCTCCTTCGCTCTCTACCTCGTCTTCTTCCTCTTCTTCCTCCTCTGCTGCTGGGTCCTCCTCCTCCACACCTGTGCACCCCCAGCTCCCCCTAGACTATTCGACGTGCCAGGTACGCCGTTGTCATGCTGTCTTGGGGATGACGTGCCTGGAAAGCAGAAACCATACCGGATCTGTACTCCTGTCATCTCTGCAGTCACAGGCCGATCGGTGGCTGACCCCACACCAACTGAAGATCGGAAAAGTGGTGTGTGACAACGGAAGCAATCTGTTGGCAGCACTGAGACTGGGCAATTTAACACATGTGCCCTGCATGGCACATGTTCTGAATTTAATAGTCCAACGTTTTGTCTCGAAGTACCCAGGATTCCAGGACGTTCTCAGGCAGTCCAGGAAGGTGTCGGCCCATTTCAGACGTTCCTACACAGCCATGGCACGCCTTGCTGACATTCAGCAGCGGTACAACATGCCAGTCAGGCGTTTGATTTGCGACAGCCAGACTCGCTGGAATTCAACGCTCCTCATGTTGGAACGTCTGCTGCAACAACAAAGAGCCGTCAACGAATACCTGTTTGAACTGGGTGGTAGGACTGGATCTGCAGAGCTGGGGATTTTTTTCCCCCGTTACTGGGTGCTTATGCGCGATGCCTGCAGGCTCATGCGCCCTTTTGAAGAGGTTACAAATATGGTCAGTCGCACCGAAGGCACCATCAGCGACCTAATACCCTTTGCTTTCTTCCTGGAGCGTGCCGTGCGACGAGTGACAGATGAGGCTGTAGACCAGCGTGACGAGGAGCAGGAAGCGCACGATTTCTGGTCGGAATCACCAGAACGAACCCAGGCACCTGCTGCAACGCAGGGAGAGGTGTCAGAAGTGGAGTCAGAGGAGGAAGGTGGCTTTGTGGAGGAGGAGGACCAACAGGAGCAGGCTTCCCAGGGGGCTGGTGGTGACCTTTTGGGGACCCCTGGTCTTGTACGTGGCTGGGGGGAGGAGACCGTGGATGATGCAGTCCTTGATAACGAGGAAGCGGAGATGGATACCTCTGCATCCAACCTTGTGAGAATGGGGTCTTTCATGCTGTCATGCCTGTTGAAGGACCCCCGTATCAAGAGGCTTAAGGAGAAGGACCTGTACTGGGTCGCAACGCTACTAGACCCTCAGTACAAGCATAAAGTGGCAGAAATGTTACCAACGTACCACAAGTCCGAAAGGATGCTGCATTTACAAACCAGCCTGCAAAACATGTTGTACAATGCTTTTAAGGGTGATGTCACTTCAGGAACTCATCAACATTCCAGAGGCAGAAGTGCCAGTAATCCTGCCACGAGCGCACCTGCAAGGACAAAGCACTTTGGCCACTCTGTAAAGTCAGACATGCAAATGTTCTGGATCCACCCTCAAAGAACGCCTCGACCGGCAGGTAGCGGACTACTTGGCATTAACTGCAGATATCGACACTCTGAGGAGCGATGAACCCCTGGACTACTGGGTGCGCAGGCTTGATCTGTGGCCAGAGCTGTCACAATTTGCCATGAACCTCTTGTCTTGCCCCGCCTCAAGTGTCCTCTCAGAAAGGACCTTCAGTGCAGCAGGAGGGATTGTAACTGAGAAGAGAACTCGCCTAGGTCACAAAAGTGTGGATTACCTGACCTTTATTAAAATGAATGAGGGGTGGATCTCGGAGGGTTACTGCACGCCGGAAGACTTGTTCTGAGTTTCTGACTCCCCATGCAGCTGTCCTTCTCTGCACGCCTCATGACTCCACACACAGCTGTCCTTTAGCGTCCTCCTCCCTCCGCCACCGTTACAAACTAGGGTGCAAACCCTACTGGTTTCATTTGAATCCAGGTAAATCCTGAGTTTTTCTGGCCTCTGTGCTTCAGTGGCTGCAACCAAAAAAATGAATATTTTCAGCATTTATATGGCATATTTTTTCTGGCCTCTGTGCTTCAGTGGCTGCGACAAAAAAAAAGAATATTTTCAGCATTTATATGGCATATTGTTTCTGGCCTCTGTGCTTCAGTGGCTGCGACAAAAAAAATGAATATTTTCAGCATTTATATGGCATATTTTTTCTGGCCTCTGTGCTTCAGTGGCTGTGACAAAAAAAAATGAATATTTTCAGCATTTATATGGCATATTTTTTCTGGCCTCTGTGCTTCAGTGGCTGCGACAAAAAAAAAGAATATTTTCAGCATTTATATGGCATATTTTTTCTGGCCTCTGTGCTTCAGTGGCTGCGACAAAAAAAACATAATTTTTCAGGAAAGTACACATGCCTAATTTTTCAGGGTTCTGCAACAGTGGCAAAATCGCATCTTTTATGGTCACCGCAGGTGATCAATAAAGTAGACCAAAACTGGGCCCACACTGCAGAATCAGTGTTTTTTGGTTCACTTCACTGTACATTGAATTACCTCTGCCTGATCGTGCACGTGCGCACAAGCACGGTGACTGCT
Organism: Xenopus laevis; assembly: GCF_017654675.1. Lineage (NCBI taxonomy): Eukaryota > Metazoa > Chordata > Amphibia > Anura > Pipidae > Xenopus > Xenopus laevis. The sequence continues at coordinate 113,050,999 of NC_054387.1, read as the reverse complement.
AAACACACCACTACAGAAATATTGCCACCAACAGGACGAACATCCTGGAGGTGACAAGCTGAACTAGTAATTAACAACTATTATTTGCTCACTTGACGGTATCATTCATTAAAGCTCTTTGCGTTTTTTTGCGTTGCAGAAAGCGCCGCGTTTCGTCTTTGCGTGTGAACAGGCTGTAACCTTTACATGTAGACGCTGGACGTTTTAAAGCAGTTTATTACACAGGTTTAGAAATGTAGTGTGATTTCTGCCCTTTACAGCACAAAACGCAGCGCTGTGTCAACAATGTATTTTTCAGATACATTTTTGCCCTTGATCCCCCTCTGGCATGCCACTGTCCAGGTCGTTGCACCCTTTAAACAACTTTAAAATAATTTTTCTGGCCAGAAATGTCTTTTTTAGCTTTTAAAATTCGCCTTCCCATTGAAGTCTATGGGGTTCGCGACGTTCGCGAACCGTTCGCATTTTTGACGCAAGTTCGTGAATATGTTCGCGAACTTTTTTTCCGACATTCGCTACATCCCTATTACTTTGCCTTGCTTTCGAAACTTAGCATTTTCGTTTTATCAGTTTAAATGTTTTTTTGGTGTATCTGCTTGTTAAAGATTTTCTGCAAAGGTCACATTGGGTTTCTAGTGGATCCTCTTCATAAAAGCATTCAAAATTGTAATTCTGCAATAAATAAGGAGTGAGTTCTGCAAAAAAGTAATATGTGGCAATTTATTCAAAATGTATTTAAAAAAGTTTCCCAGCTGCTTTTGAAAAAAACCTTAAGTGAAAATAGTTTTAAAGAAATCTTATATATAATACAATCTGCGACACCAATTACATAGAGGTGAGAGATTTCTAGATGCATTCATAACAACAGCTTTTTATGTTAGAAAATGCCTTTCTAATTAAGAAACAACAATGTTTAACTTTTACTTTAGCCTCTAATTAGTACAGTGGAGAAATGTACGCATAAGAGAGACCCAGCTCAGACCCATCCTTGACTTACAGGAGCAATGCCTTTATTTATATCCACAGACTTTGGAGCAGTACATGTACAATAGCCATATGTGGATAGAAATTGAACGGTCTTAATGCTTTTGTGCTAAGTACTTTGACAGAATGGTAAAGGCAAGAGGCAGATGTTCCTTGCCAGATCCTTAAGAAAATCCAATCATTTTGAGGTCTATAGACTTGGGGAGAGCCTAGACAATAGGATATGTGTGTTGTATGCTATATTTTGATATCATTACAAATCAAAAACGCCAGTATGTGGGCCCCGGGGACCAATGGGAAGGTGAAGGAACAGGGCTATAGCAGGGGTAGGAGTAGGTCGCAAGGAGTTGTGGGAGTAGTTTAATAGGTCATTAGCCAGGGGGTGGTGTTTTGAAGTTCAGAGTGCAGAGCAGCAGGAAACAGGAATAATTTTACCAGCCCCCACCCTTATTAAAGGAACAGTAACATCAAAAAATAAAAGTGTTTTAAAGTAATGAAAATATAATGCAGTGTTTCCCTGCACTGGTAAAACTGCTGTGTTTGCTTCAGGAACAGTCCTATTGTTTATATAAATAAGCTGCTGTGTAGCAATGGGGGCAGCCATTCAAAGGAGAAAAAGCTCAAGTTACACAGCAGATAGTAGATAAGCTCTGTCTAATGGTGTTATCTGTTATCCACTATTTAACCTGTGCCATATAGCCGTTTTTCAATTTCCGCCATTGCTCCACAGCAGCTTGTTTATATGAACTATAGTAGTGTTTCTGAAGCACCCAGATCAGTTTTACCAGTACAGGACAACAGTACATGATATTTTCATTACTTTAAAACACTTACATTTTTTGGTGTTACTGTTCCTTTAAGGGTTATGATGGTGGAAAGTATGTTTGAGGAGGAGTACATCAGCAGTCGTACCTACATGGATGTGCTATGGGCAGTTAGCTGGAGAACAGAGTGATGCCAGTAGTTTTAGTTTGAGGCTAGTGGCTGCAGATATCAGCCATTATTTAAAGGGGAATGATTTAAAACAGGGTGGCTAGACTTTAGGGTTTTTTACATGGTGGGAAAAAGGTCATCTTCACAAGAGCAGCCTTCAGTAGTGGGGATCTAGTTGGACAGTTTTAATGAGATGTTTCTTGTCTAAATTTATGTAATGGTAACTTACAGGTAATATATTGGCAGTGGCCTTTTCAAAAGAGGGGTCTGCCTGAGTGTTAAGGTTAGGGTTAGGGGGAGAAGTAAGGATTGCATTCATGCATCACTATTCAAGTGTCTTATACAAGCAGGTTCCCATTTGGCCCAAGGAAGAGTTATTTTTGAATTTTGTGTCACCCACAGGAGAGAATTGCCCCACGGGGTGATGGGCAAATCTGACCTGATTCCCTTCACCAAAAATTTGCAAAAAGGGTGAAAATGTTTCCAAATGCATTGGCCAATGGGCGACAATTTTTTTATTTATGAGCACCAATTTTTTTCTCCCATTGCAGTCATCTTGCAGGCCATCTTTTTTGCTGCAAAACCTGGTGAAAAGATTCTGCCCATCACTATGGCCTTAAGGCATCACTATAACTGGCGCAGTATCATGTTTCTTGGTCTTACTTGCTCCATAGCTTTTGAACATCAATATCTTATACACACTAACACATGAAAAAAAAAGTTCCACTGATAATTAGATATTAATACCACTACTATGGATGGTGTAGAAGAAATAGTTTTGGTGTGATAGTGCTCCAACTCTATAGTTAGTATAGCTATGGCTATATATAACTCTATAGTTAGTATAGATATGGGTATATATAATCTATGTGAAATTAGGGAGGGGTGTGTGTATGGATGCTGGGTTTTCATTTGGAGAGGTTGAACTTGATGGACTTTGTCTTTTTTCAACCCGATTTAACTATGTAACTATGTAACATAGCCAATATATTATTTTTGGAAATCAGTCTGGTGACCCAAAAATTGGTTTGAATCACTTTTTTACCTTATTTTGAATACTTATGTCTATTATAGGAGGATCTTCTACTGCATTTCAGAAGATCATGGAAATACCCATTCTTGACAGCAAAGGAACCCATTTTTGGGCCCCGTAGGTTTAAGAATTCCTGGTCACCAAAAGAGACCTTTCAACCCCAAGGTGAAACATGAATGCCAGCAAAATTATATTATACTATGTACTCCAATAACTGTTTTGGATTTGTAAATATTAAACTATTAAATTATTATCTACTCATATGAATGTTATGGATTTGTATTTATTAATTGTCTGTTGTTTGTTAGTATAATGTTAGTTTTGTTTCCTCCGACCTCCCCAGAATATCAGAAAAACATGTTATTATTTGCTGTCATCTTGCTGAATACAAATATATATACAGCATTTCACTCTGCTAATCGGCTCCATTAAATGCTGTTGTTAATTATAAGCTTCCATAAACAAACAATGGCTCGGTAATGTAAGTTAGGAACAGGCCTGTCTCCTCGCTGATTAGAAATAGAAAATAAAAACAAGATTTACAAGTTCCTGAATCAAGAATAATAACTTTTTTTGTGAATGTTGGTGAAGGATACATTAGAACGGATGTTTCAGGACATTATTAAGTGTTTCTTTTCTCTTTATTTATTTATATGTGTAATCATCCCGGCTACAATTAGCTCAGTCTGTGACTCCCCTGCCAGATGCCAATAGACTCTTAATACCACGCTGTTCTCCTATTGATATGCAGGGAACGTGTTCGGTGTATTGAGTGTTGCAATTATGCGTAATTCAGAGTTTTGTTGTCACTCCAGAGGGTGAAATAATTTTGCCAAAACAAAAAGCTGCCATATGTATGAGAACAATCTCTAAGAATTCCCTTCCTTTTTTTTACTTTTACCCCAGTGAATATTTGCCTGGTTGGCATATTCTGTTCCATAAAGCAGCTCTCTCAAAAATGATATTCTTATTAGTGATGGGCGAACGTATTCACCAGGCGCGAATTTGCGCTATTCGCCGCCGGCGAATAAATCCGGGAAACGGCAGTGAAAATTCGCTGGCGAAAATTCTACGGCGTCAAAAAACAAGACGACGGCGTCGTTTTGCGAATTTTCCGCCGAGGCAAAATGGCGCAAATTCGCCCCTCACTAATTCTTATTTTAACTTGTGCTGCTGGGCATCATATAGTTTGAAAACTGTAGGACAGTGATCCCCAACCAGTCACTTGTGAGTAACATGTTGCTCACCAACCCCTTGGATGTTGCTCTCAGTGTCCTCAAAGCAGGTGCTTATTTTTGAATTCCAGGCTTGGAGGCAAGTTGGTTGTATAAAAACCTGATGCACTGCCAAACAGAGCCTCAATGAAGGTTGACAATCCACATAGGGGCTACCAAATGGCCAATCACATCCCTAATTTGTCACTCCAAGAACATTTTTCATGCTTCTGTTGCTCCCCAACTCCTTTTACTTCTGATTGTTGCTCACGGGTTTAAAAGGTTGGGGATCCCTGCAGTAGTAGATATCTAATTCTAGCCAATTGTGTAATTTGGAACTTGGAACTATTTTCTAATGGAAAATGCCGCCAGAGAAAACACCAATATGGCCAGTTACCGCCCTTGTTTGTGTAGTAACAGGTATGAATGGGATCTACCTATCACTGTGCATGTGAGATGGCTTTTGTCCTGAAAATGCTAAATGTTATTGGAAAGTAATGATGAGCGAATTTGGGGCATTTCGCTTCGCCAAAATATTTGCGAATTTCCCCCGAAATTTGCAAAATGGTGAGAAATTTTGGAAACGGTGCCGGCGTCTCGTTTTTGATGCCAGTGTCCGTTTATGATGCCAGTGTCCATTTTTTGGACGCCGGCGTCCATTTTTTAGATGCCGGGCGAATGTTCGCTGCAGTTTATTCGCCGCAAATTCGTGCCTGGCGAATAAATTCGCCCATCATTATTGAAAAGTCTTAAATTGAATTAAATTCCTTGCAGCACTGGGGTCCTTAGATCAATTCCAACCAGGGACCTAGCTGGAAGCCATTTATAGGGGGGTCACTAGTTCAGTTGTAGTCAAGCAAATTTCTCTGCAGTCAGGGAGTCCCATTCAAGAAAGGTACTTGCGTCCAAAGGTGCTTCCTGCAGTTGTGCTCAGTGCCGCCAAGTCATTCCTGACACCTATTATGAATCGATAGTAGTTGCACCTATTGATATATTTTGTGGAGTTCAGCTAAAGAATGTAACGTGCACACCGAATGGCAGAAATGTTGCCAACCTGAATTTTAAGGCATCATTAACAATTGCATTAGGCACATCCCTCCACTGTCTGCAATGACTGGAATCATGGGAAAACCACTGGGAATAACTGCAGTGATTTGCTGGAAATTAGAATTTGCCCACTGCACTTGCCAATATAAATGACCCCCTGATATGTTCTCCCCCTGCTTGTGAAGGTTTACCCCAGTTTCATGAAGGTAAATTGACTCCTGCTTAGGAATGAGCAAATGTTGTTGCCTGATACAGGTTTAAAAGCATTTCACATGGTGAAACTAACTAAACTAACTAAAAAAACTAAACAAAAAATGCCTACTGTCTTCAATGCATTTGGGGCGAGAAAAAAACACCCATTAACTGGGGATGAATTGAACCCTTACTGAATTTAATATTCGGCCAAATCATACTTAACAGATTCAGGCCAGTGCTAAACCAAATTTGAACCATTAACACTACGGGAAAGCAGTACAGTAACTAGAGGGGCGGGCCCTGGTGCGTGACGCGCAGCCGGGCCCCTGCCCCCCTTCGAACTGCCCGCATTTCAGTGGTGCGCAGGCTGCCGTGGGGCCCTGAGGGGGTGCGGGCCCTGGCCCACTCGCACAACCTGCTCCCTCAGTAGTTTCGCCACTGGGGAAAAGGCAAGACTGTAGGCGGAAATACACACACATATCTCCAGTCACCAGAAGTTTTTCCATCTTTAGGGAGCCTATTTACTAACATTCAGATTTCTGCTTTTGTGTTTTACGAATCAAATTTTCAATAATTCGGGGTTTTTTAGGTTTTTCGTTCATGCTTTTTACATTTAGATCTTTTGATAAATGACATGCCATTTGTGGTTTTATAGAACATTGGTTTCAAAAACCTCTAAAACCACTAAAATGAGAATGTTGATAAATGGAAGAAATATTGATTGGTACCTCCCAATAACATCAGTGGCAGAACCTCAAAATATTCACATTAGTAATTTCATCTCATTATCGAAGGAAAATCCCTGGAAACCCTTCACCACCTTTACACTGAATAGTGCCACTAGTTTTTCCCATTGGAGTAATTATCCGACAGTCTTTCAGATATACTACACTCGTAAAAAATTATGATAAAAATGATTCAAGTTGAACCCTTGACTTTACCCTTGCTGGCTGTGACTATACTGTCTGGATTATGTGGGTTTGAAACTTGCCCCATTGCATTTATGGCCTCCTGCCTATCACGGAGCGTTTTGGTTTAATAGCAGTGATGCCGAGTTTCCACTAAGAATCCTGCAATGTTTTTTTCCGTCTGTGAGAACGTTCTGTCATGCAGGAATACATTTGCTTACTAGAAAGTTGGAACTAAGATGTAATTTCATTTTGTTTTCAATAGACTGAAGCTGAATTAATTATTCATCAGGATATTTCCTTAAAGTAGTGTCTTAGCCTTAATTTCCAATTCCCTTAATACGGTAAGGATCTGTGCTGGCAACGTATCAATTATTAATGGAGTTAAGATAATATTTGTTTTACATATGATATATTCCTGAGGGGCAATATTAAGTCTGCTTATAAATTTCTTGTTAGCCTAGCTTTTCCCACACAGAAGAACAATAACAATATGACTTGTTCTTTTTCCCTCTTTTATGAAGTCCTGGTTATAGGAGTGCTCTAGTTGTTTGCTATGCATACTGAAACAGGTAATGGGCTATTCTGTCCAATGCCGAGCCTCATTTACTAACAGTAGGCGATGTGTAATGGGCAGAAATTAATTCCCATTGCTTTTTACCAGCACTCCAGTGAACACTGAAGGCATTATACGATAAATGAGGGTATGTTTTTCGAAATAAATGTGCTTTAAGAGACTTTAAAGGAAGAAAATCAGATGGAACGGAATTATGGAGGAGTGGTGTAGCTCCAGTGAAGTTTTGGAGGCCAGTCTTGAATGTGACAAGGGTATGAATGAGAAGTACATCACTAGCAGTGTCAGACTGGGATGCCAGGGGCCCACCACAAAGCCGAAGGACTTTAGGACCATTGGTCAGCCTACAAAATATTTGGATTCCTTTCTTCACTCAGCCTCTTTAAAAGCCTTGTCTTATCCAGGAATAGGCAAAGACCATAAAATAGGCCAAATGGTGTAGGTGTAGGAAACTTGAGCCCACCAAGAGTTTTCCTGGTATCTTGATCATTAAAAATGTCTAACAAGCAGTTTTAGTGAATGACAGTTCAGCAACATCAGTCTTGTATTCTTAATCCCAGTGTGAGGTGCAGATTACAGCAAAACCTCTTCTGGAACAAGCAATAAGGATGTAATTAGAGGCAATTTACAACATCTGGTAAATACTGTACTAAGAAATATAAGTGCAACTAAACTGTGGAAAAATGTTTGGCATCCCCTGAGAATGAAGAAGGTTTATATTTATTAACCTGGAAGTTCAGTAAAATACAACATTTTGGGGTGATATTTTAATCTAACTGTCTGCATGTATCCAGGGCAAAGGGGCATTAAAGACAGGGAGCACTCCACCAAACCTCTCATCTGCTGTAACTTTTGTTCCCTATGAAATGGCAAACCCCTCATTTTAATCTGATGAAAGAGCTCCACAGCCCAGAATTTACTGTATAGACTCTGAATTGTGTCCTTTTTATTTTGTTTTCCTCATCTCATAATTATGGTTTATGTGCTACCATGACTGTTGTTTCCGGGTGGTGCAGTTGATCCCCACTTCTACTGTGGTTAATCCAGATAACTTCTCTACTGTTTACAGTACCTTATTAGATACAAGTTTATCTGTTTAAGGGTAGTAGTATCATCACATATTTACCGAAGTGAAGGCAGGGGGCCCATCAATGAGATATTTGCCCTGAGTTGGTGACCTGTCTTGCTCTGCTCCCAGAACTACTAGATTGTGCGGAGGTGTATCTTGTATGCCGCAACTAATCTGCCTTGTGCTGGTTGTCTGTGATTCACAGCTTTCCATAATTGTTTCATGATACTGTAGATAAATGTATTAGCCTGTAGGGATCACTACAAAAAATTGTTTCAAACAAAAGGAACAAAACTAAAAAAAAAATCATTAAATTTTCATTTGCAAACATCCCCCACAACAGCTTTCTTTCTTATAGCTACACACACGGCTGTGCCCTTTCTGTCAACAGTGTTTGCATTTATTCACCATAAACAGACAATCAGATAATGTATGCTGCCATGACTTATTTGTGCACAAAATATTCTCTCTTATATTTGCATTCATACATATGAATGGGATTTATCAGACATTCTCCCTAGTCCGTTTTAGAACAGGTCTATAGACTCTATCACAAAGGCAGTTTGTTGTTTGGCAGATATTTTATAAGGCCAATAAGCAATGTCCTCATGAGTTATTCTGTATTTATGGGAAATGCATTTTATATAAACAGGGCAGTAGATTTTGTTTTTAAGAGCTAAATGTGTTTATAGGTTGAAGTACCTAAAGTGGCTCTTAAAATTAAATATCGAGGGATCAGATGTAACTTTAAATGGAAAAAATGTCCGGTGGAAGTGGTTGAACCCAAATAAAATAAAGGGATTGGAACTGTGTGAGCATTTGTTTAAAGGGTCGGTGCTTGGGTGAGATTTGTTAGTTAGGGCAGGGGTCCCCAACCTTTTTTACCCATGAGCCACATTCAAATGTGAGAAGAGTAATGGAGGAACATAAGCATAAATAATGTTACTGGGGGTGCCAAATAAATGCTGTATTGCGTAGCCCCTATGTGGACAGAAAGTGTACTAGAGGTTCTGTTTGGCAGTACACCTGGTTTTATGCAATCAAACATTGCCTCCAAGACTGGAATTAAAAAAAAAAGACCTGCTTTGAGCCCACTGAGAGAAACATCCAAGGAGTTGGTGAACAACATGTTGATTGAAACTCACTGGTTGAGGACCACTGAGTTAGGGTAAAAAAAATCATATCCTAGATATTGCTGGAACTATGGTTGAATGGCTGATACTGTCCTTGCTATCAGATAAGTCGGGGCCCCAACCAATGGACTGGTTTCCATGGGGGCTTGAACCAAAAAAGTTCAACTACTACTGTTCTGGAGAGAGACGCATATGCCTTCATTTATTAGCAATGTCTACAGCTGTGCAAATTTATATACTTTGCCCTACATAAGTAGGTGATTGCACCTAAGTATTGTTGTACCAATACCTGTAAACTGGCCAAGGGGAAAGTGGTGCATCCGACCTAAAGTTCTTCAGGACTGTCTTCTTAGCATTGCTCATTACACAGGTAATATTTTTTTTATTATCATTCTTGAGGTCTCCCCCCCCTCTAACTTATCATTGTTACCTATGTGTACCAAGACCGCCACCCAATAATCTGTCCACTCATACCTCCCCAGCATCTTCACCCAAAATGGTGAATCTATTGCTTTTGACCTGCTGTGGGTCTGTCCCTCCATCCCCTAATTCCCCTCTTGACTGTCACAATCTCCTTTATTTATCTCCACTGCCCCTTCTCCACCACCCACTACACTGGCCCCTTCCAGTGGTTGCTCTGTGAGCCTCCTTTCCTCCCCCATGTTTGCCACTACCCTCTCTGCTGCAAGTTCCCCCCTTAGAGTCTGCAGTTCAGATTCCAAGATGAAAACACACCTGCATCTCTCACATGTAAATACTGCATGGAACTGCTGCTCCAACACCACATACATGTGACAAGACACACACTGAGTAACCTATAGCAATCATTTAGATATTTGCTTTCAATAGGTTCCTTCCTAATAGGTTGCTATGGAGTGCTAGGCATGGTTCCATTTAACTTGTTTTCCCAACAGATGAGTTTCTGCGCCGACAAAAGAAAAGTATTTATATAACAGATCCTATACAATCTAGGATAGCATCTCATGCTGTCCAAGTGAAGATCTCATCTTACCATACACCACACTTACTTTTTTGCTGTAGATTCAGATATCCCTTCAATCCCCCAGTCCTTGAAAGTCTTAGCAATCACAGAGCAACAGCAACTCTATTTTCAATATGACTTACAAATAATACAAATTATTCAGAATATTCACATTTCCTTTGCAGCCAAGTTATCAATGCTGATACAACATTCCTCACCAGGGAACCTTTAATTCTCTTTTTCTGTGCAGCCAGCAGCTTTCAAGAACACTCTGGAATTGCTGAGCCTTCTTTTATCTCTCATTCTATTTGTGAGTAGCCCGAGTTGCCAGTTTGTAAAAACTCTTTGGGAGAATAGTGATAAAAGTCATAAACTTTGCTCCAGGCCTAGTAACACTTAGCAATGGAAATGCTGCCTACTGATTTAGAGGATTGTAGAGGGTTAATGTACCTGCAGTCAGCAATTTTGTCCCTTTGGGGTCCAACTGGTGACAAATGCTAAAGACTTGGATAGATGTTAACAAAACTCATGGAAATAAATATGAGTGAAATATTCATGGAGCCTAACAGTGGCCTGTGGAGAAGGGGGGAATACTTCTGTGGCATTTTGTATTTCATCATTTTTATTGGGTTTTCTAAAGCATAAAACACTTACATTAACAGAGCATGTTAAGTACGATAAAATTACATACAGTAAATGCATTTGCCATTCAGTTTATAACACAAGAGTATATAATAATTATATTAATAAAAGCACAATAACTACGCTATATAAGGATAATGAGCCAATAAACCCATAACGCCATAATAAATATTAAAACCCTCCTCCTATTCCATTCCTTATGTGTGATGTCAGTTCCTCCCATCATCCTTTTGTGTTCCTACCTTCCATGAGCTACTCAGAGGTTAGGAAAGGAATATACTTTTTGACCTGCAGCACTTGTACATCCACTGCTACATTTGTTTATCCACTACAAATAAATCAGCTTTGAGGATTCCAAGTGTCTGGTGAGTTCAGCCAGGGAAAAATTTGCAAAAGCCATTGAAGTCAATGGGCGTCAAAATAATTTTGACTCGCTACAATCTTATTATGAGTGACAATTTTTATACACGCATTATTTTGTCCAAATGGGCGTCTGAATAATTTTGACACGCAACTATTTTATGCAGGTCAACTCCTTGATGCGGGTCAATTTTTTTTTCGCTGCAGCGGGTTTTTCGCTGTCGAAATTTCACCGCAGTTTTGCAAATTTATTCGCTGACGACGAAACACAGAAATTCGCAGCGGATTTGTGCATGGCGAGTTTATTCGCCCATCACTAGTTGTTACAGCTCCATACAGGCCCAGAAGGGAGGTCTCATGGGGATTCCGCCATAATCACAGCAATTGGAGTCAGAATACGGAAAATGTGAAAAACATGACAGCTTGCACCCTGTCCTGTCATCAGTAAAGTACCCCTTTAAAAACGTTACCCCTTCTATTGCAATACGCTATTAAATAGTGATGCACCAAATCCATCATTTTTGGATTCAGATAAATAGTCAATCTTTCATGCCATGTCTGGTTGTCCAGAACTTTAAATGGGTGGTTCACCTTTAAGTTAATTTTTAGTATATTGTAGAATTTTCAATTAGTCTGCATTTTTCTTTTTTATAGTTACTTCTTTTCATTCTAGCTGTCAGATGGGGATCACTGACCCCACCTAAAAACAAATGCTCTGTAAGGCTACAAATGTATTGTTATTGCTACTTTTTATTACTCGTCTTTCTATTCAAGCCTCTCCTATAGTTAAATCAAAGGTGAACAACCCATTTTAAGTCACAAAATTCGGATTTGGTTCAGCTGAGCATTTTGCTCTGCATCCTGCAAAAATGCTATATCTGGTGCATGGTTAGGGTTGCCACCTTTATGTCTGGCTGAGACCGGGGGGGGTCAGTGCCGTCAGTGGGCGTGTCTGTGATGTCAGTGGGCTGACCCGTGACATCAGTGGGTGGGGCTATGTCAGTGGGCGGGCTATGACGCTCGATCAGCAATTGGCCGATTGCCGTGTCAATCAAGGGAATCCTGACCCAGTTTTCCTTATTTGGAAAACCGGGCAGGAAGTATAGACCCGGGCAGCCCCTCAAAATACCGGGCGGTCGAGGTCAAAACCGGACAGGTGGCAACCCTATGCATGGCTCCTATTGGTTTTTCTTTCGTTATGCTCCATCGAGCTTGCACAACTCCCATATGATATTTAGTGCTAGACCCTACCGCTTGCTAGTCACTTCAAGACAAACTTTATATGCAGGAAAAAGTAGAACAATATTTCTAACATTCTTGCCTTGGTCATATGTAGACAGCCTTAAGGTGACCATAGACGTAGAGATCCGCTCTTTTGACGATGTAGCCAAACGAGCGGATCTCTCCCTGATATGCCTACATTGAAGTGGGCGATATCGGGCTCATCAGATCGTGGGCCCTAGGATGTGGCTGCGATCAGATGGGATTTTTTTTCACTTGCCTTATCGAGATCTGGTCGACTTTCGGCCAGATATCAATCGAGGAAGCCCATCGGATGGCCCCACACATGGACCAATAAGCTGCCGTCTCGGTCTGTTGGCAGCTTTTAGCGGCCCATGTATGGGGGCCTTAAGGGATGGATTAGACCAATTATCACAGGTGGTGCTACAACAAACCACAAAGCAACCACAGATGCAGAAGTCCTTACTATTTACTCTGGCTTCCCGACTCCCATAAGTCCACTGGACAAATGACGTGAGATACAAAGAAAATTGTCATTTTGATATTTTCCTTGCTTGTCCCCGGAGTACAGACGGGACTGTTGATGTTGACGTCTTTGAATTGAGACGGATGATAATTAAAGGAGGAATTTGTTTTTCCATCATAACGAAAGGGAAACAAAAGACATCCTGTTAATTATGGCATTAAAATTCTGATAAACCGTTAATGACATCTTGCTTCCAAAGAAACACTCAGCCAAGCTGCCAATTGACTGCACAAACATCCTTGATATTTTTAGATTTCATTTCAGTTCTTTGCGATTTGAATCGTAGGCGATTGTGGAAACGCCAGCATTGCGTTCCGAAACAGGAAATTGTTTTTCTTTACAGAAAAAAAAGTAATTATGCTAAGGCAAAACTTTAATAACAATAACACATAAAACAAATGCGGTCGTTATCAGACACATTCAATATTGTGAGCTTGTAAATTAAAGGAGAAGTATTTTTAAACCCATTTACAGGCCCCCAACTATATCCCAATGCTTTTTTAAAGGGAATGTAAACCCAGCTGTAACGTCGCCCCATAACGTCCCCTAGTTTTTTTTATAGCTTTTGCTGAAAAATTTAATTATAGATGCAAGAAAACTCTACTGATCAAAAACTTCCAAGTGACAAATAAGAATGCTGAATCCCAGCACCATGTCAGGCATCTTGCTTTTATCTTAGGGAGGAACTCCACGATGCAGCTGGAGCAGACATGTCGCCATGCAATGAAACGCGTGCAACATGTTGGATGATCTAACAGGAAGCGAAGGAGAAATCACAGGTGAGAACTACATTTATCTGACTGCGTTTACCACGCTGCGTTTTCATCCGACAGTCGGATAAATGTAGTTCTTACCTGTGATTTCTCCTTCGCTTCCTGTTATCTTCAAAACATCCGACACGACGCATGCGTTTCGTCGCATGGCGACGTGTCGGCTCCAGCCGCATCATGGAGTTCCTCCCTTATATATAGAGATAATTATTATGTCATTTTTTCTTCATTATATTACACTGGAATCAAACATGGGGATAAAGGAAAGACTTGTTCAGTGCTGGGAAACTGTGCTTAAATCTTCCAACTCCAAATTGCAGGAACAAAGAACAGGGCATCAGATTGATATTAGAAATCATTGGAGGATTTTTTGCATATTCTGATTCTCATTGGGGAATTATTTTTGCATCTATAATTATTTTTTTGGCAACTTCTATAGAAAACTAGGGGGCGCTGTGGGACGGTGTTACGGTTGGGTTTATATCCCCTTTGATGGAAAAGGGTGTGATAATGATCTATTTAAATAGAGTGGCAGGGTAAGCCGTTTGAACTTGGTGAGTAAATAAAGTTTGCTCCATCTGTAGAACTGAGAAAAGGGAGGTGTGCCATTTTTTTCCTCTCTGTTCTCGCTGCAGTAACTCTGACAAGAGTTACATTACATTTTCTAATTTCTTTTTCTGCTCCGACTAATGCCTTGCTATAAAACATGATGTACACACGCCATTATTTTTGAACTAGTAATTACATTGCCGGTTCTTTCCTTTTGTGCTCATACAGAAATGTTTCCAGTTTATTCGATTTTTCCCTGCAGGCTTTCCTATCAGCATTTAAGGAGCATGGGAAGCAGTGAGGCGGAAACAATTGTGCGAGGGTTAAACAGAAATGATAACTAGGAATAAAAATGGAACATTTTTATTCCCAATTTGGCTAATATTCAATTTTCCCTTCAGTTTTTCAATGTTATACTTTAATCATATTTGTATAAAACCAAGAGGAGACCCCTAGTGCAAAAAGAGATCTTCAGAATGAGCAGTGGTATAACTAGACCCCTAAGGGCCCCGGTACAGAAATTTAAAACTGGGCCCCCCTAAAGGGATTGTTCACCTAGGAGTTAACTTTTAGTATGATATAGAGAGTGATATTCTGAGACTATTTGCAATTGGTTTTCATTTTATTTTATTTGTGGTTTTTGAGTTATTTAGCTTTTTATTCAGCAGCTCTCCCGTTTGCAATTTCAGCAGTCTGGTTGCTAGGGTCCAAATTCCCTTAGCAACCATTCACTGATTTGAATCCATCGACCGAACGATTTTTCTAGCCTATGGAGACCTTTGTACAGTACTTCGGTAGGTTTTAGGTGGCGAAGTAGGGGGTCGAAGTTTTTTTTAAAGAGACAGTACTTCGACTATCGAATGCTCGAATAGTCGAACGATTTTTAGTTCGAATCGTACCCCCTATTGTAAATGATAAGGATATTAGAAGTCGCTGAGGGGTTCTTTGATCATATAAAGGCACAAGGCTGCAGGCTGAGTTATTCATGGAACTCTGAGTTTCACTCATGTATTATAAAGGATAATGTACCCCCTACTGTAAATGATAAGGATATTAGAAGTCACTGAGGTGTTTTTCTGTGACCATATAAAGGCACAAGGCTGCAGGCTGAGTTATACAGGGAACATTGAGTATCACTCATTTATTATAAGGGATAATGTACCCCCTACTGTAAATGATAAGGATATTAGAAGTCACTGAGGGGTTCTGTGACCATATGAAGGCATAAGGCTGCAGGCTGAGTTATACAGGGAACTCTGAGTATCACACATTTATTATAAAGAATAATGTACCCCCAGTGTAGAAGTCACTTAGGGGTTCTGTGACCATTGTGCTTAGTAGAGGGGAATACCTTTGCTGCCATAGTTTTATGGGTCTCTCTGTACAGACTATGAGCAAACTTAAGGGCTGTTCCTGCAGAATTACATTTGCAGGGAATTACATGAAAGCAATAGAAATCACTCTGCCAGAGTGCTAGAAATCTAGCATCTGGCAGTGATATGGGTAATGGCATCACCATCATATTATTGGTTGACAGTAGTAATCACATTATATACATTATATAAGCCCCAAGATACAAGAAACAATAGAGTGGTAGGTGTCCAACAGACCTGCACTATGACAGCAAGCACACAACACATTCCAACAGCTGATGCTAAATGGACGTCCTTCCTGCAGATCTGTCAAGACAATGCTGTTCAATCATTACAAGAGTAAGTTATAGTTCCACCAACATACCACCGCAAACAAAAACATTGTTATGAACACAGGTTACCCACCGGAAAGGCCCACATTATACATTATAGGTGCATATATTTTTATAAAATGTTTTAAACCAACATACTACTAACTTTTATTTTTGCTGCCTGTTCTGCTTTTCTTTCCCTTTTCTTTTTTTTTATACATCTGTGTCTTGCTTTCTTCTATTTCTGTCTTTTTTCTTTCTTCCAGTATTTCTTTACTTCTCCTTACATACTGCTCTGCCTCTTCTTGTTCTTCAGCTAGCACACCTCTTTTCTTTGTATCTCCCATTTTCCCCTTTCTCTTCAGACTGACTCCTGCCTCTTGAATATTTTTACACCGCTCTCCCATTTTTCTGTGCCCTGATCTCTTCATATTTGTTCTGTGCACTGCAACTTAATGATGACTGCAAAAGCTGCTTTAACCTTGCCCCTGATAGCATAAATCTTTTCACAGTACAGTCAGCAACAATACGATAGCCTCAATATCCTGTAACAGTTCATTTTAAACAGCGGAATAGGAAACAATACTATTGTCTTCTGTCTCTACTCCCCCGAAACAGTTAATTTTAAACTGTAGCAAGCATAGCCAACAACAATGCCATCTGTCTTGCATCCTTAGAGCCCCCCCTTTCCAGTAGCCAGTATGCATAGTGAATTTATGATCCATCTTGTAACCTTACCTTAACCCCCCCCCAGTAAACTTAACAGCAGCCATCCAGTAAGAGTGTGCGCTTCTCCAGAGCAGTAAACAACAGGCGCTTGGTGGAGTCCAATCCTCCCACATGCTTTTATCAAGAGAAAAGTGTGCATTCTTACCGGACCACTGTTGTTTAAGATTAACTGGTACAGGAGTTTTAAGGTCAATGGATCGTAATTTATTGCTGATCGTGGTCAAAAGATTTATGCTACTAGGAGCAAGTTTAGGCCCAAGCTGTGCAGCTCCTGCACACGTACTCAATTGTGGACCAATTGTGGGGGCAGGCTTGGGTAGCTTCATGTGCTTTTCCCCAGTGCTGTCCTGTTGCAGGGCCCCCATGGGTCCAAACGGCCTAAGGCCGACACTGAGTGCACACATTGGTGGGAGAGGAAGTTTGCATGTCCTTGGTGCGGGGTTGATTGGGCGCAATAGGTGCAGTTGTCCTAAGCCCCGGCACTAAAGGTGGCCATACATGGGCTGATAAAAAGTTGCCAACAGACCAAGTCGGCAGCTTATTGGCCCGTGTATGGGGCCCCCATCGAGGAACCCTGGTGTAGCTGCTAGGGATGTCGCGGACTGTTCTGCGGCGAACTTGTTCGCGCGAACATCGGCTGTTCGCGTCCGCCGCAAGTTCGCGAATGTCGCGCGACGTTCGCCAATAGGCGTTCGCGTCAAAATCGTTCGACCATTCGACCATTCGGTCGCTAAAATTGAACGATTTTCGTTCGATTCGAACGAAAATCGTTCGATCGAACGATTAAAATCCTTCGATCGTTCGAATCGAACGATTTTAGGATGTTCGAAGTTCGCGAACTGTTCGCGAACTGTTCGCATTTTTTGCCGGTGTTCGCGATGGCGTTCGCGAACACATTATCGGCGGTTCGCTACATCCCTAGTAGCTGCACCACCTGCACCCTTGGTAGTTCTGCCACTGAGAATGAGTTGTAGTGATGTTCGGGCAAGGCCAAAATCCAGGGGTGGGGCATGTTTGGGTGGAGCTCTTCCTTCCGCTCTACCCACCAGTGACCTTTAGATATTGGTGTGTCAGAGATGGGCGGGTCTTCATAGATGGTCTTTAAATAGAGCAGCCGCTCAGGCTCAGGATAGGGTCAGGTTTGACCTGCACATCACTAATCAGTTAAGCCACTTGGTTTGAAGGGCCAGTATTGCCTCAATAAGCTATCTCTATAGTTGTTCACCTTTAAGTTAACTTTTAGTATGATATAGAATGACCAGTTCTAAGCAACTTTTCAAATGATCTTCATTATTTATTTTTATAGTTTTTTTTTCTTCTTCCGAACCTTTTCAGCTTTCAAATGGGGGTCACTGACCCCATCTAAAACAAATACTCTGTAAGGCTTACACATTTATTATACAGATATGGGACCTGTTATCCAGAATGTTTGGGACCTGGGGCTAATGGATTTTTCTTCAACTTGGATCTTCATACTTAAGTCTACTAAATAATCATGTAAACATTTCCCCATCAAGGGTCAAATTGAAAATTCAAATTTTTAAATTTGAATTTTGAGTTAATTTTATTGTAATTTGACTATGGCATATTTGATTCGAGTTTAAAATAAATTTGGAATTCAAATTTAAAAAAAATTGAAATTCAAATTTTGAAAAAAAATTGAAATTCAAATTGTAAAATGTATCATGTACTGTCTCTTTAAGAATTCAAATTTGACTATTTGCCATCCAAAACCTGGCGAATTGGTGTTTTAGCCTATGAACCTCCTACAACCAATCTGGAGTCATTTGGTGGACTTTTGAAAATCAAAATTTTTTTGTTGAAAAAAACTTGAATCAAATTCGAATTCAAATCTAGTTTGCAGGTTGATCCTATTAACCTGAATATAAAAATTTTAGATTTTTTTTATTTTTTTTTAATACATTTCGATTGGTTTGGTGTTTTTTTTCGAATTTTGAGTTTATTGGAGTTGATGGGAATTTTTAGAAACTGCCATAAACTCGAAATTCGACCCTTGATAATTCTGCCCCTTAATAAACCCAATAGACTTGTTTTGCTTCCAATAAGGATTATTTATATCTTAGTTGGGATCAAGTACAAGGTTCTGTTTTATTATTACAGAGAAAAAGGAAATCTTTTTTTTAAAAAAATTTTTTGGATTATTTGGATAAAATGGAGTCTATGGGAGATGGTCTTTCTGTAATTTGGAGTTTTCTTGATAACAGGTTTCCGGATAACGGATACCATACCTGTACTACATTTTATTATTTATCTTTCTATTCAGGCCCTCTCCTATTCATTTTTCAGTCTCTCATTACAATCAAGGCATGGTTGCTAGGGTCATTTGGTAGTTTACTAAAATTGCAAAAGATAGAGCTGCTGAATAAAAAGCTAAATAACTCAAAAAGGACAAATTATAAAAAAGAAAAGCTAATTGCAAATTGTCTCAGAATACCACACCTACTGTATATCATAGAAAACCTGAACTCAAAGCTGAACAAAGCCCTTTAATACCACGATGGAGAATGAGGTGAGTCGTAGTCCACAAAACATTTGGGTGGAGAAAGGAAGGTTTATGTCCACTTTAAACAGAGCAGACCCAGTAGAAGGTGAACAAAAACATCCCTGTAGGTTGCAGGAGGTTAGTATAGGATTCCTATTATTTCTCTGCATTTCCTCATCTTCCTTCTAGGCACATGGTCATGTCCCCCATGCTTTGGAATGGGATGCAGAAAATGGCATATGACAACAGAAACTAAAAATATAGGTTGAGTGGACAGGAAAGCGTTGTACTATGCGTCAGAACCTTTAGTAAGTGAGTCCTAAGACTCCTAAGCACTTTTTTTTTAAATAAAAGCTGTGGTTTGCTGATGGAAGAAGCAGCAGTTTTCAGCTGAATACAATGAGTTGCCCTTTATTTCTATGTGTGCGTGTGTTATTCCACAAGTAAAATAATTTATAGCGGTGCAACAGTTGAACTCTGCTGCCCTCTGCTGTCACTTCAGCTGTACCTGTTTAATATTAAACTTCCCTCGAATCTGTCCAGTTCTGAGTTTGTTGTCTAGCTGGCCCATTTGGTGCTGTAGGTCATAGAATCCAGAGTCACAGTAAGGGCTCTTACACATTGGAGGTTTTTCCTGTGCTCCCCATGCATTGTGCATTCTTTCGTTCAGCCGCAGGGAAGTGCAGGAGTAGATGCAGTCAGTTATTGTGAATGGGGCTGTACTCACACAGACGCATGTATGCGCTGAACGCAGGTGAAATGCAACATGCTGCGTCACAACCTTTTTTGTCCAAATAATCTAAATTTTTAAATCAGTACCTTGTACTTGATCTTAACTAAGATATATTTAATCCTTACTGAAAGCAACACCAGCCTATTGGGTTAATTTAATGTTTAATGCTCTAACTTAACTAAGGGGTTGAAGGGGTAGCAACCTTTAGGGCTCTTACTGACAAGCATTTTTAGCTGTGCTCGCCTACGTTCCGGTTTCATGTGATCTGCCGCAGGGGAGCGCAGGAGTAGACACACTGAATTATTTTCAATGTGGCTGTACTCACACAGACGCATGTAAGCGTCGAACGCAGTAAAAAATTCAACATGATGCATCCCAACCTGCGTTCGGTGCTTACATGTGTCTGTGTGAGTACAGCCCCATTGAAAATAATTCAGTGTGTCTACTCCTTTGCTCCCCTGCAGCTGATCGAATGAAACCAGAATGCAGGGGAGCACAGCTAAAAACGCTCATCTGTAACAGCCCTTACTCAGTTGTTGCTGGGCTACAAATCCCAGAATAATGTAACATATAATAAAGGTTGAGGCATGCTGGGAGCTGTAGTCCAACAACATCAGGGTTGTATTGTTAATGGGGTTGTTCACCTTCAAATAACTAGGTTTTTTTTTCAGATAGATCACCAGAAATAACAACTTTTTCCAATGACTTTCTATTTGCTATCTTTTACCGTTTTACTAATATTGAAGTGTAAAGTGTCGTTTTTCAACTTTTAAAGCAGCTCTGGGAGGGGGGTCGCCGACCCTGTAAACTGTTCTAAATTGATACATTTAGTTGATACATTATCTTTGTCCCTGCTGAGCAGAATCTCTGGGTTTCATGTTAGAATTGATACAATAGTTGCTGATACTCCAGCGATGCTGCTGAGAAATGGATCAACTAAATGTTGCAAAATTGTAACAGTTTAGAATCTGCACCTGAATTACTGAGCTGCCAGACTCAAACACCAGAGACAGGGACATTCAACTTTAAACTTAGATTTTGGAAAAACAGTAAAAAATTTATAATAGAAAGTAATTGAAAAAAGTCTTTATTTCTGGGGAACAATCAGAAAAAAACTGAATTGAAAAAAAGTGTTTGCAAGGTGAACAACTCCTTTAAAGCAATATTGCAGAATAAAACATTTCCAAAAAGTTTCTCCAAATCTTCACAGTGCAAAAAAACGTCCAATGAGAATCCCAGCTGATCTGTATCATTCTGACTGTTCTTTGTTCCTGCAATTGGAGTTGGAACCTTTAAGCAGAGTTTCCCAGCACTGAACAAGTCTGTCCTTTATCCCCATGTTTGATTCCAGTGTAATATAATGAAGAAAGAAATTACATAATTATCTCTATATGTAAGATAACAGCAAGATGCAGAGCCGGGCCAAGCCAGGCAGGCGCCCTAGGCAGCCTGCCTGGTTGCTGCGCCGTCTGGTTGCAAGCATGCACGCGAGCTAGGGGATTGTGCGCATGCGAGAAAAGACGCTCATGCGCATGCACAAATAGATCAAGTTCCGCAAATAGAACAAGTGTCAGAGAAGGGACCTGACTAGGGGTAGAAGTAATTACGTGTCTGGCGCCCCTCCATCTTTGTGCCCTAGGCACTTGCCTCCTCTGCCTACCCCTATTTCCGGCCCTAGCAAGATGCCTGACATGGTGCTGGGATTCAGCATTCTCATTGGTCAGTTCTTTTCCATTTATAATGAAGTTTTTGATCAGTAGAATTCTCATTGGTGAATTTTCTTGCATTTATAATTGTTTTTTGGCAATTTCTATAGAAAACTAGGGGGCGCTATGGGGCGCTGTGGGGCGCCCTATGGCTAAATTTACATCCCATTTGAGGACAGGAACAATTCATACTACACTTGGACCTATCAAAAACCCCAAGGAATAGGTTATGGGTACCAAGACTTCCTTAGCTAATAGCGGAATTAACCCCTTCACTTTGGGTAGTCTCTCCAAAAAGCTACCTACAGGTACAGTGGAGTGCTACGAAATACGTTGGCGCTATATAAATACATGTTAATAAAATGCTGGTCAGCAAAATTCTCATTGGTGGAGGCTTTATATTCCCTGGTTTTATTACCCAGATCCCCTAAAACTGAGTATATTTAATTATGCTGCATAACTGGGAGGTCAGCATTGCACATGTATTGTAGCTACCAAACCCATTGTGTTTCTATGTTTTTTATTAGATGGTACATGGACAACAGGACCATATTGAGGAGTGTGGGTAGTGGGGTTTAGTTTGAGGGCCTCTGTTGGGGCTCTATTATGTATTAACATAAAAAAAGATGTATACAAACATGAAATGAAATATCAGTTGTTACAGAAACTTTGACTTAGACCATAAATTACAGCCGACATATTACATAAAAATGGAAACCTTATCCAATGCTGTAGGTTCAATTATGCAAATGAATTAAAACTGCCTTTATTGGCCTTCAGTCTCCATCTAATTTATGACGCAGTGAAATCTTTAATTGGCTTGTTTACTTTGCCACAGCATTCAGGTAAAAGCTGGAACTGTCTTTAAATATTAACAGAGAAATAAAAATAGCACAGCGCATCATAAACAAAAATTAATTTCGCAGGCTTTTTTTTTTGGCGAGGGTTTTCAGCGAGGTTATTTGGATGGAGTTCTACAGTGTAATTGCAACATTATGCGTGGTTTGAGAAATGTAAAATAAATATAGGGAGTGTAAATATGTAATGAAATAGCTGTTCATTAATAAAGTTTTATAGAAGAGTGGCATTAGGGGTTTGCAGAAATACAGAACGAAGCAGATATAGACATTAAGATGCTATTCATTGGAATAAACAGTGGGCTGAAAAATGCAGCTCATAAAAGGCTGTTATATAGTAAATGTATAGGGAAAGATTAACCATTTATGCCCTGGTCTTTTTTGTATGTACAACTCACATAAACATTAAAGGGGAAGTAAAGTCTAAAATAGAATAAGGTTAGAAATTAGCCTTAGTAGTTTGTATGCTAAACATAAACATGAACTTACTGCACCACAAGCCTAATCAAACAAATGATTTATGCTTTCAGAGTTGGCCACAGGGGGTCGCCATCTTGTAACTATGTTAAACACCTTTGCAAGACCAAGACTGTGCACATGCTCAGTGTGGTCTGGGCTGCTTAGGGATAAATTATCAAAACAGCGCAAGTCAAATAATATCTGCCAGAAGCCGATACAGCAAGACTGATTAATAATCAGAATATACAGACTGCACTGGGTCCTGTAATCTAATGTGGATTTTATAGTTTTTGTATTGTTTAATTCAAACTTTCTCCAACTCTGCAAAACCAGTGGTTGCAGCAAAATAACCCTCCAAATAGAATCCCAGTTTATCTGTTTAAATCTGGCTCCATGATCTTTGTCCCTGCAGCTGGAGTTGGTAACAGTAAGGGCAGAGACATACGCTGCTATTTCGGGAGATTAGTCGCCCAGCGACAAATCGCTGCTTCTTCGGGCGACAAATCTCCCCGAACTCATTTTCCGAAGTCTTCCGAAGTTGCAACTTCGGGGGACTAAGGAAAGTTGAAGTGATCTGAATGACATCCCACCGGCAATTTACATTCTAGCCGACGTGAAGGCAGTTCGGGGATATTAGTCGCCTGAAGAAGAAGCGATTTGTCGCTGGGCGACTAATCTCCTGAAACAGCAGCATGTGTCTCTGCCCTAAAGGGGTAGTAAAGCCAAAATAAAATCCAATACAAATCTGTACACAGTCGCCAACTGCTCTACAAGGAAACAAACAAAGCTGCTTGAGTTCTGCATGGCTAGGAAGTAGGCGGGGGCTTCCCCTGCTGTTCAAGAGTATGTTTGTTTCCCTGTCCAGCAGTTAGAGCCCGTCTGACAATTCCTATTCACAGCAGTAAATGAAGGGAGAATTTCACTGCATACAGTCAGGTTTCTTATAAAATCGGTACACATTTTTTATTAAAGAATATTGGAGATAGGTTTCTTTTTTCATTAAAGAAAGTAAAAATTGGATTTTATTTTTTTGCCTTTACATGCCCTTTCAACTACAACTGGGTTGCGACCTGTCTCGTTTTGAACAAGACAATCCAGTTTTTGCATGGGTTGTCTGGTTCAAAACTGCCTGTCTGAAACCCAGAGAGGACTCTTGTAATGCTCATAACTCAGCACCCTGATGCCATTGTTCTCGCTGCCCCCCACAGTGTCACCCTTGCTGTATGTCCTCAGATGAAAGGTGGCAACCCTACACCACAATGACTATAAAGTTATAGTTGAAGATTCCTAGAGGTAGAAATACCAAGCATGAATTTGCTGTGAATTTCCTTGTTTTGAGAAACTGTGGCAGAAATTCCCCCTGCAAAAAAACCAGCTTGTCAAAAAAATTTGGGCACGCGTGAAAAAAGACTGACGCGGACGTATATTTTGGAGCTTCCAATAAATAATGTTGACGTTGGTGATGGTGTTTTTTTTAGGCATTTGGTGCTAGAATAATAACATAGGAAATCAAGTATACACAGAGGAGTGAGGATGCATATTGGAGGCTCCCCTTGCATTCATTGGGTTTCTAGCCCTGAGGAGCTGGGAACATTTTAATCAGGCAATATTGTGTTAAAGGGGTTGTAAACCCTGCTGCACTGCGCTACTTAACCAAATTTTACTCATTTGTCGCTGGACTACAAATCTCAGAATAATGTAACATCAAGGTTGAAGTATGCTGGGAGCTGTAGTCCAGCAACATCAGGGTTGTATTCTTAAATCAGTATTGCACAATAACACCTTTCTAGAACATTCCTCCAAATCTCCACAGCCAGTGAATGCTTTAAAATGCAAAACATCCCCCAATGAGAATCCCAGCTGATCTGTTCTTTGTTCCTGCAATTGGAGTTGAAAGCTTAAGGGCGGATTAACTTGCACTCCCCTGCATTGCTCTTTCTTCCGTTCAGCCGCAGGGGAGTGCAGGAGTAGACGCACTCAATTAATGTGAAGTGGGCTGTACTCACACAGACGCATGTTTGCGCCAAACGCAGGGGAAATGCAACATGCTGCGTCCAACCTGCGTTTTCCACAGGTGTGAGTACAGCCCCCTTTGCAATAATTGAGTGCGTCTACTCCTGCACTCGCCTGCGGCTGAACGGAAGAAAGCGCAACGCTGGGGAGCGCAGGTAAAACCGCCCGTGTGTAAGGGCCCTTAAGCACAGTTTCCCTACACTGAACAAGTCTGTCCTTTATCCCCATGTTTGATAATAATGAAGAAATTACACAATTATCTAAGATATCAGCAAGATGCCTGACATGTTGCTGGGATTCAATATTCTTATTTGTTATAAGTTCTTGTAGGGCCCTATAGGGATACAGGCCCTATAGAGTTAATCTTTTCACCATTTCCTTGGGTTATTGGGTAGAATCCCTGTTACAGAATAACCTTTACAGTGATAGGCTGAGAGATTTGGTGACACTGCTCTGACTCACTCCTATATAGTGTGTGCAGGGAGTGGCCTCTTCCTCTTTTGCCTCTGGATGTGATTCCAGCTGGATGTGCTCAGGGGGACTGAGTGCAATAGGCCCAGAAGAAGTCATGTGCCCAAGTCGGGGACCAGGTAACCCCGTGAATGAGGAACAGATATACTAGGGCAGACTTGTCATAGTCTCTCTAGGAGAGAAAGGCAGATAGGATAGAGAGAAAGAGCAGCTGAAGCTCCAACAAGGATTTGCAGTAAGGGAGTAGCTTCCCAGAGGCTGTGTGTTGCCTCCAGTCAGGGACCTCAGTGAAGAGGGACTGTAGGGTAGAAGCTGCTTTCCTGACAATTTCCAGGAGGGAAAGGTTGTACTGCAATTGCCTGTGTACTCTCTGTGTGAGCCTGCCTTTGATCTGTGTGAACTCTCAATATGCTGTTTTCCTCAACTCCTGCGTGAGTACTGAAACCTGTGGTCATTTGCCCTTTTGGCATAATAAACCGTTCCTGATTGTTAAGAACCTCCTGGCGCCCAAGTTGTTTTTGTGTGCACAGTAGCCTGGGGGGGATGTAGTTGCACTATACCATAGAGGGAACACTTCCACTTAGCGAAGGCCCTGCCCTGGGTGTAAGTCGCATGTAACCCATGCTCTAATGTTCTAGCTGGTGAATTAACCCCGAGTGGCCCAAATAAGTGTTACATTCTTTTGCATTAATAATAAGGTTTTTGATCAGTAGAACTCATACTTGAATTTTCTTGCATTTAGAATTACGTTTTGTTTTAGCAACTAATATAGAAAGCTAGCGGGGCTGTGGGACGATGTTATGGCTGGGTTTACATCCCCTTTAAATAACTCCTTCATGTCAATGTTGTCCTACCAAATGTTGCTAAATTACAGCATTTTCTAACATTATCAAGGGTTAGAGCATGATAGGAGCTTCAAGTCCCTTTTAACAATCAATCCTTGATGGTGTTGGAATATTGCTTCCAACATACTTAACTCTTTCCAATATGCCACAAATGTTTGGCAAATGTGGTTAAGCACCAGTCAGTGGTGGAACTACCGGGGGAGCAAGGGGTGCGAGCGGGCCAAGGCCCGCACCCCCTCAGGGCCCCCCCCGGCAGTCTGTTCGCCGCTGAAAATGCGGCCGTACGGAGGGGGACGGGGCCCAGCTGCGCGTCACGCACCAGGGCCCGCCCCCCTCTAGGATCGCTACTGGCACCAGTGTTTACAATTCTGTATTATAATGACTCTATTTCTTGTTCTACAGATGCCAAAAGAGAACTATGCAGTTACAATGCCAACGAAAAGGAGCAGCAACCAGTCATGTGACCCTCGGAAAATAACTTTCTGATCCTCATCCGACTGGAAATGAAATGGAATATCAGCATTTAGCTGTTAATTGGAAATCATACTTATTTAGAATCTCCTTAACATTCACAATCTCAGTGGGCAACATCTCAATTACCTGCTCTAAATACAATGTTGATGAATTGAATTAAGCGCAGATTACACACTAATACTCGTGAAAATATCTTTTTATTTTTTCCCTGAGTAAATAATGGATTTGACCTGCTGGTTTTGATACAGTCTGACTGCCGCGTCTGTTCTCTTACAATTTGCCTCCCCATTAAACTCTCGCAGAACAGAGCTCGGCACAAAAGAACTGAATATGTATACGTACAGCAATGTCTAACCGTGAAAAGAATAAAATGGCACTTTCAACAGCTTTTAACAGAAACTTGAAAATGAACCAATGAGTAATTAAACCACTTGCAGAATAAAAGACCACGTAGTCCTTGCACTCTAGGCAGGAACAGGGTCACATGAGAAACTCCATTTCATCTCATATAATGGAAATGTTCCAGTCTCTGAATATAATGCTTTGCAGGAGGCAGACTATGGATTCTCTTTCTGTTTGGCTGCCGCAGTGGATGTCACAATTTATTTGCCGAATCCATGCTACATGTGACGTCCATGTCAACACTGTTGTATTGTTCATTGAGGGGGATTTAAAGAGAAATGAAGTTGCAACGTGATTATTATAAATGATGATAATGATTAATTAAAATAACAAATTACACAAGGGCACTAGAAAGCTCATTTACGAATGCAACCACATGTTCTCATTAGTGCCATTCATATATAATACCTAGGGATGGGCACATTTTTTTCGCCTTGTTTTGCCGCAAAAATGACGCCCATAGACTTGTATGGCATTGTGCGTTGTTTCAACAGCATTTTTTGGATGCCCATAGACTTTAATGGGCATCTGCGACATTTCGCCGGTGGCAAATTTTTGCCGAAAGGAAATGGGTCAAATTCGCCCATCCCTAATACCTTAGATGTGACTGGGCCACCGCAAATTGAATTGAGGACCCCCAAAATTTTGGTAAATTGACCAAATCTACCAAAATACTGTACCCACTATGCTCCTGCACCCCCTGCAACTACAGGATCTGCTACCTCTATAGTTATGCCCCTGTTCCTCGCAATTAAACGCACCAATGTGCCTGCCCAGATTCTACTGATGAATAGGGTGCAACTACATACTAGTGAGGATCCCTCATGACAGGATTGCTCACAATTAAAAATAAAAGTCAGCACATGCATAGTAAATCAGTTTGCCACCTTCTTAAAAACATTCTTATTGACCAGTAAGGGGGCAGGCATGAAAAGGGGTGGACTGTGATGTAATAGTGGGGGTGATGACATAAAAGCGGTGGAATGGCGCATGGACAGACTTGGAGTGCATTGGGTAGAAAAAGGTGGACCAGGGTCTCAGCTTAAAGGTATTATAATGTAGTTGTAATACCGGCTCTAGCTTTGGCTGGTGTTTTACCACTAAGATGCTGTCTTGGTGGTAACCCTAGCAGTAAAGCAGCACCAAAATGATTACTTTTATTGTGCAAACAGTGGCACAAGGGATCCCAGTCTGGACTGGGAGTCAAAATTGACCCTGGCATTCCAAGTGCACAGAGACCCAAACAGCCCCCCACCAGCCTAATAAATACTAACTTTCTAAGGCAGGGGTCCCCAACCTTTTTTACTCGTGATCCACATTTAAATGTATAAAGAAATGGAGAGCAACACAAGCATGAGAAAGTTCATGGGGATGTTAAATAAGGTCTGTGATTGGCTATTTGGTAGTCCCTATATGGTCTGGTAGCCTACATGAGGCTCTGTTTGTCAGTACATCTGGTTTTTATGAAACCAAAACTTGCCTCCAAGACAGTAATTGAAAATAAGCACCTGCTTTGAGGCCACTGAGAGCAACAGCCAAGGGATTGGTGAGCAACATTTTGCTCGTGAGCTACTGGTTGGGGACCACTGGTCTAAGGCAACTTACACCAGTCCCTCTAGTCCTTTGTCCCCATGTTTGATTCCAGTGTAATATAATGAAGAAAATAAATGACATAATTATCTCTATATGTCACATAACAGCAAGATGCCTGACATGGTGTTGAGAATCAGTATTCTTGTTTGTCAGTTCTTTTGTATTTATAATTCTCATTCGTGAATTTTCTTACATCTAGAATTACGTTATTCAGCAATTTCTATAGAAAACCAGGGGGCATTGTGGGGCGGCACAATGTGGCTGGGTTCACAATTTTCTATGTATCGTCTTAATGAGGTCTAGTAACCCATAGCAACCAATCAGATGTTTGCTTTCAGATTGCATTTGCTGGTAACATGTTTAAACGCAATCTGATGGTTGCTATGGGTTACTAGACCTCATTAAGACGATACATAGAAAATTGAAAAAGTTTTGTTGCTCAATGTTGTTTCAAGAATAGTACTAGTATCGCAGAATAAATATAATAGTGTTGCTGGACTATGGCTCCCAGAATGCTTTGACTCTTGATGTTATTTTGAAATATGCTGGGATTTGTAGTCCTTCCAAATTTTGTAGGGACTGGTCAACAGTAGTGATGGGCGAATTTGTCCCATTTCGCCACGAATTTCCCATGAAATTCGTGAAACTGTCAAAAAATTTGCAAAACGGTGATTGGGCGCAGGCTTCAACCTTGAAATTGGCGCCCATTAAAGTCAATGGGTGTCCATTAATCATCCCCATGCCCGATTTTTCACAGCAAATTCGCGCCTTCGAATTGTAAGAATAGATCCGAACACAGGTAGAACACAACGTGATGTGTCTTGCAGTTTTGTTACCAGTTGCCTAATTCTGTAAGCAGGAGTCCCTGGTCAATATAGAAGGCAGTCACACTAGAAATTGCTGCTTGACAAGGTCCCTTAATCTTTTTTGCCCAGACCAAAAGGAAAGTTTTATGCTGGGTTCAAAATGGAGACACAGACACATGTTAATGTTTGACACAGTGTTTGTGTTATACAAATAGATACAAGCACAAACAAACCAAACAAAGCTTATTAACTTTATTTTTTTTGCATTACATTCATCTGTGAAAAATGTCCTCTTTATGTTATTTCATAGAGCACCGCGCTTAATGTTTCCTATTTGCTTTACTCAGAGGAATTTCTGTACGGTACGTTAAAAATGTCAGGTGAATTCTCTAAGGGCTTGAACACGTTTAAATAGAAGTTAGCTGGCAGAGCGTGAGCGCTATTAAAGTTTAGATCATTCTGTGCTGTATGAGTAATCTGTACAAATGTTTCAGCTCCTTAGCAAACACTAACAACTAATAATGGTTATTTTACGGCTTATGTAAGACAATCACGGTGTAATCAATATATTATTTTGTATTTTAAAAGGAAAAAAAGGTTTTGCACAACTCTACTTCAGGCAGTACCCATGAGGGTTAAGAGCTGGTCCTGTTTTGTGGTTGGGAGGGGGAGCTGTTTCCCTACCCAAAGTCATTGGATAGGGAAAAAGAAGTCACCATTTGCTTGGTCTCAAGAGGTGGTTGGTGTCAGTAGAAGAGCCTGAGGTAGAGGTAAGCTTCAGTAGGAAAATACAGTGATACGAAAGATCTCCAAATAGCTCAAACTTGTAGTTAAAGGCAGGATTAGGGTAGCTAGTTGAGCAAACCGAGGCTTCAGCAAGGAGGACAGAAGGTCTAGTATCCTGACTTATTGAAGCTGAGTGATGCGTCAATCACCCAGTGCGTTAAGTGACACAAAAAGTTCACACACAAAAGTGCCAGTTGACTTGGTCTTAAAAAACTTACTAAAAGTCATATGGTCAAAAGGTGCAAAATGAAAAAGAGTTATTATCTTCAGAACCACCTTTGCCCTAAGGATAGGATGGGTTACTTTATCAAGACTCCCTTTGCTGCAAGCAGGGCCGCCATTAGAAATCATGGGGCACCGTACAACAAAATTTTCTGGGGCCCCTGGGCCCTGCCCACCCCCTGGCCCCACACCACAGTTAAAAGACCACACAGACATCAGCGCTAAAAACCGTAACCCCCCTTCACATAAATTATAAAAAGCCATTGATGGTGAGGGCCCCCTTATAAGTTAAAAAACAAAGCAGTGGCGCCAGGGCAACCCATGAAAGTTTTTAAAAAATCATTGGTGGTCAGGGCCCCCCATAAGTTAAAAAAAAACGTTCCTGCAAGGAACCCCCATACAAGTTAAAAAGAAAGATTGGGGCCCCAGAGAATATTTAAAAAAAAAAAAACAGTAGTGGCAGGGGCCTAGAGTATTAAAATAATACACTGGTTGCCAGTGGTTTAAAAAAAAAAGAAAAATCACATTGGTGTTCAGCAGAACTGAACTTGTGGCTTCAGGACTTCAATGTCAGCTCCTTTCTCGGCTTCAGGACTTCAGCTTCTGCTCCTTTCATAGCTTTAGGCCGTTTCGCAGCTTCAGGACATTAACTTTGGCTCCTTTCGTGGCTTTGGGTGTTTTCGTGGCTTTGGGACTTCAACTTCGGCTCCTTTAGTGGCTTGCATGACCTGGGGCACTAGAACTTGAGCTTCATAATCTATCCGGCCCTTGGCCAGAGGACCAAGCTGTTCTCTGCCTCCCAGTGGATGGGGACTTCTATACCTCCCTTAGCTAAGAGGTATCTGGCCCACTCATAAGAACAGATACTACACCTGTTCTTGGCCAAAAGGTAGAGAAACAGAGAGTCCAGACCACTTTGAGGGTACCGACCCACTGCAGTTCTCTAACTGGAGCCTTGGCTTGTACATACTATCTAATCGGGGTATATAGTCAGGGTGAACAGTGAAGCGAATTGAAAGGGACAAATTCAACTTCCAATGGCATCTACACTTATAAATAACTTTAATAGTCAATCTTTCCTACTCTATATATTCTGGTGCCCTAGAAGGTATGGGATCTCCACCGGCTTTCTACAAAACCTAGCATTCATAGACGCACTGCTTGTGCTTCATTCTACTGCTTTCCCTTCTCTCTACCTTTCTGCATTCCCTTTGGATCTATAGTATATCCTAGTATATCCTTATAAAAGGAATGTAAGCTTTTTATTTTTGAGTCTCTGGTATATTATTTGTACGTCATTGAGAACTGGTGGTGCTCAATAAACGTCCCTCTCTCGTTCAAGACAGTCCCTAGTTTGCATTTATATCAACTCGTAAGTAAGACTGTATGACATCAATGGCTTTGCATTTTTTATTTCATTTTCAGTAATCACTAATTAATCCCAAACCAACCAATAAATACATTTTATGCACTATGTTCTTTTTACGCCTGATGTTCGCTAAACGTCCCATTAGCCCTTTCCATTATGATACTTCGATTTTACTGTATCATAAAAACAATAAACTGTCAGGGGTTGAACATACACAATGGTTTAATTAATATACAGTATGTTTTGTGATGTTTGATACATTTATAGCACTGGACAATGCCGTTATTTGCTAGTTATTTACTTACTGTTATAGGCAAAAGCTATTTGATACACAATGGCATTATATGTCTCAAAACGATCACTTGAATGTTGATAAATGACCACTCTCATAGATCTAACTTGGAAATTGTAATAAATACACAAGAGCTGTGCAGAGATTTGGGGAAAATATTGTAAGGCTAGAGATAGGAGAGTTCAAAAGCAAAGGAAAAGCTCAGTAATTGCACCGCAAACACAAAAAAAGCTCAGAATTGCAATGCAAGGAGAGAAGGTTATTGAAGTGAACCAGACTGATATCCCCATGTGTAGTGGCTCCTACAAGAGAGACTGTATGTCTGTAAAGAAGAATACACAAACAGATATAAAAGGAAGATAATGGGACCAAACAGATACTATACAGCAAGTAATGGATATTATTATGGTTGAACTACACCTTAGGCTGCTGCATTGCACCTGGTATTTTCCAAAGCACAAGTTTTGATAAAAAAAGCTGTGATTTCCACAACAAATGAAAGAAAGAAGACTGACGCTTGCCTCTGTGGACCAAGTAACTGAAACCTTTTTTTTTTTACAATATATAATAAATAATACTTCTTTAAAAAAAAAACAGACATTTGGAACAGGAGATACAGCATTTATGACTCAAAAGGCTTTGTATATTTATCTAAGGCAGGGGTGTCAAAAAGTTAGATCGCGATCTACCAGTAGACCTTTAGTTGGTGATCAGTAGCTCTCAAGTCGACAAACAGCTTGACTTCTGTTTTATTCTTTTCATTCAGATATTTATTCTGTAAAGGTTACATGAGAAATAGTTGTTTTTTTAAGTATAGCAATATACATTTTCTTCTAGATCAATATAATATTTCTGTAATCTTTTCCATGGAACCGAATGTTAACAGTGATATTGAGGATGTAGATCATAATGGGACAACATCACTAAAAGTAGACCCCTCATTAGTAAAGAATCTAAGGAATATTATCTAAGGTACCAGAAATATTATCAAGTCATGTTTAGCTGACAGTCAGAATGGCACAAGTTACCAGTTCCAGAGTAAGTTGGTAGAAATGTACCAGGTCCTGGCCTTACAAATTAATTTAATATATTCAAGAACAGCAGAAAATGCTTGACACCCTTCTGCTTCTCTCCAAATGAATACATTGCAATTCTAAACACAAAGGGTAATATAGATGTGGAATCTGTTATCCAGAAACCAGTTATCCAGAAAGCTTACAGAATGGCCATCTTCCATAGACTCTATTTTAATCAAATAATCCAACTTTTTAAAAATGATTTCCTTTATCTCCGTAATAATGGATCTAACTGTATTTTTAAATACTTGAATATCGATACGCCTACCTCCTGGAGAGTGTTGTTCACTTGTTTGGCTGTTGTGAAGGGGTTTCTCTTCACCATCGAAATGATTCGGCGATCATTCACCACTGTTGTCTTCTATGGACGTCCAGCTCTTTTTGCGTTGCTGAGTTCACCAGTTTCCTTGGCTTCTTTCACCTGCATGGAGAGCTCCTTTTGAACCCCTGGTCCAATTACTTTTGAGCCCCTGAAATGAAGTGATTGTTTTAAAAAAGGCTTTAGTTCCTTGCATTTTTATGCAATCTTTTTGTTCAACCCACTGAATTAAAGCTTTAATTGATGGATTAGCATATAAACAATCAGTCAGTAGGTTTCTCAGCTCCAGGTTTCTCTCTGCCAAATTAGCGGCGTTTTGTGTGGCACACAATACTGGGCTCGCCTGTATGATGTCACAGCCGATGCGTTTTGTCTAACAAAGAATATACCACCAAGGGTCATATAAGGACATTTTCCCAATGGCTCCTTCAAAACACTTCCATGTTAGTGCCCATAGCAATACAAGCAACATGGAAGCCCTGTACTGAAGATTATAAAGGGTAATTTACTCCCTTCTTACATTTAAAAGACTATTAAAAGTCACCTTGGGATTCTGTGACCCATCTCTCATCTGTGACTGTCATCTGTAGCCTCCTCAATTGTCATGAAACTCTGTCTGCATATAGATTTGGCAGTACATTATCCTCTGTATGTAAGTATATATAATTCTAGGTTTCAAGTCCTCAAAACATAGCAATTAGAAAGCATTATACATTTGTACAAACATACATTTGTCAAACTCTAGTCCCGAATCGGCATTGTGTAGCTTGCCACCTGATCAGTTATCTCTTGCTATGCATCAGCAGCTGACTCACCAGATCCGCATCAGTACAGCTGTGACGTGCATCTCCACTAAGCAAAACTCTTTGTGCAATTACCAACATTACATCTACCAAAAACATAGATAAATGTTTCCGTGGCTTCCTCAGACGAATGCACAGCGTGAAAACATGATATGAATGAAAGCAAAAACAAAATTGCCTTTTTCTATCATCTCTAAATAAACTGCGATGATTACATATTTGTGTGAGATAAATCACGTGTATTCTTTGACAAAATTACCATTGAAATCTTAACAGAACCAGAAAAGGCTATAAAAACGGAAAACTATGACATGGAGTGTTTAATTGCCAAACAGGGTTTCAAGGCAACTGACCCAACTTTGAAGTGCCATTGAAAGCCTTATGAATGTATAATTATTTATTACAGATAAAAAGAAGTTGACCAATATGTATCCATGGTTGATAGACTTATTTATAATATACACTACATCATTCATTGGATACCAAAGGATGGACTTTTTATGAATGTTTTGATTAAACTACACTGCATGGCACTATGTTGTATAGAGAACAGGGTGGCACCTGATGGGATGTTCCCTCCTCTCCAAACCTTTTCTCTCCCACATTGGACCCACCTCTTAATTGGTACTTTGCTAAAAAAAACTTGCATTGGATGATGACTTCAGGCTTGATAAAGGGCCTGAGACTTTGCTGTTTTGGTGTAAGTCTTTACTATGAACCAATAAACCACGTTTAAGCACTGTTAAACGTATCCAGTGTGCCCAAGTAACTTTGGATGTCTCTAAATAAATACAGGTATGGGATCTGTTATCTGGAAACCTGTTATCCAGAAATCTCCAAATTACTGGGTTGGCCATCTCCCACCAACTCTATTATAATCAAATAATTAATCATTATTAAAATGATTCCCTTTTTCTCTGTAATAATAAAACAGTACCTTGTACTTGATCCCCACTAAGATATAATGAATCCTTACTAAAAGCAAAACAAGCCTTTTAGGTTTATTTCATGTTTACATTATTTTTAGTAGACTTAAGGTATGAAGATCCAAATTATGGAAAGACCCCTTATCCCAAAAACTCCAGGTCTCAAATATTCTGGATAACAGGTTACATACATGTATGTGAGACAAAAAGGAAAACTGACTTTTTAAGGATAACCTGAACCCCAAAGGCTCCTTCCTCAGAGCATCCTCTTCTTCTAAGTGGTGGCCATCATCTAGCCTCATACACTGTATTCTGGTAGTCTCTTTCATGAGTCTAGGTCAGAAGCAGGAGAAAGTGTATGTTTTTTAAACCAACCAAAACGTAACTTCCACCAGCCACATCTCCAGTCAGCCCCCCATCATGAGTGCTCTGTGCGGAAAGGTCACTGAAGAAGTTATTTTCCCCACCTACAGAAAATAGCTCCCCTTTAATTTGCGCCCGAGGCATCTGCCTACCCTGCCTACCCCTAGTTCCAGCCTTGTATATCACAAGGTCTTCCTTCACATAGAATAAAACTCATCATCATCAGGCAAACAAAGGGCACTCAAGGCACTCAAGACACTCTTTTTTTATACATATAAAAATAAATAACATTCTGGTTCTGCTCAGAAAAGTTCTGTAAGCACCAGCACTTTCACAAAGGATTTTGGGCACCAGTAGTTCTTGAAAGGGAATGAAAATTTACCTACATCCTTAGGCCCATCCAAAGGCCTTCCATCTGGCTCCCAAACTGCAGACAAGCATCTGTGTTGGCAGGTGCCACCCCCGGTAACTGTCCTGTTCTGTGCGAGCTTGTTGCAGGAGCATGGGAGGGACCTGTGGTTGTAGGTGATGCCATCCATATTTGTACAGGAAAGCTTATTTTTAGTTCCCTTTACCAGGCTGAGCAAAAGGATGGTACATTTTGAGGGATGGAAAATTATTAATAATTTACTGTATATATTTTAGACAGCAGTTTAACCATATTTCCTGAATCCGTTAAGAATTGTTCACAAGGGGTTAGTTGTCTATTCCAGTCTTTTAATCTATTTGTTTGTGCATAAACATGGCATTGATTATATAGTAATCCCAGTTGTCTCTTGGATGAGAACCCCATTGTTTCTGGATAGCTGCTAATGGGAACATTTTATTTTTCTTGATTATATCCCGTATTCTAGTACCTCTACCTTTTTTCATCCATGGTGGGAACTCCGGGTTATTTAGTAATGATAAAAGTAATTAGAGGGTGTTCATAAGGTTATAGGTTCCCTTGTTTTTTTTGCCACACCTTTAAGGTGGCTTTAATCAAAGGATGACACAGTGCTACTTTGAGCTGATTATGATCGTCTGATCGTCTGATAATTTTCTATAGAATAAAGCACAAAGCACTGTTCGAATACACTCCAATCTTTATTATTTTTTCCAGTAACACAGTTGTATATGATGGCCAGATGGGCTTATATGTATGAAAGATATGAATCTGGTCGACCTAGTCCACCTCTTTCTTCGGAAGGATGAGCAGATTGCATTTTAGCCTAGGGTGTTTCCCTTTCCATATAAATCTTGTTAGCATTGATTAAGTGGAGTTAAAAAAGGAATGGGGGATAAAAATTGGAAGGACTTGGAATAAGTACAACAAGAAAATAATTTTAATGGTCTGGATTCTTCCAAACCATGATAGCTGTAGTTTTCCCATTTCTCTAGTAATTTCTGAAGTGAATTCATTAGAGGGAGACAGTTGTCTTCATAGGCTTTCCCTAGATTGGAAAGGTACTTAATACTTGGGTTTGCCCACTTAAATGAGAAGTTTTGTTTTTGCAAGTTGGTGGGGGCTTCTGGAATGTTAATGTTTAAAATTTCTGATTTCGATAAATTAACTTTTAAATTAGTTAATTTGCCAAAAGTTTTCATGAGGCTCAAAATGGTTGGGAGAGATGTCAATGACTTGGTTACACACATTAATAAGTGGTCTGTGAAGGCTGCACATCTAAATTTTTCCCTGCCACAATAGGGCCTGTTATATACTAAAAGAGCCTCCATTACAAGAATAAAAAGAATCGGGGAGAGTGGGCAGCCCTGTCAAGTCCCATTTATTATCTGACCTTGTGGGAATAGTGCACCATACTATACAGAGCCATAATTCTTTGTCTGATTATTTGTCTTAGGCGGAATCCAGATAATTTCCTATCTAGGAATACCCATGATACCCTATCAAGGCTTTTTTCAGTGTCCATAGTGAGTATTAGGGAGGGGATGCATTTCTTTTGAACATAGTGTATAAGAGATATTACTTTAGCTGTATTATCTTTCCCCTCTCTTTTAGCGACAAACCCTGCCTGGTCCGGATGAATCAGGAAAGGTAAGTATTTGTTTTAATCTGTTGCCCAGCATTTTTGCATAGATTTTCATGTCGATGTTAATTAGAGGTATGGGTCTGTAACTAGAACATAGTTGGGGTTTTTATCTGCTTTAGGAATGATTGTAATATGAGCTTCTTGAGCTTGTGGGTGGAAACACCTTAAACTAGATATAGAGGGGTTAATGGTTTCTTGAATGTTTTATAGAAAGCAGCTGTATATCCATCTGGTATTTTCCCATTTAGGAGGGAATCTATGCATTCCTTTATGTTGAGGAGCAACATAAGCATGGAAAATGTCCCTATGTGGACTGGCAGTCTACAGGAGGCTCTGTTTGGCAGTACACCTGGTTTTTACCAAAACATGTCTCCAAGCCTAGAATTGAAAAAGAAGCCCCGCTTTGAGGCCACTGGGAGCAGCAGCTAAGGGGTTGGTGAGCAACATGTTGCTCATGAGCCACTGGTTGGAGATCACTGGTCTAAGGGATTTCAATCTCTGTTCCTGAGTTTTACCTATTTGGGTGCCTAAATCTGGCAGGCATCGTCTGAGAAACTACTCCACATTACAAATTTCCACAGTGAAGCACAACATTACTCACACTTTCTTGGTCAGACTGTACTATAAGAGGAGCTACCTGTCACTATCTTCACTGCATTTATGGGATCCCTGACTTCACCAAGGCTAGAGTTGTCTGGAGACTTTTTGCTGATACCTTCTGCATCAGGCCCCCAGCACATCCAGGTGAACTAAAAAGACAGAACCTTGTTTGGTGGAGTCCAAAGAGACAGAACTTTGTTCATCAGCCAAAGTAATAGTACGAATTGGTCAAACGCAGGTAATTGCTGCAAATTTAAGGTGCTTTCATTGACACACCACATGTTTGGAGCAGGAGCTCTTTTTCTACACACTTAAAAAAGAGCTCCTGCTCGAAACATGTAGTGTGTCAACGAAAGCACCGTTAATTTGCAGCAATTACCTGCTTTTACCAAATTCTTACTACTACTACTTTGGCTGATTACATAGCTTCACTGGATGGAAGCAGTGAGAATGGTCTAAGTGAAAGACTGAATCTGTATCTTGTGCATGTATGAAGATAGAACTTTGCTTATCTTCCCCTAGGGAAGAACTACACTCACTAACCCTGGACCAGTGGAAATACCTCCCACCAACAGGTCATAGGTTACATTTCCTCATAGTAGGGATGGTTAACTCATTCACGTCCTACGTGTGTGTGTTTCTGTGTGCACATACTGTAAGTACACTAGGTGAATAAACATTTAAGTAGACAGAGAAAGAATAGTCACAAGGATCTGTCATTTGCTGTCTCAGGTAATTCATCTACATGAAGAACACAAGTACAGAAAAATGTAGACTTTTTTTCTCAGCAAGATTTAATGCTTAATCATGGAAGAGCTCAAAATTATTAAATACTAATAAAACATTGTCAGGCTTCAGCGTTTTTTGTGACAATTTTTTTTTTTAAAATAACAATGTTTTATTGTCCTTTTAAACTAAATATAATACAATTCATAATGCATGTTCCCACTATTTAACTAGAATAACCCAACTCTTACTAGTGACACATAGAGAAGGGTTTTTTTTTTAAATGAATTTTAAGATACTTTTCAGAATTTCAGGAGATATACAGGGCATAATGTATTGCTGTGTCAAATATAAGGCTACATACTGACCACTGAGAACACAACAAGGCTTATTAAAGAGGATTAGTCAAAGAACATTCCCTGGTTCCATGTTTTATTCAAATAAAATAGAGTATCTTCCAGCGCATTACCAATACCATGCATACATTGAGTGCATCAATCTTTTTAAAGGCCTACCACCCGCCTTGAATATGCTACCAATGACTGTAGTAAGGAGAGTACTTTACCAAGCAGGATACTGCTAAAGTGAGGTTTATTTCAGACTAACTGACAACACATGTTTCGGGCCCCCTGAATGGCACCCTTTCTCAAGTGTAACAGTGAACAAAATAAAATGGCTTTTTTTGATGTGTGGCTCCCTCCACAAATTATTAGCATAATTAGTCAAATCTAGTGTAAGTGCTCCCGTGATTGATTATTGGAGGCCAGAAAGTATCCAGAAAACATCCTTATGTTAAACAAAGTTGCAAAATATTCATAGAGTGTCCATGCATAAATACATAGGGGCAGATTTACTAAGGTTCGAATTTTCTAAGTACAAAAAGTTTGAATTTCGAAGTAATTTTTTGGATACTTTGACCATCGAATAGGATACTACGACTTCGACTTCGAATTAGTATCCAAGTAAAATCGTTCGAATATTCGACCATTGGATAAAGTCTCTTTAAAAAAAAACTTCGACTTAAATACTTCGCCAAATTAAACTTGCCGAATTGCTATGTTAGCCTATGGGGACCTTCTACAAATTTTTTCTAAGTCTTTACACATTGAATAAAAATCCTTCGATCGTACACTAAAATAATTTGAATTGTTCGATTCGAACAATTTAATCGATATTCAAATTCGAAGTTTTTCAATTCGATGGTCGAATTTCGAAGTTTTTTGTACTTCGAAATTCGACCCTTGATAAATCTGCCCCATAATGTCCATCAAGGAAAGGAAACAATGATACTGCAGAATTAATGCCTATCTAATGTTACCTAGAACATGATATAAGAAGCATTAAATATAGGGAAAAAAATGCATTTTTATCAATACTCTTACCAATACTTTGTCTACACTGCTGGTGTGTTTTACATTCTTAAATGCAGGACCTGCAATTATCAAAAACATTATTTATTATCAAAGACATGTTTTTAAACTCCAAGCATCAGTCATCCCATTAGGTATCAATGTATTTAGCTTTTTAATCCATTTACCTTCTTTCTGCAAATCTTTTCTGTCTGTCATCACCCTTTCTATTTACCTTGATTGCATTGGATTATGTTTAAACTCAATACTCTTGATACTTATATATCAATTGATATAATTGATACTTGTATATCAGACTGTGTTTCTTTCAAAATATCTTATATTTCCTTTATGCTCCTGTACCCTGGTTTTCACCTCTCTTGTTTGGCCAACATAGTCATGACCACATAAACATTTAAGAAAATAAACGACATGTGTGGAATTACAAGTGGCCTAAATATTAAGTATCAATTTCATAGCCTTTGGTTGGATTATTAATCTGAGATCCCCTTAATGACTGAACAACAGTTGCAACCTAAGCAAGGATGTGTGCCTTTTTGGGTTTACCAAAGACTATCTGTCTCATGTGTCTAGTGTCTTATAGGCATAACTTATCCTTAAAGGAACAGTAACATCAAAAAATGAAAGTGTTTTAAAGTAATGAAATATCATGTAGTGTTGCTCTGCACTGATAAAACTGATGTGTTTGTTTCAGAAACACTACTATAGTTCATATAAACAAGCTGCTGTGTAGCAATGGTGGAAATTGAAAACATGCTACATTGCACAGGTTAAATAGTGGATAACAGATAACACCAGTATATTCTACAGAGCTTATCTGCTGTGTAACCTGAGCCTTTTCTCCTTTGAATGGCTGCTTCCATAGCTACACAGCAGCTTAGTTATATAAACTATAGTAGTGTTTCTGAAGCAAACACACTAGTTATTAGTGCAGGGCAACATTGCATTATATTTTTTTAAAACAATTTCATTTTTTGATGTTACTGTACTTTTAAGAGTAGGGCCCCTTTTGTAGCAGAATAATGGGGGGGGGGGGTTAAATACATGTCCAACATTATTATCATTTTGGATCAATGGCCAGTATTTACTGATCACTCTCTACATCTTGCTGCTATTGTGCTTAAAAGTGTTTTATTCAAAATTGAGTCTGTACATAAGTTTGTGCATTTACTTAAAAAATATGGAAAAAGCCATACCTATTGCCCAATCTCCCCTATTTGGTATGCTAAAATATATAATATTATTAGAAGACACCAACGAGTTCCATGTTGTGGGGGAAAGTTATAGCTGGGGGAGGAGTCGGTTCCCATTTAGTGTTCCATTTTAGTTAGGTTAGCTGATTTAAAGGAGAACTAAACCCTAAAAATGAACAGGGCTAAAAATGCCATGTTTGATATACTGAACGTATTGTACCAACCTAAAGTTTCATCTTCTCAATTTTAGCAATGATCCAGGACTTCAAACTTGTTACAGGGGGTCACCATCTTGGAAAGTGTCTGTCACATGCTCAGTTGGCTCTGAGCAGCTGTTGAGAAGCTAAGCTTAGGGGTATCAAGCAGAAAATGAGGTTGGTCTGTAATATAAGCTGATGCTATAGGGGTGATTATTAAATTTCTGTGCTGCCATGTATTAATTATCTGTATTAATTACTAATCAGCCTTATATTGTGACATTTCTATTCTATGTGTACTGTATATTGTGAGTGGGTCCCTAAGCTCAGTAAGTGACAGCAGCACAGAGCATGTGCAGTGAATCAGTAGAAAAGAAGACAGGGAGCTACTGGGGCATCTTTGGAGACACAGCTCTTTACTGCTAAAAGGCTTTGGTTGCCTGGGGCTAATACAGAAGCCCAAATCATAATGTACAGCATTTCTAGCTACTTCTTAAGTTTAATTTTCCTTGTCCTTTAAGGTCAATCTTTGGCCGATGGGTGGGTAAATTGTTATAGTTTTTGTTTTGCTCCTTGTTCCTTATTTGGCCTCTAAGGGCCGAGGTACAATAATTGTTTGTTCACCAGTTCGGAGTATTCAGGTAAATTTACCCTAACCATGGAAGTTGTCACAGCTGTTAGGCTTGCCCTTATGATTATGCCAGGGGTTATTGCATGGTGTGTGAGGGGTATCTTTCTGTGATGGTTTACCCCTAAGGTTGGTGACCATTGGTATGGATAGAGTTAAGTATATACCATAACAAGGGGACTCCTCAACTGACCTTTCCATTTCAGCCATCCTACTGAACCCATTGTAACATACCATAATAAATCACCAGGAGCCAGAAATGGGGTAAAATGGCCACAGCATTTATTCACATTTTATCATATAAATAGGACCTTGTCAGCCTTACCCCAAGGCAATATTCAAAGCTAGAATTCCATAAGAGATCGCTACTATGCTGTTCCCCGCTGAAGATATGAGATCAGCACTATGTCATTATATCTGCCACTGAATATTAGGCTTCTTCTACCTACAGAGAGGATGGCCCCTAACTCTGCTACTGGCAGAAGCTGCATCTCCCACCATGAGAGAAGTTCAGCAGCTCTGCACATTGAATCTGCAGTGTGTCGCTGAGGAAATCCAAGCAAGCTGTTACCTAGCTCAAGCAGTAGTAGTGTCTGGATCAATCAACCCATTGTGCAGTCACAGAAGAGAACCTCCTTTCTTCCATTCCTAAAATTTCCAGTGCGGTACTCTGGCAAGGTCCTACCACTGCTGTGAAAATTAAAACTTAAAATACATTATCATATATGCACTGTTTTAATCCAGAGGAAGGCAAAGATCCCAGTCTGCCACCAGTGCCAATTTTGTCTCAAGGGAGGGAAAGAATTCCTTCCTGACCCCAATGGCGACTGGAAACATTCCCTGGATCAAGCATTGACATTCATTTAACAAGTATTAATACAATGTAGACTCTCATTTGTATACTGTTTAACCATTTAATATTATCCGTGCATAGAGGAAAACACCCACATTCAGTTATTAATAGATCATATGAGAACATAAAGAAGAGAAACACCTGAAATTTCACAAAATATGAAAAAAAGTTTTTGTGGGTGGGTGGGATGTTTCTACCTGCTCAGAAGATAAGAAAGTGAACTGCTTCTTCCCTTGACATCACATTCCTCTCTTTCTTAACAGCTAGTTCAACTTTCCCCCTTGACCCTTGCTTTTCACCCAATCACAGCGACATCTGTTTCTGCCAATCTTTAAACATAAACCAGTGTAATCTGGCTGCTGGTAATTCAGATTCCTTGTCATGCAGCCCCTGCACTTTTAGTTCCAGAGCTTTCCTTTTCATGGTGGGCCAATGGTATAATGGCTGCTCTAAACCAACTTGTAGAGTCCTCATTGTTGACTTATCCTATGAGCTAGGACATTGCAGCTAGAAGCCATTGCTTCAGTTTATAGAAAGACATGTTAACTGGATTGATGACATATGCATATTTGTATTGCTTTGTTTATTATTCTGCTTTGTTGTTTCCTCTTGCAGTGTCTTTGTAACCTCAATAAACCTTTGGCTAGTATCATTCCATCAATATTGTCAAGCATCAATATTGTCAAGTGGGCAGTGGCTGATGCTGGGGCATGAAAAAAAAAAATCACTTTTCACATTTTTCTAGACCTGGTTGAAAGCGGCATATATTTTTCTGACATAAAACAACAGATTTTAAAGCAA
This sequence comes from Xenopus laevis, assembly GCF_017654675.1. Taxonomy (NCBI): domain Eukaryota; kingdom Metazoa; phylum Chordata; class Amphibia; order Anura; family Pipidae; genus Xenopus; species Xenopus laevis. The sequence goes on along the minus strand of NC_054387.1, from coordinate 113,007,009 downwards.
GAGGCATGAGTACATGGTAATGTGCAGTGCCCAAAACATCAGGGGGATCATCCAATAGGATTGGCTTCTAGACAATGGAGGAGAATCATAAACATGAACTTACTTCATCACAAGCCTAATCAAACAAATAATTTATGCTTTCAAATTTGGCTACAGGGGGTCACCATCTTGTAACTTTGTTAAACATCTTTGCAAGACCAAGACTGTGCACATGCTCAGCGTGATCTGGGCTGCTTAGGGATCGTCATAAATTATCAAAACAGGGAAACAAACAATGCTGCTTGAGTTCTGCATGGCTGGGAAGTAAGGCGGGGGCTCCCCCTGCTGTTCATAAGTAGTATTGTTTCCCTGCTCAGCAGTTAGGGACTGTCTGACAATTCCTATCCACAGTAGTAAATGAAGGGAGAATTTCACTGCATACACTCAGGTTTCTTATAAAAACAGTACACATTTTTTAATTAAAGTATATTGGAGGTTTCTTTTTCATTAAAGAAAGTAAAAATGGGATTTGATTTTTTTTGCCTTCACATGCCCTTTAAATATATTTTAACCATAAACAGCATTACACAGTATTATTAAGCTAAGGATCTCCAATGGGCATAAAGGCAGCAGGGTCCTGGACTTGTCTATATTAGGTGGTAATGACACCAGAGCACTGTATCTTGTACATAGTAATGGATTCAGTTCAAGGTGCAAAGCACAACCTACCCTTGAATTCTCCAAGTGTTTTGCCCATCATGCTCTACCATTGTCTTTTAGGGAATGAAAAAACAATGGCTGAAACTTGCTTGTGTCCAACCATTTGACTCCCTGGGTTCAGAGGACTCATACTGTATTGATATGTATGCATGGTATGACTGTCTTTCTATTTTTCGGTTCAGTCCAAATGATCAGAACAACAAAAAGTGTAGAGGGGCGTGGCTTCTCTTCACTTTCCTCATCTGGCAAGGAATCAAGCAGCAGATTCAGTTTTTCAACCTTTCTCAAGACCGTTATCCATGGCATAAAGATACCGGTCAACATTGTCTGCCCAAAATGCACATACTGAAATCCTAAACATCTTGACCAGCATCAGATAACAATGAGATGACAGATATAGACCTTATAATGATTATTTTTTATTGGATACCTCTTCCATCTGTCATCAAGTCCGGGATACTTAATGTGTAGAGCTAGGGGTGGTTTATATTCCCAAGGCAGGAAATACAACTGCTTCTGTTCAAGCCACATGTGAAGTGTCCATACCAATATGTAGATAAATCTAAAACATATTGATATAAGGCATTTCCCACTTTTTTATCCTTATGTGGCAGATACAACCAAAGAAAAACGACATCAGACGTTGCCTAAATGTCTTGCTCTGAAAGGGTTACAAGTGGTAGGAGAGGGGGCCTAATACCCCATTGTGAGTTTCCTTCTGCTGCTCAAGTTTTGTTGTGCTTGAAAGATCCAGTTTCTTGCATTTTAATTCCATCACGCGATATTCTGTAATTGCACAGAGCAAGTGTAACGACTGTGATGTCTTTATCAACCTGTTCCCGGCATTTCGTTTTTAGCATTGCCATCTGCCGCGCTGAAAGAGGCAGCTGCCATGTTTTACAAATAGCAAAGTAAAGCCCTTTTTTTATTCCGTACACACTGTAATGTGCTTATGTTTGCTAGAAACAGCTTTTGCTCATAGACATCCCCTTCACATTGTAAACAGTCACCTCATTCAGATGCACTTCCCTTCTCAATCCCCAGTCACGCATAGGGGAAGATGGAAGCGCCTGACTTTGAATACTTTGCAATCATTAAGGTGGGGGGAATGCATGTTGTACATAAATAAAAAGATCAGACACTTGTTACTCCTGCTGCAAAACCATCTCTTCACAGTGTCATACCTAGTGATGGGCGAATTTATTCGCCAGGCGCAAATTCGCGGCAAAATCGCCGCCGGGAGAATAAATTCACGAAAACCGCCGCAAAAATTCGCAGTGCCCATAAAAATGGGCATTTTCGCCAGCGAATTTGCGCCGGCATCCAAGATGTTTTTCGCCGTTTCATGAATTTTGTGGGAAATTCGCAAATTTTTCGGCGAAGCAGAACGCCCGAAATTTGCCCATCACTATTCATACCCAGACTGGACACTCAGTTAGGCCTCAGTCAAGAAGGAAGATTCTACTTAAACAAAAGGCAAATAATTGTTTTCCCCAAACAATGGCCATGTTAATGCAAGAAGATCCTTCAATGAGAACTCCTACCTGCAAGTGGTTCCGGTGACATTTCCATAACAAGGCAAAATAAAACCCATCATACTGGTAAAGAAAGCACTTTACCAGTATGACTCAAAGCAGGTTTGACTTAAATTAAACTAAAGACTGGAGGCTAGAAAGTATATATGTTAGCTCAAAACTAGCACAGTTTAAGATCTGTACCTCTGAAGATGGCCCAAGTTGCATCTACCTTCCCCATGCCCCCCAATCATGCACTCAACCTAACTGCACCCAGCAACGTAACTAGAGGGGGGCGGGCCCTGCGCAGGACGCGCAGCCGGGTCCCCCCGCTCCCTCCGTACACCCCGGGCTGCTGCTCTGCACTTCTCTACTAAACTTTACTCTTTACTAGTTGCTGCTGGACTACAAATGTCAGAATAATGTCACATATAATAAAGGTTGAGGCATGCTGGGAGCTGTAGTTCAGCAACAACAAGGTTGTATTCTTAAAGCAATATCGCACAATAAAACTTTTCCAAAACTTTCTCCCAAATCTCCACAGCCATTGACTGCTTTAAAATGCAAATAATTGTCCAATGAGAATCCCAGCTGATCTGTATCAATCTGACTCCCTGTTCTTTGTTCCTGCAATTGCAGTTGGAAGCTTTAAGCACAGTTTCCCAGCACTGAACAAGTCTGTCCTTTATCCCCATGTTTGATTCCAGTGTAATATAATGAAGAAATAATTATACCTAAGTATCACTATATGTAACAATGCCTGACATGGTGCTGATGGATTCAGCATTCTTAGGGTAGAACTGCATGGATGACTATGGTGCATTTCTGGCTGATCCGATGCGCTGTGCCAAAACGCAGGCCTCAAATCGGATGCGACGGAGAATAAGGTAAGCAATAGCAATGTTGGATTGTGTCGCATGCTGCGTCTGAATCCGTCATCTGAATCTGACAGTCGTGTCGTGTCGGACGAACGATGCGACAAGATCCGGCATTTGTATTTACCTTATTTTGCATAGCATCCTATTTGATGCCTGCGTTTTGGTGCATCACGTCGGATCCGACGGAAACGCACCAAAGTCACCCATGTAGTTCTACCCTTATCTGTTAGTCGGTTTGCTTTTATAATGAAGTTTTTGATCAGCTGAATTTTCATTGGGGATTGATTGCAGCTATAATTCAATTTCTCTGCAACTTCTATCAAGTTCCCCTTTACATTCCAAATTAAACTCACTATACTATAAATCTATTAATCCCAGTGTACTGGAAAGGTTGCCTTGACTTTTAACAAGTTTTCATAGGTCGGTTTTGGCAAGTATTTATGGTGGAATTGTATTTAGTAAAGGTGATATGAGGGGACGCCTATAACCTTTTGTTCACAGTCGACAAAATAACTTCTCCCACGTCTTGGAATAATCTTGCAAAGTATAATTCATGGCCATAGTTTTTAGATTCCCTGCGGAAAGTTGTTCAATGTTTCATAAAATAATATTTTAAATCCCTATTACTATTAAATGTGGGGGTAACTGCATTCTGTTGGAAAAAAATAGCTGCAAGTTAAAGATCTGGGGACACCTTGTGTGTAAAAATAATCCCTTGCTGCCTTTAAAGGGACACTAAACCCAGTGCACTGCATTGCTCAAGCACACATTACTTGTAGTTGTTGCTGGACTACAAATCCCAGAATTCTTTAACATATTATGAAGGTAAAGGCATGTACGTTGTCCAGAAATACACTTCACAAGCGTTTTCTGTGAGATCCAACGCGCTGCGCAAAAACTCATGCGCCAAATTGCATGCAATGAAAATAAGGTAAGTACCTTATTTTCTTTGCATACGATTTGACACGCTTGTGTAGGCCTACCCTTAAAGTAATATTGCTCAATAAAACTTTCCCCCAGCTTTCCAGGGCCCAGGGTAGCATTAAAATGCAAAATAATCCTTTAATGAAAATCCCAGCTGATCTGTATCTATCTGGCTCCCTGTTCTATTTTCCTGCAATTGGAGATGGAAGTTTCAAGCACAGTTTCCCAGCAATAAACAAGTCTGTCTTTAATTCTCATGTTTGAGTCCAATGTCATATAATGAAATTAAAAAAAAATGACACAATAATATCTATATAATATGCCTGACAGAGTGTTGGGAATCAGCATTCTCACTGGTTGATTCTTTTGCATATGTAATAAATTTTTAGGTCACTAGAATTCTCATTCTTGAATTGGTTTCTATGGGGCTAATTCACTAACCTGCAGAGTTACGCTAGTGCAGGCTTCGCCGAACTTCGCCAGGCTAAGTTTTGCCAGGGTGCCGCTAATTCACTTAAATCAAAAGTTGCGCTCAGGGAGGCGAAAGGTAGCGAAGTTCTGCTTCACGCCTTAGTGAATTTGCCCCTATGTGTCATTAAGTTTTTTCTTAACCTCTGTAGAGAACTAGAGGGTGCAGTGGGACACCCTTATGGTTGGGTTTAGAGTCCCTTTAACAAGCACAGTTGTGTATGCATATAGTTGCTAGTGATGGGTGAATTGTCCTGTTTTACTTTGCTGAAAAATGTGCAAATTTCTAGAGAAATTTGTGCAAATTTCTAGAGAAATTTGCAAAAAGGCAAAAAATTTGCAAAACACAATCACAATCGACGCCATTGACAATTCCGACCCCGGGACAATTTGATGCACGCTTATTTTGTTCAATTGCATCAAAGTCAACAGGTGTGTGTTTAATTGTCGCAAAAGTGGAAGTTCACTGCGAATTCGCACCGGGCAAATAAATTCGTCCATCACTAATAGTTGCACCTAAACCTCATTAATTAAAGGGACACTAAACCCAACCATAAAGATGTCCCCCCAGCATCTTTATCAGCCAAAAACCATCCAGTAAATACATTAGGGCAACACTGGACCTTTTTCTTTCTGCATCCCTTTAATTGACGATTTCCATTCTACTAAGTCTGTTTTGCAATATCACTCAAATACACTGATTCCAAATATGTGGCCCATACAGACCTTCCCATATCGTTCACATCTGGACACACTTGCCACAAACTACTATTCCTAGTCCCGGCCAATAGCAATGAACAATAAACCATAGAGATGTGCAGCTTGTGAGATAATGTGGGAAAACTGAGTAGATGTCCAGCTAATAACCAAGGGGCAAATTCACTAAAGGGTGAATTTTTGCTAGCAACCGCCTCGCTACATTTCGCGCCACTTCACCAGACGCAAGTACTCTACTAATACACTAATTTACTAAAATGCAAAGTTGTGTCTTAGACACTGGCAAATGTTCACTAGCGTTACTTCGGTAGTGTTCATTTTTGCCTAGCGAAACTTCGTTAGTACTCTTACGCTTAGGTAAATTTGAATAGGGCGAGTACATAAAAGTCATATGGACGTCTTTATTAGAGATGTTGGTGCAAATGCTTGAAGTGGCCACTTATTATTACAAATGTCCAAGGGACCATAAAAAAGACATAAAAGAGCCTCTCATGCCCTAGACATGAGCCCACCCTAAAACAAATGTGCCATGCCCCTCAAATGACTGAAAAAAAAAAAGTTAACACGAAAATATTTAATAGCTAGGACTTTTGCAGACAATCCCGCTTTAAAAAAGTAAAAGTCACCAGTGTTTTTTTACAACTTTTATGAATTTCCGGCATTCAGGATATGATGTCGCTGACATAAGATTGAGGAGGATGTAGCTTCATCTTATCAGCATACAGGATATGATGTCGCTGACATAAGATTGAGGAGGATGTAGCTTCATCTTATCAGCATACAGGATATGATGTCACTGACATAAGATTGAGGAGGATTTAGCTTTGTTTTATCAGTTCGCCAGGTCTAAGGGGGTGAAGGAAACTCTGGCGAAATTATCACTTGGCGATAGGGTGCGAACATACACTAGCAATGGTCTCTTTCGCTAGTAAATTGTCCTCTACGCCTGTTAGGAAATTGGCGATGTCCATGCGTTATGAGATTTTTGAAGAATTGTACCTAGCGACGGCCCTTTAGTAAATCTGCCCCCATATCTATGAAACATACAAGAGGTCCTCTGTTCTCAACCCATTAGCAATATATTAAGGACATTGAAAATTTTGTGCCTTACACTACTAAAATGCCTTACCCTTTCCACAAAACAGGGATTGTCCATATATTGCAATTATTAAAGCTGGACAACTACTGTATGTCACAGTCATCTCTGGTGTAGCCAGTTCCTACACTCAACTTGCAACTGATTCATTAAGAATTCTATTGCTTCATTATACATTTTATAAAGGGACTACGTTTTACCCGCTTTCAAAGTAAAACTCCCAAACTTGGTTGCCCTTTTATTAGCCACCAGTGGGGTCACCTGACTATAGCTGTAAAGGGTGGGAGCTACAAAATGGTCACTTCTCCTGTATAACTGATAGCAAACAAGGGAAAGTTGTGCTCACCACTTAGATATCATATATCTATGATATTGATGATATTTTTCATTCCGTTCAGCTGTGGACCAACCTATGACTCCAAGAAGTACCTTCAGAATCATAACTATCACTTCGAAACACATGTTCCTGAGCTGCAGTATTCTGCATGAACCGCACCCACCATGGACCATTCCTAATCATCTCTTCATCAATCAATCCAAAAGAAGATTGGCCTCTTCCTGGGCAGGTGGGCATCCTGCGGCAGCTGAAGTCACAATACATTACCTTCTCTTTGAGCGTTATGCTGTCAGCAATTTAGGGAGGGCTTTTTTTTTTTGTTCTTGCAATTTAACATTTCCAACAGCTGTCTTATTTTTATGCTGCTTCTGGCCTTGGCTGCGATACTCCTTCACAGATCAAATAACTGTGTTTACTGCTCGCTAATTCAAACAGCTGGTTATTACTCACCCAGTTCCCCATATAATTACCAAGGGAAGAATTATAAGTAAATGTATACAAGCAAACAGATGCTGTCATTTTAACCATCGATCCATCTACTAAGAAAAAAAAAACCCACCCCACTTAGGACATAAGTGGTAAATTTTCTGAGCATGTGTATCGATGTCATCTTAATATAATGCACAAACAATGGCAGGATGCCTGGCCCATTGATTTGAAGCAGATGAGAGCTGACAGGTTTTTTTTCGGTAGAGGCCGAGGATAGTAAAATATGCTGTGCTTGGACGGTGCACATGAATTATGATATGAGATTGCGGTCGGTAACAGCATGGAAGCAGACGTGATGCAAGTGACACCAGGGCTATAAAGGCTCTTGCCACTCTAATGCCACAGGGGATTCACATTCATAATACATTAATGTGACCTTGGGAGGCCAACTTATTCTTGCTGATGATGAATGCTTGAGCGAAAGCTCTAATGATGCAAAAGGTGATCTCATGCTGCTTTATACATTCCCAGTCGTTATTCTTCCCCGTTAACATAAGGTTATCTCCCGATGCACCATCCCTATCTCCCTAAGGGGCAAATTTACTAAAGGGTGAAGTGACTAACGCTGGAGAAAATTTGCCAGCATGACGTCATTTCGGTACTTCACTGATTTACTAACAGTCGCTGGTGTAACTTCGCTAGCGAAGGAGATAGACTCTAACGGTACTTTGATCCCTAACGACAGGCGAATTTGCGCTCTGGCAAATGGACGTAACTACGCAAATTCACTAAGATGCGGATTTTACTGAATGTTACCTCTTGCGCCAGACTTGCCATTGCCACCGCAGACCAGGCGAAGTGCAATAGAGTAGATAGGACTTTCTCAAAATTTAGTTGAAACATTTTCTAAGTCCCAAAAAATACTGGTGTCTTTTCCTTTTTATAGGGTGATAGGCTACAAAAGAGTGTAAACATTTTTTGGGGTAACCGGCTTCCCCCCTACATTTCCTAACATATGGCACATAAACTATACACTAGGCTCAAGTATAGGGCAATATAACAACTTTATTTTATTTATTAAGGTTTCCCAGGCTTGTGAAGTGTAATGTATTTGCTGCAACATATACAGTGCGACCATTCAACTTTAACTTGCTGCCGTATGCAACTTCGCTTTGCTTGGCGCAGTAACGCTAGCGCAACTTTGCCAGCGTTCAGCACCCTGGACGCAACTTCGGATTTTAGTGAATTAGCGTTGTCCTAGTGAATCTATGCCTGACGAAGTGTTGCGCTGCGAGTGAAGCCATCGCTGGCGAATTTTTGGAGGTTAGTACATTTGCCCCTAAATCTCTAAAGAAATCTGTTAAACTCTACAGTGTGCAGCGGTGGGTTTATTAAAATGAGAACTGGGAATCTCAATGTTATTTGAATTTTTATCACATTTATTAAAGGGACACTAATCTATACTGTACTGTACTGTTTTTTTTTTTAATTCAGGTAGAATTTTATCAAACAGATCTTGCATCATAACTTGACACGTTATGTACTTTTTTTAATGTATAACATAAATTTTATGTTAACTTTTCATATTTTATAGAATGACCAGTTCTAAGCAACTTTTAAATTAGTCTTCATTAGTGAAGGGCGAATTTCTTCAAAATTCGCATATGACCTGAAGCAGTGGGATAGATGGTGTTACTTAGTGATGGGCGAATTTATTTGCCAGCCGCGAATTCGCGGCGAATTTGCGCGATTCGCCGCCAGCGAATACATTTGCAAAACACCCGTGAAAATTTGCGGCAAAAATTCGCCGTTTCGCAAATTTTACGCCGTTTCACGAATTTCGCAAATTTGCCCATCACTAGTGTTACTGACCATTATTAAACTGTGCCTCGGTTTTTTTTATCAAGCCATTTGCCTCAGATTTTGTTAAACTTGTTGGTACAACCCCTTTTGAGGTAGATCATCCGTTCCATGTTACAAGTTTCATTTACACTATTTATCCAGATTTGAACCTCTGGGCGAGATCTACTGTTGATAGTAACTTAAATTCGCAATTTGTGAAACTGTTTTGTGGATATTTTCTCTGCCACCAAAGCTGTGGCGTAATTGAAATGCAGAGTGTGCAAATAAATATTCGAAATTTGAGATGTTGGCTTTATTTAAAAAGCTCTTATAGACATTCGCAATGTGAAAAACAAATTCGCAAAGCTGTTTGCACACTCGTATTCAGCTTTATAAATATAACCAGGTGCAGTGCAAATATATTCACTTTGCGAACCAATCTGCCCTGCGCGAAGTTTATAAATGAGCCCCAGTATGTCTGGTATGGCAGGGTTACTGTATGGGGTGAGATAGGCCATAGTGATGGGTGAAATGCATTGAAGTCCATGGGCGTCAAAATAATTATGACGTGCGTCAATTTTAACGCCTGCGACAATTTTTATTAGCCCGTCTATTTTGTCTAAATCCATTAAAGTCAATGGGTGTCTGAATAAATTTGACGCTCGTCAATTTTTTTACAATTCTGACGCACACCCAAATTTTCTTTTTGAATTTCGCTGGCCACAGTTTCACTAACTTATTTGCCCGCGGCAAAACTCCGAAATTCACCTCAAATTTGCACCTGTCTAATTTATTCGCCCATCACTAGTAGGCCCTATGCAGTACATACAATTGGATTATTCTCAATATGTAGCATAACTATCTGATTCCATTTGTTCCAGAGGTCTTCCAGTGGATCAGCTCTGCTTGCTTGCAGCTATAAGAGCATATAAACTGGAGATTAGACCCTTGGTGAATGATCTATTAGAAGGATAAACCGCTGATTCTCTTGTACCTTTATAGCTTTTGATTTATGTGTTATCATAAGAGCTTGTTTAAAGGGCATGTAAAGTCTAAAATAGAATAAGGCTAGAAATGCTGTATTTTGTATACTAAAAATAAACATGAACTTACTGCACCACAAGCCTAATCAAACAAATAATTTATGCTTTCAAAGTTGGCTACAGGGGGTCACCATCTTGTAACTTTGTTAAACATCTTTGCAAGACTGAGACTGTGCACATGCTCAGTGTGGTCTGGGTTGCTTAGGGATCGTCATAAACAAAGCTGCTTGAGTTCTGCATGGCTGGGAAGTAAGGCGGGGGCTCCCCCTGCTGTTCATAAGTATGATTGTTTCCCTGCTCAGCAGTTAGGGACCATCTGACAATTCCTATCCACAGCAGTAAATGAAGGGAGAATTTCACTGCATACAGTCAGGTTTCTTATAAAAATGGTACACATTTTTTAATTAAAGTATATTGGAGATAGGTTTCTTGTTCATTAAAGAAAGTAAAAATGGGATTTTATTTTTTTGCCTTTACATGCCCTTTAACCTTTATATATTGAAGCCACTGGCTGGCCAGTAACCCTTTAATTGTTTCTTTAAGCACACTTTACTCATTGCAGTACCAGAAATCACATACTTATCATACTTACCTTTAATCAGATTTACAATGCATACCTGTGATAAGGAGATATCATTTCTGAACATTGTGGTTTATAAGGAGGGGCTAAATTGATGCATCAAAAACAAATGCAATAAAAAGTTTTCCAAGTCTAGCTGGCAAATTTCCATTGTTCTGTGTGAGAGATATGTTTGTGTATGATTCCTTGTCGCAGTATCTATTGGCACTGGGCACTGAGGGGACCCTGGAGCTAGTGCCTGATCCAGAGGTGGCAGTTGGTTCCTTTATGTCAATACTATACCTCCCAAAATTTGGAAAATAAAAACAGGGACAAAAAGATTTGCCACGTGAAATTTGGCAATTTTTTTTAACCACACCCATTTTATGGCCACACCCCCTAAATACCATATCGATTTTACAAAAAAAATGGCAGGTTAAGGAAAGTTTAAACACATTTCTTGAGATTTCTGGGTCTGCCCTTTAAAGGGGTTGTTCACTTTCCAACAATTTTTTCAGATAGTTCACCAGAAATAAAGATTTTTTCCAATTACTTTCTATTTCCTGTTTGTGACCGTTTTTCTAATATTGAAGTGTAAAGTTTAATTTTTTTTCACCTTATGTCTTTCTAAAGCAGCTCTGGGAAAGGGGGTCACCGACCCTTGTAAACTTTTCTAAATTGATACATTTAGTTGACACATTTCTTATCTTTGTCTCTGCTGAGCAGAATCCCTGAGTTTCAATAAAGGCAGCTGTTAGAATTGATACAATAGTTGCTGATACTCCAGAGATGCTGCTGAGAAATGTATCAACTAAATGTTGCAAAATTGTAACAGTTTAGAATCTGCATCTGAATTACTGAGCTGACAGATTCAAACAGGAACATTAAACCTCAAACTTAGATTTTGAAAAAAATAGTAATAAATAAAAAAATGGAAAGTAAGTGAAAAAAGTATTTATTTCTGGGAAACAACATGAAAACTACTGAACTGAAAAATGTGTTTGGAAGGTGAACAACCCCTTTAAACTGCAAGTCACAGTTTTCCCAAGACACCTGCTTATTTAAAATTGTTAAAATTGTTTCTTTGCTTATCTAAAATAGTTACAAATGTGTTTAATTGCAGCTTCCTAGTATTCTGGGCCAAAAGCCAATTAAGTTAGAAACGGTGTATCACTTTCTGGCTGTTCAGTGAAGGAGATCAAAAAGAAAGTCGGGACATTTCAGTAACAATCCGGGACTGCTGGTTGAGTTGTCAAAATCAGGACTGTCCCGCACAACAATTGGTAGGTATGCAATAGGTTTACTTGGTTCGGAACGGGAGGAACTGCTCATCTTTGTTACATTTATTCTGTTTGTAATGTGATTTTCACTCTGGCCACTAGATGGCAAAATGTAATGTAACATAAACGCAGGTGTGACAGTTAGAATTACAAAGGGTGAGGCGGAACTGGGAAGTGTGAAAACTGTTACATGGTAGGTAAAACATTTCAGCAATGTGTGGTGCAAAGAACAAACTTGTATATTTACCAGTATCCACAAGAGGGCAGGGTATAACAATTTTTAAACAAGTATTAGTACAGTAACCTGACAACAGCATGATTATTGCACTTATAAAAATGTAATGTGAGTATGTTAAATGTTATCCTCATTCTTCTCTGCGATTGTTACTGATTTTCCTAATCTTTAGCATATAATTGAACATCAGATATCCTCCTATGATTATAGTTTCCTTTAAATTCATTATATTGTACATTTACTGACCAACGTTTTTCCTATAAGGAAAGTTCTGTAAAAATATTGACAGTATATTTGAGAAGAAGCCATGTATGAGTAACGGAGACCCTGAAGAATTGAAAGAATTGTAAAAACAACCATATCATGCAGCAGTAACATTCAGTCTCTCTTCCTGAACTGAATGATGGGACATGTAGTTCATGAATGTATCTGATAGTTGTAGTTATTTGCCATACAATTCTGCTTAGCAGGACAAATAAAATATAAAGAGTAAAGAGATACAAATACAATGTGTAATATTTTACTTATACAAATAAACATTTCATTAGAATTGATTCACAGATTTTTTAGGGAGACAGAAGAAGGAGGGTCCTGCTTAGGAGAGCTTACAATCTAAGAGAGAAAAAAGTGACATATGCAGTAAGAGTAACCAGTGTGATTGTATAGTTGCTGTTGGGTAGGAGTAATGGAAAGGACAAAGTGAAAGAGGGACACCAGTAGTAAGTGTGTGAGCAAAGAGTAGGGGTTTAAGTGGGTGGTCAGGTAATGTAGGGCTTAGGTTATAGGCTTGAATGAAAAGGTGGGTTTTAACTGTCCGTTTCAAATGGGAAGGGGAACAGTATTCCAGAGAGATGGATGGAGTGAGAAGAAATGATTATTGATAAATACCATTTTTGACAGGTATGGATATCTAGCACAATTCTGCACTGTGAATATTTTTGCTAAACTGCCACTAAACCCCCACAGACCACAATGCAATTTGCACAAAAGAAGGCACAGAAAAAAAACTCAACATCCATTCAGCATCAAAAAACAAATACGTGTTTCACAAATGTTTGCCATTTTGCTATTTTTCACGTGAAAGGGGGGGGCTAAGGAGGTTGTGTGCAAAACAGAGGTTAGGGTTCAGGAATCTTTCATTGCATGACATTTACATCTCCCGATATAAGGGTATGACTACACAATAAATTCCATCCTATTCATGCAAAATGTGCCATACATGACAACTGCAAGTTGTGTGGGACCAGACTAATGAACCACTACACTAGAAAATAATACTAGTTGCGACCCAAACCCCCTCCCTCCCCCTTATGTGGCCCCCACATAAAAGTCATAAAATGCTGCTGTGACTGCTTACTTTGTGTATTCTTTAAAAGGTATCAGTACTGAGAATAACTGGCCTCTGCGTTATTTTAAACCTCAAATTCAGACTGTAAACTCCTGCATTGTTCACACCTGTACTCACACTTGTAACACCTCTATTGTTCATCTCCCTGAAGCCCTGTAATGTTAACACCTCAGAATCAGACTAAAAGTGCCCACACCTGTTCACACCTCAAAACAAACTGCTGGAGAGGCACCAGCTTTGTGTCACTGTATGTAGGACACCTTAAAGTGGTCCTGATAGGTTTCCCTGTCTCTTGCTCTATTCTGCATTTCCTATGCTCCCTGTGTGTGCCATACTCTGCCTGCCCTATGTTCCCTGTGTGCCATACTCTGCCTACCCTACACTACCTGAGGGGGTTGGTGAATAACCCACAGTGGAGGAGTAGGCATATGGATTTAAAGCTATGTTTTGTTAGATTTTTCACATATGCAGCCAATAGTGATGGGCGAATAACATTGCCTGGCACGAATTTGCGGCAGTGATTTTTTCGTGAAAACGTTCAAATTTCACTTCTTTTTTTTTCGAGAGCTTTCCGATTTCACAATTTTTCGTGAAATTTTTTGCTGTTTTGCACATTTTGCAGGAAATTCGCAAATTTTTCGGTGAAGTGAAATGGGACAAATTCACCCATCACTAGCAGCCAACGTTTTTTTTTATTTTTTTTTGGTGTGCTACCACCATTAGTGTACATACGGTTCTAAAGTGGTTATTCCAGTCATTGGTACCACATAAGTTGAACAACACAGCTTTAAAAACTTTACTATGTAGTATAAGTGATCATTCACAATAACATTGTGTTCATTGAAAGATTTCTGGATGCAAACGGCAAGAAGCACTTCAAAAGCTAAGGCTGACATCTAGTGTCCCAAAAGAGGAAAACATGTGTATATTAGACAGTAGTTATGTCAGATGGTGAAAGATTTAGCAGGGCAGGGACCCAAATGCTACAGTGGTATCTGTGTCTATATACTGTATATTAACAAACAATTCTTAAAGGAACTGTTCACTGTTTAAATAAAACTGAATTGATAGATGTAAGAAATCTATTCATCCCAGCCTTTATACATTAAACTTTTGGTTTACTATATTGAATAGTTAAGTTTTATTTTTTACCCAGTTTTATTTTTATACTGAATGGTTCCTATACCAAGCGATGGGCGAAATGCGTATAGCTCCTTTAGCAGATTCGCAGCAATAACGATTGTTGCGGTGGGGAGACAGCACTTCAGGGGGGAGGTGGAATGGTGGAAAATCCTTTCTTTTTCTAAATACAGGTGTACGATGGATGGACCTTCCATATCCTCATCACAATTATACAGACTCCTCCTTTCCAATACCAGCAGGTGTTGCAACATAACTAGTGATAGGGAATAGGCCAAATCTATTTATTTGCCTCTGAGAGGACAAAGTGGCAGTTAACCCTTGTTTGCACACCGTATTGGATTTTCTTGCCTGTAGTGATGTATTTTACTTTTTGAATGGTCCACCTGCCGTTCCTATACACATCATTAATTATTTTATTTATTGTGCCGCATATACCCTCTCGAGATCCCCACAACATACTATATGTAACTAGAAGTCATTTAAGTCGATGTAAAATCTGGGTGGGACCAGTATATCAATCTATTATAGATGCTGTAATCCCAATAATCTATATACCAGATCTGCATACATCTATCAATTTTAAGGGGCCGATTTACTAACTTCGAGTGAAGGATTCGAAGTAAAAAAACTTCGAATTTCGAAGTATTTTTTGGGCTACTTCGACCATCGAATGGGCTACTTCGACCTTCGACTACGACTTCGAATCGAAGGATTCGAAGTAAAAATCCTTCGACTTTTCGACGATTCGATAGTCGAAGTACTGTGTCTTTAAAAAAAACTTTGACCCTCTAGTTCGCCATCTAAAAGCTACCGAAGTCAATGTTAGCCTATGGGGAAGGTCCCCATAGGCTTGGCTAACTTTTTTTGATCGAAGGATATTCCTTCGATTGTTGGATTTAAATCCTTTGAATCGTTCGATTCGAAGGATTTAATCGTTCGATCTAAGGAATAATCCTTTGATCGTTCGATCGTACTATCTGCGCTAAATCCTTCGATATTCGAAGTCGAAGGATTTTAGTTCCTAGTCGAATATCGAGGGTTAATTAGTGAATCAGCCCCTAAGTGTTTTGAACTTGTGAATTTTCCCCTCAATTTTTTTCTATTTTTAAAGGAGCCATTAAATGTTATGTTTTAATTGGGTTATTTATTTATTAGTGGAATGCTGCGTACCAGACAATTGGCACTTTACACACTATAAGCACTTTAACTATGAATTAACTATTTTTGGTTTTCACAATACTCAATAATGACATTTCTGTCTTTCACAATATGAATGTAATTATTAATTGAAGTAACCAATATTTAATTACACTAAGATGTGATTCCCTTGTTCACACTTTATTCCAGAACAACACCATTCATTTTACACTCAATTTGTGATACA
The DNA here is from genome assembly GCF_017654675.1 of Xenopus laevis. Classification (NCBI taxonomy): domain Eukaryota; kingdom Metazoa; phylum Chordata; class Amphibia; order Anura; family Pipidae; genus Xenopus; species Xenopus laevis. The sequence continues at coordinate 112,991,113 of NC_054387.1, read as the reverse complement.
TTGTGTGACATAACTCTCTTTAGCAGTTCCTTTCTTCTGTGATACTTTGTTGGTCTATTTCTGGTACACCCACTAGCTGGAGGAGGTGTTATGTTGCTACTAGGGCCTAAGGTGGAGGTAGACCTCAGTATAGGAGAAAGTAAGTGTCAGGTCAGAAACTGTAATAGGTCAATTTAGGAGTGACAGCTAGGATTAAGTTAATGAGCAGCTAAGGCTCCAGCGAGGAGTTTAGTGCCCCTAACTTTTTACTTACCCCTCAGTGCAGATTCAGGTATTGGAGTTCACGGCAGCCATCTTCCAGGTCTTCGTGTCTTCTTCCGGCGCCTTGGCAATAGGGCATGCGATGCCACTCCGTTCTCGTTGTAAGATTACTGAAGACCCGGAAGATGGCTGCCGTGAACTCCAATCCCTGAATCTGCACCGAGGGTTAAGTAAAAGGTTAGGGGCATTTGCCCAAGGTAGCAGCTAGGCTGGGGTAGGGTTTTTTTTCATAAGGGGTTTGTTTCTCCTCTAAGAACCAATGGCACCCAAAGTTATTTGATCAAGAGTGATTCCAGTATGCTCATACCAGAGTTGTGTGCCTTCCTCCATTCCATAACCCATTTTCTATGGGTTGAAAAGTGTAAAATACTTTCACTGAAAAAACACTTCAAATTGGCCATAGATCACCCTTATTGACTTTTAGATGAATTTGGCAGCTTTTTGATGCCGAAATTTTACAGTTGAGTTTTGCAGATTTTTCCTCACAATTCAAATTCAGCTCAGCACAAAAAATTTAGAATTTTAGCAAAAATTCATATTTTAACATTGATAAATCACCCCCTTAGTGTTCAGACCCTCTTAGACCAGCTACCACAAACCAACCCAAAGCCAAATAAATACGTTTGATCCCAAATCTAGTGATGGTTCACAATTTGGGAAGATAAATTGTGGCCAAAGTTCCATACTCTTTGCATATGAAATATTTGGAGGATAACAGTTTCTTTTCCCACCAAGATATTGGGTTATTATACAAAAAATATGGCTCAGGTCAGGAGTATAGAAGAGAATTGAACATTAAGTAGTTGCATTATTACAAATTCAACTTTTAAAGTAGTTGCATTATTACAAATTAAACTTACTCTGATGACTTTAAGGGGTAGTTTACCTTGTAGTATATTATACAATGCCCTGTTGCTTGCAACTTTGCAATTGGCCTTAAATATTTATTTCTTATAGTGTTATAATTATTTGCCTGCTATTTCTATATCTTTCCAGATTTTGAATGGTGATCACTAACCCCTGGCAGTCAAAAAACGATTGTTCTGCAATAGTGCAACCAGATAGCTGCTGAAATTGCAAACTGGAGAGCTACTGAACAAGAACCCAAATAACCGAAAAAAACATAAAAACTGAAAACCAATTGCAAAGTGTCTCAAAAATTCAAAGTCTACATCATACTAAAATTTAATTTAAAAGTGCAAAACCCCTTTAAAAGTGTTAAAGGAGAAGTAAAGGTTAAAAGTAAGTAAGCTTTATCAGAAAGGTCTATATAAATATACCAGTAAACCCTCAAAGTAAAGCTGCTCTGAGTCCTCTGTCAAAAGAAACACAACATTTCTTTCCTTTTATTGAGTACACATGGGCTTCTGTATCAGACTTCCTGTTTTCAGCATAAACGTCCAGGAGGGCTTGAGCATGCTCAGTTTGCTCCTCTCCCCCTCCCTCCTCCCATCCCTGCTGTAATCTGAGCTCAGAGCTGTATGTGAGCAGGGAGAGACTCAGGCAGTAAGTGATGTCACATCAAGCTTAAATGGCAGCTTCTAGCCTAAACAAACAGAGACAGTGTCTAGAGCAGTTTACTCTGGTATGGTAAAGCATTTTGCAGAATAAAAATAGTGTTCTAACTTGCTCTATTGTGGCTAATCTGTTGGCAATAAACTGGCTTGGACCTTTCCTTCTCCTTTAAAAGTAGATACAGAAAGTGAGTGAGCACACAATATTTTCAGTTTTCATCATTTATTCCTTAAATTTATTTTAACATAATATTATGACTATTCCAATTGTATCTTTATCATTAATGCAATCAACAGATGATACAAAGCCGTTAAAAATAATCTACAAACATTTTAATTGTGTTTTAATCAATATTTCTAACCATATTCATATGTAATCGTTTTTACTTAAACTGCAATTTCCAGTTTGTCTTGTTTTAGCAACATGGAAAGTTTAAGATAGATTATACAGTATATTAATTAGACTGGCCATTTGCCATGATAATTGAAGAATACCGAATTGAATTGGGTTGCAGGTTCCAGAAATCTTACACCTTTCCAAAATATTCCAGTGTTAATTTATCAATGTTAATGTCAAAATGATGTCAAAGCTGTACTTGTTAACAATTTACAAAGAAAGATTCTCCTTAAACAGAATATATATATATATATATATATATATATATATATATATATATATATATATATATATATATATCAAAAAGAGTGCAGATTGTCCACAATAGTTGAAGAATATTGCAGTGCCTTGGTCTGTGGGGTCTAGAAATCCAGTGCAGAAGATAACTACTTTCCAGAAAACAAGACTATTGACAAGAGCATAAGAACAGTAAATGTCCACGATGCTTGTGTGCCTGGGGGGAATATGGATAAAGGCATTACAGAAATGAATCTCACATTACTTGACAGTGATGGGCGAATTTGCGACATTTTGTCAAAAAAATTGCGAATTTCCAGCGAAATTCATGAAACGGCGAAAAAAATCGCGAAACGGCACCAGCACCTGAATTTTCTTTTTTCGCCGTGGGCATTTTTTTTTGTCACTGGCAAATTTTCGCCAGCGAATCTTCACGGCCATTTCGCAAATTTATTCGCTGGCGGCGAATCGCACAAATTCACGTCTGGCGAATAAATTCACCCATCACTAATTACCGATTGTTCGTAAATATCTCCAGAACAAAATTGGAGACAGTTTACTTGTATGGAAAAAAATATATAACAAATAGAAGCTTCCTAGCAATTTTCAATGTACAGGTACGGGAACTGTTATCCAGAATGCTCAGGACCTGGGGTTTTCCGGACAATAAATCTTTCTGTGATTTGAATCTATGTACCTTAAGTCTACTAGAAAATCATGTAAACATTAAATAAACCCAATAGGCTGGTTTTGCCTCCAATAAGGATTAATTATATATTTTGGATCGTTTGGATCAAGTACAAGGTGCTGTTTATTTTTATTACAGAGAAAAAGGAAAACATTTAAAAAAGATGGGTATTATTTGTATTATTTGGATAAAATGGAGTCTATAGGAGATGGCCTTCACATAATTTGGAGTTTTCTGTAAAATGGGTTACTGGATAACAGATCCCATAGCTATATAACAATCTAAAAGAATATGTAAAGGACCGTAAGGCTAATAAGAAATGCAGTGTTTTTTTTTCCAGATAGAGAGCTGCCTGTACAAGTGGTTACCACTGAAAACAACAGAAGGCTGCTAGCACAGTTTTAGGCTATGAAATATAATTAGTGATGGGCGAATTTGCGCGATTCGCCGCCATCGAATAAATACGCAAAACGCCTGCGAAAATTCGCAAAAAAAATTCGCCGGCGTCAATTTTTTTTTTTCGAAAAAACGGATGCCGGCGTCAAAAACGGATGCCGGCGTCAAAAACGGGCGCCGGCGTCAAAAACGGGTGCCGGCGTAGAAAAAACGGGCGCCAGCATCAAAAACGGGCGCCAGCGTCAAAAACGAGACGCCGCCGCCGTTTTGCGAATTTTTCGCCGTTTTGCGAATTTTTTGCGAAATTCGCAAATTTTTCAGCGAATTGAAACGGCGCAAATTCGCCCATCACTAAATATAATAAAACAGGAGCAATGGTTGGCCACTTCTGATACACACTTGGGGGCAGATTATCAAGGGTTGAATTTCAAAGTAGAAAAAACTTCGAAATTCAACCATCGAATTGGAATATCAAAGTCAAAGTTTTTTTTACATCGAATGGTCGTATATTCAAATTATTTTACTTCGAATCGAAGTTGAAGTCGTAGCATCCTATTCGATGGTCGAAGTATCCAAAAAATTACTTAGAATTTCAAATTTTTTTACTTTGAAAATTCCCTCTAATTCACTTCGACCCTTGATAAATCTGCCCCTTGATTTCTCCTTTCAGAATACATGGTGGCAAATCAATAAAATGGCAGGTCAAATTATTATATATAAAAAAAATATATAGAGATATATTTATTTATTTATTTAATTTACAGCCAAGAGAGTAATGTGTGTTTACACTGGCCCAAGAAAAATCAAGTAGCAGTTAGCGATTGCTTTTAATAGCAAATTCACAGACAAGTGAAGTTTTACCTGAAGCTGCACCGGCAGATTTAGAATTGGACAAATGGAGTAAATCTGAAAAATACAAGAAGGTTTATTATATTTACGAGTCCACAATTGTTGTGTATTAAAGAGTAGACATTTATGACTATGCAATGTGCACAATGTCTTCCTCCGTTGACAAATTACCACACATCTTTGGTCCCTATTTTGGAACTCAGAGGCATGTAGCCACATTTAGTATCCTAAGAGAGCCGGGAGTGAGTATTCACATTTAAAGTGACAGGAGCATACAAAGATTACAGAGACTGTATTGTGTTGGACTGAGGTTGTTCTTTCTTTATTTAGAGAGATCATTTGTATGGGCATAATTAGTTAGCAAGGTCTTTTTGCCACTGTGTTAGTGGTACTGCTTGAACTAGTTGCCCTTTTCTTTTTAGATAAACAGTTATTTAGTTCACATTATCATTGTTGGGGCGACCCATAGGTGCATTCTTGAATCCCATAGGTGGAGGCACTGCACTAATAAGTACCAGGTACCCAGTCTCATCCAATATCACTGCGGAGCGGCTCCGATTTGTCCCGTGCCATTAGGGACATTATATAATAAACCAGGAGCAATGGTTGGCCACTTCCGATACCCATTTGAAATCCCCTTTCAGAATACATGGTGGAAAATCAATAAAATGTCAGGTCAAATTATTATATATAAATATATATTTATTTATTTAATTGAATTTACAGCCAAGACAGTAATGTGTGTTTAAACTGGCCCAAGAAATATCAAGTAGCGGTTAGCTTTTAATAGCACATTCACAGACAAGTGAAATTTTACCTGAAGCTGCAATGGCAAATTTAGAATCAGACAAAGGTCGTAAATCTGAAAAATATATATTAAAGAGTAGACATTTATGACTATGAATGCAGTATGCAAAGTGCACAATGTCTTCCTCCCTTGACAAAATTCCACACATCTTTGGTCCCTATTTTGGAACTCAGAGGCATGTAGCCACATTTAGTATCCTACGAGACCCTGGAGTGAGTATTCACATTTGGGGGCATATTTATCAAGGGTTGAGTTTCGAATTAAAAAAAAATTTGAATTCAAAAAGACCAACCGAAATGAAGTCAATTTGGGCATCAAACTGTTAAATGGACCCCTGGCATTCATATTTACGATGTTTTTTCTTGGTACCTAATGCTATGTGGGAGACACAAACTTGCAAAGTGAAAGTGTTGAGGTAATTTCTCAGAATTTTCATTATTTTTTATAGAAACCACTAAGTTCAGTAAAGTTTTTTGATATTTGGTAATTAGGAGTATAAAGCCATGGTTATCCATTATGGATTTCACAGAATTTGTACCTTTCAAAAAAATATATGGTTTCCTGTTCTGATGAAGTGGCAGGACGCCACGAAACGCGTTAAGCGGGCAGCCAAGGGTTCACTGCTGCTGTAACCTGTTTTTATGTCTACTGAATAAAATCTTTATTTTTTAACATTTTACTGAATTCTCACGGTGCTCCGTCCTTTTTCTGTTCCTGGAATTCTTTTTGACCGCGTGGGATGGCGGCTAGCAGTGCAGCACGTTTGAATTCAGCGTCCGGTAAGTGCTCCCACTAAAATACATTTTCCTGTTCTAAACCTACCGTTCCAGAATTTATTGGCTTTGGAATCCAAAGTGCGCCATAGTCTACTATAGTGCTTTGAAATTCTGTAATTCTGTGAGGTTTTAATCTATAGAAGTCAGAAATCTCAATAAAACTATACATATCTGGTATTCAAGACACTTGAGTCTTTCCAAAACAGCTGATTTTCTGTGCATAAAATTAAATATTTCTGTGTTTGTGGTATATATCCCTATAAAAAGGCAATTTTTTGTATTTAGCTGTAAATCTTGTTCTAGAAGTGGAAATACAGAAAAACTCAGGCAGATTTAAAAAGTCCAGGTTCACACCCCCAAAAAAATGTATAGTTTCAAAAGGTAAAGAAAAAAAAAAACCAGGAAATGCCTCTAAAATTAGAGAGCACAAAATGTTCAAAAAATGTCTGGCACTGAGTGCAAATGAAATGTGAAATTCTGCTGGCACTTAAAGGGGCTGATTCACTATGGGTCGAATATCGAGGGTTAATTAACCCTCGATATTCGACTAGGAATTGAAATCCTTCGACTTCGAATATCGAAGTCGAAGGATTTAGCGCAAATTCTGCAATTGTACGATCGAAGGATTATTCCTTCGATCGAACGATTAAATCCTTCGAATCGAACGATTAAATCCTTCGAATCGAATGATTCGAAGGATTTAAATCCAACGATCGAAGGAATATCCTTCTATTAAAAAAACTTAGGCAAGCCTATGGGGACCTTCCCCATAGGCTAACATTGACTTCGGTAGCTTATCTGCCGAACTAGGGGGTCGACGTTTTTTTTAAAGAGACTATCGAATGGTCGAATAGTCGAACGATTTTTAGTTCGAATCCTTCGATTCGTAGTCGTAGTCGAAGGTCGATGTAGCCCATTCGATGGTCGAAGTAGCCCAAAAAACACTTCGAAATTCGAAGTTTTTTTACTTCGAATCCTTCACTCGAATTTAGTGAATCGGCCCCAAAGTGTTAATAATGCATTTGGTTTGATGGTAATGTGTGTTTACACTGGCCCAAGGAAAATCAAGTAGCAGTTAGCCATTGCTCTCAAAAGCCCATTTACAGACATGTGATGTTTTACCTGAAGCTGCAATCTCAATTTTAGAAGGGGGTAAATCTGCAAAATACAAGAAGGTTTATTACATTTATGAGTCCACAACACTGATATATATTAAAGAATAGACATTTATGACTATGAATTCAGTATGCAAAGTGCATTTCCTCCCTTGACAAATTGCCACACATCTTTGGACCCTATTTAGGAACACAGACACATGTATCCTTAGTATCCGGGAGACCCGGGAGTGAGTATTCACAATTAAAATGACAGGAGCGCTCAGAGATTAAAGAGACTGTAATGTGTTGGACTGAATTAAAAGTTAGTTAGTAAGGCCCTTATTGCCACTATGTTAGTAGTGCTGCTTGTATTAGTTGTCCTTTTCATTTTAGATAAACAGTATTTAGTTCACCAAAGTCCATGTTCATTATTATTGTTCCTAGTGGGGCCACCCATAGGTGCATTCCCAGATCCAACTAGGTGGAGGCACTGTGCTAATAAGTACCAGGTACCCAGTCTCTCCCAATATCACTGTGGAGTGGCTCAGATGCCACCAATGCCATAATACTTGCAAAAGTTCTGGTGAATAGTTAATAAAGTTGATTAAATCCTTAATTTACTCAGGCGTTATGCCAAAGAAAATCACTTCTATCAACCTAAAAAGCTTGTACATGCACATTGAATTAGCACATCAGTGCCGATCCACTGGGGGCGTAGCTTCCATAGATATAACAAAGCCAATCGACAATTATGTCAGGTTTTGAAACAATTTGTCTGTTGTCTCAATTCATCTCATGGGTCAAACAGCTATACAAGAAATCTATAACTCAGGACTGGATCAACTACAACCTCTCAGCTGTATTTGAGCTGCGGAGAGACACTAGGCAGGAATGCCTCCTGTTGCCCCTCCTATTTGCTCTGACCATCGAGCCATTGGCAACAAAATTAAGACAAATGCCACTAGTTAAAGGAATCATAGTTGGCAATAAAGAGGAAAAAGTGGCACTGTATGCCGATGAGGTGTTACTATTCCTTGTAGATGTCGGCCCCTCATTATTAGCTGCGCTAGAAATTCTTGAGAAGTTTGGGACGCTAAGCGGCCTATGGACAAACAAAACTAAATTGATACTATTTCCTTTGGGGAACCTAAATGCCATTGAAGGCACCCTGGCACTCATACTAGACACTAAGGGGCCGATTCATCAAGAGTCGAATATCGAGGGTTAATTAACCCTCGATATTCGACTAGGAACTAAAATCGTTCGACTTCGAATATCGAAGTCGAACGATTTAGCGCAAATCCTACGATCGTACGATCGAAGGATTATTCGTTCGATCGAACGATTAAATCCTTCGAATCGAACGATTCGAAGGATTTTAATCCAACGATCGAAGGAATATCCTTCGATCAAAAAAACTCAGGCAAGCCTATGGGGACCTTCCCCATAGGCTAACATTGACTTTGGTAGCTTTTAGCTGCCGAAGTAGGGGGTCAAAGTTTTTCTTAAAGAGACAGTACTTCGATTATCGAATGGTCGAATAGTCAAACGATTTTTAGTTCGATTCATTCGATTCGTAGTAGTAGTCGAAGGTTGATGTAGCCCATTCGATGGTCGAAGTAGCCCAAAAAACACTTCGAAATTCGAAGTTTTTTTAATTCGAATCCTTCACTCGAGCTTTGTAAATGTGCCCCTAAGTTTCACTAACTGGATATTATAGTTACGACGGACCCATCACTAGATGTGAGAGGGAACTTGGACCCATCCTCACAAAGATAAAAATAGTAACTCTACACTGGATCAAGTTACAAGTAATTATGTGGGGTGGGGTCAATGTATTTAAGATTTATATACCCATTGTGGATTCAACATAACCGATCAGAACTTCAGTAGTGAACTAATCTTTCATTTGGGCTCATAAATCACAAAGACTAGCGGGGATGACTCTCACCACTCCCAAGAAGAAAAGAGAACTTGCCCTCCCTCATCTACAACACTACTATTTTGCATCCCAGCTTTCTTATATACATAATTGGTTTTACCCAGATTGGTGCAACTCTCTGACAGCATTACATGCAACTCTTGCAAGGTCTCTAGAAGCTAAACGCAACTAGCCCTACAGGTAGGAATGTGACCTTTTCTCATTGTCAGATGCTAACTACCCCCATAAGAATTTGGCCAATGTTATGTGGATGAGGATCGTTTGTTTTAGCTGTTTTTGAATAAAGGCTTTTAAATATATCGGTTGGCTCTTGGAGTGTGTGCTTCTTCGCTGAAGCACACTGTTTTCTTGTTTACCACTGTTCAAAATGTCTCCAACCTGTCTCAAATGACACAATTGATAGATTTCCCAACTAGGTATAAGGTATCTTGATGATTTACTGGTTGATAGTTGGCTTGCATCACTAGAGCAACTAAAGTCCAGATTCAACTGCTCAGATATTTAACTATTTTGCTACTTTCAGCTACGGCACACATTCTAAGCTCAATTTCAATCCTATCAAATCACACCCATGCTGTTGGCAGGGGAAGCCAAACTTTGGGCTCTAGACCCATCCAAATTACTGTCTCAAGTGTACAGCATAATCCACTCCTCCCAACCAGTTTAGTTTGACAGCAAAACAGAAATGGATGAAGACAAATGGGAAGAAGCCACAGACAACTTATACACATATATAATACCACTCAGGGACAGGGTGGTCCAATTTAAGATGGTCCATCAAATCTACATTACACCCTTGAGGCTCAAGGCCATGGGTAGACTAGATGGAGACAAATGTATGAAATGTGGTATTGGAGAGGCAGGATTTTTCCACCTGATTTGGGAATGCCCTAAGGAAGCACTATACTGGACCAAACTTATTCGCAACATTACTGTCTACCTATCTTCCAATGCTTATTGGGTAAACTAGGTGAGACAATTACAAAAATCTAGCGTCCTAATTATCTTACACTCCAACAGTGGGTTCAGCTAATAAATAGTACACAACCCCTAATAAAATTGACATACAATGCTCGGGGCACACCTGTGAAATTTGAGAAAATTTGGGAACCAAGGTTAGATGCCAACCATGTACCCCTACCATATGACTGAAATCTATTTTTAACACTGTAACTTAATGCTGCATGTTTTAATCTGCCTTGGAAATGACGCTGTGGGCATGATGTAAATAATTGTACCAGACTTTGATGTAAGTGCCAAGTACTCTAACTGCTCTCTTGTTTATATTTTCTTTGTTTTGTTTTTGTAAAATGAAAATTAAAAGCTTTCAAAAAAGTTAAAAAATACTTTACCACTAAACTTAACCACTATAGTGACTTAACCACTAACAGAAAAATCATGGGTTTTTGGCTTTTGTCCCATTGCACATGTATGGTATGGGATAAAAGTAGTTATTTTGCACCACAAAAATAACACCATCTTTAGACTTAGGTCAAAAATGCTCAATTACAATTACCTATATCATAAACTACAAAATGAGCCCAATTGAGTGTTGTCGTGACCCTTCCTGCTCTACTTAAAGAACCAGGGCCTAGTTGGGAATTTAACAGGTGTCTGTTTTTATGTAAAGCTAATAAAGGTAATCTTAGTGATGGTCTTAGTTTCAATCGCTAAAAGTTTAATATTTTATTTGGTTTTCTTATAATGATTATATAAATTAGCCTTTATAACTAAAGTGTTAGTAATACCAGAACATGATTTTGTTAACTTAAAGGGATACTGTCATGGCAAATATAATTTTTTTTCAAAATGAATCCGTTAATGGTGCTGCTCCAGCAGAATTCTGCACTGAAATCCGTTTCTCAAAAGAGAAAACAGATTTTTTTATATTCAATTTTGAAATCTGACACGGGGCTAGACATTTTGTCAATTTCCCAGCTGCCCCAAATCATGTGACTTGTGCTCTGATAAACTTCAATCACTCTTTACTGCTGTACTGCAAGTTGGAGTGATATCACCCCCGTCCCTTTCCCCCCCAGCAGCCAAACAAAAGAACAATGGGAAGGTAACCAGAGAACAGCTCCCTAACACAAGATAACAGCTGCCTGGTAGATCTAAGAACAACACTCAATAGTAAAAACCCATGTCCCACTGAGACACATTCAGTTACATTGAGAAGGAAAAACAGCAGCCTGCCAGAAAACATTTCTCTCCTAAAGTGGAGGCACAAGTCACATGACCAGGGGCAGCTGGGAAATTGACAAAATGTCTAGCCCCATGTCAGATTTCAAAATTGAATATAAAAAAATCTGTTTGCTCTTTTGAGAAATGGATTTCAGTGCAGAATTCTGCTGGAGCAGCACTATTAACTGATGCGTTTTGAAAATTTTTTTTTTTCCCATGACAGTATCCCTTTAATTTAGATCTTTGGAGCTAGAACCTATTATCTTTTTTCTCTGGCAACACCAAGAAGAGAAATCAGATATCTCACTTTCTGATCTCACTGTCATCTTTCGTCAGTGTAGGCTAGTGGCCCTATGGACATGGAAATGTTTTTTTGTGCCATGTTGCTTTAAGAATCTAAATCTATGTATGTTTGACAATAGCTCCAACTATGCCTAAATCTCTGATAATATTTATAATGAAATTCACACATTAAAATAAAGATCTACCATCAACTTCAGTCGGTAGTTTTGGGGGTGAATCTGAAAAATAAAAGAAAGTTAAATACATTTAAGAGACAGATTGTTGGTGTAATGATTATATAAATTAGCCTTTATAACTAAAGTGTTAGTAATACCAGAACATGATGTTGTTAACTTAATTTAGATCTTTGGATCTTCGGAAGGGGTTTTTTACAGTGAGAGCTGTGAAGATGTGGAATTCTCTCCCTGAATCAGTTGTACAGGCTGATACATTAGATAGCTTTAAGAAGGGGTTGGAAGGCTTTTTAGCAAGTAAGGGAATACAGGGTTATGGGAAATAGCTCATAGTCCAAGTTGATCCAGGGACTAGTCCGATTGCCATTTTGGAGTCAGGAAGGAATTTTTCCCCCTCTAAGGCAAATTGGAGAGGCTTCAGATGGGTAAGTAAATTCACACATTAAAATAAAGATCTACCATCAACTGCAGTCGGTAGTTTTGGGGGTGAATCTGAAAAATAAAAGAAAGTTAAATACATTTAAGAGGAAGATTGTTGGTGTATATTTTAAAACATTACTATGTGCTAAGTAGCCTATATTTAAAGTTTGCAGTTTGCTCTAAGGCACCCATTCAGATGTGCAGACCAGAGAGCACCAAGGGTCATAAAATGCCAAGAGATCACCCTAATGTCAGACATTAAACGGGTTGTCATGTGTAATTTTTTTATGACGCACAACACTTTTTTTTTCTCCTATTGGAGTTTAAGGGCGTCATTTCCTTGGCGAAACTCTGCAAAATATACTTCACAAGTTAGGGTACAGTGCTAGTCAGGATAAATAGTGAGTGTAGGCTTCAGGCCAGGACAACCGAAAAAGAAAAAGTCCTGTCCAGAATAACAAGGGGATGACAATGCGAAACGTCAGGTTGTTGAGGACAGGTGAGGATAGAGAGATCCTGAGAAGGACGGTGGAAGGAACTCGGACCTAACTGCAATAGGAGGTATTGCTACACAGTCAACCTGTTGAGAAGTGGGGAAGGTCTATATAATACAAAGTGCTGTTGAATCACTGGATATATGTCTTTGGATGGATTTCCTGGTGTGCTTCCAGAAAATAAAAATCTTACGGTTTGGAAGAGAATGTCTGCTGCCTTCTGATTTTTAGTATATACTCAGCCTGCCCTCCTTACACTGTTACCTCTACACAGTGTGGTATTTATGGAGCAGTTCAGAATATTTCAACATACTGTACAATGTTCATTGCTAAAAACAGGGAAATGTAATAAAAATTGCTCATTAGCATTAGCAATGCAAACATGTTTTCCTTTGAGTCAATGCATAGAATATGTAATAAAATATCTTATTAAAAAAGGATATTACTTTGCACCAAAAAAAATAAAGGCTCCAATTTCAAGCTAGTCTTAAAAATCCACTTACAAATGCATTTCCAATGTAATAAACTTTAAAATGAACAATATCACATTGCAAAATCCAATTATTATATAAATATATATTTACATCTTTTTTTACTTTCCGCTCCATGCCTTTACTCACCCAGGTTGATGAATGGTCCAATTTTCAGGTTAAAGGTATTTTCTGTAGTTACAGCCGTGGCACGGCTTTTGCATGTCTGCAATACATAAATACATAGATAGATTTTTATTTGAAGGGGGTAGCTGAGGTAAAATTGACAATTGACATGTGTTTGATGTCAGATGCAAAAAATACCAGATAGAAAGAGAAGGCACTGTCATTGCTGGATACATAAACATTGTAAAATGTCTTCATTTTCCATTCCGAAAAATTGGTAGTCATGTGAATATTTACCCTCTGATTTTGTAAAAGGCATTTTTCATAATTGGCTGTACTCACAGGCAAGCAGGTTGAGGTCATATTGTTACATGCATAGATTTCACAGTGTAGATAGACCTGGTTATAATCTCCAACAAATGCAAACATCTGGAAAGAAAACTGTGCTTGGCTAGATAAGCCATTTTGTACTACATTGACAGTGTTGTCAGATCTGCTAGGGCACCTGTAAAAAAGACAAAAAAAAGTAATGAAAAATGACAGTAAAATTGTCTCTAGAATCAGCTAATTTATAGGGATTATTTTGAAGTCCCTCAATGCAAGATAGAGAACAGGAAGTTCCGCATTCACAATGCAGGAGAACTGAAACAAATTTAAATTCTCACAGTGCAGGATAACTGACAGGAAGGTCAGCTCTCACAATGCAGGAGAGTCGACAGGAAGTTTAGCTCTGAAGCTGCAGTAGAATCAACAGGAAGTTTAGCTCTCACAATGCAGTACAATTGACAAGAAGTTCTGTTTTCACAGTGCAGGAGAACTGACAGGAAGTTCAGTTCTCACAGTGCAGGAGAACTGACAGGAAGTTCAGCTCTCACAGTGCAGGAGAACTGACAGGAAGTTCAGTTCTCATAGTGCAGGAGAACTGACAGGAAGTTCAGCTCTCACATTGCAGAAGAACTGACAGGAAGTTCACCTCTCACAGTACTAGTTATGAGTTCTGCATTTTCTGCACCGGGGACACTTCAACCCCCCACTTGGGTCAGCTGCAGTAGTACAGATATGCAGGGTTGAGATCTGGGGGGACGGCGGACTTCTATAAAATGGTCCAAGATGGTCCAGCATTAAGTATATGGCTGTACGTCATAATTAAGTTACAGAAAAAGATTAAAGTAGTGATGGGTGACTTTGTCCCGCTGCGTAATTCGGGAAATGGCGAAAAATCAAGCAGCATCAATAATTTTGATGTGCATCAATTTTGACGCCTGCGTCAATTTTTATATGCACGCCTATTTTGTCTAAATGCATTAAAGTCAATGAGTCAATTTTCGCTGGTTTCGCAAATTTACTCGCCAGTGGCGAAACGTGGAATTTCCCTGTGAATTCGCACCTGCCAAATTTATTCCCATCACTAGATTATAGTTGTCATTTTTGTTATAATTACAAGTTTCACAATCTAGGAAAGAAAAGCAGAGTTCACCTTTAGTCTCAAACTCTTTGTTCGTTTTATGTATATGTTTATGTTTCTGCCATATTTTTGCTAAAGGCCATAAAAAAAAACCCTGATTGTCTGCTTGATGATTTGCAGTGACCCCAAAGCTCAACTTCTCAGCAGCTACCTAGACCACACTGAGCATGTGCAGTGTCACTGAGACGTGTAACAAAATCCAAGATGGGAAGCACCTACAGTATGCACAACTCCGAAGGCCTGGATCATTAGCGATATGAAGATGCTGAACCTTTAGGCTGGTGCAGTACGTGTAGCACAGTGATCCCCAACCAGTAGCTCGTGAGCAACATGTTGCTCTCCAACTCCTTGGATGTTGCTCCCAGTGGCCTCAAAAGAGGTGCTTATTTTTGAATTCCAGGCTTGGAGGCAAGTTTTCACTGCATAAAAACCAGGTGCACTGCCAAACACAGCCTAAATGTAGGTTGACAATCCACATAGGGGCTACTAAATGGCCAATCACAGCCCTTATTTGGCACCCCAGGAACATTTTGCATGCTAGTGTTGCTCCCCAACTCCTTTTATTTCTGAATGTTGCTCACGGGTTCAAAAGGTTGGGGATCCCTGGTGTAGCATATACAATACATCATTTCTAGCCATATTTGTTTTTGGGGTTTAGTTCCCTTTTTTTTCTTTTTGGTGCAAAGCTGAATAAAGTGGTTAAGCGTGTGAAAAGTGTAAATGTGTTATTTTCTTTTTTTCCCCCTTACATACAGACCAAGTCAGATTTATTAAGAATCGAGGGTGCAGTTTTATGATAGTTAAAAAAAAACATGACATGAGTATTCATTCTCTATCGTTTTTTTAAGCATCAATTGTGTTTTTTTTTTTCTCGCATATAAAAATTGTCGAGCGTCAAAAGTATTCGGACACCCGTTGACTTGTTGAATGAATTTTCAATTTCAAATTTTTCCCCATTTTGCAAATATTTCTGTAAATTTGCAAATTAGCGAAATTAGCGAAATTAGCGAAATGCCACAGATTCGCCCCTCAGTACAATTAATAAATTAAAGCGTGTTATTAATCTCGCTCCATGTATACACCATGATCACCCCACAAATTCTTTTATCATAGTACTTTACCTGTTTTGGATGATATAATACTTAATGGGATCATCAGGATTGCTTGATGGAGTAGCGTAGCAGTTTTTCAGTACCAAGGCATACTGAGATGGATCCGGCCCATCAAGGAACACTCCAATATAAATCACTGTTTTGGTGTAAAGATTAATTTGTGCTCCTTGGTATGGATATTTATAGTCACTGTTGTTGTAAACTGCCATGTAAGCCTTAAACTCTCCAGTGCCAGTAATGGAAATATCTGTAGTGCTACAAATGGCAAGAAAATGGCAAAGGAATTATTGTAAAAAAATATTTCTACGGTCAGGGAGAAGTCATACTCTAATATGAAACAGTGGAAACTATGTAAATCAGTTCAAGTGAGAATGAATAATCACCATTTGGCTTTTAGCAGAACAAACCTATTATGCAAATGTGAAGGACAAAACATTTTTAATCAGGACACTTGTAGGGCAGATTTATCAAGGGTCGAATCTCGAAGTCTAAAATACTTCGAAATTCGACCATCAAATTAAAATACTTCGAATTCGAATATCGAAGTTGAAGTATTTTTCAACGAATTTGGCCATCGTCCGATCGAAGTAAAATCGTTCGATCGAACGATTAAATTGTTCGAATCAAACGACGCATCAATTTTGACGCCTGTGTCAATTTTTATATGCACGCCTATTTTGTCTAAATGCATTAAAGTCAATGAGTCAATTTTTGCTGGTTTCACAAATTTACTCGCCAGCGGCGAAACGTGGAATTCCCCATTGAATTCGCACCTGCTAAATTTATTCCCATCACAAAACGAATTTCAAAGTGTAAAATACTTCGAAATTTGACCATCTAATTAAAATACTTCAAATTTGAATATCGAAGTCGAAGTATTTTTCAACTAATTTGGCCATCGGACGATTGAAGTAAAATCATTCAATCGAACGATTAAATCATTCGAATTAAATGATTCGAACAATTTTAGTGTACGATCGAATGATTTTACTTCGATGTGTAAAGACTTAGAAAATGGTTGTAGAAGGTCCCCATAGGCTGACATAGCACTTCGGCAGATTTAATTTGGTGAAGTATTGAAGTCGAATTTTTTTAAAGAGACAGTACTTCGATTATGGAATGGTCGAATATTCGAACGATTTTTACTTTGAATCGAATTCAAAGTAAATTCTAAGTCGTAGTATCCTATTCGATGGTCGAAGTATCCAAAAAATTACTTTAAATTCCCTCAAATTCACTTCGACCCTTGATAAATCTGCTCCGTAGTGTGAGAACATTTAAGCACCTTCCCCATAGGCTAACATTGATGTTCTGTAGGTTTTAGGTGGCAAAGTAGTTGGTCGAAGTTTTTTTTTAAGAGACAGTACTTCGACTATCGAATGGTCGAATAGTCGAACGATTTTTAGTTTGAATTGTTCGATTAGAAATCGAAGTCGTAGTCGAAGGTCGAAGTAGCCAATTTGATGGTCGAATTAGCCAAAAAAAATTGAAATTCGAAGTATTTTTGTTTCTATTCCTTCACTCAAGCTAAGTAACTATGCCCCTTAAAAAAGAAAGTGTTTTAGTTCTGATTTATAGTAGTGATTGAAATAAAACATAATTTAGGGGTTTTGAGCCATCTTCAGCTTAGAATGCATAATCCTTAAAATGATGGTACAAATAAATACATTTACCTGATAATGGGATCCAGGGCAGTGATAAGACTTAGCCTCATATCAAGTGGGTAAATACAAGTTGAAGTCATTGTCAGCTTTTCTCTGATTATATTCCCGGGAAGTATAAAATAAAAGTCATAACGGTTTACATAAGAGGCATGGGTTCCATTTGTCTGAAAAAATAAAAACAACAAACTATAATCAGTTGAAGCATGAATTAATTGTTCAGTATAAAAATAAAAACTAGGTAAATAGGCTGTGCAAAATAAAAAATGTTTTCAATATAGTTAGTTAGCCACATGTATAAAGACTGGAGTGACTGGAGGTCTAACATAATAGACAGAAACACAACTTCCAGCTCTCATGGTTTCCACTGATTGGTTACCAGGCAGTAACCAATCAGTGGGGCTCATTTATCAACACTGGGCAAATTTGCTCATGGGCAGTTACCTACAGTATAGCAACCAATCAGTGATTAGCTTTTTGAAGCCAGCTGTAAGTAGAACAATCAATGCAGCAATTTGATTGGTTGCCATGGGTTACTGCCCATGGGCGAAATTGCCCAGTGTTGATAAATGACCCCCCAGTGACTTTATGGGGGGGGGGACACATGAGTTATCATTGTTGCTTTTGAATCTGAGCTGAATGCTGAGGATCAATTGCAAATTCACTGAACAGTTATTTCCCATGTGGCCTAACTCCGAGTTAGAGAGCTGAAAAGCAGGAAGTTTTGTTGTGTTCTGTTAGACATCCAGTCACTCCAGCCTTTATACATTATATCTTTGGCTAACTAACTATGTTAGAAACATTTTTTTATTTTGCACAGTCTTATCTATTCAACCAGTTTTTACACTGCACTGTTCCTTTAATATCAAGGATTCATGGAAAGGTTATTGTCAGTACAACTATACATGCATTACTGCGTCACACCTAGGAGAACCAGCGCTGAAGGAGACAAGACACATGCTGCGGGCGGCGGGGAGGGTAAACCACTAGTGATGGGCGAATTTGCGCGAAACGGCGAAAAATTCGCGAAACGGCGCCGGCGTCTCGTTTTTGACGCCGGCGTCCGTTTTTGACGCCGGCGCCCGTTTTTTCGACGCCGGCGCCCGTTTTTGGCGCCGGCGTCCGTTTTTCGAAAAAAAATTTTTGACGCTGGCGAATTTTTAGCGCGAATTTTCGCGGGCGTTTCGCGAATTTATTCGCTCGGCGCGAATCGCGCAAATTCGCCGCGAATTCGCGCCTGGCGAATAAATTCGCCCATCACTGTAAACCACTAGACCACCTGGGTAACTATTCGTCACAGTTCCCAGGGGCGACAAAAATGCTGCACCTGGTAACTTTAAGAGCCGAATTTCTGGTTTTCAAACAGGAAATCCGGCTCTTCTAGCACAGAGAGTGCAATTATTGTCTTCGTGGACCACCAAGGCACCAAGCTGCCTCAGGTGGCGGAGGGGCCAGGATCGCCCGTGGCTAGAATTAATGCCAGGGGCGTAACTACAGAGGAAGCAGACCCTGCGGCTGCAGGGGACCCAGGAGGTACAGGGGCCCCATGAGGCTCTCATTGATGAGCAATTTCAACATATATTGGTAAAACAGGACAAACAGTGGATATGTTGTCGGCCCTAAAATTAATTTGCTGTGGGGCCCAGCAACATCTAGTTACGCCACTGATTAATGCCTCTGATGATGACTCTTTGAACAAAGAACAAAGTGTACCTAGGCATGCAGGACATTGAGAGCTTTGAATGGTTGAATAGTCAAACGATTTTTAGTTTGAATCGTTCGACTCCCAATATTTCCTAATCATCCCTTCTGGACCAATAGTTAATATTAAATGCTAACACTATATTATCAGTATCCCTGCTATGCTGATGTGGGAATTAACAGGTACTAATAGTGATGGGCGAATTTATTTGGCAGGCGAGAATTCGCAGAGAATTTGCGCGATTCGCCGCCAGCGAATAAATTTGCGAAACGCCCGCGAAAATTCGCGGAAATTGCGCCGTTTCGCAAATTTCGCGCGAAATTCGTGAATTTTTCGGCGAAGCAAAACGGCGCAAATTCGCCCATCACTAGGTACTAACACTCACTGTCAATAAAAATAGGCAATGTCATGTTTTGTATTTAGTCCCTTTGATACACTAGTCTATAATTGTAAGGTCCAGAAAGCCTCCCTCAGATTTAGAGAATATACCAGATCTCCTCCTCTAAGTGGAACCTTAACCTGTTCAATCACCTAACCTTCAGGTCTTGGGCAGCATTCGGGTAACATTAAGAAAAATGTTTGCCTACAGGGGACCACTCATCCTTCTTTGTAATGGCCTATAATTCCCCAATTCCCCAGCCTTAAAATATATTGCATTCATTAAACCCTTCAGTTGACTAAACTATTTTAACAGGTGACACCCACTGCTAAGATCAGATCATTTAATGTAGAGATTGTTTTCAACAATTCAAGGCTAAACATGTCTTATATAAATTTTAAGTCTTGGCCCAAATGGTCCTCCAGAATAAACTGACAAACGTCAATTTTTTTTGACATGGCGGATTTTTCTCCAATGAATTGTCTCCGCAGTTCCACAAATTAATTTGCTTGCAGTGGAACATGAAGAACTCACCACAAATCAGTTTCTGGCGAATTTATTCGCCCATCACTATAAGTTACACCTACAGTACATGCTGGAATAACAGGAAAAGTATTCTCCAGGCTCGATGCCCAACTGCACTCCTCATCTGACTTTAGCTGTCCTTGTGGACTAGCCTGATTGTTTCACACATCTGAAGCAAGTTTTAACATGATTAACCTGTTATACATATACTTACCTGCCCAGTCTTGCCAATGGAACTACTTCCTGGCTCCTGTTGTCCATCCAAGACCAAATAAGCTCTTCCTCCCTCCCCACCCACCTACGTATATAGGCTACAAGACCTAGAACCTAGCTTATATTAAACCTTTCCCAAAGGGTTCTTACAAGTACACCATTATTATATAGGCAAACAGTGTGAGCATCACTTACAGTCAACTTCATCCCGCAGTTTCCAGCTTGCAAAGGGGACAGAACTGAATATGTGTTGGTAGTATAATCATTCAGGACAGTGAAGCAGGAACTGTTCTCAAGTTTTATATAATTTACATCAATTTGCAGAGCCCTCAGCTGACATTTTCGGAAAGATGTTTTCATATTATGCAAGCCGCAGCTAACGGATGGTGTTAAGTCTGAGAAAGCTTAAAACATATATTTGGTTATTGTGAAATATCAGCAAACTTGAACAGTATTCTTTGTGTAAATTAGACTGATGTATTGATGTTAGGGTTGAATTAATCACATTGGATAAACCTGTGCCCTTAAAACCCCTTTTCTATCAAGAACGTAGGACCAGGGGAGATATTTGATAAACGTGCCCCAAACTGTGTGCACTGTTCATGGCTTTTGATTTTGTTATTTATGGTAGGCCTCCAGGACACAAGTGTTTTTAGTACTAAGGGACACAAAAATGCTCATTATTTTTCATTGAAAAAAAATTTGTTTCTGATGTTTGACTTTGCACCTAGCATACTTCAATACAATTTGTGCCTTTTGATAATACATACCAGATATAGCACGACTTTCCTTGCAGTAGCACCCATAGGATCCAGACACAAATCTGCATTCTTCATCGTCAGTGCATAAGCAGTCACCATTAATTGAACTTGGATCTAATGAGATCAATAATTGAAATTAATTCTTCAATTTTAGTATCTAGAAGTCTTGTCTAATGGTAAATTATTATCCTCATTTTAAAATTCTGATCTTTAAAGATACTCTAAACTTACCTCCAGTTTTGAGTGGTAATTAGGAATAAAACAAATCTGGGACTCAGTTTGGACTTTGGAAGATTGGAACTGAATCTGACATTTTTTTTTAACTTTTTAAATTTATCATGTCACTTTAGACCAGAAGTTGACCTTTTTTTTGTTTTGTTGCTAATCTTCATACGTAAAATATGGTTCTGATTCATTTTGGTCCAAATCTTTTGTGGTGGATTCTGTTTATCGCTAATATTAATCAATTATCATTCTGTTCAAGATAAAATACTACATTTCGCAAACACAGGTGTGGGATCTCTTACTCTATTTGAAAGTCAAAGGTGAAATATCACAGAAAGGAAAATGTAATAGTTTCATCGCAATGAACTAAAACATTTCAGTTACAATTTTTTTGTAGAATTTCTGAAATAATCAAGTTATTCTTTACTATCCCCCCTTAGCATCTGTCTCAGTTCATTCTTTCCTCATGCAGAAGTTAGTGCCATATCTTAAAGGGGAACTATTGCAAAAATGATAATTTAATATAAGCGTCATCATAGTGAAAAAAACATCTAAAAACAATCAGTTAAAGATTTTGTACCATTTCTGAAATAAACCAGTTTATCTTCACTTTCCCTCTCTCAGCATCTGTTTCTCTTCATTGTGTCTTCATGCAACTGTTGGGTTTCAGATATTCATTGACAGTTAGATCCAACATATATACTCAAGTATAAGCCGACCCGAGTATAAGCTGAGGTACCTAATTTTACCTAGGAAAACTGGGAACCTGTATTGACTCGAGCATAAGCCTATACTACACTTTTGCCTGCAGAGTCACATTTTCCTTTCCCAGAACAGCTACCCGCCCACTTCTCCTTCTAACCGGACCTCAGGACAGGCATGCAGGGAGGATTCTGAAGTTTAAGGAGCCTTAAATCACGGGGGTAAGGGCTTTTTGATCTAAAAACCTAGCGTTTGGGTAGGGGCAAGCCTTTAAGGGGATCTTTCGCGAAATTAAAAATTGGTAAAAAGATTCATTGCATGAAGTTATTAAAATGTCTAATTATAATGTGTTAAAAAAATGTACAGTTTTAAAAATATTGCAATCATTATAGTGAATCCATTCCCAGCTGCTTCTCTCTACCTGCCTCTGGCCAGCTCTGAGGTCGGGGTCAGGTTTCTTTGCATAACAGTTCTGTCCTCACACTCATTGGCTGTCAATGCTGTCAATCATAAGTTGTGAAAAGCCAGGGTCGCTTGGTCAAAGTCTCCGTTATTCGCACTGTGCTGCATTTATCCTTTTCTCCCTTGCAGCCAGACACCCCCTCGCCAGTTTCAGTACTTTAATAACTTTAATAACGCCATTTCACTAAAAGCTGCTCTCTTTCTGCAGCTCCCTCTCAGACAAGCAAGTGGAAAGAAAGCTCTGAAACAAGCGCTCCCCCCTGCAACCAGCCTCCGTAGTTTCAGGTCTCCCGTGCCCTTTCTTAATGCTTTCCTTTCCCTCTGTAACACCCCCTCCCTCGCTGTGTATGCTTCTTGCCGCACATTCCTTTCCATGCGCTGAGCACTGACACACGCGCAAATGTCACATAAGCAGCATAATTCAACTGAAACAGCACCTTCTATACTCACATTTTCAGTGCTGAAAAATTTGGCTCCCTTTCCTAGCAGATGTATTAGAGCAAAATCAAACAAAATAACTGACAAACAAAATCTAACAAAATAACTGACTTTGGCACAAACCCTGCATGTAGGGAAACAAGTTGTCTGGTGATCTTAAAAGAGTAAGCTCTAATACATCTTCCAGGCAAAATGAGCCCTCGCAAAGGCTGCATTAGACTTAACTATCAATCAAAACCAGACTCCCAACTCCTGCATGAAGACTGTATGAAGAGAGACAAATGCTGAGGCGGGACAGTGAAGAGCAACTCTTTTTAGAAATGATTCAGAATTTTAAAATATTAAATTTTGAAAATTATTTCAGTATGAGAAAGCTTATATGAAATTTTAATTTTAGTGATAGTTCCCCTTTAATTGACAGTTAGATGTAATTCAGCATGTGTGTGTGTGTGTTTGGAGGGTAGAGTTCCTCCTTTTGCCAAAATTATGTATTAAAGCTCACACTTTCAAAATAACGCCTACACAGTAATTTTTTTTCTGGCTGACATTCACCCCAGGTGCATGTTGATAGATTGGTCACATGCAGGTACTACAGGCAGAAAGAAAACATTTTAATACAGTTACTGTAGACAAGGGGAAGAAGTTAGCCAAAACAGTGTGTTCTCTGTAGTCAATATACCTGTGCAGTATGTCATGGAGCAGCCGGGTGTTCCATCCAGTTTATAGACATGGTATCCACCAGGACAATCCTTAATCTGTACAGTTGATGACCACAGACAAGAAACTCCTGCCCAGTGAGCACAGGCATTGCGACTGACTATACCATCAGCTGGAATGGGATGTGATCCATTTAACCACATAGGTATATGAGAGTTACACCTCCATGTTGGAACACAGGATTCTGGCATGCGTATTCCTCCACTTCCAATAAAACGATACCAGCCCACTTTGTCATAGTCACATTTGATGTCCACAAATTGTGCATTGGAACTGCTTCTCCAGGGTTCATCAAGAACAGTGTGACTGACACATGGATCAGAACAAGAGTAGGAGCTGCCATCTGTCAGGCACTCCATACCGACCCCACACACACCTCCAGTACATGGATCAATTTCACAGTGAAATCCATTACCAAGAACACCGCATGGACACTGACATGTGTAAGTTCCAACATAATTAATGCAGGTGGCTATTGGGTGGCATTTATTCAGGTCTGGACTAGAACACTCATCAATATCAACACATGTGTTTCCTGCTCCTTTTGTGTAGCCAGTAGGACACACACAATAATACGAGCCAATAGTATTCACACAATATCCATAAGCACAGTTATTTAACCAGGAATAGGCACATTCATCAATATCTGAGCATGAGAAGCCATCTCCAGAGAATCCATCCTTACAGGTACATTTTAAGCTGTCAAGATTTGCTTTGCATATAGCATTCGGGTGACAGTCTGAGCAGCTCCCAGGGCCTGAAATAAACAATAAAATGTGTGATATTGATATGTTTATGTTAAATCACTAAGTTTAAATTTTAAACCCATCTGAATGAAGCACCAGGGTCATGTACATGTATTGTAGGTTTGGATATCACCACCCTTTCTAATATCCTCAAATATAAGAATTAATCCAATAAATGTTTTTAAAAGTGACTGTTTTTTTAACAATTACTAGCCAATGGGCCAAAAATTCTTACCCTTTTCTTTGGGGTAAACATTAGGACCACTTATAAAAGGAGGATGGGATAATCACACTGAAATCCCTTCCTGCAAATGTTAATGCTTTTGGTCAATAAACTTGAACATAGGAACAAAAAAATGGTAATTGGGAGCATGTGCATGTACAGAAGTCAGTATTTTAGTAACATACCAGATCCATTAAATGTTGCTCCAACACATGCTCCAATTTTCTTTGTTCTGTTGTTTTAAAGATCATCAAATAAAATGCAACTGTGCATTTACATTTGCAAAAAAAATGCATATTTTAACACACTGATTCCTGAAGTAGTTGTTGCAGGAATCCTGAATATGATCCTTTGGGGGTGAAAACACACACATTGAGGACAAATGGTGGATTCAAGATTTACATTTTTTGTATTTTTATTGCACTTATATATATTATTTTTTTTACTTTCATATTTTGCCTTGGAGTGCTCCCACAACCCTCCTTTTCGTATTTCTGTATTTTAGCAGAGTTGCTCTGCAGGAAGCATGACCAAACTTCCAAGTGGTTGTAGCACCACCACACCAATCCCTTTAATGGTTATTGGTCCGGGCCATTTCTATTTCCCTCTCTTAAAAGCTAAAAGCAGTGGAGGTTTAAGCCTGTGAAACCAATGTTATGGTCTTTGCAATCTCTCGCTTATAAAAATGTAATGGCCGGAAAGGTTTAAGCCCAGAGGGACCAGCCCCTTGGTCGACACTTATCCCAAGAACAGCAGCTATGCAGGGTGGTTGCAGTCTATGAAAAACAAGGAAGTAAATAGTTAGAACCGCCATATTGGGTTTACTTTGTCATGGTATGGTGGCTTGCAATTTATACGATAATACATTTGTAATTAAAACCCCCTATATTTAATAGTATATGGACTTGCACAGACCCTACTACTATTACTCGTGAAACAGGGGAACAGAGAATGTGCATTGATCAAATCCATCTCTTTTTTATATTTTCCTAAGCACTACTACATTAAACACAGCAGAGAGGGCTATTTTTATGAGACAGTGAATTGAATAGAACCTTCTCATTTCACATTTGGTTCTAATTAATAGAAATAAAAAAAACATTATTTATAGTTTGTATGTTTTGATAATGTTAATTAAGAACAACTTACATGAAGAGTGGGCTGCAAGAGAAAAAAAAAATCAAATGTCATAATTTAAAAACAATTGAAATAATGCAATACTAAAACAGTGTTATAGTTATCTGCCTACCATACATAATAATCTGCATGTTGTTAATACTTGAACAGTAGTTATTATTATTATTAATAATAATAATAATAATAATATTCATAATTTTACTAACTTTTAACTGCAAGAACATTTTTAACATGCAATCTTCATGAAAGACAGGAAGGAACAGGAAAAGCAATTGCCATTGACAATTAGGGGCAGATTTATCAAAGGTCGAATTGAAAATTCGAATTTCAAACAAATTTTTGTGTATTTCGATTAGGGAATAGTCCAAATTCAATTTGAATTTGAAAAAATCTCGACAATTTGAATTGAGAAATTTATCATGTACTGTATCTTTCAAAATTCAACTTCAACCATTCGCCATATAAAACCTGCCGAATTGTTGTTTTAGCCTATGGGGGACCTCTTAGATCCTATTTTGCGTCAATTGGTGGACTTTGAAAACTCAACGTTTTTTTGGGGGGTAAAACTTCGTATGTTTCGAATGCGCTATTACGATTTTGATTCATACAATTCTATTTAGATCAAAAACTGAACTATTCGGTCAAAAAAATCTTCGATTTAATTTTGGTTGGTCTTTTTGAATTCGAATTTCGAAGTTTTTTTTAATTCAAAATTTGACCCTTGATAAATCTGCCCCTAAATTGAGCTGTCTAAGGAAAATAACTACATTGCATGACGCAAATTATTTTTGCACGTTTTTATTTCATTTACATCTTTCATTCTGCTCTCAGTGTACACAGAACTGGTAGGATACTCATTGAACAATACTCTTGAAACAATCAGGCAATAGTCTTTTTCCAGCGACCTTTTCAGAATTTTTTTCACCAAAAAGCCTGCAGTTTAGCAAATTGGCCCCTGATGGGTAAGTCTATGGGCACAATTTTTGCTGAAAAACTTGGTGAACAATTGAGTTGTTCTGCACTTAGTACTGGCCATCTGCATGGGGCTCAAGGCAGCCTTCCTGTTCTATGTCTAATAAGTTCAGGTATGAAATCTGCATTCCTCATCGTCAGTGCAGAAACTTTCACCATTCGCCATTTTGGTTCTGCCCTGTTTTTCAGTTTCTATGGGATGACATCCCTACTTTCCTGAGCAGACTATTACATAGACCAATATATACAGATGCTATACTTTTGTATTGGCCAAGTCCATACATAAGACTCATTAACAAACACAAGCAGACATATTCTGGTAAACTAGATTTTTAGGCTAACCATCTAGCAAATGCAGCAAAGTAGAAGACACCCTATACTTTTTCTCTTGAAGAGATAAAATAGAAGGGTGAGTAGCAATAAAATATTTGCATCCAGTGTTCAATATTTAGGGGTTTATTTACTAAAACTTTCTGGTTGGGCTTTTTGGGGCAAAAACAAAACTATCACAACAAAGGAAAATATACTATAAGTTTCACCACAATAAAGTACAACATTTTCAAGTATTATCATTTAAAATGTTGTACCAATTCTAAAATATTAAAATTATTCTTTACTATCCCCCCTTAACATCTGTCTTTCTTTATTCTCTCAATACAAAAATCCTCAGCACACCACTTACTTGATTTTCAAGGGTGCATACATTTCCTGGTTGCTTCAGAAACCAAATAGTATCCAGGGACTTTGTATGGAAGGAGCACACCTATGGCCAATGTTTTTTCAGTCCATTTATTGCAGCAGAAAAAACAGCACAAGCTTTCGGGGGATACCCCCTTCCTCAGGCACCTGAAGAAGGGGGTATCCCCTGAATGCTTGTGCTGTTTTTTCTGCTGCAATAAATGGACTGAAACCATATTGGTTATAGGTGTGCTTTCTTTATTCTCTCATGCAAGAGTCAGTATCAGATCTTAATTGAGTTACAGTAGGTCTAATGCAGCCTTTGTCGAGTGTCTTCTTTTAAGCTCAAAAGAATGACTCTGTGCACATGTAACAAACAGATTTCAGGCAGAAATCTATTTTTCTGGCTGACATTTACCCCATGTGCACATTGGCAGATTTGTTACATGCAAATCATCACTACAGACAGAAAGATTATATTTTAAGACAGATACTGCAGACATGAGGTAGAAGCTAACCAAACCAGTGTGTAGTCAATATACCTGTGCAGTATGTCATGGAGCAGCCGGGTGTTCCATCCAGTTTATAGACATAGTATCCACCAGGACAAGCCTTAATCTGTACAGTTGATGACCACAGGCAACAAACTCCTGCCCAATGAGCACAGGCATTGCGACTGACAATACCATCAGCTGGAATGGGATGTGATCCATTTAACCACATAGGTATATGAGAGTTACACCTCCATGTTGGAACACAGGATTCTGACATGCGTACTCCTCCACTTCCAATAAAACGATACCAGCCCACTTTGTCATAGTCACATTTGATGTCCACAAATTGTGCATTGGCAGTGCTTCTCCAGGGTTCATCAAGAACAGTGTGACTGACACATGGATCAGAACAAGAGTGGGAGATGCCATCTGTCAGACAATCCATACCGACCCCACACACACCTCTGGAACATGGACCATCTTCACAGTGAAATCCATTACCAAACACACCAGGTCGACACTGACATGTGTACCCTCCATCATAATTATTGCAGGTGGCTAATGGGTGGCATTTATTCAGGTCTGGACTAGAACACTCATCAATATCAACACATGTGTTTCCTGTTCCCTTTGTGTAGCCATCAAGACACACACAGTTATAGGAGCCAATAGTATTCACACAATATCCATAAGAACAGCTGTTTAATGAGGAGATGGCACATTCATCAACATCTGAGCATGAGACACCATCTCCAGTGAATCCATCCTTACAGGTACATTGGGAGGATTGGCCAGAATAGCCTTCACATGTAGCATCAGGGTGACAGTGTGAGCAGCATCCGGGGCCTGACATAAACAATAAAATGTGTTTTATTGATATATTTATTCTAAATTACTTAGTTTACAGTTAAATACATTTGTTTACCTAATCCAATAATATTGACAAAGGTTTCGAAAAGTATTTAAAATTTTTAACAATTACTGGCCATACTGCATTGTACCTAGGTTAGCAAAGCCAGAATAAGCCAATAGGCTTATAATACTAGCCTGTGCAGTAATGTACTCATAACCCCCTATAAAAGCAGTGGCTAGTGGGAGAGGAAAATAATGAAACATATGGTTTAATTCTCATCACTTCCATGCTGACAATTGCCAGCTTTGCCCATTTATTTGTAGTACCATTCCCATGTGCCAGTTAGGCATACAGTTTCACACCAATTCTTTTAATGGTGGTCTTTAAAAATGGCCTTAAATAATGGATGTTGGTCTGGGTCATTTCTATTTCCCTCTCTTAAAAGCCACAAGCAGGGGATCTTTAGACCTGTAAAACCAATGTTGTGGGATTTGCAATCTCTCTCTTATAATAACGAAATGGCTGGGAAGGTTATGTTAACTTTGTAATTAAATTAAAAGAGTATATGCACTAGCACAGACACTACTACTATTACTAGTGAAACAGGGGACCAGGGAATGTGCATTGATCAAAACCCCTCTCGTTTCTACATTACCCTAAGCACTTCTGCAGTAAACACAACTGAGAGGGCTACTTTTAGGGGACAGTGACACTTTAATTGAATAGAACCTTCTCATTTCTCATTCGACTACAATTCATACAACAATTTAAAACATTATTTATAGTTTATATGTTTAGATAATGTTAATTAAGAACAACTTACATGGGGTGTTGGTAACTGCAAAAGAAAAAAAAATATCAGATGTCATAATTTAAAAACAAAATACAATAATACAATAATAAAACTGTTATATTTATCTGCCTACCATGTTTTAGTCGGTATATGTAATAATTTGTATATTGTTAATGATTGAACAGTAGTGATGGGCGAATAAATTCGACAGATACAAATTCGCTGCGAATTTCCAAGTTTCGCTGCAAGCAAATTTATTCACAAAACTACAGCAAAAAATTGTCGTGCATTAAAATTATTTGGATGCCCATTGACTTTAATGCATTTGGACCAAATAGTCGCGCATATGAAATTGTCGCTTGCGTCAAAATTATTTACGTTGACTTCAATGTCTTTCATGAATTTTTTGGCACAGATTCATCCATCACTATTGAACGGTAATTAATATTAATAATAATCATGTAATTCTTCATTTTTTTTCTAACTTGTAATTGCAAGAACATTTCTAACATGCCATTTTCATGAAGGGCAGGAAGAAACCGGAAAAAACAATTGTCATTCTCAATGTATTGAGCGGTCTAAGGAACATTATTATATTATTATTATTATTATATGTTGGATGATGAAAATTATTTTTTCACATGTTTACTCTATTTACATCTTTATTCTGCTCTCAATGTATACAGAACTGGTAGGATACTCACTGAAGAATCCTCTTGTAGCAGCAAGGCCACTGCCTTTGGAGGAATTGCCAAACATTTTTTTGTGCAACATTGCCTATATGATATGTTCATTTTGCATTACAAAAGAAAAGGGGGAAAGTCTATTTTTGAATAAAAAGTAACAAGTACATTTATTTTTGTATTGCTTTAGTTTTTTATGTAATGATTTCAAGAATACCTTTTTTGGTAGTTATATTTCTCTATATTTTGTGAAATTCAGTGTTCATCTTTTCTGGAAATAAAAATTCCTCCTTTCCTACATTTTTATGTTAATTCCTTATTAATTACACTGGCATCATACATTATTATTATTCATGGCAGGCCAGTAAAATACTGGCCAGGTGGCAGCCCTACAGACTAATGTATGATTTTATTTTTTGTTTCTTCTTGATTTCTGTCAGTGTTAAATGTAAACCCTTGTAAAAAATGCTCATAAAAATCTTCCTGCTGTTGAATTTCCCACAGGCTTTTTTCCTGTGTCAGTTTTTCCTGCTTCTTGCTAGGGACCATTGTTGATATGAATGTGAAAAAAATCAACCTGTCGGAAAACACCATGAAGGCTATTTAATATAGGCATTCAGGCACTCAAGGAATCCACATAGGCCACAAAAGATTAAAAATCAATTCATCAATAAATCCCCAAAGTGTTGGAAACATTGTGTTAGGCACCTTTCCTTAGATTTTTGGTTCTGCCCTGTTATTCAGCCTTTATGTAATGAAATTTCAACCTTCCTGAGCAGGCTACTAAATAGACCAATGCATACAGACAGCTTCATTTGTATTGACCAATTCCACAAATAGCAAAAAGTTGACAAATTCTGTTAAACCAGATTTTTATGCTAACCACCTACCAAAGTAGAAAACTCTCAAAGAGATAAAAGAAAAGAGTGAATAACAATAAAACATTTGTATCTGGAGCTCAATACTTCTCAGTATCTAGTGCTAAATAGACATTGTTAAAATTATGTTTTTTAAATAGTGATGGGCAAATTTATATAAATAAATTTGCGAAGTTGCCCTAAAATTCTCCAGCGTCAATTTTTTTTTTCTGCCTACAACAATTCTGATGCAACGACTATTCCGACGCTGGCGACAATTAATAGGCGCTCATTGACTTTAACGCACGTCAGAATTGTTGCCGGTGTCGGAATTGTCGCCGGCATGAAAATTTTTTTAAACACTGCAATTTAGAGAGACCCTAAAGTGACCTATAATTTAGTTGTGGGTGTTAATTAGGGATGCCCCAAATCTTGGACTAGTTTTGGGATTTGGTTAGTTGTCTAACCTGAAACCTAATTATCATTTAAATTTGAATTCAGCTTCTAAATTTAGACCAGAAGTTGACCTTTTTTTTGCTAATTTGCATATGCAAAATGAGGGTTCTTCACCATATTGGCCCAAATCCATTGTGGTGAATTCAGAGCATCCTTAATATTAACCATAATCATTCTGTTCAAGATAAAATTCTACATTTCAAAGATACAGGTGTGGGATATCTTATTTTATTTTAAGTCAAAGGGGATCTATCACAAAAAGGAAAATGTATTACAAGTTTCAACACAATAAAGTATGACATTTTCAAATATAATCATTTAAAAATTCTGTACTGTTTCTGAAATAATAAAGTTATTATTTACTACCCCCCCTTATCATCAGTCTTTTCTTATTCTCTCTTCATGCAGGAGTCAGTGTCAGATCTTAATGGAAAGTTAAGTCGAATACAGCCTTTGTGTGGTGTGCTCATTTTGCCTAAAATATGTGTTAAAGCTCACAATTTCAAACAACTCTTTGCACATGTAACAGATGTGTGTTTTTCTGGCTGATATTCAATCCATGTGTACATTGGCAGATTGGTCATATGCAAGTCATCACTATGGATGGAAAGATTACATTTAAAGGCAAGACCAGTGTGTAGTCAATATACCTGTGCAGTATGTCATGGAGCAGCCGGGTGTTCCATTCAGTTTATAGACATGGTATCCTCCAGGACAAGCCTTAATCTGTACAGTTGATGACCACAGACAGCAAACTCCTGCCCAATGAGCACAGGCAATGAGACTGACAATACCATCAGCTGGAATGGGATGTGATCCATTTAACCACATAGGTATATGAGAGTTACACCTCCATGTCGGAACACAGGATTCCGGCATGCGTATTCCTCCACTTCCAATAAAACGATACCAGCCCACTTTGTCATAGTCACATTTGATGTCCACAAATTCTGCATTGGCAGCGCTTCTCCAGGGTTCATTAAGAACAGTGTGACTGACACATGGATCAGCACAAGAGTAGGACCTGCCATCTGTCAGGCAATCCTGACCGACCCCACACACATCTCCGGTACAGGGACCAAATTCACAGTTAAATCCATTACTAAAAGCACCAGGTGGACACTGACATGTGTAAGTTCCATCTTTATTAATGCAGGTGGCTATTGGGTGGCATGTATTCAGGTCTGGATTAGAACACTCATCAATGTCAACACATGTGTTTCCTGCTCCTTTTGTGTAGCCAGTAGGACACACACAGTCATAAGAGCCAATAGTATTCACACAATTTCCATAAGTACAGTTGTTTAACCAGGAGTTGGCACATTCATCAATATCTGAACATGAGACGCCATCTCCAATGAATCCATCCTTACAGGTACATTGTACGGATTGCCCAGGATATCCTTCACATGTAGCATCAGGGTGACAGTCTGAGCAGCTTCCAGGGCCTTAAATAAACAAATAAAATATGTAATAATGATTTATATATGCTAAATGACTTTGTTTCCATTTTAACCCATGTTTTTATCTAATGCATCTGGACAAAACATTAGGATTGGGTACATGTACTGTAGGTTTGTGTACCACCACTCTCTTTAATATCCTCAAGTCAAATATAAGTATTAATCCAATAAAATTGAGAACTGTTTTTAAAAGTTTTTAGACAATTTTTAACAATTACTGTTTTGTACCTAGTCTAGCAAAACCTGAATAAGCCAATGGTCCAAGAATAATAGCCTGTGCAGTGGGGTAAACATTACAACCCCTATATAAGCAGGATGGGGTAATACCACACAGAAATCCCTTGGCTAGTGGGAGAGGAAAATAATCAGAGATCATCATTAATTCTCTTCACTCCCATGCTGACAATTGCCAGTTTTACCCATTTATTTGTAGTTCCATTTCTGTTTGCCAGTTAAGCATACAGTTTCACATATAAACCATATAGTGAACATTCCTCACTTCCAATTCCAGGATCTTCTTGGGTCACTGTCCTGCATATCTAAAATCTACCCCTAGCGTTTAAAGTTTGTGTAAGTCAGGAGATTTTACAAAAGCTTCACTTTGCTTTTCCTCAATGAGCTCATGGTGGATTCTGAGGCATGTTAAGGATCATTGTCTTTTTGGATGAACTGTGCCCTCTTTTCAACTATAAGTTCTTGGTTTACTGTTAAACAACTGAATCACCCCACAGTGGAAACAGTGGCTAGTGGGAGGATTGAGTGTGCCAGGCTCAAAGAAGGCCCAAACCTAAGGGAATGCAGACAGAAGAAGTACATGCTCAGTGCCCCTTTAACTTTGTGTTGTAGGCATGTGGTTCTTTTGGCCCTGCAGCATCAGACTGGTGGGTCCAGGGCCCACAGGAACTGCTACCTCAGGGGCCCCTGCCCCAGGTGCAACCCCTCTCCACACATACCTTATTCTTTTTGTGGCTGTGACCAAGGCCACATGGGAAGGTCAGGGGACAATGGCCAGAGTTTCCGGTCAAGGCCCACCAGGTTTTATCTCAGTGTCTCGTTGGCCCAGTCTAAGCCTGCAGACCTGGTCACACAATCCAAAAGCATATTGGATAGACACCCAAACCCCTCTCTTTTCTATATTAACCAAGGACTTCTGCGATAAACACAACTGAGTGGGCTATTTTAGGGGACAGGGACCCTTAATTGAATCGAACCTTCTAATTCCAAATTTGACTACAATTAATACAATTAAAAAACATTATTTATAGTTCGTATGTTTAGATAATGTTAATTAAGAACAACTTACATGAAGTGCTGGTAACTGCAAGAGAGAAAAAAACAAATGTCATAATTTAAATATCAAATAAAATAATACAATTATAAAACAATGTTATATTTATCTGCCTTTCATATTTCAGTCGAGATATACAATAATTTGAGTGTTGTTAATACTCGAACAGTAGTCAATAATAATAATAATATCCATAAGTTTTCTAACTTGTAACTGCAAGAACATTTTAACAAGCCATCCTTATGAAGGGCAGGAAGGAACAGGAAAGCAATTGCCTTTCACAGTGGATTGAACTTTCTAAGGAACATTATTACATTACAGGAGTACAGGACACAAATTATTTTTGCACATTTTTATTCCATTTACATCTTTCATTCTGCTCTCAGTGTACACAGAAATGGTAGGATACTCATTGAAGAATCCTCCTGAAACAGTCAGGCCACTGCCTTTGGAGGACTTGGAAAAAAAATAATTCTGCAGCATTGCGTGATATGATACGCAGATATGTATATTTGCATTTTTTAAAAATGAGGAGAAAAGTCTGTTTTTTAATAAACAGATAAAAACATGTATTTTTTTATATTGTAGTTTTTTGAGTTCAAAGGGATGTCTTATTTTATAAATTATAGATTGTGGTGCTTATTTTGGAATTCACAATTTTATTTGGTCTTGCAGTCTTAAGTACATTTATTTTTGAATATGTATTTTGTACAACAATTTCCATAAACCATTTTTTATTTCTTTATCTTTTGTGAAATTGTGTTGATTTTTTTTTAATTTCTAGGTAGTTTGAACCATATATCTCATAACAGACAACTGGGGGCAAAAGTAAAATCCTTCAATTTCCAATATCGAAGTTGAAGGATTTATCGCATTTCCTGCGATCGAACGATCAAAGGAAAAATCGTTTGATCAAACGATTAAATCCTTCGAAACAAATGATTCGAAGGATTTTAATCCATCGATCAAACGATTTTCCTTTGATCCCAAATTGGCTAGAAAGCCTATGGGGACCTTCCCAATAGGCTAACATTGATGCTTGGTAGGTTTTAGGTGGCGAAGTAGGTTTTTTTAAAGAGACAGTACTTTGACTATCGAATGGTCGAATAGACGAATGATTTTTAGTTTGAATCGTTTGATTCGAAGTCGTAGTCGAAGGTCGAAGTAGCCATTTAGATGGTCGAAGTAGCCAAAAAAATACTTCGAAATTCGAAGTATTTTTTATTCTATTCCTTCACTCGAGATAAGTAAATGTGCCCCTTAGAGTTGCCATCTTTTCTGGAAAAAAACATGCCTTCCTATATTTTATGTTATTTTATGTTGATTCCCTATTAATAAGATTGGCACCATACATTTTTATTATTATTACCACCAGGCCTGTAAAATACAAGCCAAGTGGCAATCCTACAGACAAACGTATGATTTGTTTTAAAAAATGTCCTTATTTCTGTCAGTAGTAAATAGCGATGAGTGAAATTTTTCACCAGCCATGTGTTCTCAGCGAAATTTTGTAACCTGAAAATGTTTTCGTGAAACTGCGGCAAAAATTCACAGTGGAAAAATTCCACAAAAAGTTGCCAAAACAAAAAATGCCCATAAGAAAAAAACACCCCTTGACTTTAATGCATTTGGATGAAAAAGTCGCAACAAAACAATGTCCATTGATTTTAATGCATTTGGACCAAGAAAAATTGTTGCGGGCATAAAAAATTGTCATGCATGAAAAAAAATTGATACCCACTGACTTTAATGCGTTTTGCGAATTTTTCGCAGTTGTGCAAATGTTTTCACAATTTCGAGAATTTTTCGGTGAAGCAAAACAGGACATATTCACTCATCACTAGTAGTAAAAATGCAAAAAATGCTCAATAAATTCTTCCTGCAGTCATATTTTCCTTTAGACTTTATTGTGAAAGGTAAAAAAAATTTCCAGCAACTTGCTCGGGACCATTTTGGGGGAAAAAACTAGGTTAAAATTAAAAAAAATTATAGCTCACAAATATTCATCTCAAAAATTCTGAAAACAATTTAACTTTTTTGAGTTTTGAAAAAAATCAACCTGTGGGAAACCACCATAAAGGTAATTTAATATGAGCAACAAAAGTAAGCATTCAGGCACTCAAGGAATTCATATAGGCCACAAAAGTCTAATAATCAATTTACCAATAAATCCCCAAAGTGTCGGAAAGATTGTGGCACATAAAGTACCCTTCCTTTCTCCCTGTTATTCAGCTTCTATCGGATAAAATCTCAAATTTCTGAGCAGACTACTGCATAGACCAATGCATACAGATAGCTATAGTTTGGTATAAGGCTTTATGCGGATCAGTTAGTAGAAGAGGGCTCACAAGCAGCTTTCACCAGCGACAGACTAACCTGAGGATGGAACAGGAAGAATGCGCTGTGAAAAGAGGCCGGAGAGTCCAGACGAAGTAACAGGAGTATGAAGGCTGAGGTCAAACAGGTCCGGGTCAGAGGCAGGCAGCTCAGGTTCATAAACAGGCTCAGGTCGGGGTCAGATGCAGGCAGAATAGGTTCGTAGTCAAAGTCAGGCCGAGGTCGGGTGCACCAGAGTTCAAGCGAGTCAGGGATAGCCGGGTCAACAACAGGAGATCAAATCTATAACGCTGGGGTCTCTTGGAAATGAACTAAGATAACCTAGCAGTTTGTTTGTATGTCAACTGAGTTGATATAGGCCTGGCGTGAACTCGCATGCGCAAAAATGCCGGGCGACGCAACGCACGCACGAACATACGCAGCGCGCGCAAAGACGCGCGTGCGACAATGCGCACGCGCATCAAAGCGCACGCCCGCGCACAGGCGCACAGGCGCGCTTTTGCCGGCGACTGCAACAAACTACTTGCCTGCAAGGACGGACAGAACCAGACATCCCTTCCACACAACGGTGAGTGGCCTTACAGTGCCTCCCCCAAAGAGCGGCCTCAGGACGCGAAACGAACCTGGCTTCTCTGGATGAGCTCGATGAAACCTCTGAAGAAGACTGGGAGTATGGAGATTAGATGCGGGTTCCCAAGAGTTCTCTTCCATACCAAAACCCTTCCATTTGACAAGATACTGGATTCGTTTACCTCGAAATCTTGAATCCAAAATTTTCTCCACTTCAAACTCCTCCTGACCATCAACCAAAACCGCAGGAGGAGGAGGAATAGTCCGTTCTTGAAAGATGTTAGGAATCACAGGTTTAAGAAGAGCCATATGAAAAACAGGATGTATCTTCCAAGAGCACGGTAGCTCAAGTTGAAATGTAACAGAATTAATCTGTTTAATAATGGAAAAAGGTCCCAGGTATTTCTGACCCAACTTCTTACTAGGGCAAGTTAGTCTCAAATTTACAGAAGACAACCATACCTTATCTCCAACTTTGAAGTTTGGCCCCGAAGAACGTCTACGGTCCGCATAGTCTTTATAATCACGTTGTGCCTTGGCCATTGTCTGCTGTAGAGTTTTGAAATTTGAAGACAGAAAAGCAAGGCGATCCTGGACTGCAAGAACAGGTACTTCAGGTACAGAAGCTGGAAACATAGCCGGGTCAAGACCAAAATTTGCAAAAAATGGTGATTGTTGTATCGAAGAATGATGGGCATTATTATAGGCAAATTCTGCCAGAGGTAATAACGTTACCCAATCATCCTGAGCAAAGGAAGAAAAACATTGTAGATACTGCTCAAGAGTCTGGTTAGTCCTCTCTGTCTGTCCATTAGATTGTGGATGAAAGGCAGAGGATAATGAAACTTTGATCTGAAGTGCCTTACATAGTGCTCTCCAAAATTGGGACGTGAACTGAACACCACGGTCAGACACAATTTCAGGAACTCCATGTAGACGAATCACCTCTCTAATAAAAGTTTCAGCCGTGACTGCGGCTGAAGGTAATTTATGTAATGATGAAAAGTGTGCCATCTTGGTTAATCTGTCGACACAAACAAAAATCGTAGTTTGTCCTTGTGAAGGTGGCAACTCAGAAATAAAGTCCACTGAAACGGATCCCCAAGGACGCATTGGGATAGGAAGAGGTTGAAGTAATCCCACTGGCTTGGAACGTGGACTCTTGAATCTAGCACAAGTTTTGCATGATGATACAAATGCCGTGCAATCTTTGGCTAAAGTTGGCCACCAAAAGAATCTTTTAGCTAAAATAATAGTCTTTTTAATACCAGGATGACCAGCAAGTTTCGAATCATGAACAGTTTTGAGAACATCGAGCCGAATCTCACTTGGTACAAAAATCTTTGCTCCAAAAAATAATAAATTAGACCTTCGAGACAAGAAATATCGACCAGAAATAACATCAGGTACCGAAGATGATGCTCTCTTTAAACAATCCATTAAAGATTCTTGAAGAAGAGAGAAAAAATTACTTGATTTCAGAATTGTTTCAGAAGAGGAGTTTGGAGATGGGTCTGTGGAAAACATGCGAGAAAGGGCATCAGCTTTAACATTTTTACTACCTGGACGATAAGTAATGTGAAAACAGAATCTCATAAAAAACATTGCCCAACGAGCCTGTCTTGGTCTGAGACGTTTAGCGGAACGTAAATATTCAAGATTTCGATGATCTGTATATACGATGACTGGATGTTTAGCACCCTCAAGCAAGAATCTCCATTCCTCAAATGCGAGCTTAATCGCCAACAGTTCTCTGTCAGAGACATCATAGTTTTGTTCCGCTTTATTCAATTTCCTAGAAAAAAAAGCAACAGGATGATGCTCCTCCTTGACTGTAGTTCTTTGAGACAAAATGGCTCCCACTGCAGATTCTGATGCATCTACCTCAACCACAAAAGGTAGAGTTGGATCAGGATGACACAAAATTGGGGCAGAAGTAAAAGTCTTCTTCAGAATGGAAAAGGCTACTTGTGCTTCGTCAGTCCAAACAAATTTTTTATTGGAACATGTAAGTTTAGTTATAGGAAGAATAATCTGAGAAAAATTTTTGATAAATTTCCTATAAAAATTAGAAAATCCTATAAAACTCTGAACAGACCGGCGATTAGTAGGGATTGGCCAGTCCAGAATGGCAGAGACCTTCTTGTGATCCATTTGAATTCCTTTAGACGAGATGATGAAACCCAAAAATTCCACAGATTCTCTTTCAAATTCACACTTCTCTAATTTCACATACAGACGATGGGTTCTGAGACAAGTGAAGACTTTTTTCAAATGGATTCGATGCTCCTGAAGTGACTGTGAAAAAATAAGAATATCATCCAAATAAACAACTGCAAAAATATCAAGAAAGTCCCGTAAAACATAATTTGCAAAATGCTGAAATGTTGCGGGCGCGTTGCAAAGCCCGAATGGCATAACCAGATATTCAAAATGCCCATATCGGGTACGAAAAGCAGTCTTCCACTCATCTCCCTTGCGGATCCTCACTAAATTATAGGCTCCTTGCAGATCAAGTTTTGAAAAAATCTTTGCACCTCGAAGCTGTTGTACCAGTTCTGGAACAAGAGGAAGCGAATATCGATTTTTAATGGTTATTTTGTTCAATTCCCTGTAATCAATACATGGCCTTAATGAACCATCCTTCTTCCCTACAAAAAAAATACCAGCTCCTGCTGGGGACGTAGAATATCTTATGAACCCTTTGGCCAGGTTCTCGTCCACATAATCCTTAAGAGTCTTTAGTTCTGGCTCGGATAGTGGATAAATACGTCCAAAGGGTACTTGACTGCCAGGCAAAAGTTCAATCGGACAATCATATATTCTGTGAGGAGGTAATATGTCCGCACCTTTCTTGTCAAAAATATCTGCGAATTCTTAGTACTGTTCCGGAAGAGGATTAAGTTTGATACTTGAAGGCACTGCACATAACTGTTTCCCAAGGGGTTGTAGACAAGACGTTCGACAAAGTTCAGAGTAAAAGGTTAATTTTCCGGAGACCCAATCAATAACAGGGTTATGCTTACGAAGCCACGGAAGACCTAAGATGACTGCAAATAATGGGGAGGCAACAACATCAAAACTCAATTGCTCAAAGTGAATTTTATTCAAACAAGTGATCAGGGAAATAGTCTCTTGAGTCACAGGTCCGGAGCTGATTGCAGAACCGTCCGCGACTAATAAAGACAGGACTCTCTTTAGACAGAAGAGGAATGTGAAGATTATCAACTACTTGAGAGTCAATAAAGCACCCACTTGCACCAGAATCAACAAGGGCTGGAAGATTCACCTGTTCCTCTCCCCACTGTAAAGAAAGAGATACAATCAGTAAAGGGGAGTAGCTTAATGACTGATTAGTAACGGAAAAGGAAGTTCTTTTACTTGGGGAAGCTGGACGAATAGGGCAGGTTCGAAGAAGATGTCCTGCTTGCCCACAATAGAGGCATAAGTTAAGCCTTCGTCTTCTCAATCTCTCTTCAGTCGAAAGAGTGGGTCTGATAGTCCCGATTTGCATTGGCTCAGGGTCAGGAAGCACAGGAATGTTTCTCACTGGAGGGGGAGCTCTGGGAGTGACCCAAGAAGGAGAGGTCTCAGCAACTCTTTCAGTTCTCCTTTCGCGCAGTCTTATGTCCAATTGTACGGCCAGAAGAATCAATTCCTCCAGGGAGCCAGGAATTCCCACACGAGCAACCTCATCTTTTAAACCTATGGATAATCCCAAACGAAATTGATGTTTGAGTGCTGCATCATTCCACTCAGTCTCCACAGCAAGTTCCCGAAACTCCATAGCATAGTCCTCTACAGGCCGTCGGCCCTGAGTGAGAGCTCTTAATGCAGCTTCAGCAGTCTCAGTACGATGTGGATCGTCATAAATGACAGCCATGGCAGAAAAGAAGGTTTCCACAGATGAGAGTGCAAGGTTTTGTTGTTCCATAAGACGAAAGGCCCAGGACTGAGGTTGACCTTGAAGCAAGGAAATAATAAACCCCACCTTCACTTGATCTGTCGGATAAGATAAGGGTTTTAACGTAAAAAACAACTTGCAATTGTTAACAAAAAGTCTGAATTTCTTCTGGTCACCGGAAAATTTCTCTGGGAGAGATAACTTGGGCTCAGCAGCAGCGGAAGAGGCAGAAGTACTGGGTTGCTGCATATTTATAACAGGAGGTGGTCCAGCAGCAGGTTGCACATTCTGCAGCTGGTCCTGGAGTTGATTGTATCCTCCTTGTAGTTCTTGGACTGCTTGGGTGAGAGCAGCCAGTTGCTGTGTCATTTGACTTAACACAGATTCCTCTTCTTCTTGATCCATGGCTAGGTTATACTATAAGGCTTTATGCGGATCAGTTAGTAGAAGAGGGCTCACAAGCAGCTTTCACCAGTGACAGACTAACCTGAGGATGGAACAGGAAGAATGCGCTGTGAAAAGAGGCCGGAGAGTCCAGACGAAGTAACAGGAGTATGAAGGCTGAGGTCAAACAGGTCCGGGTCAGAGGCAGGCAGCTCAGGTTCATAAACAGGCTCAGGCCGGGGTCAGATGCAGGCAGAATAGGTTCGTAGTCAAAGTCAGGCCGAGGTCGGGTGCAGGCAGAGTTCAAGCGAGTCAGGAATAGCCGGGTCAACAACAGGAGATCAAATCTATAACGCTGGGGTCTCTTGGAAATGAACTAAGATAACCTAGCAGTTTGTTTGTATGTCAACTGAGTTGATATAGGCCTGGCGTGAACTCGCATGCGCAAAAACGCCGGGCGACGCAACGCACGCACGAACATACGCAGCGCGCGCACGCCCGCGCACAGACGCACAGGCGCACTTTCGCCGGCGACTGCGACAAACTACTTGCCTGCAAGGACGGACAGAACCAGACATCCCTTCCACACAACGGTGAGTGGCCTTACAGTTTGGAATTGGCCTCTACTGACCTCTACCTAAGTTTTGAGTGTTAATTAGGGATACCCCCAAATGTTGGACTTGGTTCAAGATTTGATTGACTGGAACTAATTATGAAACCTTATTATTGACTTTTTAAATTCATTATGTGACTTTAGACTAGAAGTTGAAGATTTTTACTTTTTTGTTGCTAATTTGCATATGAAAAATCGGGTTTTGATTGAGTTTGGGCCAAATCTATTGTGGTGGAGTGTGTCCCTAATATTAACCATAATAATTCAGTTCAAGATAAAATATTACATTTTACAGCAACAGGTGTGGGATATCTTACTCTAAGGGGAACTATCACAAAAAGAAAAATTTTATATAAGTTTCATCACAGTACAACATTTTAAGATATAAGTATTTAAAAATGATGTACCAATTCTGAAATAATCAAGTTATTCTTTATCATCCCCCGTTAACATCTCTCCTTCTATATTCTCTTCTCATGCAGGAGTCAGTTAGGTCTAATACAGCCTTTGTGTGCGTGTGTTTGTGTGGGGGGGGGGTGGAGGTCCTCATTTTGCCTAGAAGATGTATTAAAGCTCACACTTTCAAAATAACTCTGTGCACATGTAACCGATTTCAAGCAGAATGTTTTTTTTCTGGCTGATATTCAGCCCATGTCCACATTGATAGTTTTGTCATATGCAGGTAGTCACTACAGACATAAATATTACATTTAAAGACAATTTACTGCAAGGGGCAGAAGCTAACCAAACCAGAGTATAAATATACCTGTGCAGTATGTCATGGAGCAGCCGGGTGTTCCATTCAGCTTATAGACATAGTATCCACCAGGACAAGCCTTAATTTGTACAGTCGATGACCACAGACAACAAACTCCTGCCCAATGAGCACAGGCATTGCGACTGACTATACCATCAGCTGGAATGGGATGTGATCCATTTAACCACATAGGTATATGAGAGTTACACCTCCATGTTGGAACACAGGATTCTGACATGCGTATTCCTCCACTTCCAATAAAACGATACCAGCCCACTTTGTCATAGTCACATTTGATGTCCACAAATTGTGCATTGGCAGCGCTTCTCCAGGGTTCATCAAGAACAGTGTGACTGACACATGGATCAGCACAAGAGTAGGAGATGCCATTTGCCAGGCAATCCTGACCGACCCCACACACACCTCCAGTACATGGACCATCTTCACAGTGAAATCCATTACCAAAAACACCAGGTGGACACTGACATGTGTATGTTCCATCATAATTAGTGCAGGTGGCTATTGGGTGGCATCTATTCAGGTCTGGACGAGAACACTCATCAATATCAACACATGTGTTTCCTGCTCCTTTTGTGTAGCCACCTGGGCACACACAGTGATAAGAGCCAATAGTATTCACACAGTTTCCATTAGAACAGTTGTTTAACCAGGAGTAGGCACATTCATCAATATCTGAGCATGAGACGCCATCTCCAATGAATCCATCCTTACAGGTACATTCGAAGAGGTCAAGAAACCCTTTACATGTAGCATTAGGGTGACAGTCTGAGCAGCGTCCAGTCACTGAAATATACAATAAAATGTGTGATAGTGATATATTTATGTTAAATCACTTAGTTTACATTTAATCCCCCCTTTGTCTAATACATCTGGATCAAACACTAAGGTTGGGTACATGTTCTGTAAATTTGGATACCACAACCCTTTTTAATATTCTCAAATATAAGGAATAATCCAATAAAACTGACAAATGTTTTCCAAAGTATTTGACTCCATTTTTAACAATTACTGATCATAGTGTAGGTACCTAGGTTATCAAAGTCTGAATAAGCCACTGGACCAAGAATAATAGCCTGTGCAGTGGGGTAAACATAAGGACCCGCTATATAAGCAGGATGGGGTAATACAACACTGAAATCCCTTGGCTAGTGGAAGAGGAAAATAATCAGAGATCATCATGAATTCTCTTCACTCCCATGCTGACAATTGCCAGCTTTGCCTATTTATTTGTATTCCATTCCTGTTTGAAAGTTTGGCATAGAGTTTAAAATAAACCATACGGTGTACATTTTGCACTTAATATTAGTTCCACGGACAT
Source organism: Xenopus laevis (assembly GCF_017654675.1). NCBI lineage: Eukaryota > Metazoa > Chordata > Amphibia > Anura > Pipidae > Xenopus > Xenopus laevis. Next base: position 112,947,069 of record NC_054387.1, on the reverse strand, counting down.
GAAGAAATAACTGTTTAAGTCTGTAGAACGAATGGCCAAACTTCCAAGTGGTTGGAGCTCTCCAACATCCGACCCTTTAATGGTGGTCTTATTCTTTTTAAAATGGGCAATGCCATTTCTATTTCCCTCTCTTAAAAGCCACATGCAGGGTAAGTTTAAGTCTGTGAAACCAATGTTTTGGTTTTTGCAATCTCTCTTATAAATGGCCGGGAAGGTGTAAGCTCTGTTTGGAAGATACTAAACCCAAGAAAAGCAGCCATGCAGGGTAGTGCCAGTCTATGCACCACATGACCAAATGTGCGACATGGTGTGGTGGCTTGCCAATTATATGATAATAACAAAACACTATTTATGTATTTGCACAGACACTAAATTATTAATGAACAGGGGACCAAGGAATGTGCATTGAAACCTCTCTCTCTTGTCTATATTACCCTAAGCACTTTCACATTTGACTACGGTTAATAAAACAATTGAAAACATTTTTTATAAACTGAATGTTCAAATAATGTTCATTAAGAACAACTTACATGAATTGTTGGTTACTGCAAGAGAAAAAAATATTTCAAATGTCAGAATTTAAATATAAAACAAAAGTATACAATAATATAACTGTTATATTATATTTATCTGCTTGCCATGATTCAGTTGCTAATAATAATACTACTATTATTATTGTTATTAGTGATGGGCGAATTCATTTGGCAGGCATGGATTTGGGGCGGATTTCCGCCCTTGCTGTCCGTGAATGTTTTCGCAAAACTGCTGCCAAAAAAAATTGTCATAAAAAATTGTTGCACGCATAAAATTTGTTGTATGTCAAAATTATTCGGACACCCATGATTTGGACCAAAGAGTTACGTGTCAAAATTGTCGTCCATCGACGCCCATTGACTTTAATGCGTTTCGTCAGATTCGCCCATCACTACTTATTATAATTTGAATGTTGTTAATACTTGAACAGTCGTCAATAATACTAATAATAATAATGTCTTTCATAATTTTACCAACGTGTAACTGCAAGAACATTTTTAACATGCCATCTTCATGAAGGGCAGGAAGGAACAGGAAAAGCTATTGCCTTTCACAACGTATTGAGCTGTCTAAGGAACATTATTTCACTGCTTAACAAATTATTTTTGCACATTTTTATTCCATTTACATCTTTCACTTTGCTCACAGAACTGGTAGGATACTCATTGGAGAATCCTCTTTAAACATTCGATTTATAGTAGCAGTTGGAAACACTCACAAATGCAGCATAACTGCAATTAGGCTCTTTTTATTCCATTACCACACAACATGTTTCGGGCACCTGGCCCTTTCTCAAGTGTGAACATCAAATAGTGTAGAAAACATTTTTATAACACCACAGATGTAAACCCGCCCACCAATTACCAGGTGTATACCTTATTAACCCTTCAAGCGTTTTTCTTGGCTCAAATGGTTGTTAGATAAAAGTGTGCCGTAAATTTGTGTCCATTGTGTAACTTGTCCCAGTCCATATTATCCGTGTTTTTCTTTTTTGCTTTTTCAACCATAACCTGAACTCCCAGCACAATTTCTACAAACTGTAAAAAGTGTAAAAAAATTTTAAAAAACATTAAAATTCATGCATTACACACAATACAGATCAATTGGTACTGCTTCACTACTGAGCCTACCACAGATTCACTTAGAGAGTTACATGTATATTATTCCTTTTAATAACTTTTACTTATCTTACCATTAGCTGGTCTCTAGTACATTGCTATTTTATACTGGAACATCCTTTCAGTATCTGTGGAGGAAATTACATAATTCATTATACCAAGAATGGTGTGATACTCCAATGGTCATTCATTCCCATTGGAGCCATTGTATTCATCTTTTTAATCCAATAGGCTTCCTTTTGGGTCAAGATTTTTTTAATATCTCCACCCCTGCTGGGCATTTTTATTTGCTCCAGACTCATCCATTTTAGTTGACTAACATTGTGTCCCTTGTTGTGGAAATGTCTAGACACACATGTATCAGTTGCAGTTCCCGTTTTAAAGTTTCTAATGTTTCCCCTGTGTTCTTTTATTCTTTCCTTAACTGCTCGAGAGGTTTGGCCTATGTACGCTAGTCCGCAAGGACATGAATAACGAAGAAATTTCTCAATAAAGGGTATAAGAAAAATAGACTTACATCTATAACTAGGGAGGTAACACAACTAGATAGAGAGGAATTGCTGAGATCAGAGAACAAAACTAAAAAAGAACGAGCCAGAATCCCCTTTGTATCCAAATATGGGAAACAGAGCAGAGCTATAGAGAAAATTATCAAAAACTATTGGCCAATTCTTGAGCAAGACGCCAAATATGGGCATCTTTTTCATACACCTCCCATGTTTTGTTACACACGAGGTCGCACTTTAAAGGACACATTATGCCCATCAGATAGTCAGGAAACAAAGAATAGCCGGTTTCTAGGAAAACCAAAGAAAGGCTCATTCCCTTGCTTAAACTGCATTTGTTGTGCCTCAATTATAAAAGGTAATACAGTGAATCATCCAACTAAAGGCACAAAAATTTAATTGAAAGACTACACCACTTGTGATTCGAAATACGTAGTATACATGCTTAAATGTCCTTGCGGACTAGCGTACATAGGCCAAACCTCTCGAGCAGTTAAGGAAAGAATAAAAGAACACAGGGGAAACATTAGAAACTTTAAAACGGGAACTGCAACTGATACATGTGTGTCTAGACATTTCCACAACAAGGGACACAATGTTAGTCAACTAAAATGGACGAGTCTGGAGCAAATAAAAATGCCCAGCAGGGGTGGAGATATTAAAAAAATCTTGACCCAAAAGGAAGCCTATTGGATTAAAAAGATGAATACAATGGCTCCAATGGGAATGAATGACCATTGGAGTATCACACCATTCTTGGTATAATGAATTATGTAATTTCCTCCACAGATACTGAAAGGATGTTCCAGTATAAAATAGCAATGTACTAGAGACCAGCTAATGGTAAGATAAGTAAAAGTTATTAAAAGAAATAATATACATGTAACTCTCTAAGTGAATCTGTGGTAGGCTCAGTAGTGAAGCAGTACCAATTGATCTGTATTGTGTGTAATGCATGAATTTTAATGTTTTTTAAAAATTTTTTACACTTTTTACAGTTTGTAGAAATTGTGCTGGGAGTTCAGGTTATGGTTGAAAAAGCAAAAAAGAAAAACACGGATAATATGGACTGGGACAAGTTACACAATGGACACAAATTTACGGCACACTTTTATCTAACAACCATTTGAGCCAAGAAAAACGCTTGAAGGGTTAATAAGGTATACACCTGGTAATTGGTGGGCGGGTTTACATCTGTGGTGTTATAAAAATGTTTTCTACACTATTTGATGTTCACACTTGAGAAAGGGCCAGGTGCCCGAAACATGTTGTGTGGTAATGGAATAAAAAGCCTAATTGCAGTTATGCTGCGTTTGTGAGTGTTTCCAACTGCTACTATAAATCGAATGTATAAGGGATGCCAGAGGCAGAGCACCCAAGGAATCACCACAAGAATTGTTTGAATTAACGCTAATCAGTGTAAAAAGCCTTTTTGGAGCATCCTCTTTAAACAGTTTTGCCACTGCATTTGGAGGCAGAAATTGGCAAAAATGTTATTCTGCAGTATTACCTGTTATTGATATGTGGATTTTGTATTAAAAAATTAAAAAAGAGGAGTAGACTATTTTTGAATAAACAGGTAGAAAAATATTTTTAATTTATATTGTAGTGTTTTGAGTTCAGTGGGATGTCTTCTTTTATAAATAATAGATTGTGGTGCATATTTTGTAATTTACAATGTGATTTGGTCTTGCAGTCTTAAATATGTTTATTTCTGTATTGCTATAGGTTTTCTATGCAATGTTTTCCATAAAAACTACACATTTTTGGTTGTTATATTTCTCTATATTTTGGGAAATACAGTGTTGATTTTTTTATTTTTAGATCCATATATCTCATACCAGACAAATAGGGGGTTATTTACTAAGCTCCGAATACCCAAAATTCCCCGAAATCCGAAAAATTGTGGATTTTTTTATAAAATCGGACTTTTAAAAAAATCACTAATTTTTTCAGAAATTTATTAAACCCCGAGGGCTAAAAAGCCCGAATATAAAACCACAGCATCTCAAACCTGTCGAGGTTGCTATAAGTCAGTGGGAACAGTCCCATTGATTTTCGGTTGTGTCTGGGGTTTCAGACAATTTCACAATGTTTTCAGAGCTTTCGGAGGAAAACTTCGAAAAATACTGAGTTTTCGGTGACAATTCACAAAAAAATTGTGACATTCAGAGCTTTTCCCGCAAAGGTAATTTTCGGGAAAATGTAATAATAAATAAGCGTGGAAAACCCGAGCCCAAGGGTTAGATCGGAGTTTGTAGCAGCCGATATTGAGATAAATTTGGACCTTGATAAATAACCACCATAGGGTTGCCACCTTTTCTGAAAAAAAAATTAGCTGCCTTCCTATAATTTTTTATGTTAATCCCAGATTAATAAAAGTAGCATCATTGTTTATTATTATTGCCAGGCCAGTAAAATACTGGCCAGATGCCAACCCTACAGAAGAATGTTAAAAAAAGGTTAAAACAATTCTAGCAGTCCAATTTGCCATAGACCTATATTGTGAAAAGTCAATGTTTTTCCTGCTTCTTGCTAGGTACCACTGTTAATTGGTTATTATTGTTCTCACTATTTCAGACCTGGCTGATCATTTGGGAAAAACACAACAATGTTGAAATTCAAAAAGTTATAGTTTGCAAATATTCAGCTCAAAAAATGCTGCTGTGAGAAAAATTCTGAAAAAAATTGAACTTTTTTGATTTGACATGAATGTGAAACAAATCAACTTGAGGGAAACCAGCATGAGGGTCATTTAATATGATCAACAAAAATAGGCATTCAGGCAGTCAGACAATGTTCCCTCTAAGCTGTGCGCTCGTGCACAACAACCATGAATCAAAGAAAGATCTTCCAGTAAAATCTGCCATTGACTACTACAAGATTTCGACTGGTTTTAGCTGGAGTATATTTTGGATTCGGAAAAGTCCTGTGATTTTTTCAGATTTTTGGCATCAAAAAAGTTGCAGTTTAGTAAATTGGCCCCTTAGTTGTTCTGCACTTAGCATGGGCCACCAGCAGGGGGCACAAGGCAGTCCTGTTCTTTGGTCATTCAGTACAGGGTTCTGTTGTGGCCTGTGTTCACTGATAATCCCCAATTAGTGCATCTCGATGACTAGCAAGTTAATGGATGGGTTGGCGGCAGCAGAGGGCTTGTGTACTGTAGCCTCTTTATGTTTTTACTTTGTAAAGCTCTGCATGCACTTGTAACGATATATAAATAAATATAATGGACTACAATATGTGCCTTTTGATAAGGTATAGATTGTACATACTTAATATAGTGCAATTTTCTTTGCAGTAGCACCCATAGGATCTAGACACAAGTCTGCATTCCTCTACTTTAGTTTTGAGTGTTAATTAGGGATGTACCAAATGCTGGACACGGTTCAGGATTTGTCCAATTGGATCTAAATCTGAAAACTTATTATCACTTGAGTTTTTAACTCATCATTTGACTTGAAACCTGTGATTCTGATCATTTTAGGTCAAATCTATTGTTTCTATTAGATTCAGAGCATCCCTATTAATAACCATAATCATTCTATTCAAGAAGATACAATACTACATTTCACAGATACAGGTGTGGATAGCTTACTCTACCTTAAAGTCAAAGGGGAACTATCACAAAAAGGAACATTTTATAAAAGTTTTGTCTACATAAGTACAACGTTTTCAAATATATTCATTTAAAAACGTTGTACCGTTTCTCAAATACAGTAATCAAGTTATGCTTTTCTATCCCCCCTTAACATCTGTCTTTCTTTATTCTCTCCTTATGCAGCAGTCAGTGTCGGATCTTAGGTGTAATAAAGCCTTTGTGTGAGTGTGTGAGTGTGTGTGTGTGTGGGGGGGGTCCTCTTTTTGACTAGAAGATGTATTAAAGCTCAACACTTTTCATAACATCTCTGTGCACATGTAACATAAAGATTTTAGGCAAATTAGTTTTTTTCTTTGCTGACATTCACCACATGTTCACATTGGCAGATTGGTCACTTGCAAGTCATCACTACAGACAGAAAGATTATATTTTAAGACAGATACTGCAGACAAGGAGCAGAAGCTAACCAAACCAGTGTGTAGTCAATATACCTGTGCAGTATGTCATGGAGCAGCCGGGTGTTCCATTCAGTTTATAGACATGGTATCCACCAGGACAAGCCTTAATCTGTACAGTTGATGACCACAGGCAACAGACTCCTGCCCAATGAGCACAGGCATTGCGACTGACAATACCATCAGTTGGAATGGGATGTGATCCATTTAACCACATAGGTATATGAGAGTTACACCTCCATGTTGGAACACAGGATTCTGGCATGCGTATTCCTCCACTTCCATTGAAACGATACCAGCCCACTTTGTCATAGTCACATTTGATGTCCACAAATTGCATATTGGCAGCACTTCTCCAGGGTTCATCAAGAACAGTGTGACTGACACATGGATCAGAACAAGAGTAGGAGCTGCCATCTGTCAGGCACTCCATACCGACCCCACACACACCTCTGGAACATGGATCACAGTGAAATCCATTACCCAAAATACCAGGTGGACACTGACATGTGTAAGTCCCAACATAATTAAAGCAGGTGGCTATTGGGTGGCATTTATTCAGATCTGGACTAGAACACTCATCAATATCAACACAAGTGTTTCCTGTTTCCTTTCCTGTTCCTTTTGTGTAGCCAGCAGGACACACACATTTATAGGAACCAATAGTATTCTCACAGATTCCATAAGCACAGTTGTATAACCAGGAATAGGCACATTCATCAATATCTGAGCATGAGACGCCATCTCCAATGAATCCATCCTTACAGGTACATTTTAAGTGACCAGTATATGCTTCGCATATAGCATTATGGTGACAGTCTGAGCAGCTTCCAATGCCTGAAATAAACAATAAAATGTGTGATATTGATATATTTTTTTAAATAACTTTGTTTACATTTTAAACTAATATCTAGTACTACTGGAAAAATACTAAAGTCTGGCACATGTATTGTAGGTTTGGATATCACCACTCTTTCTAATACCATCAAATATAACGATTAATCCAATAAAACTGACAAAAGTTTTCCAAAGTCAGTGACTGTATTTTTAACAATTACTGGCTATAGTGTAAGTACCTAAGTTAGCAAAGCATGAATAAACCACTGGGCAAAAAATGATAGCCAACGCATTGGGGCAAACATAAGAGCCCCCTATATTAGCAGGATGGGGTAATACCACTGAAATCTCTTTCTGCATTCCTTGGCTAGTGAGAGAAGAAAATAATCAGAGATAAGGTTTAATTATCATCACTTGCATGTTGACAATTACCAGCTTTGCCCATTTATTTGTAGTTCCATTCCTATTTGTCATGTTTGGTATATGGTTTCTCATATAAACCATATAGTGTAAATTGAGCACTTTATATTATTTCCACAGACACATAAATGACTATTTACTTCCGACCCAAATTTACTATACAGTGGCATGCAATCACAATGCATATCTCTCATTATAATAACTCTCAAATTAAGTGATTTTGTCACTATTTTTACTAAGCATAAAGACCTAGTTTATATCCAGTATTAATACAAAAAACAATCCCAGGTTAAAACAAAAAAAAAAAACTTTGCAAATGTTAGTGCTGTTATAATTTAATTTACAAACTTTAACATAGGAACAAAGAAGATAGTAACTGTGCACATGTGCAAAACTTTGGATGCCTTAATAAGTCAGTTTTAATCAACACCCCAGATCACAGCTAGTTTGTACGGGGATAGGTAATTGATGTTCATTGCGACTGTGAAATGATGTCTGGAAATGTTGTAAAGTATAAATGTTGATTTCATCTGTGTTTTGTTGCATTTAATAATGGGGAACAGGTGTAATGTGTTATGTCAGCCAGTAGATGGCAATAATTTGAGTTGATTTACGTTTAAGTGCAGTTCAGATCCCAACCACTAGAGTGCAAAGGATATTAAAAGAAAATACGCACCCAGGGCAGGGTTTTTCCTGATATTTGGTTGGACAGGTACAAATAGAGAGAAGGTCTCCTACGGGCAAATTCACTAAAGCGCGAAGTGGCTAACGCTAGCGCAAATTCGCCAGCCTGATGTCATTTCGTTACTTCACCAATTTACTAATGGGCACTGGCGTAAATTCGCTAGCGAAGTGGACCTACTCTAGCGCTGCTTCACACCCTTACGCCAGGCGAAGTTGCGCTATGGCGAAGGGACAAAACTACGCTAATTCACTAACTTGCGGATTTTCATGAACGTTAACTCTTGCGCCAGACTTGCCTTTGGCAACTGAGACCAGTCGAAGTGCAATAGAGTAGATAGGGATTGCTTCAAAAAATGTTGAAATTTTTTCTAAGTCCCAAAAAACACTGGCGTCCTTTCCTTTTTTAAGGGTGATAGGCTGAAAAAGATCGTACATTTTTTTGGGGGTACCCTCCTTCCCCCCTACATTTCCTAACATATGGCACCTAAACTATACAGTGGGCACAAGTATAGGGCAAAATAACAACTCTGTTTTATTTTATGAAGCTTTCCCAGCTTGTGTAGTGTAATGTATTTGGTGCTACATATACGTCCATTGTACTTTAACTTGGCACAGTATGCAAATCAGGCATCGCTAGCCTAACTTCGCTTTGCTTGACGAATTAACGCTAGCGCAACTTTGCTACCGTTCGCCTCCCTGAGCGCAATTTGGCAAAGTGCGGCGGAGTGTGGAGAAGCTGTCACCGGCGCAACTTCGGATCTTAGTGAATTTGCCCCCTAGTGATAAGTACTAGGTACTTCAGCTAGACAGGGAATAGCAAGTATGGGTATCCCAGACGCGACCTAGAGGCCATGGCTAAGCCAGAGATTGGGTGGGAGTGATAGTTGTAGGCCCAGTGAGTACATCCTGAAGCGTGTCAGCTAAATCTGCATGAATCTGGATGTGACCACATGAATGTGAGTAGAGTGTATCCTGCTAAATAAAATGTGTTTCCAGTTACTAGTGACTGAATCCTGCATTTAAGCTATTCCGTTATTGAGTCTTACAAGTAAAGACCTTTTGTATCCAGCCAAGAGTCTTTCATTTATTGTTGTAGGGATTTTGATCAACTCTTTCATGCAGATCACTTCTAATTCTGAGATCTTCTTTGGTGAATGTCTGGCATGTTTAAAATCTACTCCTAGATTATCAATGATGTGTAAGTCAAGGGACTTTGTGAGGAACATTACAAAAGCTTCAGCTTGCTTTTCCTCAATCAACTCATGGTGGATTCTGAGGAATGTTTAGAATAATTGTCTTTTTGAAAGTTCTTAACTGACTGTTTTACAATTGAATCACCCCACAGCGGACACATCGGCAAGCAGGTACATTCAATATAAAAGAAGTACTTGTCCAGCACCCCTTTTAACTATGTGCCCTAGGCATGTGCTTCTTCCACCAACCCCTAGTGCCAGCCAGTGTTGGTCACTTTGCCTTTAGTAAATTTGCCACATAGATGGATTTAAGTTTTAAATTTTTTTGTATTTTAATGTACTTATATATTTTACTTGGAGTGTTCCCACAACCCTCCTTTTCCTGTATTTCTGTATTTTAGCAGAGTTGCTCTGTACCCCGCACCCATCCCTTTAATGGTGGTTTTATGCCTTTAAAACTGGGTGTTGGTCTTGCCCAATTCTATTTCCCTCTCTTAAAAGCTGTAAGTAGAGGAGCCTTGAGCCTATGCACTCCTGCATTAAACAGCTGAGAGGGCTTTTTTTTAGGATAGATTAGAACCTTCTCATTTCACATTTGACTACAATGAATACAACAATCAAAAAACATTATTTATAATTGATATGTTTAGATAATGTTAATTAAGAACAACTTACATGACGTGTTGGTAACTGCAAGAGAAAAAAATATATCATATGTCATAATTTAAAAACAAAATAAAATATTGCAATAATAAAACCATGTTTCAGTCATATATAAAATAATTTGAATGTTGTTAACACTTGAACGTTAGTTAATAATAATATAGTTAAATACAAAGCTGCACAATATGTTGGTGCTCTAAAAATAAATGTTAAAATAATAATAATGATAAAAATGATAATAAGAAGGTTGTTCATAATTTTACTAACTTGTAACTGCAAAAATATTTTAACATGAAGGGCAGGAAGGAAAATGAAAAGCAATTGACATTCACAATATATTGAGCTGTCTAAGGAACATTATTTAATTACAGGACACAAATTATTTTTGTACATTTTTACTTAGTTTGCACATCTTTCATTCTGCTCTTGGTGTTCACATAACTGACTGGTGTTATTCTTTACCTATCAATCCCTCCACCTGAACAGCATGAGGGTTGCTTGAAACAATACACAATGTCCATGCTCCTTTGGCAGGCCTTTTAATCTCATGCAATGAACCCCAGGTTTCAGACACAAGTGTCTTGGGGTTTGGGTCTGTAGCTACAATAGAAAAAGAAGAAAAAGAAAAAAATATACATAATATATAAACTGTTAAGATGCAAGAGAAAACATTGGATTACAGAAAAATACAGTTTGTCAGTTCCGTAACTCGAAAGAACTAATAGGTAGGTTTTATTAACCTGAGGAGACATGGGAAGATACTACTTGCCACCCTTAGATAAGTTTATTAGACATCCTATTTGTCTGTGCATGGGCCAAAAATCATTCCCTCCTAGAGATGGGCGAATTTGCGCCGTTTCGGTTCGCAGAAAAATGTCGTGAATTTCGCAAAACGGCGAAAAATTCGCGAAACGGCACCGGCGTCTCGTTTTTGACGCCGGCGCCCGTTTTTTTGACACCAGCGCCCGTTCTTGACGCCGGCGTCCGTTTTTTCGGAATTTTTTTTTGACGCCGGCGAATTTTTGCCGCAAATTTTCTCGGGCGCTTCGCGAATTTATTCGCTGGCCGTGGATCGCGCTAATTCGCCGCGAATTCGCACCTGCCGAATAAATTCGCCCATCACTATTCCCTCCCCAATAAATATCTAATCGGATTCAGCTGACTGTTGGGTAGGCTGACAAATCTTATCAGTCATAAACAATGTTGGTCTGTGGAAGGAATGAATGACCTTAGGGTTTCCATTGTTGTTCTTATGTGACCAATTTATTGACACAAGGGCTAAATAGCAGATCAGACAATTTTGACCCCAAATCAAGCAATTTGTCTTGATGTATTGCCATCATTAACATGGAATATTGAATGCAATCTTATTAGTTGCAATGGGCTACCGAAACTATGGTTCTTCATAAGTGTGCCAGACTGGATACTGCAACAAATCTGTCTGCATACTCTTTATATTTTATAGCACTACCCAAATCTAGAGAAAAAGAGGATAGTTTCAAAAGGAAAGAGAATGGAGGATACAGTATGGGGCACATTTACTTAGCTCGAGTGAAGGATTAGAATGAAAAATACTAAGAATTTCGAGTATTTTTTTTGGCTACTTCGACCATCGAATTGGCTACTTCGACCTTCGGCTTCGATATTCGAAGTCGAAGGATTTAACTTCGTTGGTCGAATATCGAGGGTTAATTAACCCTCGATATTCGACCCATAGTAAATGTGCCCCTACATGACTTTGTTTCAAAATCTGTGTCTAAGTTGTTAAAGGATAAGTAAACTTTTAAAATAAGTGAATGTAAAATGGATGAGGGTGCTATTCTAAGCACTTTTGCAGTGCACATTCATTATTTAATTATTTATTTAATTTCAAGATGTTAAAGGATACTTGTTCTGTTAACATGAACCAGTCTGACCACCGAGTAGTCAAAGAAGTTGTCAGGAGAAAGAAAGAGGGCTGCTCTGATGCTCTTCTGCTTAGGAAAAAAATGTGAAACCTGTCCTAACCAGAAGAACATCAGAGCAGCCTCTTCCTTTCTCCTTAAAAACTTCCTTGACTTCTTGGTGGTCAGACTGGTCAGGAAAATGACCAGCAGGTGGCGCTGCGGTAACAAAATTCATTCATGCTAACAGTACATGTATCCTTTAATATTTTGAAATTGAAAAACAATGTACATTGCAAAAGTGCTAACAATAGCATCTTCATTAATTTTAAATTCACTTATTTTTTATAAGTTAACTTATCCTTTAATAGAAGAAAAATCAGAAAATGACGATAGTATCTAAGGAGAGGAATGAACAAAACATAACATCACATTACCTTTGTGAATTGTTATCATGTCCAGAAGGACTGGATTACTAAAATTAACTAGCCTATTTTGTGTGAACACTTTGGATTTTTAGAATCTTTCAAACCTACCCCATCACGACCTTTAAAATAGCCTGGCTGAAAAAACAAAACCCAGATATATCTTGATCCTCCAAGAGTGAGGTATACATGTATCCTCAATCAAATATTACTGCTCCCATAATAGGTCAGATGAAGCCAAGTCAGCAGTTAATAGTGACGATGTATGAGCACATTAAGGGCCATTTTTTATACAGTTTAAGGATAACAACAAAAAAAATGCATCACAAATGAATGAAACAAAAATAGAATATAGCCCATGGACACATCCTCATTTTTAAGTCACATGAATTACTGTTTATGCGTTCCATTAACTATTTTTAGTTTTCCCCAAGTTTTCTCCCAATAATCATTGACTGGGAATACCAACTAGGACAAAAGAGAGCGACATTTGCTTGTACGAATTATTATGCGATACATTTTAATAGCACATAATAGGATGCTCCTAAGATTATTTGACCCTAGTCGGTCTAGTTCACACTATTTTAATCTACAATTTCAAATAGTTCCAATTAATTTGACAGGTTTATCAATCATTTATACAGGTATAGGATCCGTTATCCAGAAACCCGCTATCCAGAAAGTTCCAAATTACGGAAGGGCTGTCTCCCATAGACTCCATTATAATCAAATAATCCAAATTTTTAAAAATGATTTCCTTTTTCTCTATAATAATAAAACGGTACATTGTACTTGATCCAAAATAAGATATAATTAATCCTTATTGGAAGCAAAACCAGCCTATCTGGTTTATTTAATGTATACATGATTTTCTAGTAGTCTTAAGGTGTGAAGATCCACATTACAGAAAGATCCCATTATCTGGAAAGCTCCAGGTCCTGAGCATTCTGGATAATGGGTCCCATACCTGTACTACAGAATACAATATCTAAAATAGGCATCATATTTAGTCATGGGCATAATGAAATAGCTTAACTTATTACCATAAATGCACAGTAACAACAAAGACATGGGGATACCAGTTAAATTGAATATAATGCACTTACAGCCAGGTCCCAGAATTCGTATTGAGGTAATTGAACCATCAGTGATCATCAGTAAGTTTGTGAAGTCATCTGTTACTGTAAAGTTGTCGCAGTGATTTATGCCATTATAGTATTGGTAAAAAACCCTTACTGTACTGTTAACAGGCCTTGATAGAGTGAATTCCAGATAATTAAATACCTTGGGGAAAAATATTAAAATTCTGGTTATACTTCAAGTAATGCAGACAAAAGACATTTGCACAGTACATCTTAAGATAAACTCTGAAACAGTCTCCATTTTATTTTGTAAGGGCAATACAATATTATCTTAGATACAAAATGGCATCAGACCACTCCCAGGATCAATAAACGTACTGTAGAGGCAGAATTATTTATTTTTAAGATCATGTTTTGGCCATAATTCAAGAAAAGCAAAAAAGAAATTGAATTCACAATTGTTTTTTTTTTTTAATTTAAATATTGAGATTTATCATGTAAAAAACTTGAAAACTCAAAAGAACTCTGCCACCTTACAGCTGTTGAGATGTCATAGATATCAATGAGAAATGTATATCCAGCACCCCAAATTTTTCTTTTGGATTCCCCTTGCAGAATGATGTGGGTGTTGCTGGAGGCCTCAGCAGGAGAGGAACATCTTTATCAAAAGCTAGTGTAATAGCTCACTTGTGGGGGCCTGTTTATTAAATTGCAAACTTTTTCCACTTGTCACATGATAACTACGACTTTTTCATATTGTCACACAAAAACCAGTGCCATAAACACCCAAACCATAACAACCACAAAGCAAAAAAAAGATTTTTCAGTTGGAAAGGTGACATTTGCCATTGACTTTTTCATGATTTAGCTGGAGTATTTTCTGATTTGGAATTATCACAGTTTTGTCGCATAATAAGTCCTGGAAAAGTCAATTTTTTTTCTGCAACTTTTTGGGATTTTTGACAGACTGAAAAAGTCTCATTTTAGTAAATTGACCCCTAAGCATAAGATATTGGATGAAGGTAGTTAGTAGAGTAAGTAAAGTAAAAATTGTAGAAATGTTTAGTACCCTAGATGTCAACCATCAGAGTAGGTTGTAAAGTATTCTCAGGGATAGTGATTAAACTAACTGTGAGGGCCTTGATGTCTAGGAATTGGGTACCGATTGAGTAGGCCCTACCACTGCTTGTAAGTTGCAACTAATATTCTGCCTGTGCTCATGTCATCAGGGGAGTAAATATATTAAATGTTGTATTTTAATGTGTTATGTAATATCTCCGAGATCTAAGAACATTTTGATAAGAATCGGGTGTGATGTTCCCCCAGATAAACAGTTAACTGATGCCCTTAGATATTGTACTATCTGTATATGCATTAGAGGCTAGTGTTTGAGGACAAGGACAGTGTATTTAATGGAGAACAAAAATCCCTTATGTATTTTTAAAAGTTCTTCCCCTAAAAAGGGTTCCCTTCCTCTTCTGACTTCATCTAATGTGCCTCCTGAAGCTGCCCCATGCCTTGCTCCTAAGCAGTGAGGCTGGCAACCTCCATCTCTGGCCACTTTTTTTGATCTTTGACCACACTATAATACCTGAAAGGATTGTGCTGTGCATGCTCCTTTTGGTGATCATCCCCTGGGATCCTGAACACTGGATGTTATGTGACCAGACTTGGCAGATTCCACAATAATTCCATCAGTGCACTTTCTCATCTTAAGTATAGGGCAGTTGTGTTTCCAGTGTTAGATATTATGTGGGAGGGGGACAGAGAGTTTGTTTTTTTTGGAGCCCGGTGGGTGTGTCCTTTAAAGCATGAACAAGGCCATTTGCTAATAGTGGTACGATTTGTTTCAGGGGCATTCCTTAGATGGCAGCAACCCTTGATGTCATCTCCTCCCTTCCTGTAACTTGCTCCATGTTTACTTCTTTGACATTGGAACAGGTCAAGGGGGGTAGCAGCATCCCTAGTGCAGAGAGTGTTACTGCAGCAGCCCCTGATGCCACCCCCTTCGCCTCACTTGCTCCATGCTTACCTCCTTTGGCATTGGAGCGGGTCAAGGGGAAGCTGCATAACTGGTGCAGTTTTAAAAAACGGAAATTCGCCTCTTAAAGGTGCCAGAGGCGAGTTTATGCCACTGGTAAATGGCCACTCACTGCCGTCTGAGGCAAGGTTCTTCAATACCCTGATTTGCCTGTACTCTTATTGCCCCCCCACATTGCTGGAATCAAGGGAGTGTGCTAAAGCTAAAGGGTACCTACCTTGCCCAGATCTGAGAGCTCAATTTGAAAAACATGCCCATAACTCAGAGAAGCAATATCTCTGTAAATGAGGAACCCAGGTTCATTTAAACCAGAGCAAAGCCCTGTAATCAAAAAGAAGACCTAAGGAAAAAAAGAACAGTGAATATGAGGAAATAAATAATCACTGGACATTTAAATTGTAAGTTAAAGGCCAGAAACTCTATTAACTGATAGAAATTTATGTACAGATAAATATGTTCATCCAGCAACCGCAAATTAAATATTTCTTGGTGCAAAATGCCTATTAATATCTGAGTGGAGGCATTTGACCCCTGTCTATCTCCTCTTAATTGTCTTCAAAAATATTAAAATTAAGCAGCATGACAGTAGGAATCTATCAGTTTTTCTAGTATCACTTCACTGCTTTAATAATTTGGTAGTAGAATAATTAATGTTATTAACAAAATCCAATAAGCGTAATTTAATAAATGTCGTACTGTACCTGTGACTGTTTGGTACTTAGAAGTGAACGTATGTTGTTGAGAAGGGCAGTACTTGTATAATCTTTAGAAGATGCATCTGTGAGCACTAGAATAAAAGATTTGGGTGGGGAATTTTCTAAAGCCAATTTGAGACCATTCATCGTTAATTCAGGGCAATCTCCTCCACCAGAGGCCGTGAGGTGACTGAAAAATATCTTAAACTCATCTTTTGAATGTGTCAGCCTGACTGGGCCAGTTGCTGAAAAACAAAGGGTGATAAGGATTGTTTGATGGAAACAAGTCAGTACAAGCTTGCAAAATGGGAAAAAAAAAACAGTGAAAAATGAGAATTCAATGAATTGCTCAATTATACTTTACTAAAATAGTCCATATCTCAACAAACTTGAAGAACATACTTTTTCAGAGCTAGGAAAACTGCTTAATAAGACATTTCCCCCTCGGCAATGTGCTCGAGGGCATGAGGGCTCTCTCTCACATATCCTATGTTATTGTCCAAAGTTATCTGAATTTTGGAAGAGCATCAGGACAATTATCTTCTTTTGGGAAATGCCTATTTGGGACCCTAATGCCCTCCTAGGCCTACCGCATATGAACATTCCCCCACTGAATAGAAACTCCTAAACTTTATCTACATGGCAGCTAGACTGTCAATTATCTCCAACTGGAAAGCACCTGATGCCCCAAGAGTAGGTGAGACTTTCACCCACATTCAGGACATGAAGCTATTGGAGGAGATGACAGCAAAACTTAGAGGGTCTGTCCCTCAGCATGAGAAAGTATGGTCAAAATGGGACTATTTTGTTTCTGCCCTGACTGGGTAGGTAATCCCAGCAGAGGTGACAACTTCTCCATGTTATTTCTTTGACTGCCCTTTTTTTGTGATACTAGTAGTGTTACTATTACCTGTCCAAGCTCTTGCAATTCCATGATAAGACCACTCTTTAAAATTGCAACTATGATTTTATATATCTGTTCCGCAAACCGCAATGTCTGGAAATATAACTAATATATTAAAACCAAATAAAACTTTGTTAAAAAAAAATAAGACATTTCCCAATTTCAATGACCACTTTACTATAGGAAAGCTTTGTGAAGCATTTATATCCTCTTTAAACAGGACATACATCTTTTATAGTAGTCCTGCTCCACTCGTATATTGCCGGGCTGCTTTAATGACACTGAAACCCCAGTATAATAAATGGCCAGTGAGCATTATTCAGTTTTTCATTACAGAGAGTTATGAAAAATGAATCCCTTATAGTCATTGATGTAATATCTACCAAATATTAGAGTCTTAATAGTATATTTATTTTAAAAAGAGGTGTTTTGGGCAGTTGGGTTGAGCAGCGGACAACGGTAGGTTAGGGACTAGAAATAGTTAGGAATTAGCAATGGCTTGGTTTGACAGAGGAGAGTTGGGGGCACATTTACTAAGCTCGAGTGAAGGATTCGAATGAAAAAAAATTTGAATTTCAAATAAATTTTTTTGGGTACTTCGACCATCGAATAGGCTACTACGACCTTCGACTTCGATTCGAACAATTCGAAGTAAAAATCGTTCGACTATTCGTCCATTCGATAGTCGAAGTACTGTCTCTTTAAAAAAACCTTCGACTATAAACTTCGCCAGTTTAAACCTACCGAGGTTCAATGTTAGCCTATGGGGACCTTCCTCAGCACTTTTCAGCTGTTATGCTCAACCTTTTTCTAAGTTTTTTATGATCGAATTAAAATTTTATCGTTCGATCGAACGATTTTTATTTGATCGTTCGATCGAAGTATTTACGCTAAAATCCTTCAAATTCTATATTCAAATTCAAAGGATTTTACTTTGAGTGTCGAATTCGAGGATTTATTAACCCTCGAAATTCGACCCTTGATAAATCTGCCCCATAGACAAGAACAGAGTGAACCTGTAAAGTTCACTGCCATTGGCTAAACTAGTAGGTGGTGCAGTCAACATTGACCAGTGTGGAACATCAATACTAAACCGTTATTGAGTAGCACATTTGTAACTGCAACATTCCACAATGAGGTTTTCAGTCCACACTGAGGCATCTCTCTCTAGCTCTAGTGGAACACTACAGTCTGTTCCTACTGTCCATATGCTAAAAAGCAGTTAAAACTTTTGTATATTGGACTTTCCCCATACATTCGCTTTTTTATCCAGATGAAATCCATATTTTTATCCCCACAACAGTTTCGTACATTATCTAATGGCAAAAATCTTTATTAAAAAGGTTCAGGAGCTGTGGCTGGAACTAGAGCAGACATACAATTTCTACAAACATGTATAGAATATCAAGAGTTTGATATACGTTCTTTGCAGATAAACATAAGGGGAAAAAAAAGAACGGAGAATCCATACTTGGGTCATTAAACTCAACCATTGTATACTGCCGTACTCCGGATGGGAATTGTGCCGTTATGCTATCAAGAAGCCAATCATTCACCAATTTTAGCTGCTGGAGGTCATCGAACATTGACCCTGTAGTGTCCACTAAATAAGTCAGGGATGATGTGGCTGAAAGAGAGAAAAAAAGAGTTCATGCAAAACTGACACAAAGTTCTTTCCTAAACAAGTTTATTATAATTCTACAGCACTGTACAACATGTTGGGACTAAATAATAATGATATTCTAGCAGCTGTGAATATTCTTCCAAGTGCTTTGTGTTTGTTTTTGAAAAAATCACTGCTTAGTTCACCTAGACTCTGGGTTTGACTGCAAGCTACCGCTGTTCTGCTTGGAGTTATCCACCAATGATGCCTGCTCAAAAGAAGGCTCATACTACATATGAATTAACATGGAGGACAACAAGCTCATGTTGTGAACACAGTGCATTAATAATTAAGGGAACCAATACATCAGCTTGACAATATGTGGTGAGGCTCAGGCAGTACTACCTGGTTTCTCCTCTGGAATTCCACCTTGATCTTCTCCATCATTGCAGCCCACTGCTGAATAATTCAACCCTCCAGCATCTGCTGACAGTAAATAACACAAGCTTACTTTTATACTTAAACACATATATTTTGGGGGGGTTCACATCAAACCTACAAACACATGCAAACACATACACAAACCGCAATCTCTATGTATAGGTGTACACACAGATATACACACTTGCACAATATTTTCTATTTTTAATTGTAGTGTGTGCTTTTTTCCCTACATATAAAAATGTTTTAGCACCACTGTGACTAGCACTGTGTAATTACTTTGTATTGTATTATACTTTTGGTGATTTTATTGCATTTTTCCTTATAGATGTTGATTGCTGCCGGTTTGTATCTATAAAACTTTTGCAAGACTAGTGAAACTGGGTTTTTGACCACTGACCTAAATATGCAAAAAAACTTTTTATTGCTTTGATTGGTTGTATTACATTTTTTGCCATTTTATTACATCTTTAGCTCTGCATAGATTATCTGCAAAAAAAACTTTTTATTGCTTTGATTGGTTGTATTATATTTTTAGCCTTTATTGCACCTTTAGCTCTTACAATAACTGGCTGCTGCGCTTTTAAGTGTACAGTACCCGAGGTTTCTTTTTTTCTCTTTGTGTGGGGTAAGCAGAAGGCTAAAGACGTTTAGTACAATTTAATGGGGAATAGTTACAGGGGCAATAGGGGCACATCTTTTAAAGTTAATAGGGGGGTTGTTTTTACTGCTGGTAACAAACTGCAATTTTTTTCCCTCTTCTCTCTTCCTACTGATTAAGGGAGAGGAGTTAATCAGGTACATTCTGAACAGGCTTTGGGTTCTTTCGTTTGATACCTCTATAAGGTTCTGACTGCACAGCAAGTGTGGGAGCCGAGAGTATTGCATGTGAATTAAAACATTTATTTTTTTTTCACTAGAAAACTCAAATTTTTAGAGGAAAAAAAATCTAATTTTTAGAGAAATTTTAAAAAATATTTTAAATATTTACATAGTTACATAATTAAATCGGGTTGAAAAAAGACAAAGACCATCAAGTTCAACCACTCCAAATGAAAACCCAGCATCCATACATACACCCATCCCTACTTTTACATAAATTATATATACCCATTTAAAAAGCGATTCATTATACCCCAATGCTGCAAAAACGCCCAAATCTGAAAATACGGCATCTCAGACCTGAGATCTCAGAGGCACTTATCTCAATTTGAAGTTTTCGTGGTTTGTACTTGGTTTAGCCCGAAAATCTGACTTTGGGCCAAATTCAATTAATTGAGGAAACGTTATCTCATGGTTATTCAATTGAGGATAAAAACTTTTTTTCAAATTCAGTTCTAGTTTTCGGGTGATTCGAGTTTTCACTCGATTTTTTATTGAGTTTTTCCGTGATCCGATTAAATCGAGGTTTTTTTTATTAATAAATAAGCTAAAATCGGGCTTGGCAGTTTGGTCGTGATTAGGGATGGGCGAATTTTACCCGTTTCGTTTCGCCAAAAATTCGCCGCCGGCGAAATGAAGCTGGCGCCTTTTAAAGTCTATGGGCATCATTACCATGGCGAAACAAGGCGAAGAAATTCGCCCATCCCTAGTCGTGATTTTTTTAAATAAAATAAGAGATGAATTCAGATTTTAATAAATAACCCCATATATGTTTAGTAGCGCAGTGGCGATCATGGGCGCCATCAGCATGTTAGGATTTCTCCCATAAGGGAAAGTCATTCAATCGCAGTTGGAAACAGTCTGGTATTTTCACCTACTGTCCATGCGCTGGAAAGGTCCACAAATTGCGGAAGAAAAAAGTAGAGCATCCAAAGATACTGAAGATGGTGTCCATGAGCTCCACTGCGCTACTCTGCATGGTTATGTCAATGTTAATGGATAGAAGAAGTTTGAGACAGCACCACTGTATTATTCTTATTTCTTAAAAGCCTTTAATTGTGCATAAGGGCATCACAGCAACGTTTCAGGCCTTGCGGCCTTTTATCAAGCTTAAAGCATTATTTATCAAGCAAGCTTGATAAAAGGCCACAAGGCCTGAAACGTTGCTGTGATGCCCTTATGCACAATTAAAGGCTTTTAAGAAATAAGAATAATACAGTGGTGCTGTCTCAAACTTCTTCTATCCATGATGTTTCCAATGGAGAGTGGCCATTGAAGTGACGTGCACTGCCTTGATTGAATCTGATAATCGTTGTGCTGACTATCTACTACTATACACTAGTGATGGGTGAATTTGCGCCGTTTCGTTTCGCCGAAAAATTCGCGAAATGGCGCCGTTTTTTGACGCCGGCGCCCGTTTGTGACGGCGGCGCCCGTTTTTTCGGAAATTTTTTTTTGACGCCGGCGAATTTTTGCCACAAATTTTCGTGGGCGTTTCGCAAATTTATTCGCTGGCGGCGAATCATGCAAATTCGCCGCAAATTCGCGCCTGGCGAATAAATTTGCCCATCACTACTATACACTATGTCCATGTTAATGCCAGGGACACTTTTTTCAAGTAATTGACTATGGTGATGAAAGCAGGGAAGGTACCACCGGAGGGAAAGGGATGGGGTTTTCCTTAAGAGGGGTTTAGTTCTCCTTTAAAAGTTATAAATAGACAATAATAGGCACTTTACCCATTAAGATCTAGTGAGGCAGGGATTGACGTTAATGATATACAAACTCTGTAAAGTGCTGCAGAATATGTTGGCACTATATAAATAAAAGCTAGTAATTATAATTATAGTCAACACTGTTGGCACTAGAAGCAACAAAAGTCTCTGTAACATTTAAAAGAAGAAAAAAAACCATATATGAAATAAGTGCATTTTGTACTACAAAAACTACAAACTTCTAAACATCATCTAAAATAATACAAATGAAAAAGCATAATCAGTAGAATAATGGTTCTAAAAAAAAGAATAATTGTGGTGCCTGGCACTTACCAATAGCTGGCTGTTCCTGAGCAAGAGCTCTGTCAGATGCCAAGAATAAAATCAGAGAACGGAGCAAGATCTGCATTGCCATCTTACCCTGAAACAAAAAACAGAAATTTGTTACATATCTCAAAGGAACGTTCAGAATTAATGTTCAGCACCTTGGGTAGCTGTTCCTTTTATAAGGATTTTTAAAGGAGGAGTCATGGTGACCTTTGTATCTGCAATATTCCCATTTTGTTGCATGTTCATGTTAAGATAAACAACAGGCAATATGTCATTTAGCAATAATATGGCACAGAAGGAAGTAACATAACTGAAAATGTTTAAAGAGTTATCATAATTTAACTGGAATTTTACATCCTTTTTTTTTTGTATTTTAAATCAAGTTCTATCTGGTCTTGTATCATTTAATGTAGCCGAATAGGCATTCCCACATGTAAAACCAGTTTGCATATAGAATCTACGTTCTGTGGATAAAAGTACTGAAGTGCCGCAGTCAGATTGTAGATTTGCAAGCACTGCACAGGCATATAAATGGGCTCAGCGTTTATTATTCGGAGCAGAACCCCCTAGGCAATGACCAAATGTGGTCCTATTCACCGATCCGGTTCGCGATCGTTGCCAGCCGCCAATGGATGAAGAGGGCGCGTGCTAATGATATCCCTTGGCACCCCCTATAAATCGAGCCCCCATAACTCTGCCTCTTCACATCTGCTGCACACCTGTGACTACTGGAACCCTCCTGCTGCCTTCCTGCGGTTCTCCTGCTAGTTTGGTCGTCTGGATTGCTTGCCTTCAATTGAGTGAGCTGAACTACACTACTGCACTGTTTATTTTATTAATTTTGTAGGGCTCTATAGGGTTAATTGGCCCTATAGAGAGTTAATCTTTTCATTCTTTCTTTGGGTTATTGGGTAAGAGACCCTGTAGTAGCATAACCTTTAGCATTATTGGTTGAGAGGTGTAATGACACTGCCCTGCTACACTGCTATATAGTGTGTGTAGGGAGTGGCCACTTCCTCTTTGGCCTGTGGATGGTGATCCAGCTGGGTGTGCTAAGGGGAGCCTGGGCACAGCTAGGCCCAGAAAGGACCATGTGCTTTGGAGAAGAAGTCGGGACCAGGAAACCCCGTGAATGAGGAATAGTTACACTAGGGCAGACTTGTCATAGTCTCTCTAGGAGAGAAAGGCAGAGAGGTTAGAGAGAGAAAGAGCAGTTGAAGCTCCAATGAGGATTTGTGAGTGAGTACTAAACCTGTGGTCACTTGCTTCGTGCATACTTAATAAACCGTTTCTGTTTTACTGCAAGAACCTCCTGGTGCCCATCTTTTGTATGTTTTGTGTGCACAGTGGCATGAGTGAATGTAGTTGCACTACACCATAGAGGGAACATTTCCACCTGGCGAAGGCCCTGACCCTGTTGTGTAAGTCGCATGTAGCAATGCTCTACCCTGCTAGTGGGTATTTGGTCACATACCGCCAAATAGGTGCTACAATTTATTTCTAAAATATATACATTTTCTTTTTGTCTATTTTTCTTACTTCTGTCTTTCTCGTTAGCACACTTTTGCACACACACAAACACTTACAGGCAACTTTGCCAAGCACACACATACACACACATTTACACACATTTCCCCCCATACTTATTTTCTTTCTTTCTTTGTGTGCTTTAGTAGTTGTGTTTTATTTTGCTCAAATTTTATTTCTGATCTTGTTCGATCTTGTTCAATAATTATTGAATTGATTTTATTTCATTTTTGTAATTTTTTGCATTTTCACTTTTGTAATGCTGTTTGGTGCTTATCATCACCAGTAAATAGGTTGTGTTTGCAGTGACGTTGGTGGATCTAGGTTTGTGACCACCAATTTCACCCCAATAGCTGTTATTTTTATAGATTTGACTGATTTTATTGGATTTTGTTGATTCTATTCTGTTTTTCCATTGCAGTGCCTTTTACTGTTTGTTTATTGCCCCAAAAGAAGATTAGGCAAAAAATTGCACACGCACACCTGGCCTCTCCAAAAGGTTACGTACGGTGTATAGGAGGACGGCCCCTCCACAGTTAATGAACACAAAGTAACTCCAGCACACGTAACATGCTCAAGGGATTGCTCCCGTGTTTAATGTCAATCCAACAATACAACGTTTTGGGGGCGTGCCTGACCTGACGAAGGGGCACGCCCCCGAAACGTTGTATTGTTGGATTGACATTAAACACGGGAGCAATCCCTTGAGCATGTTACGTGTGCTGGAGTTACTTTGTGTCCCAAAAGAAGATTCCCTTTGAGGTGATACTGGTGGATCTAGATTTCTGACCACCGATTTCACCCCAATAGCTGTTATTTTTATTACTTTAGCTGATTTTGTTTTATCTTGTTGATTTTATTCTGTTTTTCCTTTGCATTTCCCTTTGCTGCTTGTTTACGGACCCCGTATGTTTGCAGTGACACTGGTAGATGGACTATAGGTTTCTGACCACCAATTTCATTCTAATATTGTTCTTTTTATTGCTTTGGATGAATTTATTGCATTTTAGTGAATTTATTCCAGATTGTTCCTTTGCATTGTAGTTTGCTAGTGATGGGCGAATTTGTGAAAAATTCACGAAACGCATTGAATCAATGGGCGTCAATCAATTTTGACGCCCGCAATAATTTTTATACGCATGCCTATTTTGTCCAAATGCATTAAAGTCAATGGGCATCTAAATTATTTTGACATGTGATCATTTTTATTCACGACTATTTTTGAGCGCAGGGTGGCAGAAATATGATGGTCTTCTCTTCAGATTTCCTGTTGGTATAGGCATTCAGAGAAAGGTGAGTAAAATACATTTTGGGGTTAATTTGGGGTAATAGTACCTAGAAGCACTTTACAGATCCAGGAAGCAGTCTCAACATTATCTAGGAGAATTCTCTGGGAGAGAGCAAACTTTGTTTCTTTTTTCCTGTGATTTCAGACCAATGTGCTGACTTCTATGGGTGACTATTGTCAGATTTCTTCATGTAGAAAAGCAAAAATGGTGTCTCTGAATAGAGGAAGGTGTGTATTTTCAAAAAATGTATAGTTTGTGGGGTTATTTCACAGGCAAGGTATGGTTTAGGCTGAAAAACTTTGAGATGTACATAAATTCCAGCCCCAATATTATGCATTATCCCTGTTTTGGAAAGTTTGATAGCCATGTCTCTATGTGTGCTCATACATATTGGATATTGTTTTATTCATGGGAACTTTTAGATTGATATTTAGCGGATGTTTGCTAGTTGCCATGGAAACTTATGGCGAAATATAACTTTGCATCTGTTTTTTCCTTTATTTCACAGGTATTATTTAATTGCCCTTATGCATTGCTCCTGTTTTGGTGAGTTTGGTGGGCGTCTCTATGTTTACACCATGCAGATTGATATTAAACAGGTTTTTGATAGCTGCCATGGAAACGTATGGAGAAATCTAACTTTGTATCCATTTTTTTCTCAATTTCAGACCAAAGTGGTGAATTCTACGAAGGACTGGGGCCACAATTATACATGTAGAAAAGCAAGAATGGCATCTTTTCTTTTCAGAAATATATGGTGTGTGTTATTTCACGGGTAGGGGGTGTTTAGACTGAAAAATTGCTAGTAGTACACATATAGCGCAGCCCCCAGATTTTCATTTGTAATTGCCCTTATGCATTGCCCCAGTTTTGGGGTGTTTGGTGGCCGCGTCTCAATGGGGCAGATTTACCTAGGGTCGAATATCGAGGGTTAATCGACTGTCTAATGTAAATCCTTCAAAGTCTAGAATATCAAAGTCAAAGGATTTACCTCAAATAGTTTGATTGAACGAAAAATCGTTCAATCAAACTATTAAATCCTTTGAATCGTTCAATTTTTCTTCGACCTAAAAATTGTTACAAAGCCTATAGGGGCCTTCCCCATAGGCTAACATGGCACCTCGGTAGGTTTTAGGTGGCGAATTAGGGGGTCGAAGTTTTTTTTAAAGAGACTTTTATCGAATGGTCAAATAGTCTAATGATTTGTAGTCGAAGTCGATGGTCGAAGTAGCCAAAAATAAATTCGAAATTCAAAGTTTTTTTTATTCTATTGCTTCACTCGAGCTAAGTAAATGGGCCCCTATGTGTACTCATACATGGGATATCGTTTTATTCAGGAGAAGTTTGTCATTCAAATTTGTTGTGGTTTGAACATTTTTATGGGAGTTTTTTGTGTCATATTTACATTTGATCCTGCATCTAAGGTTACATTTTACATGATGCACTGATAATATGTAATTTGACTTTTGAGACATCTTGAGCACCCCTAGAAACCTGAAGGTCTGCAGTTTCTAGCAATACCAAACTTGAGGGGATATTTTTTTTTTACTTAGAAGTTATGCTGCATCAACCTGTGCTGATCTACTTTGTTCTGTTATAAACTCCTACAAAATGCTGCTTTAGTTTGTGGGTTACTCCTGGACAAGAAAACTGGGTTACTGATAAATTTGTAGTATTTTTTTTTTTTTTTTACATATTTCACCCAAAATACATGTTAAGTAAAAGTTGCAAAATTCCATTTGTATGTCAAAGCCCGATTTGTAATGAAAAAAATATATAATTTCTTTAGTTTCATTGCGGTTTTCCAACAAAAAACCTTGTTAAACTGAACAAATACAAAATGTTTAAAAAACGTCTGCCACTAGGTGCAAATGAAATGCTCTCTACCTGCTCAGAAGATAAGGAAGGGAACTGCTTCTTCCCTTGACATCACTTCCCTGTCTTTCTCTGCCCCGGCCTAGCTTTCCCCTGCCTTAGCTCAATCCTTCTCACCCAATAGCAGGCGCATCTGATTCTGACAGTCTTTAAACATAAACCAGTGTAATTTGGCTGCTGGTCATTTGGATCCCTTGTCGTGCAATCTCTGTGTTTATAGCTCTAGGGCTTTCCTTTCTAGGCTGTATCGTAATTATAGAGGAAGCAGTCATGGGGGGCCCAGGGGACAGGCGGGGGAAGACTATGGGGTCTGCTTCCTCTATAACTTTAAGAAATCCCTCTAACCCAGTTGCTCTTTTACCTAATTTGCATGTGCAGTGGGGAGCATGGGTTTTGGTCAGGCGGGTGGACTGGCAGGTGGAGGATGGACTGCGTAGACAATGTCAGACTGGGGCTGGGGTCCGGGCCTACTAGGGCTGGTGCATGAAGGGCTCATACACACCGCCCCGTAGTGTGATCAGACAGGCAAGCAGAGTTCGGCAACAGGTAGTCAATATCAATCAAAGTAAAAAAAAAAGGGTTAAACAGGAGTGTAGTCAAATAATCAGTAGCAGGGTCAAACCAAAGTTCAGATTAAGTAAAGAATCACTTACTCCATGTAGCTAGGAAAAAACGATGTCCGAGCACTGGAATCATCAGTGTGCTGAAAGAAATAGGGTTGCCTGTGTCCATACGCTGCGCCCTATCGAATCCCCTGCGTCGGCGTCATGATGTGTGCGCCGTGACGTCACTGGAACACATCGCTGGAACTCATCGCTCAGAACAGAGGATCGGTGAGCACCTGACAACTTAAAGAAGCAGGAAGTAGTGTTCTGGCTGTTATGTTACACATCCAGTCACTTATTTTTGTCTGTCTATTTACCCAGTTTTTATTTTTACACTGAACAATTCCACAAGTCCTTGAAAAGTAGGCTGGGTGACTGAACATGATAGTATTGTTGATAGTGATGGACAAATCTCTCCCGTTTTGCTTCGCCCAAAATTTGCCAAATTTCCCGCAAAATTCGAAAATCGTGGAAATGGAAAGTTCACGAAAAATTTGTGACATTCGCCCATTTTCACGAAAAATTTGTGACATTCGCCCGTTTTCACGAAAAAATTTGTGAAATTCTGACGTTTTCACGGAAAAATCTAGCAATTCAAACTTTTTCACTGAAAAAATCGAGCATTTCGGCCATTTTCACTGAAAAATCGCGAAAATCTGAAATTGCAGCAGATTCGTGAATTTATTTGCCGGCGGCGAAAAGCTGGAATTCGCCAAGAATTCGTGCCGGGTGTAATTTTTCGCTCATCACTAATTGTTGATTAAGTTCTCAGCTGCCCCAAGTGTTTATTACAATGATCTCAGGATATCCATATATATAGTGTGATCTTATCTACGCCCTATAGGAGTTGGAAGTCCCAAACTATCCCCTCCAATTACTGCTAGTC
Source organism: Xenopus laevis (assembly GCF_017654675.1). Classification (NCBI taxonomy): domain Eukaryota; kingdom Metazoa; phylum Chordata; class Amphibia; order Anura; family Pipidae; genus Xenopus; species Xenopus laevis. The sequence continues at coordinate 112,918,875 of NC_054387.1, read as the reverse complement.
CCTACTCTCTTCTCTCTATATATATATTTTATATATATTCCATTACATAAGTCATTTTGTTAAGTAGAGTTTAATTATACTAATTCATTAAGTTTGATTGGCTTTGAAAGACTCTTTACAAACAACTTCCTCATAAATCCTAATTCTGTTTTTCCTTCATTGCCATAATGGCATATGTTTATGTCTAACCATAAATAAACCTTTTTGAACCACCTTAAATTCAGTTACTGATAATATATATTATTCCTTGTGTGGTTTTATTAATTAATCAAAATAATTCAGCGTGCATCTTTTTAATCTACTAAATGATGTACAGGATTCATGATATACCTTTGTCATGTTAAATTTAGAGATACTAAAGTTGGAATGCTATTTAAAACCATTCTCTTTCATAAAGATACAAAAATAGTATGATTCACACTCCTATTTGGCAAGCTCAATTTTTATAGATAACACATTAACTTGTATATAAACGGAGTAAAGGTGAATACTTTATTTAAAACACAGGGCGATCATGTTTAGGACAATAGGTCAGTTTCAATTCTTATTTCAAAAATCTTTTTTTTATCCGTATTTCCTTTATGGTTGGCCTAGGTGACTGTCTCTATGCAGAACAAAGACAGATCAATATGATTTTTGCCTGGAAATCACTTGTATAACATGGCAATTAACCATGCATAATTACTCCAAAAGCTTCTTTTTTGTCAAGAGAATCCTTATAGTTTTGAACTTAGGTGGGAAGCAATGGAATGGGAGTGCAGAACAAAGTGAGAGGCAGGGGGTGTGGAAACTCTAGCAAAAGCTCAAAAAAGTATATATATATATATATATATATATATATATATATATATATATATATATATATATAGTTCCAGCTGTGGTGCACTCCAGTCAAGCATTCTCTTCATGCCTGGGTGCTGTCAAATCTGTTGTAGATAGTAGTTCCCGAAGATTGACACACTCCAGGACTTCATAATGCAGTTTAGAAAAGAAAATTTATTGTCAACGTTTCGGTCCCGTTCTGGGCCTTTAATGTCTTGAGAAAGGCACAGAAACGTTGACAATAAATGTTCTTTTCTAAACTGCATTATGAAGCCCTGGAGTGTGTCAATCTTGGGGAACAACTATATATATATATATATATATATATATATATATATATATATATATATATATATATATATATATAGATAGATATATATATATAGATATAGATATATATATAGATATATATATAGATATACTGTATATATATATATATATATATATATATATATATATATATATATATATATATATATATACACTGTATATAGCAACAGTCAGTCAACCATAGCCAGAAAAACATCTACTTGTTATTTAATGACTACTGATATCTAATCTGATGTTAATCAGGTCAATTCAACCCAAAATTCTAAGTAGGGTTCCTAATTATTGTTCTGTTGGCTCTCTGTTTCCTGGTAGTAACCAGGGTGTAAAAAGCTATAGTCTAACCAAATTGGTGTAAAAAGCAGATCTTTGTAAGTAAGTTCTGGTGGAAGTTGCTAAAAGAAAAAGAGCATTATACCGTTTTTTATACCACATTATATATCTGCCCCCTAATTTTTATAATAGGTGGAATTAAACCTATAGCAGTGGTATAAATCTAGTCAGTGTCCTCTTCCTTTGTATATACTGGCTGTTACCCCAAAATAGTTTTAGTTTATAATAGGGATGCATTGAATCCACTATTTTGGATTCAGCTGAACACCTGAATCCTTTGTGAAAGATTCGGCCGAATACCGAACCAGAACCCTAATTTGCATATGCAAAGAAGTGAGGGGGAGGGAAAAAAGGTGAGCCTGCATGCAGATCTCTGTGACCTCTCTATACACTGTTGCCTCAACTCCTGCGTGAGTAGGAACCTGATGTCACTTGCCTTGTGCAGAGTTAAATAAACCTTGTTCCTGTTTTATTGAAAACCTCCTGACGCCCAAGTCTTTTGTTATTGCACAGTAGCCTGTGGGAGTTGTAGTTACACTACACCACACATTTAATCTTCCATATAGCGAAGGCCCTAACCTGAAGTGTTAGAGTCACGTGTAACCCATGCTCTAGTGCACTAGCTGGCGAATTAACCCCGTATGGCCCAAATAGGTGTTACACAATATTATCTGTAGTTAAATTATGGTGAAAAAATTCCTCTATTTTAAGTTCTAATCCCTCATCATTATTTATAATGTCCAACCAAATAGGATTAAAGGACCACGACTGAGGATGCAAGGGGGTCCCATTATCCCAAATCACTTGCCATGGGGCATGGTCTGAAATCCCCCTTGGGAGGTAAATGGCCGTACGGATGTTAGGAAGTAAGTCACTAGAGACAAAAGCCATATCAATCCTAGATAGGGACATATGAGAGGCTGAAAAACATGAAAAAAACCCTTTCTTGTGGGTACATATGCCTCCATGCTTCTTGAAGGCCCATAGTAGACATTAACGTAGAGAGGTTAGTGGATCTAATCTCCTGAATTGTACCCCGAATACGCTGTCTATCCATACAATCATCCAACACAGCGTTAAAATCACCAGAGGCTATTACTTGGGTCCTTGGACATTCGGCTACATAAGACATTAGTTGAATAATATATTTGTCAGTAGAGATGTCGCGAACTGTTCGCCGGCGAACTTGTTCGCGCGAACATCGGGTGTTCGCGCTCGCCGGAAGTTCGCGAACGTCGCGCGACGTTCGCCATTTTGGGTTCGCCATTGTTGGCGCTTTTTTTTGCCCTCTCACCCCAGACCAGCAGGTACATGGCAGCCAATCAGGAAGCTCTCCCCTGGACCACTCCCCTTCCCTATAAAAACCGAAGCCCTGCAGCGTTTTTTCACTCTGCCTGTGTGTGCTGAAGAGATAGTGTAGGGAGAGAGCTGCTGCCTGTTAGTGATTTCAGGGACAGTTGAAAGTTTGCTGGCTAGTAATCGTTTTGATACTGCTCTGTTATTGGAGGGACAGAAGTCTGCAGGGGTTTGAGGGACATTTTAGCTTAGGTAGCTTTGCTGGCTAGTAATCTACCTTCTACTGCAGTGCTCTGTATGTAGCTGCAGTGGGCAGCTGTCCTGCTTCTGATCTCATCTGCTGCAATAACAGTAGTCCTTGTAAGGACTGCTTTTATTTATTTTTTTGTTGTTTTACTACTACTACTACTACTACTACTATAAGAGCCCAGTGCTATTAGTCTAGCAGTGTTGGGGAGTGGGACTGGTGTGCTAATCTGCTGCTCCTAGTAGTTCAGCAGCACCAACTTTAATTTTTTTTTTTTAATATTCATTTTTTTTTTATTTTACTTTTTTTTATTTTACTACCGCTGTAGTAGTGTATAAGTTGACCTTTTAGGCATTATTTGCCCTGTAGGCATTATTTGCACACTGTTTTCTTCAACCCGCCATCGAGCTGTGTGACCTTGTTCCCATTCTGTCTAAATATCCATAATATTACCGTCTCCAGAAAAAACACCGGAGTCACTTTTTTCAAGCAGCCATAATATATTTTACGTAATCCGTATCCACCGCTGTAGTAGTGTATACGTTGGCCTTGTAGGCATTATTTGCACACTGTTTTCTTCAACCCGCCATCGAGCTGTGTGACCTTGTTCCCATTCTGTCTAAATATCCATAATATTACCGTCTCCAGAAAAAACACCGGAGTCACTTTTTTCAAGCAGCATTCATATATTTTACGTAATCCGTATCCACCGCTGTAGTAGTGTATACGTTGGCCTTGTAGGCATTATTTGCACACTGTTTTCTTCAACCCGCCATCGAGCTGTGTGACCTTGTTCCCATTCTGTCTAAATATCCATAATATTACCGTCTCCAGAAAAAACACCGGAGTCACTTTTTTCAAGCAGCCATAATATATTTTACGTAATCCGTATCCACCGCTGTAGTAGTGTATACGTTGGCCTTGTAGGCATTATTTGCACACTGTTTTCTTCAACCCGCCATCGAGCTGTGTGACCTTGTTCCCATTCTGTCTAAATATCCATAATATTACCGTCTCCAGAAAAAACACCGGAGTCACTTTTTTCAAGCAGCATTCATATATTTTACGTAATCCGTATCCACCGCTGTAGTAGTGTATACGTTGGCCTTGTAGGCATTATTTGCACACTGTTTTCTTCAACCCGCCATCGAGCTGTGTGACCTTGTTCACATTTTGTCTAAATATTGATAATATTATCGTCTCTAGAAAAACCACTTGAGTTACTTTTTTTCAAGCAGCATTCATATATTTTACGTAATCCGTATCCACCGCTGTAGTAGTGTATACGTTGACTTTGTAGGCATTATTTGCACACTGTTTTCTTCAACCCGCCATCGAGCTGTGTGACCTTGTTCACATTTTGTCTAAATATTGATAATATTATCGTCTCTAGAAAAACCACTTGAGTTACTTTTTTTCAAGCAGCATTCATATATTTTACGTAATCCGTATCCACCGCTGTAGTAGTGTATACGTTGACCTTGTAGGCATTATTTGCACACTGTTTTCTTCAACCCGCCATCGAGCTGTGTGACCTTGTTCACATTTTGTCTAAATATTGATAATATTATCGTCTCTAGAAAAACCACTTGAGTTACTTTTTTTCAAGCAGCATTCATATATTTTACGTAATCCGTATCCACCGCTGTAGTAGTGTATACGTTGACCTTGTAGGCATTATTTGCACACTGTTTTCTTCAACCCGCCATCGAGCTGTGTGACCTTGTTCACATTTTGTCTAAATATTGATAATATTATCGTCTCTAGAAAAACCACTTGAGTTACTTTTTTTCAAGCAGCATTCATATATTTTACGTAATCCGTATCCACCGCTGTAGTAGTGTATACGTTGACCTTGTAGGCATTATTTGCACACTGTTTTCTTCAACCCGCCATCGAGCTGTGTGACCTTGTTCACATTTTGTCTAAATATTGATAATATTATCGTCTCTAGAAAAACCACTTGAGTTACTTTTTTTCAAGCAGCATTCATATATTTTACGTAATCCGTATCCACCGCTGTAGTAGTGTATACGTTGACCTTGTAGGCATTATTTGCACACTGTTTTCTTCAACCCGCCATCGAGCTGTGTGACCTTGTTCACATTTTGTCTAAATATTGATAATATTATCGTCTCTAGAAAAACCACTTGAGTTACTTTTTTTCAAGCAGCATTCATATATTTTACGTAATCCGTATCCACCGCTGTAGTAGTGTATACGTTGACTTTGTAGGCATTATTTGCACAGTGTTTTCTTCAACCCGCCATCTAGCTGTGTGTATTATCGTTTCCAGAAAAACCAACTGAGTTTTTGTTGTTGTTGTTGTTTTTTTAAAAATAATGCCAGGCAAAGGCAGGCCGCCACGCAGAGGCCGTGCTAGGGGCCGTGCTGCTATGCAATCCTGTGGCCCTAGCAAATTGCCCAGTTTTAAAAAGCCAATGACCCTGAACTCCCAAAATGCTGAAGAGGTAGTTGACTGGCTTACACAGCACACCCCATCCTCTACCGTTTCTAACTTTACCACAACATCCTCCTCATCCTCCACTGCTATGGCCACCCCACGTAACACTTCCTCCACCACCGGTGCCCCTTCTTCACTGGGGTCAGAGGAGTTATTTTCCAATGAGTTTCTTGAACTGAGTAATGCGCAACCATTATTGCCAGAAGAAGATGAAGGAGATGAGGACCTTACACCAGATTTAATTCTGGCAGAGAACACGATAGAGATGGACATAATGAGTGATGAGGAGGAGGTCCCCGCTGCTGCTTCCTTCTGTAATGTGTCAGAAGAAATTGATGCATCTGAGGAGAATGATGATGAGGAGATTGATGTTTTGTGGGTGCCTAGTAGAAGAGAGCAAGAGGAGGGTAGTTCAGATGGAGAGACGGAGAGTCAGAGAGGCAGTAGGAGAATAAGACTTAGAAGAAGCAGGGAGGACAGCCCGCAGGGATCTGTAGGGCAACAACATGTATCGGCACCTGTGTTCAGCCGGCCAACGCACCCGCCATTGCCGCCAATACCGGCAACTCCGCCAACTTCTACTGTTACCGCCAGATCGCACACTTCCAAAAAGTCAGCAGTGTGGGATTTTTTTAATGTGTGTGCCTCTGACAAAAGCATTGTAATTTGCAATGAGTGCAGTCAGAAACTGAGCCTTGGTAAGCCCAACAGCCACATAGGTACAACTTCTATGCGAAGGCACATGAGCGGCAAGCACAAAGCACTTTGGGAGCAACACCTCAAAGGCAACAGGCAAACTAAAAGCCACACTCCTTCTGGTCCAGCATCTTACTGCTCTACCTCTGCTCTCCTTGACCCGTCTGAACCACCCTCCACTCCGCCTTCCACCTTGACCACCTGTTCCCATTCCCAGTCATCTGCCACCAGCCAAGTTTCTGTGAAGGCCATGTTTGAGCGTAAGAAGCCAATGTCTGACTGTCACCCCCTTGCCCGGCGTCTGACAGCTGGCTTGTCTGCACTCTTAGCCCGCCAGCTTTTACCATACCAGCTGGTGGACTCTGAGGCCTTCCGCAAATTTGTAGCAATTGGGACACCGCAGTGGAAGGTACCCAGCCGCAATTTTTTTTCTAAAAAGGGAATACCACACCTGTACCAACATGTGCAGAGCCAAGTTACCGCATCTCTGTCACTTAGTGTTGGGCCAAAGGTCCATATGACTACTGACGCATGGTCCTCCAAGCATGGTCAGGGCAGGTATGTCACCTACACTGCCCACTGGGTGAACTTGGTAATGGCTGGGAAGCAGGGAATGGGTAGCTCAACAACAACAGTGGAGTTGGTGTCACCGCCACGGATTGCACGCGGTTCTGCCACCACCTCTACTCCTCCATCGCTCTCTACCTCGTCTTCTTCTTCTTCTTACTCTGCTGCTGGGTCCTCCTTCTCCTCCTCCACACCTGTGCACCCCCAGCTCCCCCTAGGCTATTCGACGTGCCAGGTACGCCGTTGTCACGCTGTCTTGGGGATGACGTGCCTGGAAAGCAAAAACCATACCGGATCTGTACTCCTGTCATCTCTGCAGTCACAGGCCGATCGGTGGCTGACCCCACACCAACTGCAGATCGGAAAAGTGGTGTGTGACAATGGAAGCAATCTGTTGGCAGCGTTGAGACTAGGCAATTTAACACATGTGCCCTGCATGGCACATGTGTTAAATTTAATAGTCCAACGTTTTGTCTCCAAGTACCCAGGATTCCAGGACGTTCTCACCCAGTCCAGAAAGGTGTCGGCCCATTTCAGACGTTCCTACACAGCCATGGCACGCCTTGCTGACATTCAGCAGCGCTACAACATGCCAGTCAGGCGTTTGATTTCTGACAGCCAGACTCGCTGGAATTCAACGCTCCTTATGTTGGAACGTCTGCTGCAACAACAAAGGGCCGTCAACGAGTACCTTTTTGAACTGGGTGGTAGGACTGGATCTGCACAGCTGGGGATTTTTTCCCCCGTTACTGGGTGCTTATGCGCGATGCCTGCAGGCTCATGCGACCTTTTGAAGAGGTGACAAATATGGTCAGTCGCACCGAAGGCACCATCAGCGACCTAATACCCTTCGCTTTCTTCCTGGAGCGTGCCGTGCGACGAGTGACAGATGAGGCTGTAGACCAGCGTGACGAGGAGCTGGAAGCGCACGATTTCTGGTCGGAATCACCAGAACGAACCCAGGCACCTGCTGCAACGCAGGGAGAGGTGCCAGAAGTGGAGTCAGAGGAGGAAGGTGGCTTTGTGGAGGAGGAGGAGGAGGACCAACAGGAGCAGGCTTCCCAGGGGGCTAGTGGTGACCTTTTGGGGACCCCTGGTCTTGTACGTGGCTGGGGGGAGGAGACCGTGGATGATGCAGTCCTTGATAATGAGGAAGCGGAGATGGATAGCTCTGCATCCAACCTTGTGAGAATGGGGTCTTTCATGCTGTCATGCCTGTTGAAGGACCCCCGTATCAAGAGGCTTAAGGAGAAGGACCTGTACTGGGTCGCAACGCTACTAGACCCTCGGTACAAGCATAAAGTGTCAGAAATGTTACCAACATACCACAAGTCCGAAAAGATGCGGCATTTACAAACCAGCCTGCAAAACATGTTGTACAATGCTTTTAAGGGTGATGTCACTTCAGGAACTCATCAACATTCCAGGGGCAGAGGTGCCAGTAATCCTGCCACGAGCACACCTGCAAGGACAAAGCCCTTTGGCCAGTCTGTAACGTCAGACATGCAAATGTTTTTCTGTCCAAGGCAGCGCCACAACCCTTCTGGATCCACCCTCAAAGAACGCCTCGACCGGCAGGTAGCGGACTACCTGGCATTAACTGCAGATATCGACACTCTGAGGAGCGATGAACCCCTGGACTACTGGGTGCGCAGGCTTGATCTGTGGCCAGAGCTGTCACAATTTGCCATGAACCTCTTGTCTTGCCCAGCCTCAAGTGTGCTCTCAGAAAGGACCTTCAGTGCAGCAGGAGGGATTGTAACTGAGAAGAGAACTCGCCTAGGTCACAAAAGTGTCGATTACCTGACCTTTATTAAAATGAATGAGGGGTGGATCTCGGAGGGTTACTGCACGCCGGAAGACTTGTTCTGACTTCTATGCAGCTGTCCTTCTCTTCAAGCCTCATGACTCCACACACAGCTGTCCTTTAGCGTCCTCCTCCTCCCTCCGCCACCGTTACAAACTAGGGTGCAAACCCTACTGGTTTAATTTTTTCTGGCCTCTGTGCTTCAGTGGCTGCGACCAAAAAAATGCCTATTTTCTGCATTTATATGACATAATTTTTCTGGCCTCTGTGCTTCAGTGGCTGCAACCAAAAAAATTTATATTTTCAGCATTTATATGGCATAATTTTTCTGTCAACTGTGCTTCAGTGGCTGCGACCAAACAAATGCATATTTTCAGCATTTATATGGCATAATTTTTCTGGCCTCTGTGCTTCAGTGGCTGCAACCAAAAAAATTACTATTTTCAGCATTTATATGGCATAATTTTTCTGGCAACTGTGCTTCAGTGGCTGCGACCAAAAAAATGCATATTTTCTGCATTTATATGGCATAATTTTTCTGGCCTCTGTGCTTCAGTGGCTGCAACCAAAAAAATTTATATTTTCAGCATTTATATGGCATAATTTTTCTGGCAACTGTGCTTCAGTGGCTGCGACCAAAAAAATGACTATTTTCAGCATTTATATGGCATATTTTTTCTGGCCTCTGTGCTTCAGTGGCTGTGGCCAAAAAAACTGGGCAAACAATGCCTACAAGGTCAACGACGTTGACCTTGTAGGCATTGTTTGCCCAGTTTTTTTGGCCACAGCCACTGAAGCACAGAGGCCAGAAAAAATATGCCATATAAATGCTGAAAATAGTCATTTTTGCCATACGTTGACTCAACGTATATGGCAAAAAATGACTATTTTCAGCATTTATGTGGCATATTTTTTCTGGCAACTGTGCTTCAGTGGCTGCGTCCAAAAAAACTGGGCAAACAATGCCTACAAGGTCAACGTATGGCAGTTGTTTAAAGAGAACAGTAGATTACTAGCCAGCAAAGCTACCTAAGCTAAAATGTCCCTCAAATCCCTGCAGACTTCTGTCCCTCCAATACAGAGCAGTATCAAGCAGATTACTAGCCAGCAAACTTACTATCATCTGTCCCTGAAATCACTAACAGCTCTCCCCCTACACTATCTCTTCCAAGCACACACAGGCAGATTTTTCAGATACATTTTTGCCCTTGATCCCCCTCTGGCATGCCACTGTCCAGGTCGTTGCACCCTTTAAACAACTTTAAAATCATTTTTCTGGCCAGAAATGTCTTTTCTAGATGTTAAAGTTCGCCTTCCCATTGAAGTCTATGGGGTTCGCGAACCGTTCGCGAACCGTTCGCATTTTTGCGCAAGTTCGCGAATATGTTCGCGAACTTTTTTTCCGACGTTCGCTACATCCCTATTTGTCAGAATAGGGTGGTGGAAGATAAATATTGAAAAATTCAAAAATATATTTCCAGTCAATTCTCAAAGTTAAAAAAATCACTTTTTATTCATCATAAATATTAAAAAGTAGGCATACAGACCAATTGATACTCTGCCTTATGCGTTTCGCACCCACAGGCACTTATTCATAGGCATTACTGTTGTTACATTTGGTTACAAAATTTATACCCCAGGAAATCCCTCCCCAAACGTTAAAACCAATCACGTGTTGCCACCTCACGTCTCTTTTCTTAAAGCAACATACATATCAAATTGGTCCTATTAGCAATGTTTTTCTGCCTATACTCTGTTTCATCTCACAAACATTTTATTAGGATACCCACATTTAAACAAGTATTTAAATGGCAATTACTGCCCCATTACATTGTATTTTCCTCCTAATATTATTATCAATATATATCACATTCTCTTATCTGCCCCATATACTTCTATACATCCACCTCATTGTAGACATAGCTGGCCACATTATAATTTATGTAAAACATGTTACATCAAACTCGTAGTTCAAACCAAGTGGTAACCGAGTGTGCAAGTAAAAAATCCAAAAAAGTTCCCTTTTTGCTAACAGCCCCGCCAAATTACCCCCTCTATTACCCAATCTTACTTTTTCTATTCCCTGTACAGAAAAATATGCTAAATCACTCCCATTGCATCTTGAGAAGTGTCTCGTTATATTACTCTTTTCAATTGTTTTTGGATTTTTTATTTGACTCAGATGTTCCCGTATTCGCTCCTTTAGCGTTCTGCTTGTGCAACCCACATATTGTTTCTGACATTTCAGACATGTTATCAAGTAAACCACTGTGGATGTATTGCAATTGATATAATCTCTTATTTTGAAGCTAGTATTTGTCACCGTGGACTTAAATTCTTTTGAAATTTTCATATGTTGACAAGTTATACATCTACGACTACCACACTTGTGGCTCCCTTCTACCTTCAGAAAGCTCTTATTACTTTGGTCCCCCCTATTCGTTTCCCTGTACATACTTGGTGATAAGTGGTCCCTCAATGTATGAGACCGCCTTGGTATGCTATTAACTCCTCCTTTTAATATTTTATGAAAATCATCATCTGCATATATATATATATATATATATATATATATATATATATATATATATATATATATATATATATATATATATATGCAGATGATGATTTTCATAAAATACTGGAGTATTAAAGAAATGCGTAGTTCCATTCGTCTGAACCCTGAGTCGCTCTGGGTATAGCATAGAAAAAACTATTTTTTGATCCCGAAGCTTTCGCTTGACTTCCTGGAATCTGGCCCGTTGTTTTTGAACTTCAAGTGAGAAGTCAGGCTAAATTGCAATTTTCGTGTTCTCATATAGTAGTTGCCCTTTAATTCTGGCCATTGAAAGTATTGCATCCCTATCCTTGGCATTCAGAATACGGGCTCTCAAGGCTCTAGCAGGGGCCTCCGGGATAGGGGCCTTAATAGTAGGGATGTAGCGAACGTCGGAAAAAAAGTTCTCGAACATATTCGCGAACTTGCGTCAAAAATGCGAACGGTTCGCGAACGTCGCGAACCCCATAGACTTCAATGGGAAGGCGAATTTTAAAAGTTAAAAAAGACATTTCTGGCCAGAAAAATGATTTTAAAGTTGTTTAAAGGGTGCAACGACCTGGACAGTGGCATGCCAGAGGGGGATCAAGGGCAAAAATGTTTCTGAAAAATACATTGTTGACACAGCGCTGCGTTTTGTGCTGTAAAGGGCAGAAATCACACTACCTCACTCAGGTGATGTTTCTGGACACGGAATGTGAAAAAGCTCACACAGCTAGGTGGCACTTGGTTAAAGACTGGGCAAACAATGCCTGCAAGGGCAACGTATACAGTAGTGGGTACGGAATATATTATTGCTGCTGTAAAAACATCACTCAGGTGATGTTTACGGACACGGAATTATTATTGTTATTTAGACAGAATGTGAAAAAGCTCACACAGCTAGGTGGCACTTGCATACCTCCCAACTGTCCCTCTTTTGACCACTCAACCCCCTGTCCCTCTTTTGTACTGGAAAGTCCCTCTTTTCTCTGCACTGAACAGCCAGAAAAAAAACAGTTTCTAACTTAATTAGCTTTTGGCAGAGAGCTCAGAACAGCTAACAGGTGCAAATAAGATACTTTTTTTAACAATTTTGACTCTGGTTGGTGCTGGTAGTGGTGAACTACTAGGAGGAGCAGCACACCAGTCCCACTCCCCAACACAGCTAGACTAATAGCACTGGGCTCTTATAGTAGCAAAGTAAAAAAACAAAAAAGAAAATAAAAGCAGTCCTTACAAGGACTATTGGGTTATTACAGCAGTCAGCAGATGAGATCAGAAGAGATCAGTGCCCACAGCAGGCAGCTACATACAGAGCACTGCAGTAGAAGGTAGATTACTAGCCAGCAAAGCTACCTAACCTAAAATGTCCCTCAAATCCCTGCAGACTTCTGTCCCTCCAATACAGAGCAGTATCAAGTAGATTACTAGCCAGCAAACTTACTATCAACTGTCCCTCAAATCACTAACAGCTCTCTCCCTACACTAGCTCTTCCAAGCACACACAGGCAGAATGAAAAAACGCTGCAGGGCTTCAGTTTATATATGGAAGGGGAGTGGTCCAGGGGGTGTGGGGGTGGTCCAGGAGGGAGAGCTTCCTGATTGGCTGCCATGTATCTGCTGGTCTGGGGTGAGAGGTCAAAAAAAAGCGCCAGCTAAGGCGAACCCAAAATGGCGAACGTCGCGCGACGTTCGCGAACATTCGGCGAGCGCGAACAAGTTCGCCGGCGAACAGTCCGCGACATCCCTACTTAATAGGAATACGATGCGCCCTCTCTATAATAAAAGTAGAGGAGAGATTATTTACCGCAAAAGTTTCTCGCAGCCTTTCCTCCACAAAGCGCTCAGCGTTGTCACCCTCGGCCCGTTCCGGAAGGCCGACTAGCCGAACATTATTACGCCTTAGGCGGTTCTCTAAGTCATCAGCCTTAGACTGCCACTGCGAAACTGTGCACTGTAAATCCACTGCAGTGGAAGAGGATTGCAGACATTGTCCAGCACGTTAATACGCTGCTCAGCTTCCACAGTTCGTTCACTCAGCCGTTGCATGTCTTGCTTTAATATGGAGAACTCCACCTTCAACGCCTCCGTTTTCGCCTTAATAATAGTTGTTGAAATATCCCTGTTGGCCTTTATTTCCAGTAGCAAATCTGTTAGGGAAGGTTCCAGATCACCGGCAGGGCCCTCGGGAGGTGACGAGTCTGAGGAAAGGGTGTGATGCGAAGCTGCGCCATCTTGCGCGGGCCTTTCCTCTCTGGCAAACTTTTCCAACTTAGCAGCAGTTTCCGTGGCTTTTTTTGGACCCATATTTTAGACTTAAGGCAGCCAAGCGAAAAGGTATCCAAAAGCCCCCTGGTCAGCAGGTAGTTAGGCAGATAGCATGAGAAAAATGGTCCAGAGAAGCAGAGCCCCTCGAGAGAACGTCCGCTCACATAGACTAGGTAGCCACGCCCCGCATGGTAATACATCTTTAAATGTATCAAAAAAAAATGGTATAGAACCAAATTCACTGGGGTAAAAGCAGGGGTGATGCTGCACCCTTGGATTACCAAATTTCCAATTTAAGAATCATAATTTCAGCTGTTAACTGAATGCATTGAAGCCAATTTTTTCTTGCACCAAATACATTGCAATCAATGAGCATTTTTGTAACATTTCTTTCTTTGCTCAGTTTATTGCAGATTCTGAGTGTTGCTGGCTCTTCAGTCTTAGAACATTAGATCAGACAACAAAAGTTGGAGGAAAGATAGGCAATAGAAGATGCTGTTGCCTTTTCTAAGTGAGCACCAAATTTTAACTTTAATATAGGAAAAATGAATGAAGGAAATATAGGTAGAATAACCTTTTAAAAAAAGGACATGCTGTAAATGGATTTATAGGTTAGATCATTGTCACCTCATTCACAAGTATACGTGATGGCTGTAAAAATTTCTATAAAAGTCTTGCTATGAAATAAATGTTATATCTTTATGGATATGGTGAGATCAAACTAATCTTGATAAGATGTACTGAAACAAAGTGAATGTGTGATACAACATCTTTAAAGAAAGAAGTCAATCAACATTGAAGAAGAAAGTGTGAATTCCTAATCTGTGATGAAATAAAGGTTGGGGGGAGCTTTTATGGAAATGCCATGTCAATATGTTTTCACGTAAATTAGTCAAAACAAAAGTTAGCAGAGTGAGAGAGCAAGGAGTGGAGTCACGTCACTCACAAATCAGAGCACCATAATGTGATATTTGGCATAGTTGGGAGCCTAATTAAAAGTACTGCATAAATGGTGTGCTGTAAAGATGCCAAATACTGTAGAATTGCTAAACAGGTGAAAGCAAACTTGGAAAAATGGTTAGATCATTGACATTAAAACATTGTACCTGAAACATAAAATACAAAATCAATGCAAGCACATTGACCAATAATGTGATAAAGCTTCATACTTTAAAGTGCCTTAAATGGTTTTTAAAGGCAGAAATATGTTTGTCTTTTTTAAAATTTAAGAACAAAATGTTCTAGTGCTACAATGAATCAAACCTGCCTATACTTTTGCCTTATCAAAACAAACGTGTATAAGCATCAAACGTTGCAAGTAGACCAACTCAACAAATTGAATAGGTGGCCCAGGTGCTTCTGCCCCAGGCTCAAGGGAATGGACAAACCGTATACAGGAAAACAAAATGTTGGAGCAAGGCGCTCAAATAGGTCACCCATGGATCAGATAAAGTTTAAGTAAAAAAGAAAATTTTATTTGTATAAACAACTCATGCCTGACTCGTTTCGTGTCTAAGACACTTGGTCATAGGCTCACGACTAAGTGTCTTATAAAGCACTTTAGAAATGTGGCAGCAATAGTGCTTGAATTGTTATGGCATCCTGTTACTTTTTTTAGAAGACTGCAATTTATTTCTCTCCATCATTTTGTTGCAGACACCTGGGGAGAGAATTAACCCAATCTCAAGAGACCAGAGAACACTAATGGCCCCTGACCTGGTGCATGACCCTGCATCACACAAAAAGTCACCACTGGGTCAGGAAGAAGAATGGGCACTGCTATGGAACAGCTCAAGGCAAGAATGCAAGCAATGGAGGAGGGAAACTGGGAGAAGAGATGGGAGACTCATAGTGATGGGCGAATTTGCACCATATCGCTGAAAAATGGCACACTTTGGGTTTTCTTCCCCAATATAGAAACACAATTGATTGAATAAAAGACCAAATCAAGTGTGCCACAGTTTAAAAAAGGCAGAATGCTCTAAATGGTAAGTGGCAGAGCCCAATTTGACTTGAAGGAGATCAACAGAGATCATACAGAAATTGAGGACACAAATGCGAAGGATATATAGAACAGAAAGGTTAGAGTAAGTCCGGCATTAAGAAAAAGAAAAGGATGGAGAGCAGAATGGAGAAGAATATTTTGTGTGATGATATGGCAGCAACAGTCCTGTTCTTGTTGGCATGGGCATCTGCAGAAAAGTTTCACGGGAGGGGGCAATATTCTCTGTGAAGGAACCATGGCATGTTTGATATAATATAGAATTCCACAAGTTTTTAAAATATCTGAAGATAAACTCAAAACCTGAGCATGTCTCTGGCTCTCCTCCAGCCCTCTGCCCTTCCCCCGGCCAATTGTTTGCCCACTGTGGGTTTTATCGTCCTGAGTTAACAAACACTTCATTTCATGCATGTAGCTAGATTCCTACTTGTGTGCACACTTAACTGCATGTTCTAACCTGCTCATCATGTCCTATTCTATCCATCCACGTACAGAAACAAAAGTTCCCCCTACTGTATGTAGAAGCTTTTTGGGCCTCATATTCTGTCCACAGCATTGTCTACTCCATGAACTTTTTAAAATAATTTTCAATAAAGTATCAATTTTAGTGCTGCGAGTGCTCCAGGTCCAAGATACTTATTCTGACTTTCCAAGCTTCGGGGGCGTCTACACATGGCAGCACAGTGGAACATGTTGTATGGATCAGTGATCCTCATTCATATTTTACTCCATGAACTGGCTGTCATGTCTCCATAGCAACTGCATGTATGGTGTAGACATTAGTAGATAGCTCTATTGGCTTGCACAAGCTACATCATGATGACTTAGGTGAAGCAGCTGCATGGTTGAAGTAGGCAGGGCAGTCACAGTTCTAGTAGCTAAATTGGATGTACTTGGACCTGAAATAGGAGGAGTTTAATAAGTTAGGACAGGCAACCAGCTACATGCATGCAATAGTAAATGATACTACAGGCATGGATAGAGTACCGAGACTCAGACGTGTATGTGGTTTCCATTATTGAATTTTGACAGTTGCCTCCCTGGTGGACTCCCATGCTGGCTGGCCATCGGCTTTCTCTGGAAATATATGTATAGCTACAGAGCCTACAGAGAAATACCACAAAGAAAAATAACATAATAGATTTGCTTTAGAGTGGGTAAAACCAAAAAGTGTTAGTGAGCATGGCCTATTGTAACAGTGGGTGTGGTTTACAGTTGTGAAAGGGACTTCAATTAAAGCATTTGGCGGTGCTATATAAATATCAGGAAAAAAATAAAATAAATAATCACATGCCTGATTAGTTGCCCAATCATTTTGTGCCATTCCATGTGCCATTCCATGGTATTAGCGAACTACCTAGAAGGGAAAGAAAACATGTACATGAAATCTTTAAAGGTGCTGGGCTTCAATCAGCCATTCATGTAGCCCTAAATCAAACCCACCCATTTTATCATTACAATTTTATCATTCCATTGTGCTGTAGAACTATTCAGCAACACATTGCAGAACATGACAAAATATACACAGAGGATTTCAAAGTCGCTGAGAAACCCCATTGACACACATCCCATCTGACCAATTGTACCATTCTGTATCAGAAAACGGTGCATTTTACAAAAGGAGAAGCATTGGTGAAGGGGGTTTTAAAGTCAATTCCTTTTCGTTTCTTAAAGAAGGTGTGTTTACAGTATGGGGCAGATTTATCAAAACGGACCTATTAAATCAAAAACAGACCTATTCGACAAAAAAAAACCTTCAATTTCATTTTGTTTGGTCTTTCTGAATTCGAATTTCGAAGTTTTTCAAATTCGAAATTCCACCCTTGATAAATCTGCCCCAATATGTGATGATTATTCTTGAAAAATGTGCCAAGCTTATTAAAACTGTTTGTGTGCTATATTTGCATGAAGTAGGTAATTTGCAGGGTGTAAGTCAAAAATAAAACAAGCAAATATGTGTGTGTTTGTGTTTTTTATCTTCTCTTCAAAATTAAATTCTTAAAAATATCCTCAATAAACTATGCTTGTGATTCTGGTTAATCATACAAACAAGGCAGAGTCTATGAAACACACCTGGAAATATAACAAAGTTCATGTATTCAGCTTGTGTTTTCAATAACAGGTTATTTTCGAGATGAGGTTTATAGTTTGCCAATTGCCAATAGATTAGCCACAATAGTGCAAGCTAGAACACTATATTTATTCTGTAGAGTGCTTTACCATATCTGAGTAAACAGCTCTAGAAGCTCTAGACGCTCTCTCTGCTCAAGCCCTAGCCCTGGAAGTTTATGCTGAAAACAGGAAGTCTGAGACAGAAGCCCATACACAAAAGATGGAAAGAAATGTGGTGTTTCTTTTGACAGAGGACCCAAGTAAACCACAATCCAAGGAAAGAAGATAAATAAAAATAAGGGAAAGATCTCACAATTCACTCCAGTCTAAAGGTGCAGATTTATAATATAGATAAACTGAGGTGTTTCTGAAAAATAGTTACAAATACAAAATAATTTTATTAGGAAGAGAGCCTGACGTGTTTTGTGTCTCTTGGGGCAATTACTCATACGATCATGAGTAAGTGTCTCAACAGACATGACACATGTCAGGCTTTTCTTATGTCCTAATAAAATGAATTTTAAATTTTTAACTATTTTTGATTGATTTTTTGGGACACTCACCTTATATAGTCAATCGGAAGAATACCTGTAGTAAACCCAGCGCACCATCCAGACCTGTGTGACAAAGATGCCTTAACTGCATTACACGTTAACCTTCCCATTGATCCCAATAACTTTTTGTGATATTTTGCAGATTTTTAGCAAAAGCAAAACAAACACATTTCACTCATCACCTTCCCAGCTATAGTCAGGTGATCCCACTGGTGTCTAATAGTGATGGGCGAATTTGCATCGTTCACTTCCCACAAAATTCGCGAAACGGCAAAAACTTTGCGAAATGGCGGCTGTTTTTTACTGTTTTGGTCGCCGGCGACAAGTTTTTTTTGACGCCGGCAAATTTTCGCGCCTGGTGAATAAATTCGCCCATCACTAGTTTGGGAGTTTTACTTTGAAAGCAGCAAGTAAGTTGCAGGTAAAACTTAGTCCCTTTGTAAAATGTATTATGAATCAGATGAAAATTGAGTGTAGGACTGGCTATATGGGGTATGACTTTGACATAGTTGGCCAGCATAAATATATTGATATATTTAGACAAACAATCCCTGTTTTGTTTAAAGGGGAAGGCAGTGGTGAGCACAACTTTACCTTGTTTGATATATATATACTAAATAGTAAATGGTTAAGATTAAGTCAAAATACATATTCTGGTGCTGCTGTGGCGGTAGAAATGGAATAATTATTTACACTTGGTATTAAAGGAAAGATTCTATACACCAAAACAACTTTATTATATAATATTAGGATCAGTGATGGTCGATTTTGTCCTGCTTCACCAAAAAATTCACGAAACTCTGAAAATTTGTGAAATGCATTGAAGTCAGTGGGCATCCAAATAATTTTGACATGCAACAATTTTTTATGTCAGTGACTATTCTGATGCACTCCCAATTTTTTTTGACACAGCAGATTATTCTTCGGCAAATTTTTGCTGCAGTTTCGTGAATTTATTCGCTGGCGGTGAAACGTGGAAATTCGCACTGAATTTGTGCCTGGTGAATTTATTCGCCCATCACTAATTAGGATATATAATTACTGGGGATTCTAAAAGCCAACCCAAAGGAAATATTATAAATTGACTACTAATCAGGCAGTCCACTGGATCTTGTTTTTGCTTTCTTCACATTTACTTATTATTGAGTATGTTCATTTTGTTATGTATTTACAGGCACATGGAAATTGTACACTTTTGGCATTGCATAGAAAATGAGCCTATTTTTGTGATGTTAAAGCCACTAATAATCTGCTGATGTTCTAACATGATAAACTATTAAAAAACCTTTCTTTTTTCAAACGAGACAAAGGACTTTATTTACTGTTAGTAGGTTAAGAGCAAACTAGAGTGCATGAAAACACCATCCAGAATGTGCTTGCACCTAGTGACAATGAACCTAGAGAATATACTGGCCCTTTAAAAATACCTAATGATAATCATAATGCTTCAAAGCAGCCAGGTACTTTGCTCACCATTTCTAAATGTGAATAAGATTTGCCCTTATATTCCACCATAAGGAATTTGGGGGGAGGGGCATGTCATTTTGAATGGAAAAACATGGCCCAGTTCACTGATTTATTCCATTTTAACCCTTTCCACGCCAATCACGTAGATTTTATGTTTTTGGGAAGAAAGTTACAAAATGCCACATTGGAGACATTGTAGTTTAATGAATGGAAAAACCACTGTTCCCAAATCATGTTTTGGCCTCTGGTGTTCAGAACGGTTAAAGGAACAGTTCAGTGTAAAAATAAAAAACTGGGTTAATAAATAGGCTGTGCAAAATGAAAAATATTTCTAATATAGTTAGTTTGCCAAAAATGAAATGTATAAAGGTTGGAGCCAGCGGATGTCTAACATAATAGCCAGAATACTACTTCCTGTTTTTCAGCTCTCTAACTCTGAGTTAGTCAGCGACTGTTCTGGCTATTATGTTAGACATCCAGTCACTCCAGCCTTTATACATTACACTTTTGCACAGCCTATTTATTTATCCAGTTTTTATTTTAACACTGAACTGTTCCTTTAATGAATGAAACCCCAAGAGATGTATTTAATAAAGGAACTACATTTGACATAATTACATGTACACATTTGCATGTACTGTAAGTTATATATTTCTTTTGTTATGGTGATAAAGCAAATGAAAATTAAGGCTTGATTAGGGCAGCTGGAAATTGGAGCTTTAATTCATTGTTTTTATTGTAGGTAATTTACTGTATATTTTAACAGGAAATCATAGCTTCTGCTCTTGTATCAAGTATAACATAAAGATAAGAACATAACCTTCTGTTAAACTGAGAGTAGTGATAGTCCTATACTTTACACTTGGATCACTGGTAGCACAATGTGGCCAATGGATAAAAATGGATCAAAAAGTCTTGTTAATTGTTTATTTCCTGAGCTCTGGAATCCAAAAGAACCGCTGTTACTAACATGTGATATATAGTCAAATTATACTATAATTAATATTTATATGCATGGATATAATTAATCATAAGGTATTAAAATGCTCTGTAACTTCTTCATGTGGGCTCACCCAGCCATGTATCAATAAATATCCTATCCTCCTTTAAGGTTTGCAGCAGCTCTTCAGTTTGGAATTTCAGCAATCTGGTTGCTAGGGTCCAAATTACCCTAGCATTGATTTGAATAAGAGACTGGAATATGAATAGTAGAGGCCTAAATAGTAAGATGAGTAATAGAAAATAGCAATAACAATAAATGTGTAGGCTAACAGAGTTTTTGTTTTTTTTATAGGGTCAGAGAACCCCATTTCAAAGTTCAAAAGAGTCAGAAGAAAAAGACAAATAATTCAAGAACTATGAAAAAAGAAAAAATGAAGGCCAATTGATAAATTGCTTAGAATTAGTCATTCTATATAATATGCTAAAAATTAAGTTAAAGGTGAACCACCCCTTCAAGCAGTTAATAACACAGTGTGCGTGTACATTTACAAACTAGTAAATTTTTCCATAAGCTGACGATGATGAAGGATGAGGAGCAGAAGAATCTGGAATGCAAAAGAAATTTGACAACATTTAATAGGCTGCAATAATATTTCAGAATGGAAAACCGAGACCTCAAACTACACTTATCATAGTGGAGCTCAAAAATGTCCATAGCCTATAACTATCATTCCTGTGAAAGGGGTTCATGCAGATATCACCAGCTACTGTCCACTAAACAAGTACTAGACAAGTACGTACAATTTAAGAAGCCACAAAGTGCCAACACATAACTTATGGCCACACCACCCTGAAAGCGCTCAATCGCGGAAGCTATCTGGGGCTGGGCTTGGTTAGTACCTGGATGGGAGACTGCCTGGGAATACCAGGTGTCATAGGCTTTTCAACTTTTTCCGCTTCAAAGTTTTCAATCTTTTCAAACTTTTTTTCCCAGCACAGACGAGTCAAGAAGCCACAAAGTGCCGACACTTATTGCCTATGGCCACACCACTATGAAAGCACCTAATCTTGGAAGCTATCTGGGGCTGGGTCTGGTTAGTACCTGGATGGGAGATCGCCTGGGAATGCCAGGTGTCGTAGGCTTTTCAACGTTTTCCGCTTCAAAGTTTTCAATCTTTTCAAACTTTTTTTCCCAGCACAGACAGTTCAAGAAGCCACAAAGTGCCAACACACATTGCCTATGGTCCCACCACCCTGAATGCACCCAATCTCATCTGATCTTGGAAGCTATCCGGGGCTGGTCCTGGTTATTACCTGGACGGGAGACCGCCTGGGAATACTAGGTGGCATAGGCTTTTCAACTTTTGCCACTTCAAAGTTTTCAATCTTTTCAAACTTTTTTTTCCCCAGCGCAGACAAGTCAAGAAGCCACAAAGTGCCAAAGCTCAATGCCTACTGCCACACCACCTTGAAAGCACCCAATCTTGTTTGATCTCAGAGGCTATCCGGGGCTGGACCTGGTTAGTACCTGGATGGGGGACCACCTTGGAATACCAGGAGTAGTAGGCTTTTCAACTTTTGCCGCTTCAAGTTTTCAACTTTTTTCCCCAGTGCAAACAATTTAAGAAGCCACAAAGTTCCGACGCTCATCACCTAAGGCCACACCACCCTGAAAGTGCCAGATCTTGGAAGCTAACCGGGGCTGGGCCTAGTTAGAACCTGGATGGGAGACCTCCTTGGAATACCAGGTGTCATAGGCTTTTCAAATTTTGCCGCTTAAAAGTTTTCAATCTTTTCAACCTTTGAAGCAGCAAAAGTTGCAAAGCCTCCGACACCTGGTATAACTCAGCCTGCAGCCTTTATATGGTCACAGAACCCCTCAGTGACTTCTAATATCCTTATCATTTAAAGTAGGGGATACACTATCACTTATAATATATGAGTGATACTCCGAGTTCCCTGTATAACTCAGCCTGTAGCCTTGTGTCTTTATATGGTGACAAAACCCCTCTGTGACTTCTAATATCCTTATCATTTACAGTAGGGGGTACATTATCCCTTATAATAAATGAGTGATACTGTGAGTTCCCTGTATAACTCAGCCTGCAGCCTTGTGTCTTTATATGGTCACAAAACCCCTCTGTGACTTCTAATATCCTTATCATTTACAATAGGGGGTACATTATCCCTTATAATACAGGAGTGATACTCAGAGTTCCCTGTATAACTCAGCCTGCAGCCTTTTGTCTTTATATGGTCACAGAACAACCCCTCAGTGATTTCTAATATCCTTATAATTTACAGTAGGGGGTACATTATCCCTTATAATACATGAGTGATACTCAGAGTTCCCTGTATAACTCAGCCTGCAACCTTGTGCCTTTATATGGTACGCTGTAGTGTAATTTTTAATTAATGTAATTAAGTGCAAATTTTCAGCCTTCTAAAGGGATAAAATACAGCTTTCCACAGTTTGTTTGTAAATAAACCCAGCGTGTGGTGACGTGTTTAAAATCTCCACAAACAAATTCAAAGTTTCTGCAGCCCTGCCCTTCTCTCTATCTGCTCTAACTTTACATTACACATAGATAGCAGTGAGGCAGGAGGAGGTTGCGTGGACAATTGGTCCTAATTTTAGATTAAGGATAGTTTCTGTGGTTACATCCAAGGCACGGCCACTACACGTCTGCAATACATAGGGGCAGATCTATCAAGGGTCAAATTTCAAGTTCATGGGAGTTATTTAAAACTCCCATAAACGCTCATGAACTCAAATTCCGACCAATCGAAATGTATTTAAAAAAAAAAAAAAAAAAAGTTCAAAGTCAGGTCAATAGGATCGCCCCGCAAACTCAAATCAAATTTGATTTTAATTTTAAAAACTCAATTTCAGGAAGGCTGCAAACAATTCAAAATTGATCCCAGGACGTCTTCCATAGGCTAAAACAACAATTTGGCCGGTTTAAGGTGGCAAATAGTCAAATTCTAGTTCTTAAAGGGCCAGTGTATGATACATTTTGAAAATCAAATTCAATTTAATTTAAAAAAAAAAAAAACTTGTGTCGAATTTTAATAATTTCCTAGTTGAATTTGACAGTTTTGGCCATAAAAAATACTTGAAAATTCGAAAATACTAATTTTTTACTTCGAACCTTGATAAATCTGCCCCATAATATATTGTTGTTGGTTACTTTTACTATACACAGACTTCCATATCTGTACAATATGCAGAAGTAAAGAAACTCTGTGAAGCACTGCACATTTATTTCCTTTCTGACAAGGCATTGCTACCGAAGGAAAGGGTATAATAAGGCAAGATAATGTCAATAATGTTTAAACAGCCCAGTGTACTTCTCTCTACACACAACTCTAGTGATCACACACCCATACCCACACATATAGGATTCAACTGGCAATGCTGGTAGTATTCAAATTTGTCCACAAGATGTCAGTCCTATATAGGGATTACATTTCTTCCTTGGCATGGTAACATTATAGGCATTTATACTGACTGATGGGCATGACTGTTTGCGTAGGCAATAATGAATAACATAAGCAGCTGGTTTCACTTTGGCCTAAAAATTATAATTTTCTTTAAAAATGTTCCCTTTATTGGAGCTCCCCATAGATCTGCTCCATGCACATGTTTTAAATGAGGGGTGGGTCCCTGCCAGAAGCGCAGTAGGAGGGGGATAGCCAATCACAGCCCTGTAGTCATTAAAGCAAAAACAGGATTTAGTTCCCTCTCAGGTCAGCCTAGCTGCTGATTGGTTCATATCCTACAGTGCAATGTGCTCAGTGCTGTCAGCTCCCCCTGCACAGTCTGGGAAAGGAGGCAGCAGGATATGGAGCAGATGGATAGAACTAGTAGGGTTGTTTCAATAAATCATCCCCAAAAAAAACTTTTCTTAGCACATATCTTCTATTGTTAAAGGAGTAAAATACACTGGCACATTCTTCTATGTTTACACAATATGCCCTCTTTTAGGACTGACTTACAATATATTATATATATATATATATATATATATATATATATATATATATATATATATATAAAGGTTAGAATATAATTCTGAATAATATAACATTCAAATTCTCATTACACAGCAGCTCAGAAACCAATGTAATTTCCATCAGCATTTAGTAATCAGTCCCTGTAACATCAGTTTCTATGACATGTGAATCTCATTTTCTGCTTGATGATTTGCACATACGTGTCATTGACACTCCTAACAGAATCCAAGATGGTGATCCCCTGTGCTTTGAAGGCCTGGATCAATACTGTTATAGAAATTCAGAATTTTAAGGCTGGTAAAGTAAACTCAGTATATAAAACATAACATGTCTGACTATACTTGTTTGCGGGTTTTGTTCTTTAAAATATGAATATAAACATGCAGAGTATGCCAACACAACCTTGTACTGTACCTGTGATTGTTTAGCATGTAGAAGCATACAGTACCTTGTACTAATATATAATTAATTCTTAGTGGTTGGCAAACATTCATATTGGGTTCATTTAGGGGCTATTTACTAAAACTCAAATTTATCTATTTTTTTTTTATTAAAACAAAGTTGACCAAAATCCCATCCATGAATTGAACTCATTAATCAATAATTATTTGAAAAAAAAGTCAGAACGGGAAAACATTGCAACAAAATCGAGCATCAATTCGAATTGTACAATTGATGCTCCAAAAACTCAGCTTTATCAAATTGTCACTGCAAAAACTCGACTTTATTGGATTCTCAAACAAAAAGTAAGACTTTATCGGATTATCCAGCGCATATTGCCATGTCAAGAAATGTCAAAAAAATTGCCTTTTTTTTTCTTTTCTCTTCTTTCTCTATGTGTTTATGTATACAGATAAATGTATTATATGTGTTAAAGATGACTATGTAATGAGAAAACATTTATTGCTCTATTGTCCCATTATGTAATTTATTTCTTGTTTTAACAAAAAATCTGAATAAATAAATTAAATACAAAAAAAAATGGGGCTATGGGTCCCATTTATTAAATCTCGATTTTTTCTGGTCAAGCTTTTTAGGGAGAATACTCTAATTTTTGATGGAAAAATAAGAACTCACAAATTTTTTTGGCGAAGCGAAATGGCGCAAATTCGCCCATCACTAATCAAGGGTCGAATTTCGAAGTAAAAAATAATTCAAATTCGACCATCTAATTAAAATACTTTGACTTCTAATATCAAAGTCAAAGGATTTTTCACTGAATTTTGCAATCGAATGATCTAAGTAAAATCGTTCCAAACGATTAAATCCTTCGAATCAAACGATTTGAATGATTTTAGCGTACGATCGAACTATTTTACTTTGATGTGTAAAGACTTAGAAAATGATTGTAGGAGGTCCCCATAGGCTAACATAGCAATTAGGCAGGTTTAATTTGGTGAAGTATTGAAGTCGAAGTTTTTTTAAAGAGACTGTACTTCGATTATCGAATATTCAAACTACTTTTACTTTGAATCGAAGTCTAAGTAAAGTCGAAGTCGTAGTATCCTATTCTACTATCCTGCCCCTTAAAGTATGTAGATCCAAATTATAGAAACAATCCTTATCCAAGAAACATTAGATCCCAAGCATTCTAGATAATATAAATACAGGCATATAGTGTGCTATATATATTTATATGCACATTTCTATTTTATTTCTAGTGTATATATTATTTTCAAACTACACTAAAAAATTTTGAACTTCTTTAAATAAGCAGGATGTACTGTAAATTTAAAATGTAAATTTTAACTATTCAAGCACTTTTTTTGGTATTGTTTTCCACAAACTTGCCTAGAACTTAGCACTAAGAATTGAAGCACCTCCTCTAATATCTACACTATGACAAATCCATTTATCGTCTATATGTATTTATATATTATTCTATGGATACGGACATATACAAATTGTGTTTTTTTCCATTCAGGTTAAGAATGGCAAATCTGTGTATTGTTGTGAAATGACCTTAGCACCATAGAGTTGTAAGGCGGCTGCAGATCACTTCCCTGTTACAACGCTATTATTCTTGCTCATTGGGATCACGCTACCATGGAAACTTAAACATGTTATGCTGTTCTTTCCATTAAATACTATTCTAATCACTTATAAAGGTCTGAAGCAGTATAAAATAATGGCAGCAAATCTGGTGTTCACATTGCGTAAGATAAAACTTACTTTGATTAATTTACCATTTATTGACACAGACCATTTTTTTTTAGTTTTACACTAAGGGGCCAATTCACTAACTTCGAGTGAAGGATTCGAAGTTTAAAAACTTCGAATTTCGAAGGTTTTTTTGGGCTACTTCGACCATCGAATGGGCTACTTCGACCTTCGACTACGACTATCGAAGGATTCGAAGTAAAAATCGTTCGACTATTCGACCATTCGATAGTCGAAGTACTGTCTCTTTAAGAAAAAACCTCGACCCCCTAGTTCGCCATCTAAAAGCTACCGAACTCAATGTTAGCCTAAGGGGAAGGTCCCCATAGGCTTGGCAAACTTTTTTTGATCGAAGGATATTCCTTCGATCGTTGGATTTAAATCCTTCGAATCGTTCGATTCAAAGGATTTTATCGTTCGATCGAAGGAATTATCCTTCGATCGTTTGATCAAACTATCTGCGCTAAATCCTTCGACTTCGATATTCGAAGTCGAAGGATTTTAGTTCCTAGTCGAATATCGAGGGTTAATTAACCCTCGATATTCGACCCTTAGTGAATCGGCCCCATAATAAATATGCGCCTAAATAGTGGAATAATTCATTTTCAAAAAGTCTTGTTTCCAATATTTACTGATAGGCATACTGATAACTTCTTGTTACCAGGTATTATGAAGGTAAATATCAGCAGGCAGATTGTTAATGCTGAGCTAAGTATTTTCATGACAAGTCAATTATTTTCATGAAGCCTCAATTGACCCTTCTCCTTCAGCCAACCCACTGAACCCCATTGTTACATACCTTAATGAAGCACTAGGAGCCAGAAATGGGGTAAAATGGTTGCAGCGTTAATTCACATTTTATTAAATAAATAGGACGTTGCCAGCCTAAACCAAGGCACTTTTCTAAAGCCAGAATTAAATAAGAGATCACTACTATGCTCTGCAGTTTCTCACTGAAGACTTGAGCTCAGCACTATGTCATTATATCTGACACTGAGTATTAGGCTTCCTCTACCTACAGAGAGGATGGCCCCAAACTCTGCTACAAGCAGGATCTGCATCTCCCACCATGGGAGAAGTTCAGCAGCCCTGCTGCCGGTCCAAAGTCTGGTGTATCTCAATGATAGTAAATCCAAGCAGGCTGTCACCTAGCACAAGCAGTAGTAGTGTCTGTATCAATCAACCCACTGTGCAGTCACAGGAGAGAACCTCTTTCTCCCTCTTCTAAAATGTACCTGTGCAGTACTCTGGCAAGGTCCTACCTATACTGTGACAAATATCATCAAATAACATCCACATTCAGGTAAATATCCGCATGCAGTTATTAATAGATAATATGAGAACATAAAGAAGAAAAAACTCCTGACATTTTCTCAAAATATGCAAAAAACTGGGATGGTGTTTGGGATGTTTCTACCTGCTCAGAAGGTAAGGAAGTGTACTGCTTCTTCCCTTCACATCACATCCCTCTCTTTCTCTGCCTCAGTCCAGCTTTCCCCTGCCTTGACTCATTCCTTCTTACCCAATCACAGCTACATCTGATTCGGCCAATCTCTAAATATAAACCAGTGTAATCTGGCTGCTGGTCATTCAGATCCCTTGTCATGAATCCCCTGCACTTATAGCTCCAGGGCTTTCCTATACTTCAGTTTAACATAAGAAAATAATACAGGTATGGGCATCCCTGATTCAGAAACCTGATATCCTGAAAAATTCCCAAATAATTCTGTTTATTATTTAATTTTTCTCTATTATAGGACACATGTATGTCTGCAAGTGTAGTTTTGAAACAAGGAACATTATTACGCACCTGCATCAATATAGTTCTACGGTGCAGAGTAAGGTACCTTTTTCCATGATTTTAGTATAGTTTTGTTTCCTGTATTTTATTTCAGAGACAGAGTGACTGCACTCTAAATAAGAATGTACTGTAGTATTCAGTGGCGTCTCTGACCTTGATAGAATTCACTTGTATCAGGCAGGTAGGAGTAATGAGTAAGCTGATGAAGTGAGCCAGCGCATTATTAAAGATGAAACACTGATACCATTATTTTTAACCAAACTTATTGGCCTTTCTTATGAGTATAAATACAAAGTGAGTGAGCACACAATATTTTCATTTCAAAGCATTGATTGATTTGCTTTCTAACATAATCATTTAAACTATCGCAAACTAGTTTTGTTACATATGTATTATTTATTGTTTTTGATGTCACCGTGGCTAATTAAATACATTTAAAAAAAACAAAACAATAATTGATTAAATTAATAAAATATCATCTATTACATATATATTTATTTATTTATTTATAAATACAGAATAGATATTTTTCATGATAATTGAAGATTAATTCATTCCATTCATGTAGGTTCCAGAAAACCAGTATAGAAATCCATTGCTTTGCACAAAATAAATGAAATAACAAATCTTGCTTTTTTTTTGATCAAATATTTTTAAAAAAACTGAAGCGCTTTCTGCAAAATGCTTCACTTGTTGCTTTTTTTTATTATTATTATTCTCAAGTATCTCTTTAAGGGGGCACTGAACATATAAAAACCTATACATTTTCCACAATAGCTGAAGAATATTGCAGTGCATTGGTCTGCAAGTTCTAGAAATCCAGTGCAGAAGATGGGCAAATTTTTTCGCCTTGTTTCACCGTGGTAATGATGCCTATAGACTTGTATGGCATTGTGCGTCAAAAAGAAAGAAAAAGACGTGCGGCAAAAAAATTTCTACGCCCATAGACTTTCATGAGCATCGGTGACATTTCGCCGACAGCAAATTTTTGGCAAAACTAAATGGGTCAAATTCACCCATCCCTACAGAAGATGACTACTTTCCAGAAAACAAGACTAACGAAATGAACATCAATAACACAGTAACTGTCCAAGATGAATGTTTGCCTGGGGGGAGAAATGGAAGAAGGCGTTACAGATATTCATCTCACTTTAGTGACTCCAATGCTACATTTAAGAACCTATCTTTGTACCTTTAACTGAATATTACTTCTAAATAGCTGATGTGGAAATCCCCACGCTACATAAAAAGATCATCCCAGTAAGATCAAAATTGAAGAAGAATCACTAACATGTTTCACACGTTTCCTAACTTCAGACTATAAAATTATACAAAACGATTAAACAATTAAAAGTATAAAAGAATAAATGTATTATATACATGTATTTTATATTAAACTATAAAAAATAAAAAATAATGACCAACTGAAAATTTACTTTGAATTGGCCACTCTAAAACATACTAAAGGTTAATGTAAAAGTAAACTACCCCTGAATGGCATGGTTTTATGCTCTATGCCACCAGTGAATAAAACACCCTATGAAGCTTAGCCATCTGCATTGCTTTTTTGCTCACAGTAGAAAATTATTACTGCAGCTTTAGGATTTCTACTGCACCATGTTGTTGATATAACACCAAAAGAATAACTGTTCAGATGCAAAGAGCAACCAGCTTTCCACCCTCTTACTCTTTAGATTACTAAGGGGCAGATGCATCAAGGGTCGAATTAACCCTCGATATTCGACTGGGGAATGAAAATCCTTCGACTTCGGATATCGAAGTTGAAGGATTTTGCGCAAATACTTCGATCGAACAATCGAAGGAATAATCGTTTGATCGAAGGATTTTAATCCAACGATCGAAGGATTATCCTTCGACCAAAAAAAGTTAGCCAAGCCTGTGGGGACCTTCCCCATAGGCTAACATTGAGTTTGGTAGCTTTTAGGTGGCGAACTAGGGGGTCGAAGTTTTTTCTTAAAGAGACAGTACTTCGACTATCGAATGGTCGAATAGTCAAACGATTTTCGGTTCGAATCATTCGATTCGAAGTCGAAGTCGTAGTCGAAGGTCGAAGTAGCCAAAAAAAAACCTTCGAAATTCAAAGTTTTTTTTCTTCTATTCCTTCACTCGAACTTAATGAATGGGCCCCTAATTGTTTCTGCATTGTTCATGTTTAAAAAAACCTGAGTATAATCAAAAATGGCACCTAGGGATATTTATATAACCTTGAGCATTCAGCCTGTGACTGTTGTGCTTTTCCTTTATTGTAAAGGTGGGGGGTCACTACAATGTAAGAGACCATATTGTGTGATGTTATGTCCCTTTAAAGGCAATAAATTGATAACTCTATGGAAAGGAGATTGCTTCCCATTTATTGTGACCAATGGCTGGAGCTCTTGATTGACTGGTTCACAATAACCCAAATGGTTGCACTCATAACTGCCATATCATCATTCTAGAGTATTCCATTAATGTAAGTGATATGTTAGGTAAAATAAATATATTTAATTTTTGGCGACACTGGTCCTTTAAACTGGTGTTCAGGTGAGATAAGGAAAATTAATATGCAAAAGTGGAAATATTAAATTTTTGAAAAAAGTGAGGTGAATGCAATGTATCACCTATGGTTATCTTAAGGCGAATATAAAGTTCTTCAATTAAGAATAAGTGAGGCTTTACCAGAATCTGCAGATGAATTTTTAGTAGTTGCAGAAGCAGCTGGATCTGAAAGGCAAAATAAAGTTTATTACATATAACAGGGAGTAATGAACAAATCTTTCCCATTTCTCTTTAGTGATGAACTATGGTAACATCTGCAAAACACATGGAAGTCAACTGGAATTTTTCTGCAGTGAACCTTTTCTGAGCATAATACACTGGAGTCTCTGGACTCTTGTCTCTGTGTCTTTTTCTGCTGCAACTTTTTACATTCAGAAAACATTGGACTCTATGTGCAGTTTTTGCCCCTGTGACTTTTATTGTGTGCAAAATACATTGGGATCTAAAAGCTTTTTTTTGTGCAACTTTTTCTGCGGAACTTTTTTACTAGGATAGGGAACAGGCCACAGCATTAGTACATATTTCGTTTCCGCATAAAAAAATATATTTAATTTGTGTTTCTTTAAATTAGCATCTATGTAAGATAATAAAAATTAGCATTAACATGAACACTCAAAAGGGAAAATGTGTAAGGGCTCATTCATGTCCGCAAGCTCAGTTGGGTTCTCCAAAACTTTCCTGCAGTCAAAAAGTAATGTAATTAAATCAGTTTGCTGGACAATGAAAAACGTATAGGTCGGCACTTAGGGAGAGTACTTTCTAGGACATTTGAATGTAAGTAAGACTTTACTTGAAGTTGTTGATTTTGAAGTAGAAGAAGCTGAAAGGTAAAAAAAAAGGTTTATTACATATAACAGGTAGTGATGAACAAATCTATTCAATTTACTTTGGAGAAAAATTTGCTAAACTACTGTAAAATTTGTGAAACACATGGAAGTCAATGGCTGTTTTTCTGCAGTGAACTTTTCTGAGCATAATACATTGGAGTCTTTGTGCTTATTTTCTCAGCAACTTATTTTGCTGCAACTTTTTACATGCAGAAAACATTGGACTCTATTGCATGAGCGTTTTTTGTTACTGTGACTTTTCTTGTGCAAAATACTTTGGAATCTAAAGGCTTTTTTTTAGTGGCAATTGTATCAGCAGCTTTTTCCATGCATTGGGAACAAGTCACAGCATTGGTACTTATTTTAATGTCCCCAAATAAATATATTTAATTTGTGTTGTCTTTATATTAGCATCTAGGTAATATAATAAGATTAGCATCAACGTAAACTTGCAACAGGGAAAATTTGTAAGGGCTCATTCATGTCCACAAGCTCAGTTGCGTTCTCCCAAACTTTCCTGCAGTCAAAAACTAAAGTAATTAAATCGATTTGCTGGACAATAAAAAAATGAATAGGCCAGCACTTAGGGATAGTATTTTATAGAACATTTGAATGTAAGTGAGGCTTTACCAGTAGTTGTAGTTTTAATAGTAGTAGAAGTTGCTGGAGCTGAAAAGCAAAACACATGGAAGTCAATATGTATTTTTCTGCAGTGAACTTTTCTGAGCATAATACATTGGAGTCTGTGGGCTTATTTTCTCAGCATCATTTTCTGCTGCAACTTTTTACATTGGACTCTATGAAAGTTTCTTGTCGCCGTGACTTTTATTGTGCAAAATACATTGGAATCTAAAGGCTTTTTTAAATGGCAACTTTATCGGCAGCAGCTTATTCCCTGCATTGGGAACAGGTCACAGCATTGGTACATATTTTTATTTCCCAAAATAAATATATTTAATTTGTGTTGTCTTTAAATTAGCATCTAGGTAATATAATAAGGAAAAGCATTAACATTAGCATGCAAAAGTGAAAATGTGAAAGGGCTCATTCATGTCCACAAGCTCAGTTGCGTTCTCCCAAACTTTCCTGCAGTCATAAAGTAAAATAATTAAATCAATTTGCTGGACAATGAAACATGAATAGGCCAGCACTTAGGGAGAATCTTTTATAGAACATTTGAATGTAAGTGAGGCTTTACCAGAAGTTGTAGTTTCAGTAGTAGTAGAAGTTGCTGGAGCTGAAAAGCAAAACACAGTTTAATACATATAACAGGTAGTGATGAACAAATCTATTCCATTTTGATTTGGCAAAAAATGTGCTAAATGATGGTAAAATTTGTGAAACACATGGAAGTCAATGTGTATTTTTCTGCAGTGAACTTTTCTGAGCATAATACATTGGATTCTTTGGGCTTGTTTTCTCAGCATCTTTTTCTGCTGCAACTTTTTACATGCAGAAAACATTGGACTCTATGGACGTTTTTATTCGCTGTGGCTTTTATTGTGCAAAATGCATTGGAATCTAAAGGCTTTTTATAGTGACAACTTTATCTGCAGCTACTTTTTCCATGGGAACAGGTCACAGCATTGGTACATATTTTTATGTCCCCAAATAAATATATTTAATTTGTGTTGTCTTTAAATTAGCATCTAGGTAATATAATAAGGATTAGCATTACCGTTAACATGCAAAAGTGAAAAATGTGAAAGGGCTCATTCATGTCAGCAAGATCAGTTGGGATCTCCCAAACTTTCCCGCAGTCATAAAGTAAAATAATTAAATCAATTTGCTGGACAATGAATAGGATGGCACTTAGGGATCGTATTTTATAGAACATTTGAATGTAAGTGAGTCTTTACCTGTAGTTGTAGATTCTAAAGTAGAAGTAGTTAAAGCTTAAAAGTAAAAGAAAATATATTACATATAACAGGAACAAATCTATTCCATTTCGCTGTGTTGAAAAATTTGCCAAACTACTGTAAAAATTGTGAAACACATAGAAATCAGTGCATGTTTTTCTGCAGTGAACTTTTTCTGAGCATTATACATTGAAGTCTTTGGGCTTATTTTCTTAGTAACTTTTTCTGCTGCAGCTTTTTACATGCAGAAAACATTGGACTCTGTGGGCATTTTTGTTGCTGTGGCATTTTTTTTGCAAAATGCATTGGAATCTAAAGGCATTTTTTTTTAGTGGCAACTTTTTCTGCAGCAACTTTTTCCATGCATTGTGAACAGGCCACAGCAAACATACATATTTTTTATTTCCCCAAATAAATATAGTGTTGTCTTTAAATGAATATCTAGGTAAGATAATAAAGATTAGCATTGAGTTAACATACAAAAGTGACAATGCGTAAGGGCTCATTCATGTCTGCAAGCTCTATTACATTCCCCCCAAACTTTCCTGCAGTCATAAACTAAAATACTTTAAAGGAATACTGTCATGGGAAAAAAAATTTTTTCAAAATGAATCAGTTAATAGTGCTACTCCAGCAGACTTCTGCATTGAAATCCATTTCTCAAAAGAGCAAACAGATGTTTTTCTATTCAATTTTGAAATCTGACATGGGGCTAGACATTTTGTCAATTTTCCAGCTGCCCCATGTCATGTGACTTGTGCCTGCACTTTAGGAGAGAAATGCTTTCTGGCAGGTTGCTGTTTTTCCTTCTTAATGTAACTGAATGTGTCTCAGTGGGACATGGGTTTTTACTATTGAGTGCTGTTCTTAGATCTACCAGGCAGCTGTTATCTTGTGTTAGGGAGCTGTTATCTGGTTACCTTCCCATTGTTCTTTTGTTTGGCTGCTGGGGAGGAAAAGGGAGGGGGGAGATATCACTCCAACTTGCAGTACAGCAGTAAAGAGTGATTGAAGTTTATCAGAGCACAAGTCACATGACTTGGGGCAGCTGGGAAATTGACAATATGTCTAGCCCCATGCCAGATTTCAAAATTGAATATAAAAAAAATCTGTTTGCTCTTTTGAGAAATGGATTTCAGTGCAGAATTCTGCTGGACCAGCACTATTAACTGATTCATTTTGAAAAAATGTTTTTCTCATGACAGTATCCCTTTGAATCAATTTGCTGGACAATGAAAAATAAGTAGGCTAACATTTAGGTACAGTAGTTGATACTACATCTAAATGCAAGTGTTTACCAGTGAGAGAAGGAGCTTGATCTTAAAAGCAAATTAAATCACATTACTTTTAATAGGCACAATACAGATGTATATTACAGAGTAGAAAACCATATCTCCCCCATTGCACCTTCCTTTATTGTTATGGCCCCCACTGTTCTACTAGTAGTAGAGCCTTGTTAGAAATTGACCCTTTCTCTGCAATGTTGATACTACTAGTTTTAGAATGTTCTTAATGGTAAATTTTATCTTCTAAATTGTATAATACTGTTTTTTAGATTCACTTTTTCATCTTCTATATTAACCATAACATCCAAAGTGCTAGTAAACCCACAAAATGAAAATGCCTTAAATACATTTCTACTTGTGCATTTAAACATCTGACCCTTATCTAAAAAGGTTTTTTTAGCCTTGCATCACAAACCATTTCTCCTGGTATCGGACTACTTAGATGCTCTAATGGCCTCAAAAATTCCTCCTCCCTAGAATCCTCCTGACATGCATGTTTATGCATGTACACAGAGGCCCAAACAGCCCCACCAGCCCACAAAACATTGACTGTCTATGGCTTCTTACAGCAACTCATCTGGCATTCCCAATCTCTTTGGAATAGAACTGATATCACACCATAATCGCCTAAAAATGTTGTAGTTAAGATGCACAAAGTCAGCAGAATTTTTTTTTCAAAAAGAGCATTTCTGGTACTGTAAATGTGCACTTACAAGTGGTTGTGGTGTCCTGGGCATAGGATTTATCAGATACCAAGAATAAAATCAGCAATGTTAGCAATATATGCAGTGCCATGTTTACCCTGAAATAACCAGTTAGTTCTGATTCAAAGCAGCTTTCAGAAGCAATGGTCTGCATCTTGTGCAGCTGTCCCTTTTATAAGGAGGGGGGACAATCAGCTGTCAATATGGCATTTGTATCTCCCATATTCTTATTTTGTTGTGTTTACATTTTTTTTACTTATGATTAATGATATGCAATTACCTATTTTGTGGCACAAGAGGAAGTACAGTAACTGTGAAAAATTGTGAAGCTTGAGCTTGAATTAACTGTACCATTACTTCCTTCACCCTTTATTCTTTATGCAAATGTGGCCCTGTCACGTTTGCAAAATTCTGTTTTTCTTTGCTTTTTAAACGTTCCATTACACACACACTCAGACCTACTGAGATGCTGTAGAAGTCAATGGGAAGTTTATCTATCTAAATTTTTATTTTGTAAAAATAAGAAAAATAAAAAATCACAAACCATGATTAATTCATTCTGTTTTTTTTATATATGTTAAAAATCATATATGAATCTTTATTTTTTACTTTTTCTTTATGAATTTAATATGACTTTGTTTTTTTGTATTATTTTTATGTTATGATTCTGTCAGTTCATGATTTCTATCAATTTATACTGACTAGATACATATTAGGAAAGGGAAAGAAGTGACCCATAAAGAGTGCGTGAATAATATATTATTCACTACATATTTATTTAGATGTTGTTTCACAGTTATTAGTACAATGGCAGATCTTCCTAAAGTTTTTTCTGCGCTGGATAATCCAATAAAGTCTGGTTTTCCACTGATAATTTGATAAAATTGAGTTTTCAGAGAGTCAATCGTAAAATACAAATTGATGCTTGACTTTGTCGCAGCATTTTTTAGCTTTTTCAGGAGAAAAAATGAGTTTGGTCAAATTTGTTTTAACAAACAAATTAGATTAACTTGAATTTTAGTAAATAGGCCCCCCCACATGTTTAAACTATTTTTTAGACTTAAAGTTAGGGATGTAGCGAACCGCCGATAATGTGTTCGCGAACGCCGTTCGCGAACACCGGCAAAAAAGGCGGACAGTTCGCGAACAGTTCGCGAACTTCGAACATCCGAAAATCGTTCGATTCGAACGATCGAAGGATTTTAATCGTTCGATCGAACGATTTTCGTTCGAATCGAACGATCGAAGCCATTCGATCGAATGATTTCATTCAATCCAATGGCTTCGATCGTTCGATTCGAACGAAAATCCTTCGATTTTAGCGATCGAATGGTCGAATGGTCGAACGATTTTGACGCGAACGCCTATTGGCGAACGTCGCGCGACGTTCGCGAACTTGCGGCGGACGCGAACAGCCGATGTTCGCGCGAACAAGTTCGCCGGCGAACAGTCCGCGACATCCCTACTTAAAGTATGAAGATCCAAATTATAGAAAGACTCTGAATCCTTACCCAAGAAACCCTGATCCCAAGCATTCTGGATAACAGGTACCGTACATGAAATACAGGAATATACTATTTATATACACATTTCTATTTAATTTCTAGTGTATATATTATTTTCCATCTACACTAATACATGTTGAACTCCTTTAAATAAGCAGGTTGTACTGTAAATTTAAAATAGTTGCAAATAAACTATAACTATTAAAGCACTTTTTATTGTATTGTTTTCCACTTATGCCAGTCATCAAACTTGCCTAGAACTTAGCACAAAGGATTAAAGGCACAACCGATATTATCTACACTATGCCAAATCTATTTATCTTCTATATATATTTATATATTATTCTATGGATACGGAAATATACAAATCATTTTTTTTCCATTCAGGTTAAGAATGGCAAATCTGTGTATTGTTGTGATATGACCTTAGCACCATAGAGTTGTAAGGCAGCTGCGGGGCACTTCCCTGTCACAACGCTATTATTCTTGCTCATGGGGTCATGCTACCATGGCAACTGAAACATGGTTACATAGTTACATAGTTAAATTGGGTTGAAAAAAGACAAAGTCCATCAAGTTCAACCCCTCCAAATGACAACCCAGCATCCATACACACACCCCTCCCTACTTTCACATAAATATACCCACATCTATACTAACTATAGAGTTTAGTATCACAATAGCCTTTGATTTTATGTGTTTCCAAGAAATCATCCAAGCCATTCTTTAAGGCATTAACAGAATCAGCATCACAACATCACCCGGCAGTGCATTCCACAACCTCACTGTCCTCACTGTGAAGAACCACCAACGTTGCTTCAAATGAAAGTTCTTTTCTTCTAGTCTAAAGGGGTGGCCTCTGGTACGGTGATCCTCTTTATGGGTAAAAATGTCCCCTGCTATTTGTCTATAATGTCCTCTAATGTACTTGTAAAGTGTAATCATGTCCCCTCGCAAGTGCCTTTTTTCCAGAGAAAACAACCCCAACCTTGACAGTCTACCCTCATAATTTAAGTCTTCCATCCCCCTAACAAGTTTAGTTGCACTTAGTCTCTGCACTCTCTTCAGATAATTTATATCCCTCTTAAGGGCTGGAGCCCAAAACTGCACTGCATACTCCAGATGAGGCCTTACCAGGGACCTATAAATAGGCATAATTATGTTTTCATCCCTTGCGTTAATTCTCTTTTTTATGCAAGACAGAACTTTATTTGCTTTAGTAGCCACAGAATGACACTACCCAGAATTAGACAACTTGTTATCTACAAAAATCCCAAGATCCTTTTTTTAATCCAACGATCGAAGGAATATCCTTCGATCAAAAAAACTTAGGAAAGCCTATGGGGACCTTCCCCATAGGCTAACATTGAGTTCGGTAGCTTTTAGATGGCGAACCAGGGGGTCGAAGTTTTTTCAGTACTTCGACTATCGAATGGTCGAATGGTCGAATGATTTTTAGTTCGAATAGTTCGATTTGAAGTCGTAGTCATAGTCGAAGGTCGTAGTAGCCCATTCGATGGTCGAAGTAGCCCAAAAAACACTTCGAAATTCGAAGTTTTTTTACTTCGACTCCTTCACTCGAAGTTAGTGAATTGGCCCCTAAATGTATAACTTGCATTTATATTATTTTATAGATGCATTTATCAACTTTGAGTCTCATTTTAAAGTTTGCTGCCCAGTTTTCCAACTTAGAAAAATCACTCTGCAAAGGGGCAGCATCCTGCATGGAACCTATAGTTCTGCACAATTTAGTATCATCTGTAAAAATAGAAACAGTACTTTCAATGCCCATCTCCAGGTCATTAATAAACAGGT
Source organism: Xenopus laevis (assembly GCF_017654675.1). Taxonomy (NCBI): domain Eukaryota; kingdom Metazoa; phylum Chordata; class Amphibia; order Anura; family Pipidae; genus Xenopus; species Xenopus laevis. The sequence continues at coordinate 112,879,899 of NC_054387.1, read as the reverse complement.
TGAAAACCAAGGGACCTAGTACAGAGCCCTGCGTTACTCCACTAACAACACTGGTCCAATTAGAATATGTTCCATTTACCACCACTTGTTGTAGTCTGTCTTTTAGCCAGTTCTCTATCAGGTACAAATACTATGTTCCAGGCCAACATTCCTTAACCAGGATCTTTCTGTGTGGCACTGTATCAAATGCTTTAGCAAAGTCTAAGTAAAGCACATCCATTGGCATCCCAGAATCGAGGTCCCTAATTACCTTCTCATAAAAATAAATCTAGTTAGTCTGGAAAGATCTATTACATTTAAAACCATGCTGGCACACACTCATAGTATTATGATTTGCTATAAAGTCCAGTATCTTATCCTTTATTAACCCTTCAAAAAGCTTTCTTACAACTGACGTCAGTCTTACTGGCCTATAGTTTTGAAGCTGAGAACTGGATCCCTTTTTGAATAGCGGCACCACATTAGCAATTCAGTCTCTCCGCACTATGTCAGACCTCAAAGAATCCTGAAAAATAAAGTAAAGAGGTTTGGCCATCACAGAGCTAAGCTTGCTAAGTACCCTGGGATGAATACCATCTGACCCCGGACCTTTGTTTATCTTAACATGTTCTAGTCTATTTTGAATTTCCTCATGTGTGAACCATGCATCATTAGTTGTATTACTAGGATTGGGACTATCAAGAAGGAAACCTTCATTAACTGGTTCCTCATTTGTGTAGACAGATGAAAAATATGTGTTCAGAATCTGCACTTTTTTTGGTTTTCATCAACCTGCTGACCCTCCTCTGATATTAAAGGTCCCACCCCTTCCTGCTTAATTCTTTTCACTATTAACATATTTAAAAATATAATTTTGGATTATTTTTACTGTTTTTTGCAATATCCTTTTCCATATCAATTTTAGCTTGCCTTATTGTTTTTTTTTGCATGATTTATTGGCCTCCTTGTACCTTATAAATGATTCGGCTGTCCCAGCTAACGTGAAAGCCTTAAAAGCACGTCTTTTCTTACCCACCTCAACACCAACACTTCTATTGAACCAAAAAGGTTTTGCTTTGCAACGACGTTCCTTGCTTACAAGTGGAATATACTGACAAGTATATTTATTAAGCAGCATTTTAAAGACTTCCCATCTTTGTTCTGTGTTTAGCCCTGTGAAAAGCATTTCCCACTTGATATGTTGCAGAGATTCCCTTATACTGTCAAAGTTTTCACGTCTGAAATTAGTGTTATAGTTACTCCCTTATAGAATTGCTTCTGCAACAGAATCTCAAAGGAGACCATGTTATGATCACTACTCCCTAAATGCTCACCCACACAAATGTTAGAGATGAGTTCAGTATTATAAGTTATTACAAGGTCCAAAACAGAGCTATTCTTGAACGAGTTGGTATAAATAGTTTTCATGCAGTAGAGAATTATATGTTAAGTTAGTATTATTCTGTTTTCTTTGTAACAGAGGGGCTTCCTTGTCCTTATACTGTTCTTTCTTTTCAATCCTATTCTAATCATTCAGTTTAAGGGGTTGTTGCTATTCTAAGACAATTTGCAATTATTTTTGTTTTTCATTATTTGTGGTGTTTGAGTTATTTAGCTTTATATTCAGCAGCTCTACAGTTAGAAATTTCAGCAATGTGGTTGCTAGGGTCCAAATTACACTAGCAACCATGCATTGATTTGAATAAGAGACTGGAATATAAATAGAAGAATAGAAAGCTGAGTAATAAAACATAGCAATAATAATTAATCTGTAGCTTTACAGAGCATTTGGTTTTAGATGGGGGCAGCGACCCCCATTTGAAAGCTGGAAGAGTCAGAAGAAGAAGGCTTATCATTTAAAAACTTTAAAAAAAGAAATAATGAAGACCAATTGAAAAGTTCCTTAGAATTAGCCATTCTATAACATACTAAACGTTAACTCAAAATGAACCACCCCTTTAAGTAGGGTAAAGCTGTGTATTGTTCTGATTAAAGCTTATCACCATGGAGTTGGAACACTGCTCTTCTAACAATTACACTGTGACAGTGACATATGGATCTCGTCATGTGTGTTTGCAACATCTTCCATGGCTACAACCAGTACATATATAACTAGCTTTGAATGAGACTGAAAAGGCTACTTGTTTTAAACAAACTACTACTGCTCTATAATAGTTTTAAAATAATAATCCATTAGATATAATGATTACTCAGATATTATGGCACAAATGCCTTAAACGGGAACATCTGGGGGCAGATTCATGGGTTGAATTTCGAGTTCATGGGAGTTATTTAAAATTCCCATGAACTCGAAATTCGACCAATTGTAATTTATTAAAAAAAATTTAATTTTTGGAGCTTGGGTGAATAGAATCAACCAGCAAACTTGAAAAAAAAAACTGGAATCCAATTCAATTCAAATTAGTTTCTAATTATTTTTCGGAAAAAAACTTGAATGTGAGTAAGGCTGCAAACAACTCTAAATGGATCCCAGGACATCCTCCATGGGCTAAAACAGCAGGTTGGCAGGTTTAAGGTGGCGAATAGTCTAAGTTGAATTCTTACAGAGCCAGTGTATGATGAATTTCTAAAATCGAATTCGGAAAAAACTCATTGAATTTTAGACACAGGAAGCCTCATTTAAAAAGTGCAGAGCAGGTTTCAAAGTGCAAAAAAGGGGCACAAACCAAATGTCTTTTGTACATTTTCTGTGTCTGGCACAGAATAGCCACAGATCTTTGTGCTCCAAAACTGACCACAATGACTTTCGTCATTCTCAAGAATGCAACGCTGTATTCATTTCATTCATGCTTTCAAGTGGGCTCCTACCCATTACCACACAAGTTAGGCAGGGTCAGCAGGCACAGGCCACAAATGAACCCTGCCCTTAGATAAGGACTGTGCTTTTTGCACCCATTGGCACTGGGCTATGCATCTAGGTGCAGAGTGCAGGTGCTAGTGCTTCTTGAATGAGACACGATTTTATGCCGTCATATTTTTTAAAATAAATAATTCAGTTATATATATTTTTTCTTTATTATGTCTACTATGATGTGTTAATGTTTATTATTTATTTCACAATAACATGATTTATACTTAAAAAATGTCTCTGGAAATCCTCGTGTTCATGCAGCTCCAGTGCAGATGGAGTGAAATAAAGAGGAGAGATCCTGATTGACTCTTCCAAATTCTGTGCCACATTTGCTGAATTAGTATACGCTCATATACTCATAATATACTATCATATATATGATATAAATCTATCATATATATTTTTTATATGAATATACTTCAGCAGATGGATTAAGATTTTGAAGGAGAAAAAAATCACCTTTTTAGTTCATAATCATTAGAAAACAAAGATGTATCATGTATACAAGCAAGAATACCAAACCCCCTTCGGGAGAAGCAGCTCACCAGTTTGAGAAACACTACCTTATGTCAACCATAAATTGGACCATCATTTTGGTCCAAGTCCACATTACAAAGCAGTCCTTGCTAGGAGCAGCACCTGCAGATGAAAATCCTGTTCACAAGATTATTACCTACTAGATACTTTTGAGAATAAATATTGGAGTAACTGTCTACTGCCTTGTTTTTTAGATATACTGTATATAGATAAATATAGAGCTTTTTCTGTGAATTTTGTATTACACAGCATAATAAATATTCCCCTAAATGGTGGAATAATTCATATTCAAAATGTATTGTTTCTAGTATTTACTTATAGGCATACTGTAACATTCTTGTTACATGGCATTCTGAAGGTAACAGGTAGTGATGGGCGAATTTATTCGCCAGGCGCAAATTCACGGCGTTTTTTTTTTAGTTTTGCAAATTTCGTGCGAAATTCGCGAATTTTTCAGCGAAGCGAAACGTCGCAAATTCGCCCATCACTAGTAACAGGCAAAAGGTTTCTAGGTATTGTTAATTATGAGCTAAGTATTTGTAATACCAGTTTGACATAAGAAAATAATAAAGGTATGGCATCCTTGATTCAGAAACCAGATATCCTGAAAAAGTCCCAAATTAAGGAAGCAAATAATTCTATGTATTATTTAATTTTTCTCTGTAATAGGGCACATGTTTGTCCACAAGTGCAGTTTTGAAACAACGAACATTGTTATGCACCTACATCAATATAGCTTAAAGGTGCAGAGTAAGTCACATTTAAGTTCACCTTTTTCCAAGATTTTAGTATAGTTTTGTGTCTTGTATTTAACACAGAACACTGAAGTTTAAATAGGAATGTACCATAGGATTCAGTGGCATCTCTGACCTTGATAGGATTTATTTGACTGTATCAGGCAGGTAGGAGTAAGGAGTAAGCTGATGAAGTGAGCCAGTGCATTATTAAAGATGAAACACTGAAATCATGATTTTTAGCCTAATTTATTGACCTTTGTTATAAATACAAAGTGAGTGAGCACACAATATCTTCATCTCAAAGCATTTATTCATTAAGTTTCTAACATAACCATTTCAAATATTGTAAAGTAGCTTTTATTAAATATATTGTTTTTTTATTGTTATTGATGTCAGCATGTTCAATTAATTGAATTAATTAATAATTAATTTAAAAATATTGATTCATAAATTATTAAAATATCATCTATAAAATATATATTCATGAATAAAGAATGGATATTTTCCATGATAGTTGAAGATGAATTCATTCCATTCCTTTGCAGGCTCCAGAAAATAAGTATAGAAATCTACTACTTTGGACAAAATAAATTAAATAACAAGTCTTGCTTCTTCTTTTTCGCCAATGGGATCACATAATTTAAAAAACTGAAGACTTTTCGACAAAATTCTTCACTTGTTACTTTTTACTACTTTCAAGTATTTCTTTAAGGGGGCACTGAACATATAAATATTTTCCAGAATAGCTGAAGAATATTGCCGTGCATTGCTCTGTAGGTACTAGAAATCCAGTGCAGAAGAAGAAGATGACTACTTTCCAGAAAACAAGTCTAATGAAATGAACATCAATAGCACAGTAACTGCCCAAGATGAATGTTTGCCTGAGGGGATAAATGGAAGAAGGCATTACAGATATTCATCTCACTTTAATGACACCACTGGTACATTTAAGAACCTTCTAACACGTTTCACAGGGGGTTTCCTCTATTCATTTCAGCTGAAATTGACTATAAAATTATTTAAAAACGATAAAATAATGAAAACTATAAAAAATAATGTATTATGTAAACGTTTTTTATATTAAACTATAAAAAGTAAATAACAATTGAAAAGTTGTTTGAATTGGCCATTCCAAAACATACTAAAAGTTAAGCTAAAGGTGAATTACCCATTTAAAGTCAATTTGAGCTGACAGGCATGATTTTATGCTCTCTGCCACCAGTGAATAAAATACCCTGTGAAGCTTAGCCATCTGTATTGTATTTTTGATCAAACATTTGAAATATTTTACTGCGGTTTTCTACTGCATCATTTTGCTTGAAAATGATATAAGGCAAAAAAAAAAAAAAATCTGTTCACATGCAAAGAACAACCAAGTCATTTTCTACCCTCTTACTATTTAGATTACTAATTGTTTCTGCATTCTTCATGTTTGAAAAAGCCTGAGTGTAATCAAAAGTGGCACCTAGGGATATTTACTGTGTATGACCTTGAGCATTCAGCCCGTGACTGCTGTGCTTCTCCTTAATTGTGAAGGGGATGGGGGTTCACTGCTATACAAGAGACCATTACCCTTTACCTGTTTGAGTTATGTTATGTCAATGGCCAATGTTTCTGCCCCCACCCAGGGTGCAAGCAGAACTCAGGGTGAAAAGTCTGCCAATCGGTTTTGTTATGTCCCTTTAAATGCAATAGATTGATAGCTCTATGGAAAGGAGACACAATACCTGAATTGACCACTGGACAAATCTCCTAGTGACAGGTCCACTAAAACCCAAATGGTGGCACTCGTAGCTGCCATATCACCATTCCAGGGTATTCCAGTAAATTATGGGGCACATTTACTTAGGGTCGAATATCGAGGGTTAATTAACCCTCGATATTCGACCATTGAAGTAAAATCCTTCGAATATCGAAGTCGAAGGATTTACCGCATTTAGTACGATCGAACGATCGAAGTAAAAATTGTTCGATCGAACGATTAAATCCTTCGAATCGAACGATTCAAAGGATTTTAATCCATCGATCGAACGATTTTCCTTTGATCAAAAAAAGCTAGGAAAGCCTATGGGGAACTTCTCCATAGGTTAACATTGATGCTCGGTAGATTTTAGGTGGCGAAGTAGGTGGTCAAAGTTTTTTTTAAAGAGACTTTGACTATCGAATGGTCGAATAGTCGAACGATTTTTAGTTCGGAACGTTCAATTCGAAGTCGAAGGTCGAAGTAGCCAATTCGATGGTTGAAATAGCCAAAAAAAATACTTCGAAATTCGAAATATTTTTTTATTCTAATCCTTCACTCAAGCTAAGTAAATGTGCGCCCTATATTTCAGGTAAAATGAATATGTTAATTTTGGTGGTACTGGTCCTTTAAACTGGTGTTCAGTTGAGATAAGGAAAATTAATATGCCAAATTGAAAATATTAAATTTTTGAAAAAAGGGAGGTGAGTGCAATGTGTCACCTACAGTTATCTTAAGGAGAATATAAATTTCTTCAAATAAGAAAAAGTGAAGCTTTACCAGAAGCTGCAGATGAAGTAGTTGTAGGAGCAGGAGCTGAAAAGCAAAGGAAAGTTTATTACACATAACAGGGAGTCGAATAAACAAATCTGTACCATTTCCCTTTAGCGATGAACTATGGTAAAATTTGTGAAACACATGGAGGTCATCGGAAGTCTGGGCCTATTTTCTCATCGACATTTTCTTTGCACATTTTTACATGCAGAAAACATTGGACTCTATGGTTGGGTTTTGTTGCTGTGACTTTTTTTCTGCAAAATACTTTGTCAACTGTGTTTTTTTTTGTGGCAACTTTTTCTGTGCATTGGGAACAGGCCACGGCATTGGTACATATTTTTATTTCCCAAAATACATATATTTAATTTGTGTGTCTTTAAATTAACATCTAGGTAAGATAATAAGGATTAGCTCTAACGCTAACATGCAAAAGTGAAAACGCGTAAGGGCTCATTTATGTCTGCAAGCTCAGTTGCGTTCTCCCAAACATCACGCAGTCAAAAGGTGAAATAATTAAATCAATTTGCTGGACAATGAAAAAGAAAAAGGCCAGTACATAGGGAGAGTACTTTATAGGACATTTGAATGCAAGTGAGGCTTTACCAGAAGTTGTAGATTTAGTAGTAGAAGTAGCTGAAAAGGAAAAGAAAGTTTGTTAAACATAACAGGTAGTGACAAACGAATCTGTCCCATTTTGCTTTGGTGAAAAATTTGTTAAACTACTATAAAATTTGTGAAACTCATGGAAGTCAATAGGCATAAATGAATTAGCATTAACACTTAAGGGCTCGATTATGCATGCAAGCGCAGTTGCATTATTGCACATTTTAATGCAGTCAGTCAAAAAGTAAATAAATAAAGAAAATCTATTTATTAGACAATGAAAAATGAGTAGGCCAGCACTTAGGGACAGTAGTGTATAGGACATCTCAATGCAAGTGTTTACCTGCGGGAGCAGGAGCTTCATCTGAAAAGCAAAAGAAATCCCATTACTTTTAATAGGCACAACACGGCTATATATTACAGAGTAGAAATTGTAAATGCACAAATCCTATCTTAGCTAAAAACATTGTCTCTTTTACTAAGGGGAGTAGCTATGGGAACAAAAATGTCTGCAAACCTGCCTAAATATCATGGTGTACAACACAGAAATACGAAGTGTGACTTTTCTGTTCATTGCATAACACGTGTAATACCTGCATGGATTTTATAGTTTTCACATTACTTAATGAATATATTTCTGTTTTATGGCACTCCCATCTCCCCTATTACACCTTCCTATATTGTCATGGCCCCAACTGTTCTACTACTAGTAGTAGAGCCTTGTTGGGATTTTACCAGGGCCTTTCTCTGCAACGTTGATACTACTAATCCTAGAATGTTCTTAATGTTAAACTTCTTATAAATAGTATAATAATATGTTTGAAAAATATGTTTTTTCATCTTCCATATTAACTATTACATCATGGGGGAGATTTATAAAGGGTCGCTTTTCGAAGTGCAAAAAACTTTGAAATTCGACCATTGAATTGAAAAACTTTGAATATCGACGAATTCACTAAAATCGTTTGATCGAACGATTCAATCGATTTTAGCATACAATTGAAGGATTTTTATTCAATGTGTAAAAACATTGTAGAAGGTTAACATAGCAATTCGGCAGGTTTAATTTGGTATTGAAGTCAAAGTTTTTTTAAAGAGACAGTACTTCGATTTTCAATTGGTTGAATAGTCGAACGATTTTTAGTTTGAATCATTCGAATCGAAGGTCGAAGTCGTAGTAGCCTATTCGATGGTCGAAGTATCCAAAAAATTACTTTGAAATTGGAACTTTTTGTATTTAGAAAAATCACTCGAACCTTAGTAAATCTGCCCCCAAAAGTGCTAGTAAACCCACCATATTAAAATGCCGTAAATGCATTTATACTTGTGCCTGTAAACATCTGACCCTTATCTACAAAGGTCTTTTAAACACCCCAATTTACTCACAAACCATATCTCCAGTTACTGACTATTTAGTTCCTGTAATGGCCTCAGAATTTCCTCCTCCCTAGTATCCTCCTGGCACGCATGTTTATGGAACTTCACCAGTATAAGCATGAACCTCGCCAATAGAATAACTCACCAAATGGAGTGGGTGGCCCAGGTGCTCCTGCCCCAGGCCCTCAGCTCAAGGGAGCGGACAAGCCGTATGTAGAAAGCAAAATATTGAAGCAAGGCACTCAAAGGTCACACATGGATCAGACTAGTATTAAATTAAAATGAAAAATCTGTATTTGTATAAATGAATCATGCCTGATGCGTTTGTGTTGAGGACACTTAGTCATACAGTGTCCTCAACACGAAATGCATCAGGCATGATTAGTTTATACAAATACAATTTTTTCATTTTAATGTAATACTAGTCTGATCCATGTGTGACCTTTGAGTACCTTGCTCCAATATTTCCCTTTCTATATATGGAACTTCACCACATTCCTACTTATATAAATTATTACCAGGCAGCGTCAGATATTTTCCTACATTTTCCCTACTTTCACTTTTTCCACCAAGTGTATGTTCCTTATTCTATTGACTACTAGCCTTTCCCTAAATCTCATTTCCACATAACTGCCAAATTCACTGCCTTGGATTGTAAGCTGCTACGGGTAGGTTGTATCAATACCAGGAATATGGAGCATGCCTGCTCACAAGGTGCCCTGTCTATTTCTTTAGGGAAATATGTGTGGTTGTTTGGTCAGAGCAAAGAGATTGCCTGCACCCCCATAAATACAGTGCTGTCAGCATTTAGCAAAGCTGTATTCATGGCAGGCGTGCAGGGGGGGATTCCTCTACCTCCTCCCATCTATTCCTTAACTTGAACATCATTCAAATGCTAGGGAGCCATGGTGGATTCAATCCACAATAGAGCCCTGTACTTACTGCCTGCCCTATTGTCGTAAGGAAAGGACTGGCCTGCACCTGTCAACTCTACCTCTGCAAATCATGCTGGAACTACATTACACTATGAAATATTATACAGAATTTCATTAATATTTTTGCAAATTATTTTGTGCATCATTTATTACATATTGCCTCATATCCTTACTTACCTTGCCTGATGAATGGTCCAATTTTGATGTTGAAGGTATCTTCTGTCATCTCATCCATGGCACGGCTCTTGCATGTCTGCAATACATATGTATATATATTGTTGTTGTTTGAAAGGTGGTTTAGATCCAGTATAATAATACATGGAAAGAAGGAATGAAATTGAATGAATAGAGAAACAACAGACTTCACTAATCTGCTCAGCTTGGTATAGGGCAATATGACGTATCCATTTTTCGTGTTGGTTTGTACCATGTTACAATATATAGAACCAGTCCAGTGTCTTATGCCAGTAGGTTTTATATGTTCAAACAGACCATAGCACTTCACACACAGAAGACCATATAAAAGTGATACAGGTTACACCAGACTTAGTAACTCCGTATCAACCATCTATGGAAATCATTTACTGGTCAGCTAGACCGTACTCACACTCACACTCATGCACTGACATCAAATGGTTTCTGCCAGAGCACTTGGGATTTGGTGAGAGATTGAAGATTGAAAGGGAACCTATCACCCTAAGAAAAAATCCCAAAATACTATTTTATGATGCTAGTTAAGCAAAACTCACACTACTTAACTTTACTAACACTATATAAATGACAATTAATGGGCGACAATGAAACAGATGCCCATTGACTTTAATGTGCATCAATAGCCTCGGGCGTCACAGTTTGTGCTTTGCAAAATTTTCGCCCGTTTCGTGAATTTCACTGGAAATGCACGAATTTTGTGGCAAAACAGGACAAATTTGCCAATTACTACACACAGGCTGTTTTCAGTTTTACAGGGAGACATTTAACACCATGATTTCATCTGTACACTTTTAATGAGCTATAGTATCACTTTATTTTTCTGTAGATTGGATCAAAATTATGTATTATTTTAATGACTTAGTAAATTAGGGGGCGCAGCGGAAAAGTGTTAAGGTTGGGCATAAAACCATTTAATGCAGCCACTGGCTCTGGATGGCTGTGGAACCTATTTATTGATCAATATTTTTTTATTTTGGCATAAGCATAGCATGACAAGATTCTCCCAAATGTGATAGCCCCCATTAATACAAACTTGATGTTGTTGGACTATAGACAATAGCATCCCATTTAAGAAAATGGTACAATATGTTATGTATGCTGATATATGTAGACCAAAAACATCCAAGTAAAGTATGTTTGAGCAACAGTGTTTAGAGTAGTGCTACAGCTGGTAAACTGTAGTGCACATTCTAGCAAGGGCAGCTGTTAGATGTCTATTCTCAAATGGGAAGGATACTGAAAGTGCTTGTATCTGAACAGGATAGTGAATGAATCAGAGATTTCAAGAGTAAAAAAGCGGCAGTGTAAGCAGGGAAACATGGAAAGCAGAAGAGTGGTTGGTGCTAGAATTTGTGCAAGAGATTGGTGGGAAGTGTGCATAGTAGTGAAGATGCTTATGGGGGTCTTATATATAGTCATAAGACTTCAGTGATAAATTACAGTATGGGGTTTGTTACCAATTGGCACTATCTTAATCTGCAGGCCAAAAAAGGTGGAGCTAATCAGAAAATGGGCTGTGACAAACACACATCATAAAATGCCTGATTTTCTATTCAGAAGGTTGATATGAATATGTCCCCTTTTTCCCAGTTTTCTGAAAGCACTTTCACAGACGGTTGTACTCACTGGTGCGCAATTTCCGGTACTGCTGAGACACGCATAGACCTCACAGTGCAGATAGACTTGCTTATAATCCAAGGCAAATGCAAACACTTCGAAAGAGAACTGTGCTTCACTAGTTAAGCCATTTTTTTGTACTTTGACGGTGTCATCATATCTGACAGGGCATCTGTACAAAAGACGTGAACCCGTAATTATTACAGTGACATATAAAATATGAATATCAAATAAGGTAATTATTTCCAGTATTCAGAGGTGGGAGTAATTGCTGCTCCGGCCACCTCCAGCACTATCCCTTCCACCCCAGCTACACCCCTATGGCCATGAGTACCCCAATACTATACCTGTTTTTGATGATATAATATTTAATGGGATCATCTGGATTGCTTGATGGAGTAGCATAGCAATTTTTCAGTACCAAGGCATACTGAGATGGATCGGGTCCATCCAGGAACACTCCAATGTAAATCACTGTGTGGGTGTAGAGTGTAATTTCTGTTCCTTCATATGGATATTTACAGTCGCTGCTGTTGAAAACCGCCATGTGAGCCTTAAACTCTCCAGTGCCATTAGTGCTAATATTTGTAGTGCTACAAACGGCAAGAAAATGGCAAATGAGTTATTGCAAATATATAGTTACAGTCATAAAGAGCCAACACACATTCCAAAGTGAAATCATTCAAATTTTCAGTTCTACAAAGAATTATTCAGTCACCTTTTGTCTTAAAAGTGCAAATCAATTTTGCAAATATGAATAGTGATGGGCGAATTTATTCGGCAGACGTGAATTCATGGCGAATTTGCGCGATTCGCCACCGGCGGAAAAAAAATTCAGAAAAAAATGGACGCCGGCGTGGAAAAAACGTCCGCCGGTGTCACAAACGGACGCCGGCGTCAAAAACTAGACCCCGGCGCCGTTTCACAAATTTTTCACTGTTTTGCGAATTTCGCTGGATTTTTCGGCGAAGCGAAATGGCGCAAATTCGCCCATCTCTAAATATGAGTTAATAAGCTATAAGAAACTATTAAAAATATTTTAATCCCCAATAGAAGCTATACATTTCCGTGTTTTACACTAATTTTAGATTGGATAATTTCTTTACTGTACAGGTATGGGATCCATTATCCAGAAAGATGTTATCCATAAAGCTCTGAATTACGGAATGAGACTCCATTTCATCCAAATAATCCAAATTTTTTAAAACGTATTTCCTTTTTCTCTGTAATAATAAAACTGCACCTTGTACTTGATCCAAACTAAGATATAATCAGTCCTTACTGAAATATCTTGATTTGCCTGTGTAAACCCCACAAAATGTCCCTAATTTTCACTGAAACATTAAAAACACAGAGTGGAATTACATTTTTTATCCTTTAATTTATCACACCAGTATATTAAGTAGGTTAAATAATCAGTGGCCGGCCAGTCTACTAATTCATAACAATTAAAAACAGTGAATAAATACAACCATTAAAAAGATAAATAGATAAACTATAATAATGAGGAAACCTTATCAATTCATATACACTTCTGACCACAGTTCATGACACAATGAAGTTTCCAAATTCATTTCTGCAAAAAATTAAAAATATATCTCCTTTCAACGGTGGAACCACCATGTCTGTAGCCCAAAAAATAGTCCAAAGACAAAAGAGCAGTATTTTGCCATTTATCTGTGTTGTTTTTGTAGAATAATGGTATAGACCCTTCAGACGTTGATCGTGAAAGTTCAAGTCTCAGAACCTCCTAATGTACCAAATACCACAATTGATATATTTGAAGCAGATTAAATGTACAGTTCATATATGGTGTAGACAAGATAAAAATTGTCTCCATACACCAATCTCCACCAGAAATGTGTATTTATATGGAAAGGAGTTTTCAGTGTATCTATAGGGTGATTACTATTATAGTTGGAAATCACAGGGCATCCCCATGTCTCACAATTTCTCACCCCCACCAATATATCTCACCACTTGTTGTCCTCCACACTCACACTACCGTCACACTCTGTTCTTTATTAAAGATGTTTCATCTGACAAAAACTAGCACACTTCACCCTTGAGCATAAAAACTTTTGGGTTCAATTTGGTTCAAATCAATTTGAGGACAAAAAACTTTTCTTCTAATTCAGTTCCAGTTTTTTTTCCCCCATAGACTTAAATAGAGTTTTCATGTGATAAACAGTAAGATAGTTTTTCATAATTGAATTACAACTGGCTCTCTGGAAATATGATTAGAAGATTATAACATAGGATGCAAGTTCAACAAAAGCTGAATATGCACTGTACGTCAAACACATAAGAAACATATTAAAATTTCAAAATCATAGTAACATAGTTAAATCGGGTTGAAAAAAGACAAAGTCCATCAAGTTCAACCCCTCCTAATGAAATACAGCATCCATACACACCCCTCCATACCTTCAGAAAATATTAAATATACCCAAATCTATATTTGTATCAAAATAGCCTTTGGTATTATCTGTCCAAGAAATCATCCAAGCCATTCTTAAAGCCATTAACAGAATCAGCCATCACAACATCACCCGGCAGTGCATTCCACAACCTCACTGTCCTGACTGTGAAGAATCCCCTACGTTGCTTCAAATGGTTCTTGTCTTCTAGTTTGAAGGGGTGGCCTCTGGTGCAATGATCCACTTTATGGGTAAAAAGATCCTCTGCTATTTGTTTATAATGTCTTCTAATATACTTATAAAGTGTAATCATGTCCCCTCACAAGCACCTTTTTTCCCAGATAAAACAACCCCAACCTTGACAGTCTACCCTCATAAATTAAATCTTCCATCCCTTTAACCAGTTTAGTTGCACTTAGTCTCTGCACTCTCTCCAGCTCATTTATATCCCTCTTAAAGATTGGAGTCCAAAAACTGCACTGCATACTCCAGATGAGGCCTCACCAGGGACCTATAAAGAGGCATAATTATGTTTTCATCCCTTGAGTTAATGCCCTTTTTTATGCAAGTCAGAACTTTATTTGCTTTAGTGGCCACAAAATGATTGGAAAATCCCAAAACACTGCCATTCAGTGTATAACTTGCATTTATATTATTTTTGCCAAAGTGCATAACCTTGCATTTATCAACATTGAACCTCATTTTCCAGTTTGCTGCTCAGTTTCCCAACTGAGTGAAATCACTCTGCAAAGTGGCAGCATCCTGCACAGAACCTATAGTTCTGCACAATTTTGTATAATCAGCAAAAATAGAAACAGTACTTTCAATGCCTCCACCAGGTCATTAATAAACAAGATGAAAAGCAAAGGACCTAGTACAGAGCCCTGCGGTACTCCACTAACAACACTGGTCCAAATGGAAAATGTTCCATTTACCACCACTCTTTGTAATCTAACATTTAGCCAGTTCTATATCCAGATATAAATACTATGTTCCAGGCCAACATTGGTTAATTTAACCCGTAACCTTCTATGTGGCACTGTATCAAATGCTTTAGCAAAGTTTAAGTAAATCACATCCACTGCCATCCCAGAATCTAGGTCCCTGCTCACCTTCTCATAAACAGAAATTAAGTTAGTCTGGCAAGATCTATTACGCATAAAATCATGCTGCCACAGACTCATATAGTATTATGATTTGCTATGAAGTTCAGCATCTGATTTACTTTATAAATGCAAGTTATAGAGTAAACAGCAGTGTGTTGGGAGTTTTCCTTAACTGAGAAGGATCTTTGAAAAGCTTTCCTACAACTGACTCCCATTCCAGACCTGTGAATCAAGATAACTATACAAAAAATATTTACAACAGTTAATTATAGTAAATATTTTTGTGATACAATAAAACATAGGCACCATCATAAATAAAATGTATGACTAGAGAGCCACCTTCATCTTAGTATGTATAAACCTGGAAATCATGGCAGACATAAATGATACATTTACCTGATAATGGGATTCACAGCAGTGATAAGACTTAGCCTCATATCAAGGGGGTAAATACAAGTCGAAGTCGTTATCAGCTTATCTCTGATAATGCCACCGTACAGTATAAACAAAAATTCAAAACTGGTTTTGTAAAAGGCATGGGTTCTGTTTGTCTGTTGAAAATCAGAAAAACAAACATGTATCAGTTTGAACAGAATATAACAATAATACAGCTCTTCATATAAACAGATTAGGCAGTATGATAATAGGCTATAGCTGCACTTTATGTCTGTGTATTATAGTCTGTATAGCTATCATAGAGGTTCAGTGATGATATACAGATTTCCCCCATAACTCATATATCATGAAATTATCAAAGAAATTGTAGTGAGACAGGCATGAGTCATCAGGCCCAAAAATATCAATCTTTGGGTTTGGCAAATGCCAGAGTGGCTGCTGTAAGATGCCATAGAAAGTCACTATTTAGTGGACTGAAGGGATGTTGTTTAGGTCTCTGTATTTGAAATGCCTGTGTTTTTTGACTCCCTTTCCAGACCTGTGAGCTGCCCTTCTGCTTGAACATTTGTGCATACGCTTGCCTATGGCTGGAGGGTGGGTCTACTAAAAGGGAAACATTGGCATCATTGTGCTGTAAAGGAGATGTGGCAGGGAAGGATTAGTAATGGACGAGGAGAAGGAGAGCAGGGTGGCATGTTAAAGGTATCAGATTTGTCAAATCATGTTATATCTTTGTTTATCTCTAATCAGGCCAAAGAGGCTCTTCTTTTCTTTCTACATCTTTATATTTAGGCTATAGGGCCTAGGACTTCACAATACTAGAACTTCCCAATACTAGAACTTCCCAATACTAGAACTTCCCAGGTGGATACCAAGACATGGTCAACCTTAGGAGCTGCTTCCAACCACTGACCAAAATAAAAATTACAGTTATCTATATATTAAATGTACAGTATATATATTACTTCAGTACACAATGAGCAATATATAAGTAAACATGGTGAGCTTTACTTACAGTCAACGTCGTTCCACAGTTCCCTGCTTGCAGAGTGGACAGAACTGAATATGTGTTGGTAGTATTATCATTCAGAAAAGTATAGCAATGACTATTCATAAGGTATATATACGTGTGTTCGAGTTTTAGAGCTCTCAGCTGACATTTGCGGAGAGTTGTTTTCATGATTTTCACTCCACAGCTCACAGATGGTGTTAAGTCTTTGAAACCTTTGAACAGATACAATAAAATATGTCTTTTGTTTTAAATTAATTAATAAAACCACACAAAATCAATATTTGTCACCCAACTATCCTTTTGCGTACAGTAGTTTATAGGTCTCAGAAATACTACATAATGTAATATGGTTTGGTAAGTGTGTGTACAAAGAAATATTTACCCATTTTAATTATTTAGAATGTGTAGTTTCCAAAAAATCTATGGTTTTATCCATTAACTTACTGATACAGATTTATAAAACACATGTATTATGTTGTGTTTTCAGGGACCAGAGCATCCATAAAGATGTGGGTATCGATACAATACATATTTAGATAATCCTAGAAACCAGACACCATACATATACTCCCTATGAGTATGGGCAATATGGTGGCACTTGTGCCTTCCAGTGCTGGGGTCTTAAGTTCAATTACAACTTGAGCGCCATGTGCAAGGAATTTGTATGTTCCCCCCATGCCTTCATGGGTTTACTCCAAAAATATACTAGCAGAATTATTGGTTCTTGATAAAAAAAATGGTCCTAGTGTGAATGTGATAGAGACTTTAGATTATAAATGTATATAAGGCAGTGAATGATGTATAATCTCTGGAAAGTACTGCAAATATGTGTACACTAAGAACTCTATAAATAACAGATAATAAGTATATGGTATCCTTATACTCGGAGGTTCTCAAGCTTTCATAGTTTGAAAGTTGGTCTGTGTTCCCAAGAGCAGGTGGCAGATATTGTGCTGTAAAAATGTAAACTTTGTGTTATGTTGATTTATTTGGGAAAAATTGTGTTGCATGGTTTTGAATATGTGGCATACAGTATCTATTTTTAAAAAAAAAAAATATAGATTGTAGGGGCTTACATTATCAATCTTTGTAATGTACAATGTGATTCGGCCTTACAGTTTAAAGGGCATGTAAAGTCTAAAATAGAATAAAGCTAGAAATGCTGTATTTTGTATACTAAATATAAACATGAACTTACTGCACCACAAGCCTAATTAAACAAATGATTTATGCTTTCAAATTTGGCTACAGGGGGTCACCATCTTGTAACTTTGTTAGACATCTTTGCAAGACCAAGACTGTGCACATGCTCAGTGTGGTCTGGGCTGCTTAGGGATCGTCATAAACAAAGCTGCTTGAGTTCTGCATGGCTGGGAAGTAAGGTGGGGGCTCCCCCTGCTGTTCGTAAGTATGATTGTTTCCCTGCTCTGACAATTCCTATCCACAGCAGTAAATGAAGGGAGAATTTCACTGCATACAGTCAGGTTTCTTATAAAAACGGTACACATTATTTAATTAAAGTATATTGGAGATAGGTTTCTTTTTCAGTAAAGAAAGTAAAAATGGGATTTTATTTTTTTGCCTTTACATGCCCTTTAAAGAATGCTACTTTTGGTGTGTTGCTTTAAGAATTCAGGAGTTTCCATACAACTGCCAGTTGGTGCTAACAGAGAATATGTGTTTCCAAGCATACAAAATAACGTGCTTGCATTATTCTCCAAGTTTAGGTTTGTCATTTTTTTACCTGGGTCCATTGATATATCTTTTGTAAATAGGCCAAAAATATTAAGGTGCTACTGGTGAAAAAAAAATCTGAAAAAACCCACCTATTTTCTTGAAGTTTCATGAATGTGAAAAAGAGACTGAACCTATGGCAAAACACCATTTGTAGTAAGTAAATAAGCAGGGGGGGGGAACTGTACAGCAACTGCCCCTGTGTGTTTGTGGGCCCCTGTGCGTTATTTGTTATGCGTTAAGGTTTAAATCTTTAGGTTTGATTGGTCTACTACCAGTTAAAAACATGAAAGGAAAGCTCTTACTGGTTTCCATAAGAAAAGGGACTGTCGCTATCTAGATTCTATATTAGTAAATTAGCCCTAATACCATCTCCTTGAAAGGGCACCTATTGGGGGGATTGTTACATGGAGCCTTCACCGCCATATACAATTTTAATACTATTTTTGAAAAACATGCCTGACTCAGGGGATATGCTGTCTTTACCAGAATGAAGCTCCAAATGTGAGTGGCCATACCATGTTTGAGTATAATCATGCCTGGACATTAGGCTTAATTTGCATTATTGTATCATAATATATATTGTACATACTAGATATAGTCCGATTGTCCTTGCAGTAGCACCCATAAGACCTGGATACAAATCTGCATTCTTCATCCTCAGTGCATGAGCAGTCATCATTATGTGATCTGGCATCTGATGAAATTAAGAATTAAGATTCAATGAAAATATTTTTATTTCTACCTGAGAACCCTCTAAATATAGGGATGGGTGAATTTTTTCGCCTTGTTTCGCTGCAAAAATAACGCCCATAGACTTGTATGGCGTCATGTGTCAAAAAAAAAACATGCGCATCAAAAATTTTTTTGCCACGAAACGGGTCAAATTAGCCCATCCCTACTGAAATACCTTCACATGTGGAACAATTAAGTTTCTATTAACTGATTGTTATGTTTTGCCATTGGTGATCCTCATTGTTCAATAAGCGAAACCCCATACACCTTGCCTATTGAATGGGTAACCTGCACAACTAAAGGAGTCCATCAGACCCACCTATACCTAACCTATTATAATGGAACTCTGTGGTTTATCATACCACCCCTCTCACAGAGAGTTGTGCCTGACACAATTGCATCCTATACTAAGTGTGCACAACACAACTTGCACTTAGAGGCAAATTGAATGCAATGATAATGAACATTTTCAATGGCTAGTGGCTGTCATTTCTGATGTGGACTGTCAATATGATGTGTGTGCCCTAGTCTTTAGACACAAGTACACTGCATCTATTGACACAAACTGCTGTGGAAATTCTGGAGCTACCACCAAATTTGGGTTCACCTGTGTCACTAGACACACTATGCTCAGTTATACAGAAGGGCAAGGAGCAGTAAATTAATGGATTTCTTGAGATTTTATGAGATTTTTTCACACAACTGTGGCCAATATAGCATGACCACAGCTGCACTCACAGTCGTACATGGCCCCTATATTTCCACTGTTGAAGGAGGCAGCAAGCACAGCCAAAAGGACCTATCACACCTTTCCTCTACTTAACCTGCTATGAGGGACTTCTCCACTTGTGCATGTCACCAATACAAAGAAACCTACCCCATAAAATATATATTTTTTAAAACATCCTAATAGGCAAATGCATTAGCATAATATATACAGTATCTGCAATATGTTAGTAAATAAGCCCCACTGTCTTGAATATTACAGGTATATGTTTTTTTATTAAGCATAGCAAATGTACCTGTGCAATATGCTAAGGAGCAGGTCGGTGTTCTATTCAGCTTATAGACATGGTATCCACCAGGACAAGCCTTAATCTGTACAGTTGATGACCAGTGACAACAATCTCCTGCCCAGTGAGCACAGGCTTGGCGACTGACAATACCATCAGCTGGAATGGGATGTGATCCATTTAACCACATAGGTGCCTCAGTGTTACAACTCTTTTCCTTAACACAGTATTGGGGCATGCGTACTCCTCCTCTTCCAATGAAACGATACCATCCCACTTTGTCACTGTCACATCTGATGTTCTCATATAGGTCACTGCAAGTACTTCTCCAGGGTTCATCAAGAACAGTGTGATTAACACATGGATCAGAGCAAGAGTAGGAGCTGTCATTTGGAATACACTCCATATTACTCCCGCACACACCTTTGGAACATGGATCAGGTTGACAGCCAAATCCATCACCAATGACTCCAGGTGGACACTGGCACATGTAAGATCCATCATAATTAATGCAAATTTCTGATGGATGGCATTTATTCAGGTGTGAGCTGGAACACTCATCAATGTCAACACAAGTGTTTCCTGTTCCTCTTGTGTAGCCATCAGGACACCTGCAGAAGTACGAGCCAATAGTATTTTCACAATATCCATCAGTACAGTTGTTTAGCCAGTGGTAGTCACATTCATTAACATCTGAGCATGAAAGGCCATCTCCTTTGAATCCATCCTTACAGATACATTGGAAGAATTCAGGATACTCTTCACATATAGCATTAGGGTCGCAGTCTTCACAGCTTGTATTTACTTGAAAAGACAAGACAAATATGTGATACAGTATATTTCTGTTAAATCAATTAATATTCATTTGTAATGCCTCCATTTATCTAACTATCTAATCTTTTACTGATGATTGTGAATTGTTTTATGCACTTCTTTTGGATATCTGGACAAAGGAATATGATAAATTACTTGTACTGTAGGTTTGGTTATCACCATCCCTATGCTTTAGGGTAAATGTTGACTTAAGCTGGCCATACACAAATTAAAATAAACTGCTAATTTGGCCCTTAAATCTGTATCTTATTGCTCTGGGTGATGCTATACTGGGTGGGCCATGGGTTAGGTCAATGTTACATGCTAAGGTCCGTTTGTTCTCTTTACCCCCCAAAACTGGTTTGTCAGTGCTCTCCTTTCACCCCTCTGATTTACTGTTCCATTTGCCATTTCTGTTTGCCAATATTAGTTCTAAAGCAGGACTGTTCGGTGACCTGGTTGTGGCCTTCCACGGTATTTTCCCAATTCCCTGCATGTATGCATGAACAGTTGTGTATGACTATTGTGATCTAGTTTGGTACACAAACTTGTAGTATGTCAGGTCATAGGCCTATATGATGAAAATATTTGGATAACACTGCTAGTATTACAAAAAGTCTTATCCAAAGTCTTTACAATATAATATTCATCTTATATATAACAAATGGTGGTTGGTCAATGTACAAGTTATAATATAAATCATACAGTGGATTTGTTAGTAGGTATTAGTTCCAACTGGGATGGGCACATAGAGAACTATTTGCTTCTAAGATTGTGGCCCAGACTCATGTGTATATCACTGGGAAAGTAACTCCAAATTCACAGAAGTTTTTGGAGAAATATCATATTATTGTGCTAAACAAATTGACAGCGAGACTTCAGTTTTATCAATATAAACTTTTTTGGAATACTGCTGTCTTCTACAATATTAAATGTAATTTTAATGTGAAATAACCCCTTCTTTTTATCCATAAAACATTGTTTATATGTTTACATAATGTTAATGAAGTACAACTTACCTGGGTTACAATCGTTGGTTGCTGAAAGAGAACAAATATAAAATTTCATAAATAAAAAAAAATAGGTCAACAATAAAATGTATTTTATTTACCTATCATTTACCTATCGTTCTTTCAGACTCCCTATATTCTGGTATTAAAATGTGTGATCTGCAATGTCTTCCTAACCTTTATGAGGGGCAGACAGGAGGAGGCACATTTTGTAGGTGTTCCCCCTCCCACCCACTACCTCTCAATTTCTCAGTATCCCCTAACTTGCATGTCATTTAGACAGGCCAGTTACAAAACGTCAGAAAATGCTCACCAACTTAACAATGTAACTATTAACATCTACAGTAGTATAGGTAGTGGTTGGTGATGGGCGAATTGCGCCCGAAAAATTCGCAAAACGGCGCTGGCGTCTCATTTTGACGCCGGCACCCGGTTTTTTGATGCCGGCGCCCGTTTTTGACGCCAGTGCCCGTTTTTCCGAAAAAATGTTTTTTTTACGCCGGCGAATTCTTGCCGCGAATTTTCGCGGGCGTTTTGCGAATTTATTCACTGGCGGCGAATCATGTGAATTCGCCGTGAATTCGCGCCTGGCGAATAAATTCGCCCATCACTAGTGGTGGTGTATAGTTATATATTTGTGAGTGTATAGATAGGTCTGTATAAGTATGTGTATAAATATGCACTGTGGTTTCCTTTGTGAGAGGTTGAACTTGGACTTTTTTCAATGCAACTTGACTATGTAACTATGTAACTGCTTTTTTTTAGTCCCTATACTTTGTTTAAAAGAACAAGTAATTATGGGCTAATTAGACCCATTTAGCTTAAAATTTGCGTAATGACGAAAAAATTCACCAAATTCATTGAAGTACAGAGGAAGTCCATCTTGTTCCTTGTAGTCTTATTTTGCTTTGCCAAGAAATTCGGGAAACTCAGAAAAAAACGGTGAAAGATTTGCGAAATGCATTGAAGTCAATGGGCATCAAAATTATTACGGCGTGGTACAATTTTGACACAAGGGACAATTTTTATATGCGTGACTATTTTGTCCAAATGCATTAAAGTCAATGGGCCTCTGAATAATTTTGACGTGCGGCAATTTTTATGCGCGACAATTTTTACATGCACAACTAAGTTGTCCAAATGCATTAAAGTCAATGGGCATCCGAATAATTTTTATGTGCGACAATTTTTGCACCCGCGGCTTTTGTCCATATGCATTAAAGTCAATGGGTGTCCGAATAATTTTGACGATCAACAATTTCCCATGGTGAATTTTCACAGCAGTTTCACAAAAACATTTGCTGTTTGCGAAATATGCAAATAGATGCCCAGTTTTATATAAAGTTATACTTAATTACTGCAAACAGCAACATGTGGATAGAGCAACATTGAATGTTTATGTCCCCTTTAACAACTCCAGATTGTGATAAAATATTATTACCTGTTAATCCCTCCACCTGAACAGCATGGGTGCGGCTTGAAACAACACATATCTTCCATGAACCTTTGGCTGGCTTCTTAATCTCATACAAGGATCCCCAGCTTTCAGACACAATTGTTTTTAGATTTGGGTCTTTAGCTACAATAGGAAAGAAGAAAATATTTATACAAAGCTTATTTTTGTAACTGTTATTTTGCTTCTGTAAATCCTGGATGGTGCAAAACACTTGGAAGTATAGTACAATTTTTGGCCAGACAAGTGCACACCTGAGAAGTGCACACACTCGATTTTTTCTTGTTTATCTCCAATCAAAATAAATTGTGCTTTTTTAATAATAAACAAGGTACAATCATGTATTCTAGTTTGGTCAGACTTTTTTAATTAAAATAATCAGAAAAATCCGGATTTTGATAAATAAGTCCCTTAATGTCCTTATATTTTGCAGCAGGGAGTACATTATTTATTATAATAAACAAGTTTCAGTAAGTCATGTGACAGAAACAATACAGTAAGCACTGATTACAACTGATGATGACATCACTAAGCACACTTTTTAAGGATATAATTTACACAATAGTCATGGCTCTTGTGCATTATAAGAATATAATTTACAGGATATTCATTTGTGGGTATTGACAATTATAAATACATAGTGATATTGATGAAATGAAATAATTGAATTCATTGGCAAGAATATACAGAAAGATTTTGAGATGTCAGCACTAATGCACTTACCGTCAGGCCCGGCAATTGTTATTGAAGTAATTGGTCCATCAGTGATAACCAGTAAGGTTGTGAAGTCATCTGTTGCTGTGAAGTTATCGCAATGATTTAAGTCATCATAGTATTTGTAAAAAACTTTTACAATGCTGTTAATAGGTCTTGATAGAGTGAAGTCCAGATAATTAAAAATCTTTGGGGGAAAAAAAAAAGGAAAACTCTGGTTAAATTTCTTGACTTGTGATGGGCGAATCTGACCCGTTTCACTTTAACGGACAACATTTTTTTGACTCACAAGGCGGTGCAACAATTTTGTTTGTTGCTCAGCACGTTTTCTCACCCATTGGATTCTATGGGATTCTTTGTGGAGAAAAGGCATTTGATCTAAAAGTAATCTCTGAAATAACACAATAGGCTGAGTATGCAGCCAGACCCAACTGACTCAGCAGTGTGCTAATAACATGGAGTTTTATTTAAGATCCCAGCAAATATTTTTGGAGCCACCCAATTCTTCAAGTTCATTTAAGAAGAGGGTGGCCCTGAAACTGCACAAACACATACTGCTAATGCTAATGTGACTCAACTGAATGCATAAAGGATAGGTAGACCTTAAATAAATATTAAAAAATTGCTCAAGATGCTTTTCTAAGCATTTTTCCAATTTAAATTTTTTCAGTTTTAGAGCTATTTACGTTTTTATTAACTACCAATATAATGGATTTGTTAACAATCTTGCTACCTGTTGGTCAGTTCCTTTAACTGTACAGTCAAAGAGATATGTCTTTATAAGGAAAACAGAGAAGTGTTCTGAGGTTTGCCTGCCTGCCCTACCCAACACTGCTTGTGTGTGCCATACACTGCCTGTATGTGTGTGTGCCATACACTGCCTGTCCTGCCCTACAATGCCTGTGTGTGTTATACTCTGCCTGTACTGGCCTACACTGCTTGTGTGTGTTATGTTCTTCCTGCTCTGCCCTATAATGTTTGTGTGTGTGCTATACGCTGCCTGCCCTACACTGCCTCTGTGTGCCATACTCTGCCTGTGTGTGCCATATTTTGCCTGGCCTATACTGCCTGTGTGTGCCATACTCTGCCTGTCCTATACTGCCTGTGTGTGCCATACTCTGCCTGTCCTATACTGCCTGTGTGTGCCATACTCTGCCTGTGTGTGCTATACTCTGCCTGCCTTGCTCTACAACTTTGCCTGCCCTACACTGCCTGTGTGTGCTAAACTCTGCCTCCCCTGCCCTACAATGCCTGTATATGCCATACGCTGCTACTCTGGGGAGTCCAGCACAGGAATGGAGCAGGGCCCCTGTATGCAGACACAGCTGTGTTAAAAATCAGAAGTGTGTGAAGACACATGACCATGAATTGAGTTGGGTGTTATAATGACTAGAGTATGCTTAAAGGGGATTTATCTGGCTGTGAGACTGATTCACCCTATGATAGAATGTTAGGCCAAATTAGGAGCAGCAGAAGGTAAAACTAGCTAATGTGATGACTAGCTCATGTAGTAGATCATTCTATGAGTATAACAATTATGGTAGTTAGTAGAGGACCAAGCAGAGGAGAAAGAGTTAGTTTCCTAGAGATCCCTCTGAGATCTAAAAGCCTGTTAAAAAGAGTTTGCAGCTTCATTTTTACACATCTGCCAATGCACAATATACTAGGCAACATGGTGCATTGATAGAGGAAACTTTCAAACCTGGTCAGTGTTATGATATCCATGATACTCAGCAACTTGTTTTGTACAATTTTATTGGCATGTCTATGGCCAGCTTTAGTCTCAGTAAGTATAGTGACCATACTGGGAAGGAGCAGCCAAAAGGGAAGTGTTTGTAGATACAGAGTTCCCACAAGAAATATACTTACCCTGCCCATATCTAAAATGGAAATTTGAAAGACATGCCCATAACTCTGTGAAGCAATATCTCTGTAAATGAGGAAGGATGGTTCATTTAAATCCCAACAATGCCCTGTTGTCAAAAATAAAACCTGGAGAAAAAACAGTAAATGTAAGGGAAATAAAAACATCACTGAACATTAAAAAAGAATTAAAATGAAAGACAAACTTTGATTCAAGTGGCGATCCATGTCTTTGTAAAAATGTAACATTCACAATATAACGAAAAACCTTGTACTGTACCTGTGATTGTTTGGTATTTATAAGTGAACGTATGTTATTTATGAGTTCAGTATCTGTGTAATCTTTAGAAGATGCGTCTGTGAGCACCAGAATGATAGATCCGGGTGGAGAAGTCTCTAAAGCCACTTTGAGTCCATTCATTACTAATTCTGGGCAGTCGCCTCCATCGTAGGCATAGAGGTCATGGAAAAAAGACTTAAACTTTTCTATTGAATTTGTTGTGTGTACTTGGCCAAATGCTGAAAAAAGGGTGACAATAATTGATTTAGGGAAATAGGTCAGCATAGCTTGATTCTAGCAATAGCTTTGAAAGCAGGAAGAAGATCATTCAGATAGTGAGGTTTATTCGTTTATGGTCATATCTGATGTAACTAGTGCTAGATAGGAATTGCACTGGTGCTGACTTTGACAGAGAAGGGTCAAGCACAGGAACATAGAAAACCTGCAATTAATTTCCTTATATCTCGTGTAGACTGACACATTTAATTAATAATTATAACCTATAATTAATATTCTAACATAAATTTGAATTTAATTTACTTAGGAAAGTGACGTGCATGTTTTGTGCAAGAGTGCAAGTGCTGCAACCAACAATATGCAGTATGTGAAATTTGTGATGTAACTGTTCATTGAGAGACTGTGATGTAACAACGGAGGCAAGTCTGATGCACTAGGAACATATCCCTCATAAATTCCAAAACTTTCAATTTATCCCACTTCACTCTTTTATCTTAAAGGGCATGTAAAGGCAAACAAATAAAATCCCATGTTTACTTTCTTTAATGAAAATGAAACCTATCTCCAATATACTTTAATTGAAAAATGTCTACAGTTTTTATAAGAAACCTGACTGCATGCAGTGAAATTCTCCCTTCATTTAGTGCTGTGGATAGGAATTGTCAGACGGTCCCTAACTGCTGAGCAGGGAAACAATCATACTTATGATCAGCAGGGGGAGCCCGCGCCTTACTTCCCAGCCATGCAGAACTCAAGCAGCTTTATTGGTGACCCCCTGTAGCCAACTTTGAAAGCATAAATTATTTGTTTGATTAGGCTTGTGGTGCAGTAAGTTCATGTTTATATTTAGTATACAAAATACAGCATTTCTAGCCTTATTCTATTTTAGATTTTACATGCCCTTAAAATCTTCCTTCTCTCCATGATCTTTAGGGTTTTTGTTTTTTCCTCTTCAACAGTATTAGGCAGAGTAACCATTGAGACCCCAGCCCCTTCTCCTGCCTTCTTCAACTTAATGGTATCCCAAAGTATTAGACCAAAATTTCAGATAGTTGAAATTTTGCGATATCTACACATTCTAATCTTTCTAATTTCTTATTTTATATATATATATATATATATATATATATATATATATATATATATATATATATATATATATATATATATATATATATATATATATATGTAGAGTTCAAGAGGACCCGCACACCTTGGTTAGTGAACCAAAAATTTCTTTATTTTTCAAACTTGTGCACAACTTGTGCACAAGTTTGAAAAATAAAGAAATTTTTGGTTCACTAACCAAGGTGTGCGGGTCCTCTTGAACTCTACATAAATACTTTGACCCAGCACCCACGTTCATGGAAGACTGGTTTAGAGTGCAAGCGTCTGATTCAGGTTATATATATATATATATATATATATATATATATACATATATATATATATATATATATATATATATATATATATATATATATATATATATATATATATATATATACAACCAAACCAGATCCGCACTCCGTCAGTATAGATAATACAATAACCCGGGTGCTGCTCCGAAGGAAAAATGCACAAGAACGTAGAATCGGATATAGCACTCCTGGGATTTTTTTAAAAAGTTCAATTTTTATTCCATGCTTATAAAATTAATCGTTGATTAATGATTAATTTTATAAGCATGGAATAAAAATTGAACTTTTTAAAAAAATCCCAGGAGTGCTATATCCGATTCTACGCTCTTATATATTTATATATATACCTATTGGTTGCAGCACTTACACTTTTAAGAAGCACAAGTCACTTTCCTAATTAAGATGACGAATCAAACCAGTGATTTTATTCATGAGTATGAATACAGTATGAATTGGAATTTTTAAACCACAAAAAAAAGGTGTGGCTGACTTTTTCAAACCTATCAATCATATTACAACCTCATTGATTATATCATTTTGGGGTATTGTGAAATAAATAAGGAAGGTTCTATTTCCTATCCCTGTTTCCCTTTTTAATTATTATTTGGTAAGGATTGAACAAAACATTTTCTGATCAACTAGAAGGTCTTGCTCACACCCATAGCATTCCACACCTAGCCTGTTAACTGACAAATTTGTACCTGGACAGTAATCCAGAACAACCAATCAGTGATTAGATTTTTTTCAGCCGGCTGTAACTAGAACAATAAAAGCAAACATCTAATTGGTTGGCGTAGGTTACTGCCCATGTGCAGATTTGTCCAGTGTTTATAAACCCCTACAGTCTCATCTCTCACCAGCTCTAGCACAACTTCTAGAAACTAGAAGTTGATGCATTAAACTCTTCTGTTAGGCTACCAGCAATTGATCTTTACTTGGAAAATAGTGGTTTGCAAAAGTCACTAGTATTCTACATTATGAAATCAAAACTATTTTGTTTTAGTACTTTCTATTATGGACTTTCCCCAGACTTCTGAAATCCATATAATTCTCCTCACAACACTCAAATTTATTTCTAGGTTATTGAATAAAAACACAATTATTATGAAGGTTAAGTAAATCTGTCAGGAGCACGTGCAAATTTCCTAAACATTCTCTAAACATGTGTAGAATAACTGATAACTGACGTTATAATATTTTCTTTCTTAATAAAGGTAAAAGAAAAAATATATACTTGGGTCATTAAATTCAACCATTGTATAATTTCGATCTCCGCATGGCAATTGTGCCACTATCTGATCAAGAAGCCAGTCATTAACCAATTTCAACTGTTGAATGTTATAGTACATTGAGCCTGTAGTGTCCACCAAATATGTCAGGGAATGTGTTCCTGAAAGACAAAATAAACAAAGCTTTTAATAAAAGTTCAAGGAAAGACTCAAACAAGGATCTACAAAAGTATTTTCATAAGTTAGTTAAAGTGGACTCAGACACAAAAAGTTGCATAATAAAAGTCCTTTTCTAATTAAACATGAAATCCAATTTCTATTTTTTATTAAGGCATTCATAGCTGTTGTAAGCTCATTTAAAAATTTCAGCTGTCAGTCAAATATTGTCTGCCACTCCTCTATGCCTTATGTATAGAGGCGGAGCAGACAATTACTTTTACTTTCACTTTCCATTCAGCACTTCCTAGATGCCACTGCTCTCCCCACATTCCCCCATTCTCTTCACCATTTAATTGTGTAGCCAGTACATGGGGATGGACATTAGGTCCCCCATTCTGGTGCACAAACAAGATTCTGAGATGATACAAGGATTGTCTTAATAACAGTGTCCACAAAATGGCTTCTGTCTGCTTGCTATAATTATGAATTCCCAGACTAAGGGAAACAAGATTCAAATCATTTATATAGTGTAAGTTAAGTTAATTTTGCTTGAATAATGTGATAAAATAAGATTTTGAATAATTTTTTTGGGTGATGGGTCCCTTTAAAACAATTGTACACTGAGGAAAATTTTGAAGACTCTAAAATTAATTCTAGCATTTATGGTGAATACTTCTCCAAAAAACTTTATGTTCTGCTGTGTATTTGTTTTTATAACACAAATACGTTCACCACTGGGAACAAGAGACAGACCTCTATCCAACATGGTAGAGAATAATGCTTCATCTGTAAAGTAATTCCTAAGTGAACAGTGTTTCCCTGAGTACAGGGTTAGGAGGTTATTTATCAAAGTCTGAATTTATCTCAATATTTTCTGAAAAAAGACCAAATCCGCACAAGTGTCTTGGGCTTATTTAGTAATACACTTTCCCGAAAATTCTGTTTGCGGGAAAAAAAGATTTTTTTACCCGAAAACTCAGAATTTTGCCTGAAAACTCCAAAAACGTTGGGGTATTGCCAAAAACCCAGCGCACATCAAAAAAAAGTCATTGGGACTTATATTCAACCTCAACAGGTCTGAGATGCCGGATTTTCAAATTCTGACTTTTCCCATCCTCGGTATTGATGGGCGGATTTATTCGCCAGGCGCGAATTCGCGTGATTCGCCGCCAGTGAATAAATTCGAAAAACGCCTAGGAAAATTCACCCATCACTAATCCTCGGGGTTTAATAAATTCAGAGAAATTCGGATTTTTTTAAAAGTCAGATTTTATCAAAAAATCATGACATTTTCGTGATTTTGCATTCGGAGTTTAGTAAATAAATAAAGCAAGATGGTAGAGCATTCCAGAAGCATGGGACAATCGTGGAAAAAGCAGCTACCCAGAAAACGTCCTGGGAATGGGTATTGCTGAGCTGTTACATCTTATGGCAGTTGGTGTCCAATAAATAAGGGCCAGATATGGTACAATTACAAGTAATAACTCATTGGAAAGCCAAATATGTTCTGTTTTCATCTTTTTATGCATCTATTTTATAAAAATAATGAGAAAATGAAATTGTGGTAACTGTATAATTATAGTTGCTATATTTTACAAACGGGGCTGCATTATTTATTATAATAACGGTATGGGACCAGTTACCCAAAATGCTTGGGACATGGGGTTTTCCGAATAAGTTATCTTTCTGTAATTTGGATCTTCATACCTTAAGTCTACTAGAAAAACTTGTAGACATTACATAAACCCAATAGGCTGGTTTTTGCTTCCAATAAGGTTTCATTATACCTTAGTTTGGATCAAGTACATGGTACTGTTTTAATACTACAGAGAAAAAGAAAAATTATTTGGATAAAAAAGAGTCTATAGGAGATGGCCTTTCTGCAATTTGGAGCTTTCTGGATAACGGGTTCCATACCTGTACACAAATTTAATTTACAGAAATTACACCACTATGCACAAACATATTCATGACTGTTGTGTATTATAGGCTAAAGTTGGTTAGCATGTGCATATGTATATTTCAATGATTAGCTACATCTGTATGACTAATGTACCACCTGCAGCTGTTATCTAAAAATCTATCAAAAATTTTTCTGAATTTATTAAACCCTGAGGATGGAAAAGTCCGAATCTGAAAATCCGGCATCTCAGACTTGTCGAGGTTGCATATAAGTCAATGGGAGAAGTCCCAATGATTTTTTTAATGTGCGCTGGGTTTTTGGCAATACCCCAACGTTTTCTGAGTTTTCGGGCAAAATTCTGAGTTTTCATGGATTTTTCCCATGAACCTTTTGAGGACGTTAAAGGAGAAATCAACCTGTGGGAAAAAACCCTGTACCCTCCACCCTAGGTAGACTTCCCAAAACCCCATACCCTCCACCCCAGGTAGACTTCCCTCCCTCCTCCCCCCAGGCTAACTACTGCCCCGGGAAATACCCCTTACTCCATACTTACCCCTCAGCACATATTCTCACAACAAAGTTCCACGCGTCTATCTTCTGCATCCTCTGTAAGCTGACTGAGAGATCGGCAATTTCGGTGTAATTCCGCGCATGTGCAGTTGTCGCAAACCAGCAAACTGCTCCAACTGTGCATGCGCAGAAATACCGATCTCCCAGTCAGCTTACAGAGGACGCATAAGATGGATGTGTGGAACTTCGCTGGAAGAATCTGCATCGAGGGGTAAGTATGGTGTATGGGGCATTTCCCCGGGGGGTAGTTAGCCTGGGGGGGGGGGAGGGAGAGAGGTCTACCTGGGGTGGGTGGTATGGGTTTTTTCCCCCACAGGTTAATTTCTCCTTTAAAAGCCTGTTGGTGTTCAAGGCTTTTGCCCAAAAACTCAAATGATTCAAGCGATTAGAGGTTTTTTTTTTTGCTGAAAACTCGATTTTGAGTTTTCAGGTTGCGGGACTCGCAGAATTGGGGTTTTGCCGTTTGAGTTTTTTCTTAAATAAGATACCATTAGAATTTTGAGTCCATTTGAGGTAAAAACAACTCTAACACTTGACCTCTGAGAAATAACCCCCTTCACAGCTCTAAATAATAGATAGTTGCATAATGAAGCTATCATTAAGAAAAGTAATAAGCATGATTAAACATAATTAAACTACTTTAAACAGCTCAATCTGAAACAGTTGGTAAGCTGTGAACACTATGGGGCAGATTCACTAAAGGGCGAATAGTCGCCAGCTAACACTTTGCACTCTTGGTGCCACTTCGCCAGGCAAAAATTTGCTACCACTACGCTGCAAAGTACTATATCTTCACAAAGATATATATATATATTTATTAAGATAATTAAAGAATAATTATGGTACTTACCTATAGTTGGTGACACCTGGGCATGGGATCTATCAGATGCCAAGAACAAAATCGGCAAGGCTAGCAATATATGCATTGCCATTGCAACTGCTTTCAGAGACAATGGTCTTCTCCTTGGCTAGTTGTCCCTTTTATAAGGATTTTTTAAAGGACAGGGACAATTAAAAGAGGCGTCAGTATGGCCTTCATATGTCATATCTCATTTTATATTGTTTACATTTTTCAAGTTAAGATTCACTATAGGCAATAAGACATTTAACCATTCTGTGTCACGGGAGGAAGTGACTAGGGGAAACTATTTTGAAGCTTAGGTTTAGTTAAACTGTACTTTTATTTCCTTTCGTTTGTGTTCTTTATGTAAATATCATACTGCTTAAAGTGCATTCATTTCCTTAACAAATAATTATCGCAAACCTCATACCAAAATGAGTGCACTAATGACTATTCGATTTAATTACAGTACATTGATCCAACAACAACCAGATCTTTATTCTTTCATGATTTTTATAAATTCAAGCAAATTTTATAAATTCAAACATAATTTCTATCAATTCACAGATTTAGAGGAAAAAAAGGAAAAGGTCTAGTATAAAGAGTGACAGTGAATTAACAATTAAAAACATAGCCTTTACAAATATTCTATAGGGCTTTTGTTTAAAAGGAGAACTAACCCCTAAAAGTTAGTATGGCTAAAAATGGCATATTTTATATACTGAACTTATTGCACCAGCCTAAAGTTTCAGCTTGTCAATAGCAGCAATGATCCAGGACTTCAAACTTGTCACAGGGGGTCACCATCTTGGAAAGTGTCTGTGACACTCACATGCTCAGTGGGCTCTGAGCAGCTGTTGAGAAGCTAAGCTTAGGGCTCATCACTAATTATCCAGCAGAAAATGAGGTTGGCCTGTAATAGCTCAGTCCCAAAGCTCAGTATATATATATATATATATATATGGAACATTAGTTAAAGAGTTGCTGATGCCCTTTGGTCTCTACAGATGCACAGATCATGACTTTGTCAGGTGATTATGCTCTATATGCTATTTATATGTGTGTGCTATATATACACTTTTATATACTATATATAGAGATATAATGCATGACTGACATCCACTTTACATTAAATACAGTAATTCTGTCATTAAGTTTCGGTAACAATCCCTACTCATTTCCTCACAAATTCACAATGGCCCCAACATTGCCGTAGTTACATATTCTAAGGCAATGAACACATTTGCATTCTTCTTTTTTTTTTATTATTCCATCTTTACTTTCCTGTTCCCTAAGACGAATTCCCTATGCCATATAAGGCAAAGCTAAAAGGATTCTGCAGAAAATAATCATTCGTACATCATGCCAAGATGTGCTTAGTTGTTCACATATTCTCCTAATTGTCTACAAGGCATATATAAATATATACACACACATCAGGAGGATGGCAAACCGCTTCAATTTACCACCTGGGTGCATGGTAAAATTTCATACAGGCTCTATATAGGCTACATAAGCTCACATAAATACAATATTTTTGCACTAAAATCCTGGAGCTGCTGGTCCTTATATATATACAGTATACAGTAGAAGTGCTCACATTGTGGTGTTGTTACCATCCTAGGTGCATGTTCAATATAACTTTATCGTTGTATTAGAAGGGACCAGCACTACTTACAAAGGGATTTGTTTTATAACTAGTGATGGGCGAATTTAGGGTGTTTTGCTTTGCCGAAAAATTTGCAAATTTCCTGCGAAATTCGCAAAAACTACGCAAAATTCCGGTGTCCATTTTTGATGCCGGCGTCCTTTTTTTTTTTATGCCGGCGAATTTTCGCTGGCGAAGTTTCGCAGCGGTTTCACAAATTTATTCGCCGGCGGCGAATCGCGGGAATTTGCCGCGAATTCACGCCTGGTGAATAAATTCGCTCATCACTATTTATAACATAAATGTGACATAATCATTATTTATCAGTGGCGGAACTACCGGGGGAGCAGGGGGTGCGAGCACGCCAGGGCCTGCATCCCCTCAGGCCCCCCCGGCAGTCCGTTCGCCACTGAGAATGCCGGCATATGCGGACGAACCGAGGGGGGCGGGGCCCGGCTGCGCGTCCGCACCAGGGCCCGCCCCCCTCTAGGATCGCCACTGGTATTTATACACTCCCGCTGTCTCTTGAAAAATTAGCCAATCAGTGGTTTTTAACAATTACAAAATTAGTGATATATTTACAAAAGAAAAAACATCATAGTATAACTTTCTCACTGCTGGTGTCACCAGTATACATCCCCAGTGCAGGTATAGATAACATAAAGTCCAATTAAGTCCAAAAAATCTATACATCATTGCTGAAGTGACTTTGTTGCTGCCGTAAATAGTCCATCCTGTTAAATACAATGCAACACATTAAAGTTAGCCCTGAAATATAAAGTGTGTTTATTTTTGGAGGTGTTTGGAGGGATCTGCAAATTTTTCGCCTTGTTCCGCTAAAAAAATGACGCCCATAGACTTGTATGGCATTGTGCGTCAAAATAAAAAGCCGCGGATCAAAAAAAATTTATGGGCGTCGGCGACTTTTCGCCGGCGGCGATTTTTTGGTCAAACGAAACAGGTCACATTCGCCCATCCCTAGAGGTGTGCTTTAAAGGTTTGGCCTTGCACTGCTCTGGGTTTGGATCGTACAATAAAACTCTTAAAACTCAAACTTAATGACGCAGAAATAATTTGATTAAGGGGCAGATTTATCAAGGGTCAAATTTCGAAGTAAAAAATACTTCGAAATTTGTCCATCGAATTTAAAATTCGAATATCGAATTTGAACTTTTTTCATCGAATTTGGGTATTCTACGGTCAAAGTAAAATCGTTTGATCAAACTATTTAATCCTTCGAATTGAACGATTTGACTTCAAAAAACTTAGAAAAATGCTCTAGAAGGTCCCCATAGGCTAACATAGCACTTTGGCAGGTTTAATTTGGCGAAGTATTGAAGTAGAAGTTTTTTTAAAGAGACAGTACTTTGATTATCGAATGGTCGAATATTCAAACTATTTTACTTCGAATTGAATTTGAAGTCGTAGTATCCTATCCGATGGTCGAAGTATCCAAAAAATGTATTCGAATTTCAATTTTTTTTACTTCGAATTCACTTTGACCCTTGATAAATCTGCCCCTAAGTGTACAAAGATTGGACACACCCATAGTAGATGACATTTATACCACGTTTTTGCAATTTGCGGTACTGTGTTTCCCTATTAAGATAACAGAACTTTGTTAGAACTAAAAATTTCCATTCAGATTAGAAAAAATGGTGCTGACAAAGCTAGAGATAGAGAACCTAAATTTACTATTTGTTAGCAGTCACTTCTGAAAGAAATAATGAAATCAAGTTATAAACTGAATGGAATACATAATTCCCCCTAAACTGAGGTCTTTGCTTTTGGTAAAATCTGATTCATTCTTTTCCATTTATTTCTACTCGAACCTGGCATCATTTTTGCACCATTTTCATATATTAGGGAAGAGTAATTATATAGTGAATAAAGTACCCCCTCTTGTAAAATATAAGGATATTATTATTATTTTACAACTGGGGGTACTTTATTTATTATAATACACAAATTTTAGTGAGTCATGTGACAGAAATGACATCACTACTCACCGTTTATAACTGATGACATCACTACTCACCGTTTATAAGGATATAATTTACAGGATATTCATGGCTTTTGTGTATTATATGTGGTTATTATCCTTGAAAACTTCCCCAAAAAGGTAATAATGAAGTAAGTCCAAATATGTGTGTGTGCGTTTTCATCATAACTCTGTTCAGTTGATTTATTGTGAAGGAAGTCAACAATAATGCTCAAAAATATCTTCCATAAACTAAACAAGTATATAGGAGTCTAAAAAACAGAACATCTACTTGAGCCACTTGTAGCTGACTACTTGCAGGTTAAAAATTCTAAAATTACAGAAATGGTGATGGCAATTGTAGTGTGACTTGGCCCAGAGGCACAAAAAACAAATGTTGCCTGCGTCAGCTAGTTAGAAAAGTTTATCTTGAGACAAAGGACTAGTTTCTTTTTTGGCGTATTACCAGTTTAATTGGGTTTGTCAGTTTATTTTATAAGCCTAAAGGTTTAGGTAGACAATGTGGCAACTCTAAATAACAGGTGAAATTGTATTTTTGCTGTAGTTTATGGTTAGATCTCATAACCAGAAGAGCTTTATTGATGTAATCACAGTTATATTGTTACCGTCAGCCTTGTAAAACAATTTTTACATAAATGTGATTCCGGCAATCATAAAGCTCTCTCTGCAATGAAATTCCATCATAGGGGATTGTCTAAATGACTTTTTGAAAGGTATGTCTTTAATAAGGATTTGCAACAGTGGATGTCTAGAATTGTCCGTGAGCTGGTATTTCCGTTGGAGGTCCTCAAATGGTCTCCATATAAAGGCAAAGTATAAGTCTCATAGAGTTTGAATTCCTTTGGTTATGAGTTGTCCTATTTTGACCTCAGGGATTTGACATTTTTGGCCTGCAGGAAGGTGAGAGTTGATGGAATTCTCCAGTTATATCGTTTATGACTTTTATTCTAGTACATTATGAGTAGTTTAGTTGGCAGTGACATATTTGGCTTTGTGTGGGGTTCACAATATATCTGCTAACATCCAGCCTCATATAAATGCAGATTCTATGTCTCCTCATTGTATCCTGGGGTGCTTTGCATTTTTATAATCTTTTCAAGGATTGACCTCTTGTGATATAGAGAGATACTGTATGAGGTACCCCTAGCCCTCCAATATGGGTTGGAAGTTGCAAGATCTCAAGGGCTTGTCTGGGTTTCTTTCCCTTCCATATGAAAGTTCACAATACCTATTGAAGGTGTTTAAGAAATTGTGAAGGAACGTAGAAGGGTTCTAAAAATATAAAATATATGTTCTGTTCTATGCGCTGTTTGTAATCATGATTGGCTATAACTGAATCATTAACTCACCAAATGCAAGGATTTGTGTAATAACTCACCCTGGTGGTCTAGTGGGAGGGGGCCTGCAGGGACTCCTGCGGGGACGCCCGCCGCGCTATAATGTGTCCTCCAAATCTTCTTCCTGGTTTATCGGTGCATCCGCGCTGGCGTCATCCCGCAAACTTTAAATGTATTTAAAGGCACAGTTTGTATTTTCATATTCCCCGTTATAGGATCTTGTTCCTGAGTTTCCTGGTGCTTCTGTGCTATTAGAGCTTCTGCTATTCTGTGATTTTGACTACCTGGTTTGACCCCTGCCTGCTTCTGACGAACCTGACTTCATAAATCCTGACCCTGCCAGGTAACCGACTCCTCTATTCCGTAACCCTTCTGATTGATCTCCTTTGCCTGTTTGACTCCGCTTGTACTCTGCCTGCCCCGACCCGGCCTGATCTGACTTTGCTTTCTGTCTACGGGTTGTACTGCGAACTTCTGCCCAAAAGACTTGTGCCCCTTTGCTCATTCAGAACCCTTCGTTTTTGCACCTCTCTTTATAAGACCTGGCAGCATCCGATTAGCCGAGGGCTCCTCCTGAGGTGAATGGCGGCTGTTAAAGGAGGAAACAAGAGCCTAGAACAGGGTGCTTAGCATTAGTTCTGAATTTAGGGTGCCAACCGTGACATTTTGTCTGATCAAAGTCCACTTTGTTTCTAGGTGGAGTAGTTTTTGAATAGTGGCCCCACCTTTCTTTCCACTTATTACTCTATTCCTGTAGCCACCAGTTTGTGGTGTCTCCACCATTGCAATCATTAAAGTGTCTGGCTACAGTGGAACCTGGGTTTTCTTTTTTGATGTCCAGAACGTGTTCTCTAATGCGGCTTTTAAGTGGAAAGGAAGTCTAGCCTACATATTGGACATGGCATGTAGTACATTCCAATAGATAGACCACAAAGGTTGTGTTACAATTAATATTCCATCTGATCTTATGCTTTTTACTGGTGAAATGGGAAAAGATGTTTTTTGTTTTTATAAGAAGTGAGGCATTTTCTGGCCCCACATTTAAACGTTCCCTGAGTGTTCAGCCAGCTTGAACTGGTGTGTGCTACTAGTCACTGCTTTATATTCTATATTGAGAACCACTTCCAGAACTGGATCTGTTCTTAATATATTGAGATTTTTTTAATGCTATTAAATGAGGATTGTGCTGTGTAATAAATTAAACTGGATTTTCAGATTTATCATTCTTTGTGGGGACATGTACTGTTGTGTTGGCTCTTGGGTTGGACTTTTTTTTGTACTGGTTTTGGTCAGCCTAGAGTTTATTATGATTTAGAAAATGCATAGTTTAAGTGGGTTTCAGAGTAGCCCCTGGCACAAAACTTCTGTTGTAGAATGTTGAATTAGGAAGTCCTTGTGTGTTGGTGCATGGCCTGCATAACCTCTTGAATTGCCCCATAGGTAGTACTTTAATGACATGTTTGGGATGACAGGGATTAGTTCTTAATAAAGGAGTTTGGATGGTTTTCTGGAGATAGTGGAAACTATTTGCCTATTTTTCTGGTATAGAGTTGGGTCTAGAAAGTTGATGGATTTCTGATCAAAAAAAATAAGTCAACTTGAGTCCTCCAGTATTATTGTTGGCATAGTCCACACATTTTTGAAACTCAGCAAATGAACCTTGCCAGATAATGATCAGGTCATCAATATAGCGACCAAAAAAAACAATATTTTTCTTGAAAAGTTTGAAGGTGTGGTGGGTAAGTAACAACTATTATAGATGGTAGCCGCACCTTCTAACCTGTTGTTTTTCTTTGGGGTTGCCCCCTAACCGAGAGTTAGAAGCAACTTGGCGTGGATGTGCTGACCACTCCTATATAAATACTTGGTTAGGTGCTCAAGAGAAGAGACAGAAAGCGGAGTATATAACGTCGCACAATCCCAAATTACCCCTGTGTTAAACAAAGTGTCTACCTGCCTGAAGCGATCGACTTGAGAATTAAATAGATGAATAAATAGATTATAGTGTTCTTATTGTGATCAATCCTGTAAAACTTCTGTGATTAACAAAACAAAATTGAATAAAGTGCGTTTATGAACAATTCATGGTGACTCAATTCATTAAAGTGCATGGTGCCTGGTTGTGAACAAGGGAATGTGCTTGAGCCTGCGGCTTGGACTAATTAAAGAGACAACATAAAAAGTAACTTTTATTTCATCTACTAAAATTCATTGATAAGAAGGGAATTAATTATTAAAACCACTAAAAACAATTAAAACAGAAGGGTGGAAATCAGATCTGGATTTTGTATGAAAAGGGGTGACAGTGAAAAAGTTTCCTTAGACTGTTCCCTATCGATCTTACAACACCCGTTTCCCTATACTGGCTAGATAGTAGTCAGGGAGTACATAAAGGGTAAGTTAGCACTGAGGCAGTGATCTCAGAAGAGATTAAGCAAAGGTAAGCGAGGATTAGGGATGGTGGGGAGGTGCCCTTGAATCATCAAGCGTAGTATGTCAGCCACTGTACAGTATGGTGTGCACGAAATTTAACTGACACTGTGTCCTCTCAGAGGCACCTAAGTCGTTATGGCCTATTCCCTAGACACTACAAAGGCACCACCATGTACTGACAGATCCGCTGAACAGGACACTCTGAAGAAAATTTCCCCCACCCAAAGAAGGTAAACCGTTCCTCCCCCTCTGGTCCTCAGACCCACTGCGTGCTTAAATAAAGTTCCCTAAGTTTCCCAGTTTTGTGACCGCTGAATTAGCGGTTAAGCTACGGCGCTAATTCAGCGGTCACAAAACTGGGAACCTTAGGGAACTTTATTTAAGCACGCAGTGGGTCTGAGGACCAGAGGGGGAGGAACGGTTTACCTTCTTTGGGTGGGGGAAATTTTCTTCAGAGTGTCCTGTTCAGTGGATCTGTCAGTACATGGTGGTGCCTTTGTAGTGTCTAGGGAATAGGCCATAACGACTTAGGTGCCTCTGAGAGGACACAGTGTCAGTTAAATTTCGTGCACACCATACTGTACAGTGGCTGACATACTACGCTTGATGATTCAAGGGCACCTCCCCACCATCCCTAATCCTCGCTTACCTTTGCTTAATCTCTTCTGAGATCACTGCCTCAGTGCTAACTTACCCTTTATGTACTCCCTGACTACTATCTAGCCAGTATAGGGAAACGGGTGTTGTAAGATCGATAGGGAACAGTCTAAGGAAACTTTTTCACTGTCACCCCTTTTCATACAAAATCCAGATCTGATTTCCACCCTTCTGTTTTAATTGTTTTTAGTGGTTTTAATAATTAATTCCCTTCTTATCAATGAATTTTAGTAGATGAAATAAAAGTTACTTTTTATGTTGTCTCTTTAATTAGTCCAAGCCGCAGGCTCAAGCACATTCCCTTGTTCACAACCAGGCACCATGCACTTTAATGAATTGAGTCACCATGAATTGTTCATAAACGCACTTTATTCAATTTTGTTTTGTTAATCACAGAAGTTTTACAGGATTGATCACAATAAGAACACTATAATCTATTTATTCATCTATTTAATTCTCAAGTCGATCGCTTCAGGCAGGTAGACACTTTGTTTAACACAGGGGTAATTTGGGATTGTGCGACGTTATATACTCCGCTTTCTGTCTCTTCTCTTGAGCACCTAACCAAGTGGTGGGTAAGTACTATATGTTTTAAATGGGATTCCACAGCACTTAAACC
Organism: Xenopus laevis; assembly: GCF_017654675.1. NCBI lineage: Eukaryota > Metazoa > Chordata > Amphibia > Anura > Pipidae > Xenopus > Xenopus laevis. Next base: position 112,838,906 of record NC_054387.1, on the reverse strand, counting down.
AATGTAATGGGAAATATAGGTATAGAGAGATACAACATCTAAGGAAGTCCAGGTAAAGTGGTTCTTTCAGGTCAATGTGGAAAGATGTTTCATAATATGTTGGCTATCTCTGATATAACTATGTAGCCGTAATACTAGTGGTTGTAAATATGTGTCAACCAGTTGTGCCAGTAGAAACGTGACTGTCATTTAGCAGATTTGCTTGTTTTGCCTTATCAACTAACATATAGGGTAAAGTGGGGTTAGGAAAATATATAATCTGACAACTGGCACATTGCTTCTTGGTTGTAATCCTCATAGTTAAGAACCACTACCATACCTTCTTTTATCTGCATAACAGATGACAATTGACTTATTCTCTACAGTTTTTAATGTATGTTTTTTGCTTAAAGTAAGGTTATGATGATATGGTTTACCTTGAGTTTTTTCATGTAGGGATCTCAGATCTTTCTCCATCTTTTTTTGAACAAGGTCAACCACTGGGGTCTATTGGTAAACCAGGTAAAAATTAGATTTTGGTTTAAACAGGCTTAGTTGGGCTGGGAGGGCAGTTATCCCAGCCCTTTCTGCCTCGTTGTTACATTCCCATTGGAGGGATTCTAAAATGTGCAGATATCAAAAAATCCTATCAATATGTTAATATTAATCGTAACAGTCTTATTTTTAGATGTATAGAAAAAGTGTTTTCTAAGTAACAATTTACGAACAAAAAAATGTATGTTATAATAGTCTGGAAAATATCAAAATTTCTTGTAGGACAGAAGGACAAGCACTTTGATAATACCTTGAGTTCATTTTGAGTTAGAGTTTGTGTAGATACATTTTTAGAACTTCTGCTCTGTCTCTTCTTTCTCAAGTCATATCTTCTAGGGTTCCTCTTCCTCCTCCAAAATCTGAATAGAATGTTAAGATTGTTTTTTCTTTCTGTTGTAGGGTCTTTGTCGATTTTTTTTTCCATAGGAAATGAACAAGTTAGTAATGTATATGGGACTTTAAATTATGAGTGTGATCAAGACATGCACATTTATGAGTAGTCTAATCCATAGAAGGGATCATAATGTATACTTATGTCATATATATAGAGGAGAACAGACTGGTTTTTGAATTAACAGGGCCTTATACTGAGCTAATATGGGTTTGCTCACCCCTATATTCTGGTGTCTATGTGCACAAGGCCCTGGACCTGTGCTTGTGGGGGGGGGGAGATAAGTAACTCTGCCAAAAGTATACTCAGTGTAAGGTCAATGTCACAGAACAATAATCTATAAATAAACCAGGTTCCCCCTTAGTAACAGATGTCCAGGTGTATAGAAGCCCTGAACTAACGCTGATGGAAAGGCACAGGTACTTCTTGTCCGAGAATGTTACTGTCAAGCTAAGCCAGCTAATATATGTCAGAGTATTATATATGCATGAAATTGTTGTTTTTTTTTTTTTTTTTGCTTTCTGCTAAACTTAATTATAGCCTTAATTATGAGTTGTGCCTTGGGAAGCAGTATGTGTATTTATTTTGGTTATGATTTTGGGCTCATCACAGGTCTATCAAGGCATTAACATGTAGGAGACCCACAACTAGTAAAGCAGTAGCCAAGGTATTTAAGTTAAAAAGACTTTATTAGGACATTCATTAGCCTAACGCATTTCGTGCCTTAATGGGGGAGTAATGGTAGTAATGTTAGTGGGGGAGTAGCTCCGTTTCAAATTCATAGTTGGATGAAAATCTTGAAATTGTTTGCGAAACTGAATAAATTCTTGTTCAGTATCTGTCCAGATTATGAATAGGTCATCTATATGGTGGAGGTATGTCAAAGGCTTGGTGTTGCAGGTGGAGAGGAAATCTTCTTCTTGTTTTGCCATGAAGTGGTTGGCATATTGGGGTGCAAAGCATGTACCCATACTGGTTCCCATCCATTGCAGAAATACTTCTTGGCTGAAAAAGAAGCAGTTGTATGTTAATGTAAATTCAATCTCCCAATCAAACTGCTTGGGATGGTAGATCATATGCAATTCCTTTTATTCTACACTCCATTAATTCAGCCCTAATTTATATTCAGCCTCTTTGAACCACATAATCTTGTACCTATTCTACTTGTCTCTTACAGATCCCCCAAATTCACTGGTGAAAATTCCGTCATGACATAAAAAAAATTTGTGCGTCACAATTGTTGCACGCATAAAAAATTGGAACGCCCTTTGGGGCAAATTCACTAAGAATCGAAGTTGCGCCAGGTGCAACTTCGCCGCTCTTCGCCACACTTCGCCTCACTTCGACAGGCGAATTTTCGCCAGCGCTCCGCAAATTCACTAAAATGCGGAATTGCGCGCAGGGGTAGCGAAAGGTTGCGGAGTTGCGCTAGCGTTGTTTCGCTATATAAAGCGAAGTTGCGCTAGCGAAGGCTAATTTGCATACGGCGCGAAATTCAAATTTCAATGGAGGAACACGTATCTGCACTACAAATGCCTAGAAAACCTTCAAATCTGCAAATAAAAATTTTATTTTGCCCTACACATGTGCCCACTGTCTAGGTAAGTTCCCATGAGTCAGGATGCCGCCAAAATTCTTATTCACTCTATCGTCATATCAAGTGTAGACTACTGTAACTCTCTGTTAATTGGCCTTCCCTGCCAGAGACTGTCGCCTCTTCTGTCCAGACTTATACGTCTCAGCAACCGCTCCTCCTCTGCCATGCCACTCTGCCAATCCCTGCACTGACTTCCACTACCTTTCAGAATAAAATTCAAATTATTAACCCTGACATTCAAAGCACTTCATAACTCTGCCCTTCCCTACATCTCTGAACTCATCTCTAGATATTCACCCAACTGCTTAATATGCTCCTCTACTGACCTGCTACTCAACTCTTCTCTCATTACCGCCTCACATGCTCGCATTCAAGACTTTGCAAGAGCTGCACCCCTCCTCTGGAATTCTCTCCAACGGTCTGTCCGACTTTCTCCCAATCTTTCTGCTTTCAAGAAATCTCTTAAAACGTACTTATTTAGAGAAGCCTACCCTCACTCTGCCTACTACCAAATGCAATACCACATACAGTACTACATCTCTCACCCACTTAATTATGATCTTGCCCACTCCCACACCTTGTGTCTTATTCCCATCCCTTTAGATTGTAAGCCCTTTTGCACAGGGCCTTCCTCACCTTTTGTACATGTATTGGATATGATGTATGTAACTCCATATGTTCTATGTATGTAATTCATGTGACTTAGCTGTATAAACACATTAACTTCACAGCCCTGCAAAATATGTTGGTGCTCTATAAATACATGTTAGTAATAATTAAAAAAAAATATATATAATAATAATAAAGACACAGGCCCTGCTTCTCCCCTTAAAAAGCTCCCTTTGGCCCCAACCATCTGCCTCCCCTCAATGGCTTCCTCCATGACTTGCATCCTTCCATCCATTCAGGCAAAAAAACAGGCAAAATCTTAGACTTAAAAACTACAGGACATTCTATTACATAAAGACTCAAAATAATTATCTGAAAATCCATTCCAACACTAATGGTCTGCACTAGTTGGCTGGTTTGCCTTGTCTTTCTATACAATCCATACCAAATCAACTCAATAGAATTTAAGCTATCTTGCCTTCTCTTCAAATTTATCTGCCAGAGCTTGGATGTACAGTATGTTTAGTATCATTATTGTGCTGCATCACAAATGGCTGCACAAAAACTCTCATCTCAGCAGGTATGTCATTATGCTGAAAAATACTTGGGTAGCCCTTTTGATTCTGAATTCCATTCCGTCTGGCTTTATCGCCAGAAAAATTCCCCTAAAACATAATGCTACCGCCTAAGCTTGACTGTTGCTTTCAATGGACAATCAAGCATAACAGTTAAAATAGCTCAGTGTAAGGACTGATAAAGCGAATGCAATACCACTTATTCAGTACTCCTGGCCTGCAAACTTTCAGTGCTCCTGCATTGTACTCTTTAAAATATAGAAGGAATGTGCTTAAAAAAGTAGTGTTTGGGTTGATTTATTGGATATTTCTGAAAAATATTCAATAAATCTTTTGTTCCACTTCCTGCTACCGTTGGCTACGCAGCCACGAAACGCGTCAGACCTCAGACGCTAGATAGTTAATCAGATGTGAAAATAAAGATATACCTTTTAACCAAAACCTCGAGAGATTCTTCCAAGATGCTGGTGTGCGCTGTCACAAATCTTTTTGTGCTATGTATATATGTATATATGTATGTATATTTTTAATTGAAGGCAAAGCACTGTACAGCAAAATAAAGTAATGCCAAAGGACATTACTCTATTCTCATTCTCCTGGACTTATCTTCTGCTTTTGATACTGTTAACCATTCTGTTCTAATGCAAGTTCTCCATTCAATTGGTATCTGTGATAATGCTGCATCCTGGTTCTTTTCCTACTGTTCTGACCACTCCTTCTCTGTTATTTTTGCAAACAAATCCTCTCCTCCTGTTCATCTTAATGTGGGGGTGCCTCAGGGTTCTGTACTTGGTCCTCTGTTGTTCTCCTTGTAAACTCTCTCTTTAGGAGACCTTATATCTTTATTTGGCCTTAAATATCACCTCTATGCCGATGACATTCAGATATATTTAGACACTCCCTCACTAACCTCTGACATTCAAACCCAGATATCAGACTGCTTAGTAGCTATCTCTTCTTGAATGAAACAACACCACCTCAAGCTCAACTTGGCCAAGACTGAACTCATGGTCTTTCCACCCAAGCTGAACATTTCTCTTCCTTTCACCATTAATATTGATGGCATGACTATTAACCCGGTTAACTCAGCACACTGCTTAGGGGTCATCTTTCACCAGTCCCTCTCCTTCTCTAATCATATCAATAATACTGCCAACACCTGTCATTTCATCCTCTGCAATATGGTGTTAGAAAAATCTGCCAATGACCATTCAGGGTTCAGAGGAATGTGATAAGTTTTATACTCGCTGCGAGGGGACAAGCAATACAGAAGTAAGCTGCAGGTTGACCAGCTAATACAGAAAGTAGCTGGCTTTTATAGATACTGTAAAATGTTACAATCTTTCTGCAGCTGATCTGGCCCCACGTTCATGTCATTTATTCAGGGGACAGTTAGCTGTGTACAAATGCACTGTTTCAAATTATCACAAAGACTTGTTATTGTTAAAGAAGCTACAATTATCACAAGGACATGTTATTGGTAAAAGAAGCTACATTTCACATATCATGCGTTTCAAGTATTAACTCAAGAATTTCCTTACATTTCCACCCTTTTTATACTTGTAAATGCATTATGTGTGACAGAAAAACATCAGTGATCAGGACTAGCATAGCTTTTCATCCTTCGTGTCATATATCTGTGTTATAATTATCCACATAGTCATAAGAGCAGAGTGAAGCTGCAGTATACATGGTTTTAGTAAAAGTAGTATCGATAAGATGTTGCAATAAGCCATGAATACAAGGGATGCAACAGCACCCACAGGTTACCAAAATAGCTGCAAGTATAGCAGTTGAAATTATCACGCTGGATACAAGTCCGCTCCATTTCCTGAACCAAGTCTTAAGAAAGTCGGTGAAATTGTTGGATATCCCAGAGTTTTCCGCCAGTTCATTAGATAACATAGCCAGTCCTTCCAAGGCCTTAGTGATACTCCCATCAGGAGCCGTGTTATTTGGGATGAAGGTGCAACACATATCACCGAAGATTTTGCACATGCCACCTCTCTCGGCAAGAAGCATGTCCAAGGCTAAACGATCTTGCCAGGCAACCGAGGTGGCTTTCAGTTGACTTGCTAAACCTTTGAATCCATCATGGGTAAAGTTGACAAATCTGTGTTGGTTGTAGTAGATGTAGTTGATCCAATCGACGTTCTTGTTTATAGTTGCCCACCAGGCGAGGAAGGATTCAAAACCAGCGGTGATTTGATTTCTGGCCTTATATTCATCTGGGACTCCTCAGGGTACTCCTATATCATCAATGTATACATGATTGTTGAAAGACCCTTTAAGTCGGACTTCTCATTTGGAGCGGTGAATCATTTCCAATCTTGGTACCTGCGGAATAGAGGTTATGGGAAAAGCATAGAAAGGCAATATCAGTTGTACTAAACAGCAGCTCCCACTCCAGAGACTTGGAAGTAAGGGACGCAATTTTGTGTCTCCACATAACCACCATATATCTGCCCACACACTACGGTGGTCCTGGAACCATTGTTTTTAAATGTGGTGTCATTCTGTGTCAGAACTTTATTTCGGGCACAAAAGGAGGCTGGCAGTGCCAGTAATTTCTGACCACGCCCTTGACTATGGAAACAGGTGTGGTTACCTGCATATACTGTAATGGAAGGTGGCAAATCTAGCAGGGCAGAGAAAGGACAGGGTGGTACCGTTTGCGGGTTTCTTTTGAGTATATAACTTAAGCTCACACTACAACCCTTCTAAGTCATTATCAGGGTTTAGCGGGAATGGCACCGTACCAATGGCTGGCCGTGCTTTTGCGCAAGCGAATCAGTTATCTTTCCCTGAGCGGGGGGACATGTTTGGGACATATTTTAACCATTTGTTCCCCTCGGGGACACCTGTCTCTATTCCAAAAGCTTTTTCAAGGGTGAGATTGGGTAAGTAAGTAAGTCACCCTCCCTTCAGAGCCTGGGCTCAGAAAACCAGAGATAGAGATCTTTTCTTTGAGGAATGGGGTTGTGGAATCTCTCTTTATGGCCTTTGCCCTATCTATGGTTACATTAATTAATCCCATGGGGTCTGTTCCTGTGATGGTAATCCCGAGACCAAAAAGTTTTTGGTCTCTGGGATGTGGATTTTTAATGGTTTGGAGCAGTGGGTTACATGACTTGATCGTGCAGTAAGCAGATGGGGCTTTCTTTATTATGGAAATCTGCTGCTGCATGAATTTCTTTAAGTCTCCTACCCATGGTGCTATCTCCCACCCTTGTGGATCTGTACTCCACCAGACTGTGGACCAATCTGGGCAGGGCTTTAGTCCGGGGTTGGGGGGTACAATGATGCACATATACTTATTTTCCCAGGCAAAGGACCTAGCAGTCTCTAAGGAATCACTCTGAATTCACTGGCATCAAATTCAACTGTGGTAGTGGTTCTTTCGATAATGGTAATGTCTAGAGCAGGGATCCCCAACCTTTTTAACCCGCGAGCAACATTCAGAAGTAAAAGGAGTTGGGGAGCAACACATGCATGAAAAATGTTCTTGGGGTGCCAAATAAGGGCTGTGATTGGCAATTTGGTATGCCCTATGTGGATTGTCAACCTACATTGAGGTTCTATTTGGCAGCAAACCTGGGTTTTATACAACCAAAACTTGCCTCCAAGCCATGAATTCAAAAATAAGCTCCTGCTTTGAGGCCACTGGGAGCAACATCCAAAGGGTTGGAGAGCAACATGTTGCTCACGAGCTACTGGTTGGGGATCACTGGTCTAGAGGTTTGCTCCACGGTGGATATGAATAATCCTTGGGAGGTAGTCCCCAATCCTGTCTGCCTGTTGTACCTACACTCTGGGGAGTCCTATTTCTTGGGAATGAGGGATGCTCCCCAACAGGTGTATTATTGTGGTTGGTGGCATTATGTTATAAGGGGAAGAAAAGCCAAGGGAATAAGATGAAAAACATTATTAGTTCTAACATGCCTGCACAACCCCACCTTGAGAATGGTGTCCAGGTATCATATTGTTCTACTCTTTCCCTACTTCTGCTGCTGCTCCCAAATAGTCCCATGGTTCTTCACTGACGTTGAGACGACCCCCTCCCTAGTGGAGAGAACCCCCTTTGTAGTCAGACTGTATCTAAAGGACTATTTGGGTTCCCTAGCTACTTGCCCTAGTTCTTTTACTAGTTTACAATGACTGGAGTGTACCCAGGACACTCTTTCTGCGATTTCACCTGATAAGGCCCTTCCCACAATGGAGTCGACCAATTCTTAATTTTTATTACCTTTACCCACATGTAGCCTCCAGGCTTCACAAGTTCTATTGGGATGGGCTCTCCGGTATCTGGAAGAGAATTTGGAGTAAGCTCTTGTTTATTTAATATTCTGCACATGTTCCGCCAAACTTTGGTCTGCCTCTTCCTCGATGATCTGAAAAAGGCATTTATAATTACAAGGCAACATTTCTTGTTCTCCCATCTATTGAGTTTGATAAAATCCATGCAGATCTAAAATCTAAAATGAGTATGTTATTTACCATTCCTCCTGTTGAGACATGGCTTTGCCCATGACTCAAAATGGCAACATAGTGAAAGAGTGTAGTAGGAAGGATTGGTTTTCCTTTTGGGGCAATAATATATGCCCTGTTTAAGTTGGGCCCCTTTAGAAACCCATTTGTGGCATTCTGCTTCACTGACATTATTTTGCATGTCTTTGAGTAACCCTTGATCTAAAAAGTTTGTGTCTGGTGATGCAGTTAAAGCTTGAATGTGAATGTGCTTTAGCAGCCGCATCAGCTTTGGCATTTCCTAATGAGATCTTGGAAAACGGCCTGATTTACTGCTTGTAGGTCCTAAACCATGCAACAACTCCCATCAGGTTTTCCTCATCTGTTAGGACAGCAGGTCCACCACAGGCATTGACCCTCTCTTTAAATCTGGTTGCATACTGGACAACAGACTCTTGAGCATCATGGTTAAATTTGAAAACTGTTTCCCAATAAACTTCTGGAAAAATGGTGCCTTTGGTACCTTCCAGAGAACGTAAGCGGAACCCTACTTGGGCTGGGTCAGCAGGATTAGTGTCCCAATTCATTTTGACCAACAAATGTTGGTAAGCCCCTGGACCACACACATGTTTGAGTACAACTAACATCAGTCCAATTAGGGTTGGACAAACATGAGTTCCTGTACAAATTTGTGTGGATTGGTGCGGGGATGTGGAACGTCTTGAAAAATCCTTCTAAGATCTGATGCTGCCCATGGAATGTACTCTGTGTGTGTAATGTGACGTGTTGAAGCAGCAGCCCCCACTTCTACCCCTCTTCTCTAGTTTGTATTTACAGGCGGGGTAGAACTTGACTGGGGGGCTGGGAACTGCTTGTTCCTCAGTATCAGAGCTGCTATTTTCAGCACTGAAAGATAAATTGTCTCTAAGGTGTTTTTCCTTTTGGTGTTGTTTCTCACTGTTCACTATTTTCTGACTTAACTCCTTTGCTAGCAGCTTTATCTCTCCCTCTAGCTTTCTGGCTTCCTCATCTTTTGTGATTGTGTAAGAGGTTTGATTGGTATTTGATTCGGGTTGGCTGCTATTCTATTAAGCGGATGGTCGCCAAAGGCAATTAACCATCCGGGTGGTTATAAGGCACTTTCCTGATCTCACCAACATGTCCCTTCCCAGTAAGTTGAATGGACAATGGGAAGAGAGAATGAACTGATTAAGAATAGTCTGTTGAATGTCAGGGTCAGTTACGGCTAATAGTGGGGACAAGTATACTTTATCTAATTGTCCCCCTGCTATTCTTAGAAAAGTAAATTCCTCAGTTCTTTGGATAGTTGGCACATCAGGGGGGTGTATAAGGAATCTACATGCCCCAGTGTCACATAGGAAGGTAATGGATTTTCCCCCAACTTCAAGTGTGAGTTGGGGTTTCGACTTACATAAGAGACTACATTCTATGTCTTCTATATTAAGAATTATCCTCAGTTATTTATAGGGGAATGTATACTCTCAGATAGTCATGCCTCCCCAAGGGGGCTCCTGTCATCCCCATTGCTCAATTCTGCTCGGCATTCTCTAGGAAAATGCCCCGGTTTCTCACAATGAAAAAACCTAATTTCTCCTACGTCTTTTACTTACAGTATTTCCCTTTCTCGCTTGTCATCTCAATGGGGTCTGAACCCCCCCTTCTCTCTGCCTATCTCGTCCTCTATCCTGCTTTACCACATACACATCTTCCTCTACTAAAACACATAGTTTAACCCTCGTTTTTTTTTTGTTTTTGTTTTTTGGAGATGTCTTTCAGCATGTCTGGCATATTCATGGACTGCTTGCAAACTGGCTACCCAGTGGTCTACCATATGTTGACTCACAAAACTGCAAAGACATCCTCATAGGAATGCATTTTTTAGTTGTAGCTCATAAGGACTATCATTTACCATGCCCTGATCTGGTATAGGCACACCACTATATGTGTCAAAGACTTCCTTCAGTTTACAATAATATCAATCCACAATCCCTTAATTATCTTATTACCTGACATATAGTTGATCTTGTACCTTGCCTTTCTTGGCATTCCTTTCTTTATTTTCCCTCCTATTACATTCCTCATAATATTGCATTGGAAAGAAACTTATAACTTCACAATAACGTATTTGCATAATGCTTTTACATTACGTGTCTGATGCCCAATGCTCCTGTATGAGGAGGCTGCCATATTTGTGCAGCAGGAGGCCGTTAGCATTAGAGTCTCTAACTGACAGGCTGACAAAACAGTCAAGTTGGCAAAACAGTCCGGTTTAGAAACTTCATCTAATAATTACTTACAAAAACAAACCTCCCAGCAAAGAGAAAAAAAAAAAAAAACATGACCTATAGGTAACTTTTAATGTACATTTTTTATCGTCAGTACCTCTCCAACAAGCAATCTATACTGTTCCTTGTCTAATATAGGGTTAAAATTAGAATCCTCTTTCTACCTTTTAAGAACCTGATATTATTTGGATTCTGATCACGCATGAACTGAGCGTCCTCAGTTAGATCATTGATACTTGTACAGCATTTATTTCCCATGGTTAGTAGGTATAGATGACAAACAATTGACAAACAATTTTGTGGAGTCAAACGCCTGGTGAAGCAGTACTCACGGATATGGCCTCACAGCTTGGAGCTCGGCCAAGTAAAACCTGAGGAGCAAGGTAGTCCGTTTGCCGAAAACGTTCACCGGTCAGTGTATCGCCCTTTATGGCCTGTCTGAGGGGTTGACCATTCCCTCTTTGACTCCCAAACACTCTCTTTCACACACTTTCAAACAACAAATTCAGCGGTCCCCGGAGTACTCTTTATCTTTAACGTGCACACGGAGTTAGTTATTCCTGTAGTCTTCTCACACAGACTATGGACTTGTCCGCTTGTCACTCTGTTTCTTTATCAAAGGCGGGCGATTATGCCACTTAACACCTTAATATCAACAGTCTAGGTGACCGGACCCACTATCACTCCCTGTCTCTTTATCGAAGGCGGGCGATTACGCCACTTAACACCTTAATATCAACAGTCTAGTGACGGGACCTTTACGTAGCAACAGTCTAGGTGACTGGACCCACTATCACTCCCTGTCTCTTTATCAAAGGCGGGCGATTACGCCACTTAACACCTTAATATCAACAGTCTAGTGATGGGACCTCTACGTAGACAACTAGTAACAACAACAACAAAAAGAAAACATATACGTTACCAGATTCCAGTGACCCTGGTCGCTGTGTTCTTTGGAAACCGTCACTGTTCCCCCAAACGAGTGCAACTGGCCTCTCTTTACGACAGCTGTCGGAGGTCTTTCGGTTCAGTCCACAGAGAGAATAGGATTAACCCTCTGCAGTGACCACAGTCACGTTTCCCGTTTGAGAAGACAGATGTTGGTTTCCGGCTCGAAGGACCAAGTTGTTAGAAAAATCTGCCAATGACCATTCAGGGTTCAGAGGAATGTGATAAGTTTTATACTCGCTGCGAGGGGACAAGCAATACAGAAGTAAGCTGCAGGTTGACCAGCTAATACAGAAAGTAGCTGGCTTTTATAGATACTGTAAAATGTTACAATCTTTCTGCAGCTGATCTGGCCCCACGTTCATGTCATTTATTCAGGGGACAGTTAGCTGTGTACAAATGCACTGTTTCAAATTATCACAAAGACTTGTTATTGTTAAAGAAGCTACAATTATCACAAGGACATGTTATTGGTAAAAGAAGCTACATTTCACATATCATGCGTTTCAAGTATTAACTCAAGAATTTCCTTACATATGGTCAAGATACACCTGTAATCCATGCCCTTATCTTAACCCGTTTAGACTATTGCAATCTCCTCCTAACTGGTCTTCCTGACCCCATCTCTCCCTCCTCCAATCAGTCTTAAACTCTGCTACCAGGATCCTTTTGCTCTCTCCTAAAAGGGAACCTGCTCAACCCCAACTAAAATGCTTAGCGTGGCTGCCTGTTAAGCAAAGGATAGCATATAAAACCCTTCTACTAACATTCAAAGCCCTTCAATCCTCTGCTCCTCACTACATTTCTTCTCTTGTCTCACTATATGTTCCTGGTCATCTTCTCCGCTTTTCTCAGATCCACCTTCTCTTCACACCATCCACATCCACTGCCACCTCTCATCTCAAACCCTTCTTTCTATCTTGCTGCTCCTTACCTCTGGAATTCCATCTCTGAATTCCTCTGTAAGGAATCCTCTCTTAATCTCTTCAAGAAAAAACTAAGAGTCTACCTTTTAGACGACTAGAACATTAGCCTAGTCCTGTCCCTACTGACTATGCCTTACCTTGTGCACTTATTTATCTCCAATTTGTACCTGTATGTTAGCCTCCCATCCACTTAGACTGTAAGCTCTATGGGGCAGAGACCTCCTTCTCACTGTGTCTCTTACCACATAGCACTTAAGCTCTTTGTCCTGATATGATTCTGTATATATTTACTATGTGATTTGTCTCCCCCATGTATACTTATATATATTGTACTTTTATGCACTGTACAACACTGCGGCTCCTTAAAAGCGCTTTACAAATAAAGTTATACATACATACATACATACATACATACAAATAATAAATTAGTAGTAACAAACAAGGGGTCATTGAAATAAAAAGTAAAAATAAGTGCATTATTAGAAATACAATTTACATAAATATAAAATATAATTACAATACAGATTAAGTGCACAGTGTCAAGGAAACAAAAGGACCCTAAACCGTAGGGCTTACAGTCTAAATGTACCTTCCTTACAGGAAAGATGTTCCAATGCAGGCATTTACAATGCACAGAACAAGCTGAAGGCATTTTACAATAAACTGCTCTTTATTGCAGTGCTGTGTCATTTGCGTATATGTTACAGAGTGTCTCTGCATGAATAAACTTTAAAGACAAACTTCGCTCTCTCACATTCTTCACCCTGCAATGTCTCTCCAGCTCCAGCTTGACCCACCCACAGGAACAGTAAGAGCAAGCTCCTGGCAGAGCAGCGTGTAAAGGGATCGTAAACCCTGCTGCACTGCTCAAGCAAATAATGTAACATATAATCAAAGTTGAGGCATGCTGGGAGCTGTAGTACAGCAACATCAGGATCGTATTTGGGAAAGCAATATCGCACAATAAAAAACATTTGAAAATTGTTTCCCCAAATCTCCACAGCCAGCAACTGCTTTAAAATGCAAAGAAATCCTCCAATGAGAATCCCAGCTGATCTGTATCAATCTGACTCCCTGTTCTTTGTTCCTGCAATTGGAGTTGGAAGCTTTAAGCCCAGTTTCCCAGCACTGAACAAGGCTGTCCTTTATCCCCATGTTTGATTCCAGTGTCATATAATGAAGAAAAAATTACATAATTATCTCTGTCAAATAACAGCAAGATGCCTGACGTGGGGCTGAGATTCAACATTCTTATTTGTCAGTTCTTTTGCATTTATAATAAAGTTTTTGATCAGTAGATTTCTCATTGGTGAAATTTCTTTCATCTATAATTATGATTTTTAGCAACTTCTATAGAAAACTAGGGTGTGCTGTGGGAAAGTCATTGCATCTGGGTTTACATCCCCTTTAGAAAGGTGGAGTTGCCCCTGGTTCCAACATCCCTCTCTGCCAGGCCCGGACTGGCGATCTGTGGGTTCTGGCAAATGCCAGAGGGGCTGCTGTATGGTTCCATAAAAAGTTACCATATAGTGGGCTGTCCAGTCCAGGCCTGCTCTCTGCTGTATGCTAGCTGCCTGGATCATCTCATTGTACACAGGACCTCAGGTTCTGTACACTAACCTGACAGCTACACACCTTGTCCCTTACTGTGTCTTCATTAAAGTATCTCTACCCCTCACTAAATTCCTCATTCGTTGCCTGGGCTGCCCAACTCACTAGTAAGTAACTCTCAGTCCTGGAGTGAGCTCCACCTTCCACTAGTCTTGTAGAACTTACCATGGAGTATTACATCAGCCAAAGACTCTTACCCTGTGCTGTGCACATTAAATTGACTACATGCACAGATGTTTCCTGGGGTAAAGTCCTATTCAAGGCCCAACGTTTGTGGTTGCTGACACCTACTGAAAATAGTAAGAACTGAACGTAACGATTCACAATACATTATAACACTGTATAGTTCGCCTATTTACAGACTTTGGGCCGATTTGCTAAAAGAGGAGCTAATCGACATCCATATCGGTGCTTCATGTTCATGCTTCAAGTTGAAACTAAGCAGGAACCAGTGGCGGAACTACCGGGGGAGCAGGGGGTGCGAGTGGGCCAGGGCCCGCACCCCCTCAGGGCCCCCCGGCAGCTCCGCGCGCCACTAAAATCCCTGCAATTCGGGCTATACGGAGGGGTGCGGGGGCCCGTCTGCGCGTCACGCACCAGGGCCCGCCCCCCTCTATTTACGGTACTGGCAGGAACCCTCTATTTTGTGAAAATTGCTGTAAGATCTACAATTGCTCTTAAATGGGAAAAAAACCCTCTCCTTCAGTTTTATCACAGGTAATTCAGTAAGTTGTGATGATTGAACACAATGAATGAATGACGGACAGTGGGCCAAATTCACTAAAGGGCACATTTTCACCTGCAAAGGCTTTGCCACACTTTGCGCCACTTTGCCTTGCGCCACTACACTAAAATGCAAAGTTGCGTCTCTGCAGTCGAACACTGGGGAAGTTTCACTAACATTAATTCATCAGTGCAAATATTTCATAGAGATCTTTCACTAATGTTTTTTTTTGCCTAGTGAAACTTTGTTTGTACACTTGCTCTTAGGTCAATTTGAATAGGGCCGATTCATATAGGTCGTAAATATGACTTTATTTGAGATGTTGGTGCAAATGCTTGAAGTGGCCACTTATTATTAAAAATGTCCAAGGAATAGTGATGGGCGAATTTATTCGGCAGGTGCGAATTTGCGCGATTTCAACAAATAAATTCGCGAAACGGCGCAAAAAATTTGCCAGCATAAAAAAATGCTGTTTCGTGAATTTTACGCCTTTTTGCGAATTTCGCAGAGCGAAATGGCGCAAATTCGCTGATAACTACCAAGGAAGCAAAATAAGGACAAAAGAGATCCTCTAATGCCCTAGACATGAGCTCCCCCTAAAAGAAATGTGGCATGCTTTTTATAGTTACAAATCCCACTTTAAAGCATGAAAAAACTGACAATGTATTAGAGGACAGGCACACAATTTGAACAATATAGGGTGCATTGAAACTCTAATGTATAGTTTTACCAATATCCACATAATGGAAGTGTCTACCAATTTTTTTTGTTCCAATAAAGCATTCGCAGCATATTTACAAGGCATCATTCCTTAGACTCATAAAAGACAATATGATCATGTTGAACTGTATTCCCTAATGTTTCATATAATTTCATACAACATTTTTTTGCCTGCTGGGTGATTTCTAGTATGAGCCATCATTTTGCCTGCTCCTCCTCCTCAGTAATACATTCAGACCCTGACAACTTTATTTATTTGAGAAAACATCTTTTCTAATATGGTCGACAGTTAGATGCTTTAAAGGAACAGTTCAGAATAAAAACAAAAACTAGGTAAATAGATGGGCTCAGTGTCGGACTGGGACACCAGGGGCCCACCCAAAAACCTTGGACCAGGGGTCCACTCTCAGTACAATTATAATTTCTTTCCTCACTCAACCTCTATTCTCCTAGTCTCTTTTCTTTACATGCTATAATCTATTATTCAATCTATTTAGTCTCTTTGTTCTCATAGAAATTGGTAATGGCCATGAAATAGGCCAAATGTTTTCAAGCAGTAGGGCCAGGCAAGTTTCAGGGGCTGTTGCCGCCGCACCTCCTGCTCCGCTCTTCTAACTTCCAGCGTTGGAGCGGGTGAAGGAGGGGCCGCATCGCTAGTGCAGTGAGCGTTATTGCGCTTGCTGCACTAGAAGAGCAGAATTTCTGTTTTAAAAAATGGAAATTCGTCTCTTAAAGTTACCAGAGGCGGCTTTTTGCTGCCCTTGGTAACTGCCCACTCCGTGCCACTTGAGGCAAGATTCTCACCTTGCCTCATGGCTGGAGTGGCCCTGAGTAGGGCCCACTGACACTTGAGCCCACCGGGAGTTTTCCTGGTATCCCTGTGGGCCAGTCCGACACTGGATGGGCTGTGCAAAATAAAAAATGTTTTATAGTTTATTTAGTCAAAAATGTAATGTATAAAGGCTGGAGTGACTGGATGGTACAAGTTATCGCTTAGTAAATTAGTGAGCTAAATGCTCATATAAGTATTTGCAGCCCCCCTCCCTCCCTTGCATTGTTCCCATTATGGCCAAAACCTGCCTGTCTATGATGGAAACATTGGGAGCTGATCTCTCCACCGTCCACCTATGCCGCCCTACCAGTTTCGCCATACAACTGGCTTCATCGGGGCGCATGTGTCTAATGAATATCATTCATTTCCATAGTGCATGTTAAAACACAGGTTTGACGACACAACAAGCTAAGGCACTGTAGTAATGCTCAGGGCCTGATTGATCAAGAGTCAAGGTTTTTAGTATTTTTTTTAAACCACAAAAAAGTCACTTTTTGTCAAGTTATTTATTAAAAGATTCAAATATAAAAAGCATGAATGAAAACTCCCTGCCCAGTTTTCCAAATAAGAAAACTGGGCAGGGCTCCCCATGACTGACACAGTGATCGGCCAATCGCCTAGTCATTGTCCCACCCCAACATCACAGCCCCCGCCCATCTATGTCATGGCCCCGTCCCTCTACATCACAGCCCGCCCCCCTGCTCAGTCCCAACCCTAAACAAATCCCAAAACCTAATTTGCGTAAGATTACAAACACCCCCCCCCCCAAAACTACTAAAATGACAAAGTAAATAAAGATATTACAATTTCAGGATATTGGCAGCTAATATCAGAATTGTATTCGGGAACACCCCCTATTGTTGGCCCTGGAGCTGGACAGAACAGTAAAGTCTAATTTCTAAGCAGCAGGAAGAGTGTATCTGTTTGGTATGGTGAACCTAACACATCGAGTGCTTATTATAAATTTCTAATTGCAATGAATTTCTGCATTTCACCGCAAGCCAATTCACGAAACTGGGGCGATAATTCGCTGGCTGCGTCGGAAAAAAAATGTCGCGCGTCAACATTTTCGGCACAGAGTAAATAGAAAAATAGCCGGAGAGCACACCTTTTTGTTTTAAAAGGTTTTCATTTTTATTTTGCAGAAAATCCTGCACAACATGTTTCAAATACAACAAACTTCATCAGGTGCATAAAATACAGTGAAACAAACAAGCTATTTACCCTTTCACCTCACCAACAATTCTTGCACCAGCTCCATAGTCTGGCCAGGTGCAAGCAAACATCTGGAGTAAATCAGTACTGCCATCTTGTGGCCTACTTAAAGTAAGCACCATCAAAAGAGTAGCAGTATAAATCGTTACAAAATGTAGCATAATAATAACTTGTATCTATGTACCCAATAATAATAAAGTATTTTCCTACCAGTCTAGTATCAATTCGTTCAATGCAGTATACAGTGAAACATTAGTCGATGTATAATCCATGTACTGTCTGTAAAGAAAGGAAATTATCATATAAGAGAAACCTAGCACAAAATTTTACAAAAAGCATTTGTAGCTCATAGCCTCATTCATTCCCCAAGGATCTACAGTGTCCATCCTATGTATCCATCTTGCCTCCGTTTGTAAAAGAAGGCGTTTTCGATCACCACCTCGTTGGGATGTGCGTACCTTCTCTAAAACCAACCATCTAAGTGTTGATGTGTTATGCTTATTTGAATAAAAATGTTCGCCAACTGGTGTATGTGTCTTTTTATTTTGTGGATCATAATTAGAAATGGAGTATTTATGTTCCCTGATTCTTATTTTCACTTGTCTTGAAGTCTGTCCAATATACATTTTACCACAGGGGCATTTGAGGGCATATATGACAAAATCTGAGTTGCACGTATGATAGTCTTTAATGGGAATCTTATTTCTTTTGTGGGGATATCAGTTTTCACCAGTTTATCGGCAAGGTGTTTTCCCCTCTAATAGGAAAATAGTGGAATGGATCTGCAGTATCTCCCTACTGTAGAGTCCTTCTGAAGAATGGACCAATGGTGTAAAACTATTTTTTCCAATTTTTTGCTTCAAGGGATACTGTCATGGGAAAACATGTTTTTTTCAAAACACATCAGTTAATAGTGCTACTCCAGCAGAATTCTGCACTGAAATCCATTTCTCAAAAGAGCAAACAGATTTTTTTATATTCAATTTTGAAATCTGACATGGGGCTAGATATTTTGTCAATTTCCCAGCTGCCCCTGGTCATATGACTTGTGCCTGCACTTTAGGAGAGAAATGCTTTCTGGCAGGCTGCTGTTTTTCCTTCTCAATGTAACTGAATGTGTCTCAGTGAGACACGGGTTTTTACTATTGAGTGTTGTTCTTAGATCTACCAGGCAGCTGTTATCTTGTGTTAGGGAGCTGCTATCTGGTTACCTGCCCATTGTTCTTTTGTTTGGCTGCTGGGGGGGGGGAAAGGGAGGGGGGTGATATCACTCCAACTTGCAGTACAGCAGTAAAGAGTGATTGCAGTTTATCAGAGCACAGGTCACATGACTTGGGGCAGCTGGGAAATTGACAAAATGTCTAGCCCCATGTCAGATTTCAAAATTAAATATAAACAAATCTGTTTGCTCTTTTGAGGAATGGATTTCAGTGGCAGTGGAGCAGCACTATTAACTGATTCATTTTGAAAAAAATTTTTTTCCCATGACAGTATCCCTTCAACAGTCCAAATTGGTTCACAAATGTGATATGTTGTTCAACCTTTACTTTAGTCTTAGTGCCTGTCAGCAGGCTGTTCCTGTCTATCTTAAGAACCTCCTCCCTTTTTGTACACAGGGAATGGTAATTATATCCTTTTTCCACAAACTTGGTTATTAGTTTGTTAGTACTACAGAGGTACTTCTCATTGCTTGAGACTAGACGTCTCACCCTCAAGAATTGGCCTTTAGGGATGCCTTATATAAGGTATGGCATATGGTAACTGTCAGGTCTTAAGTTGTTGTTCCTTTCAGCAGGTTTGGAGTATAGGTCAGTGGTGATTTGCCCATTGGAGTTGGAAACCTGTACATCCAAGGAGTGTATACTTGCCCTATGAAACTCTGCCGTAAATTTATGGAACCATGTTGGGAGTTTATTTTTCAATGAATTGTAACAGTTCAACTTCACCCAATTTCCAGATAATAAAAATATCATCCACATAGTAACAGTGTATGTGGCCAGTATACAATGGGTTGTCTAGAATCAGTTTTTGTTCCAAAGCTGCCATAAAGATATTAGGATTAGGGATGTAGCGAACCGCCGATAATGTGTTCGCGAACGCCGTTCGCGAACACCGGCAAAAAATGCGAACAGTTCGCGAACAGTTTGCGAACTTCGAACATCCGAAAATCGTTCGAATCGAACGATCGAAGGATTTTAATCGTTCGATCGAACGATTTTCGTACGAATCGAACGAAAATCGTTCGATTTTAGCGATCGAATGGTCGAATGGTCGAACGATTTCGACGCGAACGCCTATTGGCGAACGTCGCGCGACGTTCGCGAACTTGCGGCGGACGCGAACAGCCGATGTTCGCGCGAACAAGTTCGCCTCCGAACAGTCCGCGACATCCCTAATTAGGATAACTAGGTGCTAGATTACTACCCATCGCGGTCCCTTGGACCTGTATAAAATATTCACTACTAAATCTGAAGTAATTATATTTTAACACCAGTGTTAGCAATTCCAATAGGAAAAATATCATGGAATGCGAGATTTTTGTTTGTAAAAGTGCCTCTTCTATATAGTGTATCCCCTCCTCATGTGGAATGGACGTGTATAGTGACTGGACATCGATACTACATAGCATCCAGTCTGGAGACACTTGGCCAATGTTCTGTAATCTATGTAAAAAATCAGTCGTGTCACGCAAGCATTGGGGTATTTTTTTAACAACATCTTGTAGATACGCATCCACAGCGGTTGCAAAATTGAACCTACACCCGATACAATTGGTCTATCTGGAGGATGCTCGAGGTTTTATGGACCTTGGGTAGTAAGTATAAAACTGGAATTCTTGGATGTGCTACCGTCAAAAAATCTACATTCTTTTCGGTGATAATTCCACTATCAAAAATCGAATTTGTGCATAGATCAATTTTTCTCTTTATATCCCAAGTGGGGTCATTCTGTATTGGTCTATAATGTGCCTGATCCCGTAATAGGGTATATGCCTCTTTTACATAGGCTTCCCTGTTCAGTATTACGGTGGCCCCCCCTTTGTCGGCTTTTTTAATGAGAATATCTTTATTCACAGATTCACCCATCACTAGCAATAATTGAAAGCAGATCCTTGTATGGTATACTGCTGCCTAACTGATATGAAGTAAAGAAGGTTATAGCTGAAAGCCCAGAATTAAGAAAAGCCTGCTGTTTGTTACATTTCTCACTAAAAACAGAAGCAAGAGTTTTTGTTGGAATTTGACACAGTGGAGCTTCTGAAGCTGCACAGAGAGTGACATTGCTCTCGAGGTGCCGTTTTACTAATAGGTAATAGACAGTGTCGGACTGGCCCACCGGGATACCAGGAAAAGTCACGGGGGGACCAGGTGTCAGTGGGCCCTCATGCTGCTAAACATTTGTCCTATTTCATGGCCATTCCCTATTTCTATGAGAACAAAGATGCTAAATAAATGGAATAACAGATTATAGTATGTATAGAGGCTAAGAGAATAGGAGAGGAAGAAAAATAGTACTAAGACTATGATTAATTGGTGGGCCCCTGGTCAAAGGTTTTTAGGCTCCTCCCAACTCGGATTGGAGTAGACCAACCAGCAAATCAACCTTTATCCTGACTGGTAGCCCCAATCAGATAAGCATAAATACACACTTCTGCCCGTCTGTAGTCTGGCCCAAGAACAATGGATAGATTTCATGACAATTGTTGATATTATGAAATAAATGCTGGCCAACGCCGCATCCTCTTTGCATGAGTTTGGCCCTATTTATCATGCTGTGTAAAATGGTGGAGAGAAACATAACTAATTGCTGATTGGTTGCTTTGGGCAACATCACAGTTGATGTTTTTCCTCCAATGTTTTACACAGCATTAGTGAAGGGCAAATCTAGGAAAATTTGGGAAAATTTGCGAAACACGGGTGTCAAAATTATTTGACGCGCAACAATTTGACACGATCAACAATTTGTATATTATATATTTATAATTATGCAATAAAGTCAATGGCCGTCGGAAAAATATTTACGCGTGACAATTTTATGCACGTGCCAATTTTAACATGCACAGCATAATAAATAGCCCATTACTACACAATAAATCATAAATAGGCCATTGCTACACAATAAATCATAAGTAGGCCATCACTACATAATAAATCGCCCATCACTACACAACATAATAAATAGGCCCCTTAGACCAGGGGTCCCCAACCTTTTTTCGCCACATTGAAATAGAGTTGGATAGCAACACAAGCATGAAAAAAATTCCTGGGAGTGCCAAATAAAGAATATGAATGGCTTTTCAGTTGCTTTATGTGGACTGGCAGCCTACAGGAGGCTCTATTTGGCCATAAACCTGGTTTTATGTAACCAAAACTTGCCTCCAAGCCTGGAATTCAAAAATAAGCACCTGCTTGAGACCACTGGGAGCAACATCCAAGGGGTTGGGGAGCAACATGTTATTCATGAGCCACTGGTTGGGGATCACTGCCTTAGACCATAAACCCTTTCTTTTTCCCCCAAGACTGCTATTCCAAATATGAGAACTCAAAAGAAGTGTGCACTCTGGTTTACATTTACTGTGGTTGGTGTTTTGGATTCTCTGTAAAGGTTCTGAAATTCTCTGCTGGTAGAGGTAGTGGTTCTATAGGTGGCAAAGCTTTGGCCTGATTAAAAAAAGATGTTAAGACCTATAGATCTAAAACTTCTGATAGTTTTGTTTGAGTGTGGATGGGAACGGAGTCATGACCTCAGCTCATGTTCCAAAGCTATGGAGAAGTTCTCAGCTCCTGTGGTGAAGGAAGTCTTTCTATAAACGGATCCTCATAGGAATCATTCAATTGTATCAAACAAACATTAAGGGCTGGAGAAAGCTGAAAGGGTCACATGCAGCACATGCTAAAGATGAAAACACTGATATCAAATTTTAATTAAAAAAATTACTTAATTTAAATTTTGTGGCCTCCGATAAAAGAATAGATACAAAACGAATGAGAACAAAGCATTTACACCTGGTGGCATTTATTTATTTACTTTCTGAGATCATTTTAACTTTTCCAATAACATACAGTATATATTGTCAATTAAAGCAACGGATGATACAGAGTCTTGCAGGCATTATAATAATAATTATTTAAATCAGTGTCACTAATCACATGTATATTCAATCTCTGCTGCTTAGACTGCAGTTCCCAATGTGCCTTCTGTTAGCAACATGGGAAATGTCATTCATAAAATATATATCAAGAAGACTGGATATTGTCCACATTAGCAGTGCATTGATCCATATGTTCTAGAAATCCAATGCAGAAGACGAATGCTTTCCAGAAAACAAGACTACTGACATGAGCATCAATAGCACAGTAACTGTCCAAGATGCTTGGGTACCTGAAGGAGGAGCAATAAAAGTCATTACAGAAATTCATCTCATTTAATAGGCAACAACACAAAATTAATACATATCATATATACTCGAGTATAAGCTGTCCCGAGTATAAGCCGAGGTACCTAATTTTACCTCCAAAAACTGGGAAAGCTTATTGACTTGAGTATAAGTGAGGGTGAGAAAT
Source organism: Xenopus laevis (assembly GCF_017654675.1). Classification (NCBI taxonomy): domain Eukaryota; kingdom Metazoa; phylum Chordata; class Amphibia; order Anura; family Pipidae; genus Xenopus; species Xenopus laevis. The sequence continues at coordinate 112,815,887 of NC_054387.1, read as the reverse complement.
GCAGCAGCTTCTGGTAAGTTTCAATCAAAAAATTTAGGGTTTCTGCTCCCATTGGAGGTGCCGGTGGTTTTTGGATGCCGGCGACCATTCTTGGACGCCAGCGAATATTCTTGGAGACTTTTCTTGGACGCCGGCGACTATTCTTAGCCGCCGGCGACTATTCTTAGACGCCGGCGACCATTTTTGACCCGAGTATAAGCCGAGGTAGCGGTTTTCAGCATATTTTGGGGGCTGAAAAACTCGGCTTATACTCGAGTATATACGGTAATACATCTCCTGAAAAAGTGAGTGTTCTTTTAAAAAAGAGATTGGAATATGAATAATAGAGGGCCTGAATAGAAAGATGAGTAGATGAGTACATTTGTAGCCTTACAGAGAATTTGTTTTTCAGATGGGGTCAGTGACCCCCATTTAAAAGGTGTAAAGAGTCAGAATAAAAAGACAAATAATTAAAAAAAACTATAAAAAAACAAAAACAAATAACGAGGACCAATTGAAAAGTTGCTTAGAATTGGCCATTGTATAACATACAAAAGTTAACATAAAGCTGAATCACCCCTTTAAGTTCTTTGTACCTGAACTGAATATCTACTTCATAGCAAAGGCAAATAAAACATTTACTTCTAAATGTATATATAAATATAAAACGAAATATTTCTCCTGTTTGTTTACATTTGCAATACAGATTTACAGGGTGTAGTGATGGGCGAATAAATTCGGCAGGCGCAAATTTATGGTCAATTTTCCAGAAGTCGCTCACTTCAAAACTGTTGCGCATCAACACTATCCGGACGCCCATTGACTTTAACGCCTGCGTCAAAATTGACGTGGTCGTCAGTTTTAGAGTTTCGCTAAATTTTCTATGAACAAGAAGTTCTCAGCCTAAAAACACTTTTAAAAATCACATTACTACATGTTTGAGAGGAGGAGTCGTTTATAGTGATGAGCAAATGTTTTCAACAGCCATGGATTTGCGGAGAAATTCTGCATTTCGCCATCTGCAATTTTTTTCATGAAACTGCGGCAAAAATACGCCGAACAAAAAAGTCACTGACACTAAAAAGTCGCCATAAAAATAACGCCCATAAGAAAAACCGGATATGTAGGAAAGGAAGAATCGATACCCTTGATTATCTACTTATAATTATATCCACTTAGTTAAAGCAAAGGTCTGATCCAGGTCAGTATAAGTTAATTTAAAAAGAGTTTTCTATAAGGAGAAAAAAAAAAAGAGTGCCTCGCTTTAACAAGTTATTAAATATAAAGTTTCACAAAAAAAACCTTAATATTAAGTAATAAGGTTTTTTTAGTGACACTGGGCAGATCTATCAAGTTTTTTGGCGGAATAGGTCTGTTTTCCATCAAATATTCAAATTTTTTCCAAAAAAATACTTAGATTTTTCAAAGTCAACCAATTGACTCCAAATAGGTTCTAGGAGGTCCCCTATAGACTAAAACAGCAATTTGGCGGGTTTTAGATGGTGAATGGGTGAAGTTTAATTTTTAAAGAGACAGTACATAATAAATTTCGATATTCGAATTTTCGAATTTTTTTTCAAATTTGAATCTAATTTGGACTATTTCGTAGTCGAAGTACACAATAATTAGCTTAAAATTAGATTTTTTTAATTTGAATATTCACTTCAATCTTTGATAAATCTGCCCCTTTATATTTAATAATTTGTTAAAGTGGGGCAATCTTCTCTATTCTTTTTTTTTTCTCCTGATAGAAAAACTCATTTTAAATTAACACTCATTGACTTCAATGCATTTGGCAAAAAAGTTGCCATAAGAAAAGATACCCTTTGACTTTAATGCATATGGAGCGAGAAAAGCGAGACAGTACATAATAAATTTCGATATTCTAATTTTTTTTCAAATTTGAAAAAAATTTGACTTTAATGCATATGGAGCGAGAAAAGCGAGACAGTACATAATAAATTTCGATATTCGAATTTTCGAATTTTTTTTGCCATAAGAAAAGATACCGTTTGACTTTAATGCATATGGAGCGAGAAAAGCGAGACAGTACATAATAAATTTCGATATTCGAATTTTCTAAAAATTTTTCAAATTTGAATCTAATTTGGCCTATTTCGTAGTCGAAGTACACAATAATTAGCTTAAAATGAGATTTTTTTTAATTTGAATATTCACTTCAATCTTTGATAAATCTGCCCCTTTATATTTAATAATTTGTTAAAGTGGGGCAATCTTCTCTATTCTTTTTTTTTTCTCCTGATAGAAAAACTCATTTTAAATTAACACTCATTGACTTCAATGCATTTGGCAAAAAAGTTGCCATAAGAAAAGATACCCTTTGACTTTAATGCATATGGAGCGAGAAAAATTGACTTTAATGTCTTTTGCAAACTTTTTGCCATTTCAGGATTTGTTTTCACAGTTCGGCGAAGCGAAATAGGACAGATTTGCTCATCACTAGTCGTTTATAACGCAATTCAATTTACAAGCTAGTTAAGTTTTACCATGAGCTGCAGATGATGGTTTAGGAATAGGAGAAGGAGCTGAATCTGAAAAACAAAAGAAATCTATTACATTTAAAGGGCATGTAAAGGCAAAAAAATAAAATCCCATTTTTACTTTCTTTAATGAAAAAGAAACCTATCTCCATTATACTTTAATTAAAAAATGTGTACCATTTTTATAAGAAACCTGACTGTATGCAGTGAAATTCTCCTTTCATTTACTGCTGTGGATAGGAATTGTCAGACGGTCCCTAACTGCTGAGCAGGGAAACAATCATACTTATGAACAGCAGGGGGAGCCCCCGCCTTACTTCCCAGCCATGCAGAACTCAAGCAGCTTTGTTTATGACAATCCCTAAGCAGCCCAGACCACACTGAGCATGTGCACAGTCTTAGTCTTGCAAAGATGTTTTACAAAGTTACAAGATGGTGACCCCCTGTAGCCAAATTTGAAAGCATAAATCATTTGTTTGATTAGGCTTGTGGTGCAGTAAGTTCATGTTTATGTTTAGTATACAAAATATAGCTTTTCTAGCCTTATTCTATTTTAGATTGTACATGCCCTTTAACAGGCTGTAATGTTGATACATAGATGAGAATTTAAACAGAACCAATGCTATCTGAGCTCAGAGCTGGGAGTGGCACAAAAATCATGGTGAGCAGTATAAAACTACAGAGGGACTGTATTTATAGATGGAGACACTTTTTTAATGTGGGTTTAATGCGTCTGTAACACTATATAGCGGCAGCAAGTGAGATATCTAGGGGCCGATTCATCAATAGTCGAATATCGAGGGTTAATTAACCCTCGATATTCGACTGGGAACTAAAATCGTTCGACTTCGAATATCAAAGTCGAACGATTTAGCGCTAATCCTGCGATCGAACGATTCGAACGATTTTAATCCAACGATCGAAGGAAAATCCTTCGATCAAAAAAGGTTAGCAAGCCTATGGGGACCTTCCCCATAGGCTAACATTGACTTCGGTAGCTTTTAGCTGCCGAAGTAGGGGGTCGAAGTTTTTTTTAAAGGGAAAGTACTTCGACTATCGAATGGTCGAATAGTCGAACGATTTTTACTTCGAATCCTTCGAATCCTTCGATTTCAATCGAATTCGATCGAATTTAACCAATTCGATGGTCGAAGTACCCAAAAAATACTTAGAAATTCGAAGTATTTTTCATTCGAATCCTTCACTCGAGCTTAGTGAATCGGCCCCCTAAAGTTGTCCCATCGCATTTATCGCAGTTACCTACATGCAGTTCCAGCTGCGGACACTGGAGGTCTCCAATGGCAAGGTATTGCTATAACTGATGGATCATGTAGTAAGTGCAGGTTGTGCTTTGCATCACTATACAGTGTATAGGACAATTCTTTTTTCCTTTTATTTTTTCCTAATATCAAGAGTTTTGCTACATATTTTAATACAAATGTAGTCCTTTAATTCATCCACTAAATCTTCTAAATTTTTTTCAAATTTGAATCGAATTTGGACTATTCCCTAGTCAAAGTACACAAAAATTAGCTTGAAATTTGATTTTTTTTTTAATTTGAATATTCACTTCGTTTTGCAATTTTTTTTTGCCATTTCAGGAATTTTTTTCACAGTTTTGTGAATTTTTTCGGAGAAGCAAAATAGGACAGATTAGCTCATCACTAGTCGTTACAGTGCAATTTACAAGCTAGTTTTACCATTAGCTGCAGATGAGGGTTTAGGAGTAGGAGAAGGAGCTGAATCTGAAAAAAAAAAAAAAAATCTTTTACATTTACTGTAACAGGCTGAAACGTTGATACAGAGATGAGAATTTAAACAGAAACAATGTTATCTGAACTCAGAGCTGGGATTGGCACAAAAATCATGGTGAGCAGTATAAAACTACAGAGGGACTCTGTATTTACAGATGGAGCCACTTTTTATTGTGGGTTTAAAGCACTGTAATGCTAAATAGCGGCAGCAAGTGAGATATCTAAAGTTGTCCCATCGCATTTATCGCAGTTACCTACATGCAGTTCCAGCTGTGGACACTGGAGGTCTCCAAGGGCAAGTTATTGCTATAACTGATATGGATCATGTAGTAAGTGCAGGCTGTGCTTTACATCACTATACAGTGTATAAGAAAAGTCTTTTTCCTTTAATTCTTCCTAATATCAAGAGTTTTGCCACATATTTTAATACAAATGTAGTCCTTTAATTCATCCACTAAATGTATTGCAGTGATATTATTATGGGTGTGGTGGTCACAGTAGAACCCACTCATCTAACCCCTGGGGAAGACATAACATCTTGGGTAAAATAGTTAATAACACCTGCCCCTGCCCTGTTGGTCACTGTAAAAAACATTCATTAATTCCACTACACAGACTCACTGCAATGGAGTCACATTTGATTTTGCAATCTCCTAACATCCAATCCCTTGCAAAATCTTTCTAATGCATTAAAAAATATATTGCACAAATATGCCTCTTTCTTAATCAGGAAACTTTAGCGCCATTCATTCATCGTATTCTACCTACAGCAATATATAGATATGGGACCTATTATCCAGAATGCTCAGGATCTGGGGGGTTTTCCGGATAAGGAATCCTTCTGTAATTTGGATCTTGATACCTTAAGTCTAGTAGAAAATCATGTAAAAATGAAATCAACCCAATAGGCTGGTTTTGATTCTAATAAGGATTAATTATATCTTAGTTTGGATCACGTACAAGGAAATGTTTTATTATTACAGAGAAAAAGGAAATACATTTTAAAAATGTGACTTATTTGGATAAAACGGAGTCTATGGGAGACAGTCTTTCTGGATAACGGGTTTCAGATAACGGATCCCATACCTGTATGTATATATATATATGTTATTTTGAAATTCCATAACATATCATACACCAAATGGAAACACAATTTATACCTTGAATCAGTGAACTGTGTACATAATACAACCTATTGAATAATACATGTTGTGCCCAAAAAATGGTTTCATCGACCTGCTTAAAAGCGCGCCATAGGCATTTATGATGCTATTGATATAGACTGTCTAATGAACAATGTTACATCGCAAAATGTGGTTTCATTCTGATTTTGATGACTCTTTGACCATCTTTTATTACATATCACATATACTTACCTATCCTGTTGAATGGTCCTATTTTCATATTATACGTAGTCCCTTCATTTGTGTTCGTCGCACGGGTGCTGCATGTCTACATTACATAAATATATATATAACGTTGTTTAAAGTGGAAGTTTCAGAAAATGGTTTTGCATGTTTCTCTGATTCAGAGTGAAAGAAGTTATTAAATCTCATGATATATTCCTACAACAGACTTTACTGAGTGCTGAACCCATAGATGGTGCATCGTGATGCACCAATATTTCACTTGTATGGGAATTCCATTATAGTTATTGGTGTTTCTCTGCAATGCGCTGTACCATGTAAATAATGGTAATTTATAGTAAATAAAAATGATTTAGCCTGTTTCATCTGCAGACAAGAATTAAGACCATTTCATCTGCAGATAAGAATTAATCCGTAATTAATGGGGACATTTGAATTGGTGACATGGGGAAATAAAGTATAAACTGTACCAGTAAGTGGAGGGGTGGCCAAAAGGTAGATTGGGATCTACCAGTAGGGATGTAGCGAACAGTTCGCCTGCGAACTTGTTCGCGCGAACTTCGACCGTTCGCGTCCGCCTAATGTTCGCGAACGTTTGGGAACGTTCGCAATTTGAGTTCGCGACCATTCGACCGCTAAAATCGAACGATTTCCATTCGTTCGAACGATTTCCATTCGTTCGAACGATTAAAATCCCTCGACCGTTCGATTCGAATGAAAATCCTTCGATCGAACGATGAAAATCCTTCAAACGTTCGAATCGAACGAAAAATCCTTCGAACGTTCGAATCGAACGATTTTGCGGGTGTTCGAAGCTCGCGAACGGTTCGCGAACCGTTCGCATTTTTTGCCGGTGTTCGCGAACGGCGTTCGCGAACACCAAAACGGCGGTTCGCTACATCCCTATCTACCAGTTGATCTTTAGCTGGTGATCAGTAGGTCTCAAGAAAAGTCAACAAACAACTTATCTAATTCATTCTCCTGTTTCATGCTTTTCATTCCGATATTAATTATGTTATGGTTACATAAGAAATAGTTGTTTGTTTAATATAACAATATACATTTTCCCATAAATCAGTATTAAAGTAATATTTTTCATTGAACAGAATGCTAACAATTCTTTTATGAATGTAGATCATAATGGGAAAACGTCACTAAAAGTAGATTAGGAATTAGGAAAGTATGGGCAATCTTGAATTAATGTAACCAGTAAAATCTATCTGCTAGTTGGCTGCTATGGGTTACTAGACTGGATACAAACAGGCCCAGATTTGTGGAAAGGCCTAGGGGGGCAAGATTTTGGGGCCGATTCATTAACTTTGAGTGAAGGATTCGAAGTAAAAAAACTTCGAATTTCGAAGTGTTTTTTGGGCTACTTCGACCATCGAATGGGCTAGTTCGACCTTCGACTACGACTTCGAATAGAAGGATTCGAAGTAAAAATCGTTCAACTATTCGACCATTCGATAGTCGAAGTACTGTCTCTTTAAAAAAAACTTCGACCCCCTAGTTCGGCAGATAAAAGCTACCGAAGTCAATGTTAGCCTATGGGGAAGGTCCCCATAGGCTTGCCTAAGTTTTTTTGATCGAAGGATATTCCTTCGATCGTTGGATTTAAATCCTTCGAATCGTTCGATTCGAAGGATTTAATCGTTCGATCGAAGGAATAATCCTTCGATCGTACGTTCGCAGAATTTGCGCCAAATCCTTCGACTTCGATATTCGAAGTCGAAGGATTTCAATTCCTAGTCGAATATCGAGGGTTAATTAACCCTCGATATTCGACCCTTGATGAATTGGCCCCTTTATGTTTTTTTTTTATCAGAAGGAAAAAAATTAACTCTTAATATATATATAGATACCCAGACACTCCAGCCTCTCAAGGAGTATTATTGGAGTTTAAAAAAGAAAGAGAAAGAAAAGAACCTTGTTTGTGACTGTATAAAATTCACCAAACCTCATATATTTAATAGACACTTTCCTTAATATCTGTTTGTCACAATTATAATTGCTACTTAATTTCTATCTGTTGAATTAAAGTTAAACAAGTAACCTTTTTTGCCTCAGGTACCCAAATTGATATTTTATTGTAAATCTCAAGGGTAAACTGATAACACTGGGTTACAGAATATAAACAATGTTGCTAAATAAAAAGATACATTTAGTTAAGCTAGAACCAGCTGTATAGTAAATAAATATAAAGTGCCACGTGCAATATTTACCATATGGATCTCAAATAAAACGTTTTGAAAAATCTCTTGTTTGATTGTTTGTTTACTTTTAAAAAAGTTAAAAATGGCGCCGTAAACAATTGATAGCAATAAAAAGTTAATCACAATTAATTCTTGATATTGATTTAATCACCTTGATCAATTCTATGTACCGGTACTATGTAAAACTCAAATTAATTAGTGATTATATATATTCACTCTTGAAGGGGCTGATTCACTAAGCTCGAGTGAAGGATTCGAATGAAAAATACTTCGAATTTCGAAGTATTTTTTGGGTACTTCGACCATCGAATTGGTTAAATTCGTTCGAATTCGAACGAAATCGAACGAATTGAACGAAAAATCGTTCGACTATTCGACCATTCGATAGTCGAAGTACTTCCCCTTTAAAAAAAACTTCGACCCCCTACTTCGGCAGCTAAAAGCTACCGAAGTCAATGTTAGCCTATGGGGAAGGTCCCCATAGGCTTGCCTGTGATTTTTTGATCGAAGGATTTTCCTTCGATCGTTGGATTAAAATCCTTCGAATCGTTCGATTCGAAGGATTTAATCGTTCGATCGAACGGAAAATCCTTCGATCGATCGATCGCAGGATTAGCGCTAAATCCTTCGACTTCGATATTCGAAGTCGAAGGATTTCAATCCGAGGGTCGAATTTCGAAGTATTTTTAACTTCGAAATTCGACCCTTAGTGAATCGGCCCCTTAATGTTTTAATCAACCCACCTGGCTAATTCATGATTTAGGAAAGTGACTTGTACAATAAATTAATTCTACAGCTTTACAATAAAATATCAATTTGGGTACCTGAAGCAGAAAAGGTTACTTGTTTAACTTTAATTCAACAGATAGAAACTAAGTAGCAATTATAATTGTGACAAATTATAAGGAAAGTGTGTATTAAATATATGAGGTTTGGTGAATTTTATACAGTCACAAACAAGGTTCTTTTCTTTCTCTTTCTTTTTTAAAGATTTTATGGGGGTGGCATTCCACCCAACCATATCCACACTGGTTCAGAAACAATGAGAATGCATGGGAAAAAATAGTTTGTTTTTTTTTACAATTTCCTGTGTGCCAATCCCCAGTGCTCCAGACCTGATGATGAAATTTGCATATGTAAATAAATAAAGGGGAGGGGTGACAAATAGCGGCAGGCCTAGGGGCACCCGCAATGTAAATCTGGCCCTGGATACAAACTTTGTGATTTGTCTGCAAAAAGTGTCTATTGGTTAGCATAGGTATATTTTTTTTACTGGGTAAGGGAAGCCTGGCACAGCTTCATGCTGGCTGAGTGCTCATGACTGGGGGCGGGACAAATCAGCCGGCTAGGGGTTGTGAGTTGGGGTTTAGTTGCTAGTATTGGGGGGTGGAGCTGACTTCATTTAAATCAGTAGAAATTAGGGAAGGTATCCATTTTGGATAGAGAAATCACTAGTTGTCACAATGGTGGCCAATGGCAGTGGGATACAGGTTATGTTAAACAGAAGAGTATTTGGGGCTCATAGTAATTCAGGGTTCATGGCCGTTGTCACAGTGGGTGCCTAGCAACGGACGGTTGGTAGTGCCTTGGTTGGTATCCTCTTTAAGAGCGTGGGTATCTGCGAGGTGTTGGTAGAGGCTAGCAATCCAACGTACTGGTCAAGCTGGAGAGCACAAGCGGCTGGTGGCTGGTACGATTGACATTATTATTATTATTATTATTAACATGTATTTATATTGCGGGTGTTATTTTACGGTTGTGTTTATGTTATGTCTTTGTAAATATATATTGTGAGAATACTGTTGTTATGTAAAAATAGTTCTTGAAAAAGAGCTCCCTGCTCAAAACATGTAGTGGATCAATAAAAGCACAATTTTTGCAGCAATGTTGTGCGTTTGCCCAAGTTCTTATCCATGGTTATTACTATGAACTGTTGTTATGTATTTGGTATTTATTATTTATGTTTTATTTTCTCTAATAAAGCTGTGGCCGAAAACTAAAAATTCAACAGAAAAAAAGGGGTAATTTGTGATTATATCTAGGCCCTGCCCATGTCATGCATTGCAACTGTAGATAAATGTTTGATCTGAGGCAAGATCATGTCAGTAATGCTTTAAAAGGCCACAAGATGTCGGTGTAAACATTGTGTGATACGCCCAGTGCTGTCTGTTAGGTTACATTGAATAAGAGTATCACTACCTTGCTGATCTGCTCTGGTTGATAACAGAATTATATTAACACATAGGGGCACATTTACTTTGCTCGAGTGAAGGAATAGAATAAAAAAAAAAAAAGTTCGAATTTCGAATGTTTTTTTTTCTGCTACTTCGACCATCGAATTGGCTACTTCGACCTTCGACTACTACTTCGACTTTGAATCAAACGATTCGAACTAAAAATCGTTCGAATATTCGACCATTCGATAGTCGAAGTACTGTCTCTTTAAAAAAACTTCAACCCCCTACTTCGCCACCTAAAACCTACAGAGGTGCAATGTTAGCCTATGGGGAAGGTCCCCATAGGCTTTCTAACAATTTTTTGGTAGAAGAAAAATCGTTTGATCGATGGATTAAAATCCTTCGAAACGTTCGATCACACTATTTGCGGTAAATCCTTCGACTTCGATATTCGAAGTCGAAGGATTTACATTCGGCAGTCGAATATCGAGGGTTAATTAACCCTCGATATTCGACCATATGTAAATCTGCCCCATAGAATATATAGTTCATTTTTTTAAACAGATGTTTGCTTAGAAGTACCTCCTGCCAGTTTTCTGCAAACAGAAGCACCACACTTTGCTATATGAGTTACAATTATACCTCTGTAGATACAACAATGTTTTAGAGGAGCCAGGGAGTTATCAGGCTATCATCTTTTCGATTAATCAGATTCAGGGCTGGAACTAGGGATAGGCAGAGTAGGCACGTGCCAAGGGCGCAAAGGTGGAGGGGCGCCAGGCACGTACTTACTCCTGCCCCATGTCTGGTCTCTTCTCTGCCGACCGCCCATCTGTGTGCATACACGAACGCATGCGTTGATTCGCACATGCGCAGAAGCGTCTCTGCGCTGAAGCGTCTTTTTGCGCATGCGCAGAAGCGCGCAACTAGCCGGCGCAGCTGCCTAGGGCGAATGCCCGGCTTGGCCCGGCTCTGATCAGATTTAATTTGAATCTAAAGATTTTTTTTTTCATTACTGATAGCCGAGTGTTGAGGGATTTCTCCTTTTTACTGCTTTTATCTAGATCAAGCATATCCTCATTTATAAGATCACAGCCTCTTTTTGAATGCCTTCCTCCCAGTTGTCGCTACCTCATGAGGACCAAAAATTAGGCATATTAGGAATACTTCATCTTGATGAAAAAAATAGTTTTCAAAAATGGCTGTACTCACAGGCAAGCACGTTGTGGCCTTATTGTCACACACATAGATCTCACAGTGCAGGTAGACTTGGCTAACATCTCCGAGAAATGCAAACATTTGAAAAGAGAACCGTGCTTGGCTAGATAAGCCATTCTCTGCTACATTGACGGTGTCATCAATTACGCTTGGACAGCTGTTAAAAAGACAGAAAACAGTAAGTTCATCTCTCACAGTGCAGGAGAGCTGGTACAAAGCTTGTTTTTTTTGGAGAGTAGGAAATCTTAAAGGAACAATAACACAAAAAAATAAAAGTTATTAAAGTAATTAAAATATAATGTACCGTTCCCCTGCACTAGTAAAACTGGTGTGTTTGCTTCAGAAACACTACAATAGTTCAAATAAATAAGCTGCTGTGTAGCTATGGGAACAGCCATTCAAGCTTACACAGCAGATAACAGATGCACTTTGTAGAATTCTATTGTATTCTATTACAGGAATTATCTGTTATCTGCTAAGTATCCTGTGTCTTTTCTCCTTTTACAGCTTAAATGGCTGCCCCCTTGCTACACAGCAGCCTATTTATATAAACTCTAGTGGTCTTTCTAAAGCAAACACATAATTTTTGCAAATGTAGAGCAACATTACATTATATTTAATTATTTAAAAAAAAATATTCTTCTTTTGTGTTACTGTTCTTTAAAAGGAAGTGAATGCACAAGTCATTTAAATGATTCATCGTTCTATGAAAAGGTCTGGCCACATGCAGTGTGCCATTTAGCTGTCATATTACATGTTTGGGAGCTGGATTATATAAAAATGTCTTAAAGGAAAACTATACCTCTAAAATGGATACTTGAGCAACAAATAGTTTTTATCATATTAAGGGGCAGATTTATCAAGGGTCGAATTTCGAGTGGGTAAAACCCTCGAAATTCGACCATCGAATATCGAATTCAAAGGTTTTAGCGATAAAATAGCATTCGATCGGCGAATAAATATCGATGCCAAAAACTTTAAAAAATGCACTGGAAGGTCCCCATAGGCCATATAGCAATTCGGTAGCTATAATTTGGCGAAGTATTGAAATCGAAGAATTTTTAAAGAGACAGTACTTTGACTATCGAATGGTCGAATTTTGTAACGATTTTTACTTCGAATCGAAGTCAAAGTAAATTCGAAGTCATAGGAGCCCATTCACTAAGTTCGAGTGAAGGAATAGAAGAAAAAAAACTTCGAATTTCGAAGTGTTATATTGGCTAATTCGACCATCGAATGGGCTACTTCGACTTCGACTACGACTTCAACTTCGAATCGAACGATTCAAACTAAAAATTGTTCGACTATTCGACCATTCGATAGTCGAAGTACTGCCTCTTTAAGAAAAAACTTCGACCCCCTAGTTCGCCACCTAAAAGCTACCGAAGTCAATGTTAGCCTATGGGGAAGGTATAAGCCCCATAGGCTTAGCTATATTTTTTTGGTCGAAGGATAATCCTTCGATCGATGGATTTAATCATTCGTTCAATCGAACGATTATTCCTTTGATCGTTTGATTGAACGAATTGCGCAAAATCCTTCGACTTCGATATTCGAAGTCGAAGGATTTTAATTCGCCAGTCGAATATCGGGGGTTAATTAACCCTCGATATTCGACCCTTAATACATCTGCCCCGTAGTATCCTATTCGATGGTCGAACTATCCAAAAAATTACTTCGAAATTCAAACTTTTTGGACTTCGAAAATTCACTCGAACTTAGTAAATCTGCCCCTAAGTGACATATTAAAGAATCTTACCAAACTGGAATATATATTTAAGTAAATATTGCCCTTTTACATGCTTTTCCTTGAGCCCCCATTTTAACTCATTCTCTCTGTTGCTTCAGAAATCACCTGACCAGAAATACTGCAGCTCTAACTGTAACAGAAAGAAGTGTGGGAGTATAATACAGAACTTTGTCTGTTCATTGTCTCATGTGACCCAAGATGTACATGGTTGGTTTGTTTGTTTTGTGGATCATAGAATGCCAGGGACGGCCCTTATTTCTTAAAAAAGGCAATTTTCTATTTATGATTACCCAATGGCACACAGTACTAAAAAAGTATATTATTATGAAAATGGTTTATTTACATGAAGCAGAGTTTACCACATGAGCTGTTTTATGCAATATCTTTTTATAGAGACCTACATGGTTTGGGGGTATAGTTTTCCTTTACAGCCCATTCCAAGACTATCTAATGTGAGCTACATGTCCAAGAGACTATTAGACTGTTTTGAAATTGAACTGCTGCAAGCTGTAGCCCCTTACCCCCAACTAATAGCTTGCAAACGACCTAGTCCAAGACTGAAAAGGGTTTATTTTGTGTTTTTATTGTTCCTTCTTGGTGTTAAGCTGAATTAAACTAGCTGTGAGTCAGTTACAGCATTTCTTACAAAAAAAAGTGATCCACAAAACAAGATATCCAATATTTTACTAGGAATACATTTGTGGCAGTATGTGCCAGAAGTCTATCAATCCATATATAATCCATGACACATACCCCCCCACACACACACACACATGTTGTATCTTAATACTTAACCTGTTTTGGATGATATAATACTTTGTGGAATCATCTGCATTGCTTGATGGAGTAGCATAGCAGTTTTTCAGTACCATAGCATACTGAGATGTATCCGGCCCATCAAGGAACACTCCAATATATATCACAGTTTTGGTGTATATGTCAACTTGGGTTCCTTCGTATGGATTTTTATAGTCGTCGTTCTTGTAAATGCCCATGTAAGCCTTAAACTCTCCAGTGTCAGAAATGTAAAGATTTACAGTGCTAGAAATTGCAAGTAAATTGCAAGTGAATTATAGTAAATATATCAATGTCCCATCCCTTAGTACTCAATTCAGTTTCATGATGGCCCTCAGATGGGGAGGTTTTACTGGGGTCTAGAATAGTTCGGAAGCATAGTTGGAAATAACAGACCATTGCCTGTGAGGCGGAATATGTCAAAAAATATTCTAATTATATTTTTTAAAATTACAGAATGTCTGCAATGAATCATAGATTGTAGATTCAACGTTATGGGCAAAATAATCATTGAATAATAAACACTTAAAGGAGAAGGAAAGCTCCAAGACAGTTTATTGCCAACAGATTAGCCACAAAAGTGTGAGCTAATATACTATATTTATTCTGCAGAATGCTTTACCATGCCTGAGTAAACAGCTCTAGATGCTGTCTCTGTTTGTTTAGGATAGAAGCTGCCATGTAAGCTTGCTGTGACATCACTTCCTGCCTGAGTCTCTCCCTGCTCACTTACAGCTCTGAGCTCAGATTACAGCAGGGATGGGAGGAGGGAGGGGGAGAGGAGCAAACTGAGCATGCTCATGCCCTGCCCTGGAGGTTTATGTTGAAAACAGGAAGTCTGATACAGAAGCCCATGTGTACACAATAAAAGGAAAGAAATGCTGTGTTTCTTTTGACAGAGGACTCAGAGCAGCATTACTTTGAGGGTTTACTGGTGTATTTATATAGACCTTTCTGATAAAGCTTACTTAATTTTAGCCTTTCCTTCTCCTTTAAACAGCAGATAATTAGCAACACATTATAAATAAAAGGATAACGGGTATCAGAATAAACACAGTGTATGATTTCAGAACCATATTCTGTTGAGTAAACATAAACCTGGAAATGATATCAGCCATAAATGATATATTTACCTGATAATTGGATTCAGGGCAGTAAAAAGGCTATGTCTCATATCAAGTGGGTAAACACAAGTTGAAGTCGTTATCAGCTTATCTCTAACAACGTTACCAGGAAGTACAATGATAAATTCAAAACTGTTTACATAAGAGGCGTGGGTTGTATTTGTCTGAAACAGAAATGGCAATCAGTTTTAACAAAATACGACAATAATCTAGCTCTTCAAATAAACATATCTGTGAATCTCCACTTGAGGGAGTCCAGAAAGATTTGGTCCATACCTATATGTCAAGAGAACTGCAATGAAACTGGAGAGCACCCAAAAGTAATATTTTATTAAATTGGTGCTTGAAGCACAACTCTTTTCTCTAATATGTAGAAATATCCAATAATTCAATTTCCAGCATGGAGCAAGATTTTTATCTTAAATCTCAGCTTAAATTTCACCTGAGGAAGGGGGTGAACCCAAAAGCTTGTGCCATATTCTGCTGAATAAATGTTCTAAAGGAATCGCCCAGTGTATTGGTTTGCTTCCTCCCTGCTGGCAATCGAATATATCGACTGGTTTGGAAGTAGCCTGAGGAGTTGAATGCCCCCGAATGAAGTAAGTGGTGTGCCGAAGAATTGTAAATTGAAATATCCAATAACCCAAACCTTCAAGCTGCAAAACTGACATCATGTTTGCTTGTAAAAAGTTTCTGCATGTGTCCTGATGCCTTAAACCAGACAGTCAGACTAAATGACATCTCACAAGGTGTGAGCAAGGGAAAGTAAACAGAACTCCATTCCACACTTTGTATCCTCCTAACTTGGACAACTGTAGTCTCATTTAGTAACCCATCAGGTCTTTGCTATCATTATCTATCAGACTGTTCAATACTAATCACTGATTGACTGTTATTAGCAACAGAACTTGTGGAATTTAGCCCTGCTATGTTCATAAATCAGCCCTATGTTTAAGAAACATACCGTGAGTACCCCATGAAACAATACACAGTGTGAGCATCACTTACAGTCAACTTCATCCCACATTTTCCTTCTTGCAGAGGGGCCAGAACCGAATATGTGTTGGTAGTATTATTATTAGAAACATTGAAGCAATCGCTGTTTGTAACCACTATATTCTTGACATCAATTTTTAGAGCCCTCAGCTCACATTTGCGGAAAGACGTGATCATGTTTTTCAATCCACAGCTCACGGTTGGTTTTAAGTCGGTGAAAGCTTTAAAGAACAACAATATATTATAACTACATTTTATTCCAAATTCTTTACACCTTTCAATATTAAATCAATATGCAACAGCAGTAGTGATGGGCGAATTTATTCGGCAGGCACGAATTTGCGGTCAATTTGCGCGATTCACTGCCAGTGAATAAATTCGCGAAACCCCCGCAAAAATTCGCCCATAAAAATTTGCCGGCGTAAAAAAAAAATTTAAAAAATGCGAAGCGAAACGGCGCAAATTCGCCCATCACTAAACAGCAGAACAACTCTGGAATGCATCTTATTGTATTACAAAGTCTATTGTACACAGTCTATGCCTATGATATCATTGATCATTTAGAGAACAGAAACCTTCCCCAGCAGGGTTTCTCCTCCCACCAACTAAGAAGGAATATTGAGCCAGATTTAATTTGATGAGAGAAGTTTATCTCCAAATATATTTCCAGATTTTCTCAAAGAGCCAAATGATTATTACATGAAAACTTGATTGAACTCTAGGGGAACTGAATAAAAATAAATGCTTTTTATCTGCACTATTTAAATCTTGCCCATATGTTTTCAAAATGTAAACCATTAAAAATGGGTAGCAATTATACACTAAGGGGCAGATTTTAATGTTTGAATTGTAAATTAGAAATCCATTTTCGAGTTAAATTTTTGGTCAAAACTCCCAAATTTGAGTTGAGAAAAATCCAAACCCGAATTCAAGATTTATCCTACCTCGACCATGGAAGTAACTCGAATTTGATCTGTCACCACCAAAAACCTGCCGAGTTCATGTAGAAATCAATGGCAGAGGTACAGTGACTTATTTGAAGATGTTACTAGCCTTCCTGACATATGAGTTTTTTTTCAGAGAAAAAACTCAAATCAAGTTCAGTTCTAATTCAATTAGATTCGAGATGGCAGATTCTATTAGTGGCTTAAGATGTACAGTTAAGGGGGGGCATAGACGCTCAGATAATATCGTACGAAATGAATTTTCGTACGATATACGGTGCGTGTATGGTGGGAAAAGAGCGGACAGATATCGGCAGAAGAATTGTATATCAGTCGGCTCGTCGCTCGGGCTGGAGAGAAAATTTTGATCAGGTGCCTTTGAAGGGACCTAAACATCGGCCATTGTTAGTGCTGAATCGTCAGATACAGGTAGAATTTTATTGTTTCTATCTGTATATCTAACGATTCAGCTCTACACGTGTGTATTGAAATGAACGATCTTTCTTGGAAACATCTGTTCCAAGAAAGATTATAATTCTTATGTCTATGGCCACTTTTAGTCCAAGTGTATCTGCACTCTGTTGATAAATAGTGTTTAAGAAGATAAGCACACCAATATTTCGTGTTAGTGATAGTTTATTCCACTGTGCATACACATATCACTAACAAGAAGTATTGGTGTGCTTATCTTCTTAACCACTATATAAGTACTGTATATATATGTATATAAAAAGCAAAAAGAGACCGCTACAGCTCATCGCTCTTCCCTCAATCCAGGTGCTCTGTCAACAGTGTCCCCACTGTAAATGCAACAAAACTCAACAGGCAGACGGCACTTCTGGGATAAGGTTTATTGGGGTTACTGCTGTTTCTACAGCTACCGGGCCCCGCCCCCTCCGTACCGCCCGCATTTTCAGAGGCGTGTGGGCTGCCGGGGGGCCCTGAGGGGGTGCGGGCCCTGGCCCGCTCGCACCCCCTGCTCCACCGGTGCTTCCGCCACTGAACTTTTGTGAATTAAAAAAATCTCACCCGCTTTGTGAATAACGGAATTTCACTTGGCCTTAGATGCCCCATACCTCCCAACTGTTCCGTTTTGAGAGGGACAGTCCCCCTTCTGACAGCTCAACCCGCTGTCATGGATTTGTACTGATAAGTCCCGGGTTTCTCTTTGATCTGCTAAACTGAACAGCCAGAAACAGATACAAAGTATTTTTTAATTGTGTCTTGGCAGACAGCCCAGAATGCATACTTGACATTCTTTTGTAGCAGTTTGATAAGATAAGAACTTACAGCTCACAGCTTAAAGGGCAATTCACCTTCATTTGCAAAACTGTAATAACATATAAAAACCACAGAAATGTGTTCAAACTTTCATAACCTGCCAAATTATGTAAAACGAACATGGTAATTAGGGGGTGTGGCCACAAAAATAGGCATGGCCAAAATAATTCAGAGCGATACGCGTGTCAAATCTTTTTGTCCCTCTTTCTGTTTCCTAAATGTTGGGGTGAGAGGTCAAAAATAAGCGCCAGCTAAGGCGAACCCAAATTGGCAAACGTCGCGCGACGTTCGCGAACATTCGGCGGACGCGAACAGCCGATGTTCGCGCGAATTAGTTCGCGGGCGAACAATCCGCGACATCCCTAGCTACCATCAATGCGGGACAGGTGGGAGTCCAGTCAAAGTATAAAAATGAGGGTCGTGGCAGATCTGGAGTGTGGCCAGGCAGCAATTTAGTTGAGTCCCTAGACTTTTCATTGACATACCCACTTCCCAGGGGACCTAGGCAGAGTTAGCAGGGCTCTTGCTCTCCAGGGCTGGGTTATGAATGTATTCCTTGCATAAGTAGTAGTGATTGTCGAATTTTTTCACCAGGCGCAAATTCGCAGCAAATTTGCCCGTTTCGCTGTCAAAAAAACCTTGATGCCCGCAAATTGTCGCAGGCTTCAAAATCAATGTTTCGCAAATTTTTGCCAGTTCATGGCGAAGCAAAACTATACATATTCGCCCATCACTAATAAGTAGTAAAAATTAAGAGCATATTTTAATCTTGTCTTTTGATCATGTATACTGTACATTGCACATACCAGATATAGTCCGATTGTCCTTGCAGTAGCACCCATAGGATCCAGACACAAATCTGCATTGTTCATCATCTGTGCATAAGCAGTCATCATTGAGTGAAGTGGGATCTAATGAGATCAATAACCAAGAATAAATGAATATCTTTTCATTTCTTGTGCAATTGGGTACTATCTCATAGTCAACGTTAAATAGGATAACATTTGTGATTCCCTCTTTCAAAGTTTAATGCATTCTACTATTTACAGTACAGTACAGTTCAAAGGAGCACAAAAGGTATACAATAATTTTTAATGCATAAATAGGCCTCCTTATGTGTCCTACTAATTGTACTACTACCTACAGTAGTTTGCCATGTGTTGCTCTGTACAGAAATTATATATATATATATATATATATATTATATATATATATATATATATATATATATATATATATATATATTATATATATATATATATATATAGAACAACATTAACCTTCTTTTTCTATAAATTCTAAGAAATATAACAATACTCAGTCTAATCAGAGATAATGGGTGGGAGAGGCCATACTGTTTCTGATTATTTAAGAGTAACACTGGCAATACATGTCCAGATTTGGTCAGGCTGTTTGGCCATTCTCAACCATATTGTCTGACCATCTGAATTTGTATGGCCTGTGGTGGGGCTGCTCAGACCAAGAATCCTGTGATCCTAAAGGAAAATGCCCATCTGTCATCTGAAAGGAAGTGAAATGGGATTGAATCTATGAGTCTTCGGCCATCAGCTGAGATGATTGGATTAATGTAAAGGTGGCCATGGATATGTATGCCTGTGTGTATGTATTCATTCCTTCATCCCATGGGCTGATTAGTCCGATACAGTCTTGGTCTGGCCTGTGTATGACCAAACTCACACAAGACTGCACTTGTAGATTTAAAGAGCATGTACAATCTAAAATAGAATAAGGCTAGAAATGCTGTATTTTGTATACTAAATATAAACATGAACTTACTGCACCACAAGCCTAATCAAACAAATAATTTATGCTTTCAAAGTTGGCTACAGGGGGTCACCATCTTGTAACTTTGTTAAACATCTTTGCAAGACTAAGACTGTGCACATGCTCAGTGTGGTCTGGGCTGCTTAGGGATCGTCATAAACAAAGCTGCTTGAGTTCTGCATGGCTGGGAAGTAAGGTGGGGGCTCCCCCTGCTGTTCATAAGTATGATTGTTTCCCTGCTCAGCAGTTAGGGACCATCTGACAATTCCTATCCACAGCAGTAACTGAAGGGAGAATTTCACTGCATACAGTCAGGTTTCTTATAAAAACGGTACACATTTTTTAATTAAAGTATATTGGAGATAGGCTTCTTTTTCATTAAAAAAAGTAAAAAAAATTTTTTATTTTTTTGCCTCTACGTGTCCTTTAAGTAAAATATTACAACAAAAATAACTATAATATAACTAAAACTCACGGCAAGCTGTAAATCAGGCAATTGCTCAGCAACACAGCCTTTTTTTAGGTACCAGTATAGACTTGGAAATAATTCTCTAAATCTATATAAAATATATTGTTTTAAAACTGATTGGGATAAATTAACTTTAACTAGAGCGTAGTCCCTGGATAAATGTTTTAAAGACATCCAAATCTTTCTAGTCTGCCAACTTAGTCTGTTTTCTACTATTGCAGTTTTAAAAATGGAAAATGGCACAGGGTCTGATTTAAACTGCGCCAGTGCAGTTACCAATGCCAACCAATCACCAGTGAATATTGAACAGACTGTTACAGGTTAAAAAATCAAACCAAGACTCATATTGGGTGCTATGGCAACTGCACAGGTGCAATCCCATGTGTCACCAGTATTCAAAGTATTTTACTAAGTGTAGAAAAAAGTACCTGTGCAATATGCTAAGGAGCAGGCTGGGGTTCTATTCAGTTTATAAAGATGGTATCCACCAGGACAAGTCTTGACCTGTATAGTTGTTGACCACAAGCAGCAATCTCCAGACCAGTGGGCACAGATTTTGAGATTGACAATACCATCAGTTGGAGTGGGATGTGATCCATTTAACCACATAGGGGCATTGGTGTTACAACTGCCAGGTGCGACACAGGTTTCCGGCATGCGTATTCCTCCACTTCCATTGAAACGATACCAGCCCATTTTGTCAGTGTCACATTTGAAATCTACAGATTGTGCATTGGCCGTGCTTCTCCAGGGTTCATCAAGAACAGTGTGACTGACACATGGATCAGAACAAGAGTAGGACCTGCCATCTGTCGTGCATTCATTATTATTGCCACACACTCCTCTAGTGCATGGATCAATTTCACAGTTTTTTCCATCACCATAGACTCCAGGTGGACACTGACATGTGTAAGTTCCTACATAATTAATGCAAGTTGCTGAGGAATGGCATTTATTTAGGTCTGGGCTAGAACACTCATTAATGTCAACACAATTATTTCCTGCTCCTTTTGTGTAGCCAGCAGGACACACACAGTCATAGGAGCCATTAGTATTTTCACAATATCCATAAGAACAGTTGTATAACCAGGAATAGGCGCATTCATCAATATCGGAGCATGAGAAGCCATCTCCAACATATCCTTCATCACAGGTACATTGGTAGAAGTCAGAATACACGTCACATTTAGCATTTGGGTGACAGTCTGAGCAGTGTTCAGTTACTGGAAAAGACAAGCAAAATATTTCATATACTTCTTTTAAATCACTTATTGTTCATAATTAACCCATGCGATTAGCTAGTAATTTTGACTTGTGTCAGGTGGTGGATATGATCCTACTGGACATCTTGACAAAACTGCAGGACAAAGTTAATGTACAATAGGTTTAGATATCACCATCCTTTTTAATAGGCTTGACTATAGGAACTGATTTAATAATGTACAAATGTTTTCTAAAGCCTTTGACTGTATGACAAAGAATTTATGGCTACATTGTATGTACAAGTGAGATTTACTGAAGAACCACAGTTGAGTCAATAGCTAACAATAAACCCTGTGCTTTCCCTGGGGTATATTTAATTAGAAGGGCCCACTATATAAGCAAGAGAATGGGCTCATACCACTAAAATCCTGCATACAAGAAAATAAAATATGACATGGAATGGGCAATCCAGGAGCCGTTTGACCGTTTGTGGGTCTCCCGGAAACACCAATTCAAGACTTTTGCAGGCTTATAGTGATGGGCGAATTTATTCGCCAGGCGCGAATTCGCAGCGAATTTGCGCGATTCGCCGCCAGTGAATAAATTCACGAAATGCCCGCGAAAATTTGCGGAAAAAAATTCGCCGGCGTCAAAAAAATTTATATCGAAAAAACGGGCGCCGGCGTCAAAAACGAGTTTTCGCCATTTTCGGCGAAGCGAAACGGCGCAAATTCGCCCATCACTACAGGCTTACCCATAACCTACTGAATGATTACAACATTTGAGTCAGCCCTAAGGAAGAGTTGTTTCTCTGAGCCTTTCCCCACTTTCCCTTCAACCTCCCCTTTTCCTCCATTGTGTTTTTTGTTTATGACATTTTGTTCTTTGAAAAGTGCGTTTATGTTTTTAGAAATGCTTATTTTTTTATCATTTTATATAAAATAAAGTATATTTTTCAATACAAAAAAAGGGTGATTCGCAGTCTAGTGTGTTCCTTCTGCCAACTATCTGCAAATCTATCAAGAGCAGTATTTTAATTCTTGTGGATTTCCATGATGAATGGAGTAAAGTGAGCAGTCTTGCAAAGGTGGTAAGTGCATAGCAGACAGTACCTCCTTTCTGAGGAGTTGTAAACAACTGTAGTTGCTGGATTCTGATTTTGACATTGACTCTGAAACCAGCTCCATGACTTGCTTTTCCACCTACAGTACCTTTTTTGCAGCGTATGGGCAGCTGCTAAGCTTATAGTCAGGATACTTCCTGGTTCTACCTGGATATTATCATGTTTTTGAGGAAACACTAACTGAAGGAAATAAACAAGACTTGTGGAAACCAAAGACATTCAAGCTCATTAGAGTCAAGGACATAATGGAGTCTATTCTGATACTCTCTGCTACCACATTAAAGACTGTTTAGAAAAACATAGCTTCCAGCAGGCTTACCAACTAGAACCAAAGCAAAACAGAGGCATTCTTCTGCATTTCATAACTAGCTATCTGGACAGAATATTGAGTATACTTCACTGGAGTCCCTCCTGTGCCAGCTTCCCAGGGTAAGTTGTTTTTGCAATGTCCTTCTCAGATTAGGGAATCAACCATCTTTAGATTAATCTCTCCATGTGGACAAATGGTGGAACACGTGGAGGGCATAGCAGCTGATGCAGAATTACTGGGTCTATATAGCTTTTCTCCGTCTTCATTCTGGCCTTCCTTCTAACCTGGGACCACTGGCAGAACTTACATGTCTGGTGTAGGTATTACGCACCGGACCACTGCCAGATCAGGTTAAAATGCACACAATTTCATCTGTTCTCAGACACTGTTTTTCTGACATTGGGCACACAAACACATGTCAGTATGGTTGCCACCATATATGCCACCAGATCCCAGTTACGGTAGTAGATCAGAGCCTCTGGATTCTGAGTACATGGGAACAGATCTACCACTGGGGCCTCATTACTTGTCTGTTGCAGTACCATGCTAAGATTCTTGTGATAAGAATATTAGCAAGGCCAAAGAAACAAGTGCATGCAAAGTTATAACATCTCCATGCAGTTTCAGCCTTGCTTAAACTACCATTGTTGAACCTTTTAACAAATGCAGTGTATGTTCATTATCTGTACACAGAAATGCAACAAAACTGTCCTCCTCTACTAAAGACAATTGAGCAGTTGCTTTTTTTGGTACAGTAAACTGACCCTTTAATTGAATAAAACATTCTTTGTTGATATGTTTAGATAATGTTAATGAAGAGCAGCTTACCTGATGTGTTGGTAACTGAAAGAAAAAAAACATCAAATGTCATAATTAAAAAATATTCCAAACATCATACAAGAATAAAATACTGTTATGTGTGTCTGTCTATCATATCCTATCATGTCAGACTGTCTATAATAACAAAGATGCAATCTTTGATATTTTACCAGCCATTAACTTTATATAATATTAATTTGAAGCAGGTGATACTTAAAAAATATAGTACTTTTTATTAACAAAAAAACTATAGATTCCTGTTGTTTGTATCATTTTATGTTTCAGAGGACCAGAAAAAAGGTGTAAAATAAAACATGAATATATTGTTGGGACCAAAATAAAAGCTGTGTAAAGTTTCATTGCACTTGTATTAATCACAATGGTACAACTATAATTACCCAGGCTGGGTGAAAAAGAGTTGGTGGTGTCTCCTGGTTAAATAAAACCGCTAGTGTGACACAAGCTAACTCTGCTTTCCCAAGATGGCACCCAGTGTCATTAAATTAATTTGGCCAATGGTGTAGTAGAATTTTAGACCAGTCTTAAAAATATTTTATCCTGCAGTGTTGCTTTGGAAAGCTATGTGGTTGCTGGACAATAGTCCCCATCATGTTGCAGTCCTTAATAATATGATAGAGAATGGCTGTCCAACTGGAGGCCCGGGGGCCAAATTTGGTCCTTCAAAAGAAATTTATGATCCCCAACCTGCTTAATGGCTCTATAAACTTCACTTAATGACATCATCATCATTTCAATTTAATCTGGCCTTCCAACATGCTATTTGAGAATAAATCAGCCCACAACATGTAATACGTTAAACAGCACTGTGATAGAGAATGCTGTAATCCAACAATATGTGGGTGGTGCAACACTGCTATGGATAGTTTATGTCATATTTATGTCCTCTTTAACAACTGCAGATTATAATACTTTAATATTCAATATGCTGATAGGTTCTGTACCTGTTAATCCCTCCACCTGAATGGCATGAGGACTGCTTGAAGTAATACATAATGTCCATGCTCCTTGTGCAGGTTTGTTCATTTCATACAATGAACCCCAGATTTCAGACACAATTGTCTTGGGATTTGGATCTCTCGCTACAGTAGGCAAAAAACACACACATGCATTGTAAATATGTATACACACGGATCTTCCTTCATGTGGCCTGCTTAGTAGTGATAGGCGAATTCGCGAAACGGCGCCGGCGTCTCGTTTTTGACGCCGGCGCCCGTTTTTTCGACGCCGGCGCCAGTTTTTGTCGAATTTTTGCCGCGAATCTTCGCAGGCGTTTTGCGAATTTATTCGCTGGCGGCGAAACGCGCAAATTCGCTGCGAATTCACGCCTGGCAAATAAATTCGCCCATCACTACTGCTTAGTACAGAACAATGAATGCAACCTGAATGATGGGACAATGGCAGACTTACTTACATAAGATTGCAAAAGACTAGGCTGGTTATTGCTACAAAATCTTTCTGCATTCTCTTTTCTCTACATTGCAATACATATATCTAGTAAAGGGGCTTTTGTCAGATGAGGTAATACAAAAGAGTGAAATGGTAAAGCAATGTGTATCCTAGGAAGTTAATGAAGTCAGAAGAGAAGCTACAGGAGAGGATAGGTCTTTAGACCCTAATGATAGAAACAAACAGTATCACATTCCCGTGGTGAGTTTATATAATAACTTGGTGCCACATTGCTAAGATACTTCAGAAACACCTTTTTGAATCTTTCACACCTCCCCCCCCATTCCTTAGTAGTAATAGCTGACTTTGGACCTAACAATTAAATAAACTTTATTGGGAGGAAAAGAGGACAAGGAAGAAGAGATGACTTTTAAAGAAGTGCAGGCCCAGATTTCCGTCTTTTGCGCCCCTAGGTCACTGGGTCCTAGTGCCGGCAACCACGCTCGCACCACCCCCAAACCCTGCGTGCTTGCATGATCATGTTTCAGAGCACTGGGGATGATGTGTACAACGCTCCTTGGATGTGGCTAGGTGGCATTCCACCCTATGCCCGGGCCTTTGTGGCTTCACCACAAATCTGGGCCTGAAGAAGTGCAGTGGATACACTGTAGGTGTGCTAAAGAGCTCCATTAGGATTTAGAATTGGTTTTGAGCTGTTGATTTGTATAAATTAAGAGTTTTTAGTGCTCATATAAGTAGTGTGGGGTGGAGTGCACAGTGTAACATTGACAAGCTGCAAAGCTGGTACAAAAAGGCATTCTATTGACTAAAGCATTATTTAAATAATAGTATACATTATCTGAAATGGGAAAAATGTTTAGCCATATTTAAAAATGATAAAATTGAGGCATAAAGATGACATAATTACATTAATTGTCACAAATACACCGTTTTAACAATGATTTAGACACTTACAGCCAGGTCCCAGAATTCTTATTGAAGTAATTGGTCCATCGGTGATCACCAGTAAGGTTGTGAAATTATGTGTTACTGTAAAGTTATCGCAATGATTTATGCCATTATAGTATTGGTAAAAAACTTTTACTGTACTGTTATCAGGTCTTGATAAAGTGAAGTCCAGATAATTAAAAACCTTAAAGAGAAAATATTAAAGATCTGGTTACATGTCTTATAATGTTGACAAAAGGTGCATTTACATGAACAATGCCATTCATGATTCAGCGAAAGACAGTCACCCTGTTTGCTCCATGCCAGCAAATGTGCATGGCCAGTTGTGCAGAATCTATCCATCAGATAACTTGTAGAAGTGCAAGATACATGCCTTCAGCCCTACATTATGTTTTGAATCCTGCATTGAGTGTCCATTGTACAATAATCATCCACCAAATGGTATTGAACTCTGGGAAATCTGTATTCTGGAATGACAAGCTTCTTACCCATTAAACAGTACTGCTAGCTGCAATGCTGCATTGCCCATGTATAAATACTAATATAGCAGTATCTATAGCCCAGTATGCATTTTTAGAATTGTCTGTGTCATAGAATTTCAGGAACTGTGGACCACTTGAGGTGAAGGAAAAAGTTTATTTGACAGATGCTACTGTAGGTATATTCTGAACTCACAAAGAGTCAGAATCCTGGAGTAGACAGAGTTTTTGTATAGACTTATAGGGAGTTGCTGGTGGAAGAGCATTGAGACAATGCTTCACAGCACAGAAAAACAAAGAACTGCTCTTACAGGTAAAGCAGTGGCTCTGCCCTCAAGGCCAGGGTAGTAGTAACCAAGGCTAGCTTGAGAACAGAATCCATCCAAGTCAGGGGGGTTCACAGGGGGAATTTGCATACATAGAATTGTATTCTCTTTTATTAGCATTTGTTAGGGTGTGCAGGTTGGACAAACAAGGATATACTAAGCCAATGTGAAAGGAGCAGACTTTTCACAGCCATCTTGGCATTCTATTTCTGCAACATATTATCCCACAGCATAGTCTATTTTTATGCTTTATAGTAAAACATTGTATTTCTTTTGATGTTTTGCCTACATTTTTTCTATTTATGCTTTGTATCCTGTCAACTCTTTGTTTTGGGTGTTGATTAAAGGGGTCCAGACAGATTGCTAGGTGGAGCTTATTTTATTTGCACCAGCTGGTTTATGGTATTAATAGCATAAGCTTTATGAAACCCCGATAAAGACTCTCTTGTGAGAAGCACTAATAGATAATGTAATACACTTGTATGGAATACATGCTTATATATAAATGAGAAAAATATATAACACCGATCTTAACATTAAAAAAAGGATATTATTGAAAATTTAACATTTTAGTCACATTAAGTGACCTACCTTGGAGAAAAAAAAACTTGAGGAAGGTCACTTTGATGCTAAGACATGAGACATGGGAGTGTGGTATAATGTGTTAATTTGTTTAGCGTTTCTGATCAGCAGCGTTGAAATTGACCTGTATAGGTGTGCTCTCCAACAAGGATTGCATATAAGGTTATTTCCTTAATTGTCTCCTGAATGGAAGAGTTTCAACATACAGAGCTCCTGCACTTACCTTGCCCAGATCTGAGAGGCCAATTTGAAAGACATGACCATAACTCAGAGAAGCAATATCTCTATAAATGAGGAACGCTGGGTCATTTAAACCTGCACAAAGCCCAGTTATTAAAAAGACAACCTGGTAAAAATACAAAAAAAATAATGAATATGAGAAAACAAAAACATCACATCATTTTAAGCTCAAACCCATTTCAATTAGAGCACGTTTCATGTGCTGATGCAAGTCAAAAGACGATAAACACCATGCAATGAAAATTTTTTATGTACAGGTAAATATAATATTTTTTTGTCCAGCACCTGCAAATACAATATTTCATGGCAGCAACATTCCAATTTGAGTTGAGAGTAGTTCGCCATACATTTGACACTTGTCTGTCACCACCCATCATGTCCAAAACCCAATATTGTTTTTACAGGGAATATTTATGGCAGAATAACTATTATGAATGTTGTCATGTATTTTAATAAAATACAAATAACATACATGTAAATGGTACATTCCTTGATATGGCATTCCCTTTGCTATGATAGGGCATTGCTACAACTGTTTTTCATCCTATTGTCCCTCCCACTCTGCAACTTTAAAACTCTGCCCATGTTTGGGTAGATCTTGCTATGCAGCCAGAATCTCATTTGTATTATTGTAAGAGATCATGGGAATCCAACCATAAAACATCTTAGAACTTTATGTTTCATACCCTTGATTTAAAGACCCCACCAATGGCTCAAAGATCTATTCACATAGCCATGAAGCTGAGTGGTTTCACACACAGTACTTTTTTTAATTTGAAAAAAAAAAAAAAACATCACTTTGGTTAGGCAAGATGGCATTTCTGGGAAAAATATTCTCTATACTTTGATTTTTTTTTCATCCTTGTGGAAAATCCTACAAACTACAGCAATTGAAGGTGGGGGCATGCTATTTACAATGTCAGACAACATGCACAAACTAGAGGGCTCTCCATACACGGAACTGCTATTCATCAGTTCAAATGCTTGGATGATATGATCATCTTCTATAGTGATGGGCGAATTTATTCGCCAGGCGCGAATTCGAGGCGAATTTGCGCGATTCTCCGCCAGCGAATAAATTAGCGAAACGTCCGCGAAAATTTGTGGCAAAAATTCGCAAATTTTTCGGCAAAGCAAAACGGCGCAAATTCGCCCATCTCTTATCTTCTACAGGGATCAACAGTCAGTGAGTGCTCTTATCAAAACCAGTGAGGATTTTAACAGCCCTTAACATGCAAAAATGAATTACGAGAAGTCAGAGACCATGCCCTTTGAACAGTGGAACCTGACTTCTAATTCAGTCACTCATTCCATCAAAACAGACTTTATTAAAGTTTGGTTTGAAGGTAAAGGCTGTGGCCCTAAAACGCCTGAAGTTTCTACTGGAGACATCTTCAGGAGATTTACAGATCAGTTGGGCATACTACCAGCAATTTCAATTACCAGCAATAGAGAGGCATTTTTAGGAGATTTGTCGCCCGCAGCCACTTCTAAAAAATTGCTGGTGACAAATCTTCCCATGAGCTATTGCTCTGGAGTAAACAATCCCAGCTTGACCAGTATTTCATTATAACTGAGACTTTCCCAGCGGTGCAGCTACCGGGGGCATCGGGCCCGCACCCTGTCGGCAGTTTGCATGCAAGCGAATCTGCCCCAAATATCGTTTCTGGAGGAAGGTGGGGTGGTCCGGCTGCATGGCAAACATGTTATTTGTTTTCCATGGTCATTTATTGTATGGCATAATATATTGTTACTGTGTTAATTGCAATATCATTCCTTGTCCAG
Source organism: Xenopus laevis (assembly GCF_017654675.1). Lineage (NCBI taxonomy): Eukaryota > Metazoa > Chordata > Amphibia > Anura > Pipidae > Xenopus > Xenopus laevis. Next base: position 112,786,291 of record NC_054387.1, on the reverse strand, counting down.
TTTCACTTTATCGTAATTAAGTAAATTGATTTATTGTAGTATGAGAAGGTTTATCTGCAAGTCAAACTACACATTATCTTAGGGTAATACATAGTGATGATAGAACAAAACATATTATAGCAACAAAACCTTGTACTATACCTGTGACTGTTTGGCATTTATAAGTGAACGTATGTTGTTGAGAAGGGCAGTATTAGTGTAATCTTTAGAAGATGCATCTGTGAGCACTAGAATGAAAGATCCAGGTGGGGAATTCTCTAAAGCCAATTTGAGCCCATTCATTGCTAATTCTGGGCAGTCGCCTCCATCGTAGGCATAGAGATTATTGAAAAAAGCTTTAAACTCATCTATTGAGCTTGTTTTCCTTACTGGGCCAAATGCTGCAAAACAAGAAAACATTTTGTTTATAGAAATAAGCAAAAATGCCTATAATTTATATCACAAAACTGGAAAACATTTAATTGTTTAATTGGATGATAATCATAGCTCTAATACTTTACCAAAATGGTGCTGAAAGGCAAATTTCAGAATACTCCAAAATGACTAAATGCTTACTCGGAATTATAACCCTGCAGGTCATGGTTGCATTCTTCAAAAACATCACATAATAAAATGGTCTCCTATCTCCCCAAATTGTGTTGATAGGAGCAGTCACTGCACAATGTTGTACAATGTTTTTCTGGCAAAATAAATAATGTGTAACCATTGCAGCAATTGTGTGTGCTAGGACTTCTCTTTTCAAATAAGAATTACATTAGATTTGATTAAAAAAGTTGAACACTCAAGCAGTTCTCTCTCATAGGTTGGGCACCATGATGGTATCTTAGGTAAGAGTCATATGATGTTTTTTATTGCTCTCTCTGGTATAGGAATTTGTTAGGAATTAGCTACACCTGTGCTTTTTTTGGCCAAGGAGTACAAGGCAGGAATGGAGGGAAACCACAATCTAATTATTAACATCTCTTGATACATTGTATATTTTATTTTTCTCCAGACGTATTATTTTTTCAATGGACTTATTTCTCCACCAACTACTCAATTTTTATCTTATGTAATTTATTAGAAAACACAGTTATTACGCAGAGGAATAACACACACACACAATGTCCCTTTCTATAAACATTTACACAATGACTGAATGTATAAATATGTTAAATATGTTAAAATATCTTCTAGATAAACATACAGTAAGTGTAAAAAAAGGTAACTCCATACTTGGGTCATTGAACTCAACCATTGTATACTGCCGTACTCCATATGGGAATCGTGCTGTTATGCTATCAAGAAGCCAATCATTCACCAATTTTAACTGCTGGAGATCATCATACATTGACCCTGTAGTGTCCACTAAATAAGTCAGGGATGACGATGATTTGACTGAAAGACAATAAAAACAAACACCATGCTTTACAACAGCAAGTTAAGTCAAGCAAGTTAAACCGGTTATACATTACTGCCAAATATGCTGATGCTTTATCAATGCAGGCATGGGACCTGTTATCCAGAATGCTCGAGACCTGGGGGGTTTCCAGGTAAGGGTTTGGATCTCCATGTTAAGTCTGCTAAATATATATTTTAAACATTATATAAACCAAATGCCTCTAGTAGGGATGAAGTACAAGGACCTGTTTTATTATGAAAAGGAAATCAATTTTTAAAAAATGTGAAGTATTTGATTAAAATTGAGTCTATTGAGATGACCATCTAGTAATTTGGAGCTTTCTGGATAACGGGTTTCTAGATAATTGAACCCATACCTGTACTAGTTATATAAAATACAAGTTATAATCATATTTCTAGCAATTGAGTTGAAGTTTTTATCTTTCACCTCAAAGCTCAGTGCCAACCACAGAATCTCTACACAAGAAAAATATTCAGCGTGGCTTTTTTTCTGAGCAATCCCAACAGAGAAACGTTAAGATGAATTCAGCAGTTGTTACAAATTTATGAGCCACAGATTTCACAGTTTTCTACCTCTTGTATATTCTAGAGTTACAAACATAACACATTAATATGAATTCTATGGGTTTATAACAGATTGATGCCCACCGTGCATGAGATTACCAAACAATGTGACATGTAGAAATCCAAATTTTGAAACTGTGTTTCAACTTTAAAAATGTTTTCATTGCTGATAATTCATTAACTTTAAAACCAACACACAGCTCTTCCTGTATTTTATGTCCCATTAAGAGATACTGGGAGGCACATTTATTAAAGGTCAAATTTTGAATTTATGTGAGTTTTAAAACTCTATTGAATTCAAATATACCCTAAATTCAAATGGGGGGTTATTTAAAAAAAAAAAAAAAAAAAAAAGAATATCTCTGACAAATTTTACTGACTCTAAATTTGAATCGAATTCAATAGAATTCGACTAAACTCGATTCAAGTTTTTTCTCTGAAGTAGTCAGGAAGACTACTAACATGTCCAAATTGATCCCTGGATGTCTCCCATTGACTTGAGTTATTAAAAGGGCCAGAGTATGATAAATCTCAAAATTCAAATTCAAATCGGGTGTGGATAATTTAAAATTAGAATTTAGGAGTTTCGACCATAAAAAATTTAAAAAATTCAAATTTGAATTTTCAATTTGATCCTTAATAAATCTGCCCCTAAACGTTAGGTGATCTAAGAATACCATATACCGTTGTAATGGGATGGATTTTCCAATAATGTCCATTCGGGCAAACTAACTTAGAATGCTGAACTTTTTTTTTGGCATGAAACCCTGCATGATTAGTAAACTCAAGCAGTGTTTCATTAGAGATTACTCATGTTGAAAAGCAAGTAATCTTAAATGAGTGCCTTTCTGTTTCTTAGGATGACACGTCCATACTTCTAATCTACATGGAAGACCTGGTGTCTATTGAAGGATCTTCCAGTGAATAAATTATCAAAAGGTATATTGTATGGTCAGCATGTATATTAATACAGCTCCTTATAACTGAGACCTTCAAAAACTATATTAGCATAGATGCCCTTCTTTGGACTTTTTCTCTTTCTTTAATATATGGGCAGCTTCACATGTGCAGGTAAAAAACCAAACATATTATTATTATTTATTATTAACATGTATTTATATAGCACCAACATATTGCGTAGCACTGTAAAGTAAATGTGATCATACAACTTAATCACATGAATTATATACATAGAACATATGGAGTTACATACATCACAATCAATACCGGTACAAAAGGTGAGGAAGGCCCTATGCAAAAGAGCATACACTCTAAAGGGAAGGGAGTAATACACAAGGTGTGGGAGTGGGCAAGATCGAATTAAGTGGGTGAGAAATGTGGTACTGTATGTGGTGTTGCATTTGGTAGTTAAGCAGAGTGAGGGTAGGCTTCTCGAAAGAAGTGCATTTTAAGAGATTTCTTGAAAGCAGAAAGGTTGGGAGAAAGTTGGACAGACCGTGGGAGAGAGTTCCAGAGGAGGGGGTGCAGCCCTTGCAAAGTCTTGAATGCGAGCATGTGAGGAGGTAATGAGAGAAGAGTTGAGTAGCAGGTTAGTAGAGGAACGTAGTAAGTGGTTGGGTGAGTACATAGAGATGAGTTCAGAGATGAAGAGTGGGGCAGAGTTATGAAGTGCTTTGAATGTCAGGGTCATTAATTTGAATTTGATTCTGAAAGGTAGCGGAAGCCAGTGGAGGGATTGACAGAATGGCGAGGCAGAGGAGGAGCGGTTGCTGAGGTGTATGAGCCTCGCAGCATTGTTCATTATGGACTGGAGAGGTGACAGTGTCTGGAGAGGAAGGCCAATTAAAAGAGAGTTACAGTAGTCTAGACGTGATATGACGAGAGAGTGAATAAGAATTTTGGCAGCATCTTGGGCGATAAATGATCATATCTTGGATATGTTCCTTAGGTGGAAGTGACATGATTTAATAAGTGACTGGATATGAGGAGTGAATGACAGGGCAGAATCTAGGAGAACCCCAAGGCACCGGGCCTGGGGAGAGTTGGGTGATAGTGGAATTGTTTGCTATGATAGATACATCGGGGATGTTACTGGTGTTAGTTGGAGGAAAGAGAACCATTTCAGTTTTAGAGAGGTTTAATTTAAGATAGCATTACAACATCCAGGTCAAGATAGCGGACAGGCAGGAGGAGACGCACGTTAGGAGTTCTGGGTTGAGATCAGGAGATGAGAGATAGATCTGAGTATCGTCAGCATAGAGGTGGTAGTGGAAACCATACGAGTTGATTAATTTGCTGAGGGAGGAAGTATAGCGGGAGAATAGTAATGGTCCTAGGACAGAGCCTGGAGGAGCCCCAACAGAAAGAGGTAGGGGAGAAGATGATACTCCATTGTAGGAGACACTGAAGGGATGATTGGTGATGTAAGAAGAGAACCAGGACAGGGCTGTGTCACGAAGGCCAAGCAAATGGAGGGACTGGAGGAGGAGAGGGTGATCTACAGTGTCAAATGCAGCTGAGAGATCAAGCAGTATTAGTTGTGAGAAATGATTGTTGGCTTTAGAGGTTAAAAGGTCATTAGTCAAGTCAGGGCAGTTTCAGTGGAGTGTTGTGTCTTAAAACCAGATTGTAGGGGGTCCAGTAGGTTATTGTCAGAGAGGAATGAGGTTAGTCAGTTGTAGACTAGGCGCTCAAGTAGTTTAGCGATGAAAGTGATAGTGTGAATTTTGTTTTGGAAGTGCTCAACAATATCTTGAGCAGAGACAGATGTGCATGGAGGGGGTGGAGAAAAGTTGTGCTGTTTTTTTTTAGAAAGGGAGTTAATGAGTGAAGTAAAGTATGTTTGTTTGGCTTGGAAGAGGCTGGTGTTATAGGAGTGCAGGGCAGATTTGTAGCTCTAAAAGTCTGATTCTTTGCGGGATTTGGTCCAGTGACGCTCAAATGCACGTGAGTGTCTTTGGAGCGTTTTGTATGAGCAGTATGCCAAGGTTGAAGTGGTTTGGGTCTAGAATGTTTAGTTTTTATAGGAGCAAGCTCATTTAGGGCAGTGGTGAGAGTATTATAGTAGACAGAGGTAGCCACATTAGGACAAGAGATGGCTGAGATATTAGAGTGAAGAGAGTCAAAGGAAGAAGAGAGATGTGACACATCTACAGCTTGCAAGTCACGGTAAGTACGTGTTTGGGGTATAGCAGGGGGTAAGAAGGGAGTTAGTGAGAGTTGAAATGTGAGCATATTGTGATCAGAGAGGGGAAATGGTGAGTTAGTAAAATTGGTGGTTGAACAGAGTCTGGTAAATATGAGATCCAGAGCATTACCATTGGAGTGAGAGGGGGAGTCTGAGCATAAAGATAAGCCTAGGGAGAAGGTTAGTGAAAGAAGTTTAGATACAGAAGAGTTGTTAATGTTGTTAACGGGTATATTTAAGTCACCTAATATGATGGATGGGATGTTAGATGAAAGAAAGTAAGGAAGCCAGGCAGAAAAGTCGTCCAGAAATTGTGCAATTGGTCCTGGTGGTCGATATATATCACAGCAATGCAGAGTGAAACAGGAGAAAAGAGCCTAATGCAGTGAGCCTCAAATGAGGAGAATGATAGTGAGGGAACAGGTGGAAGAACTTTAAGGGGCCGATTCATCAAGAGTCGAATATCGAGGGTTAATTAACCCTCGATATTCGACTGGGAACTAAAATCGTTCGACTTCGAATATCGAAGTCGAACGATTTTGCGCAAATCCTGCGATCGATCGATCGAAGGATTTTTCGTTCGATCGAACGATTAAATCCTTCGAATCGAACGATTCGAAGGATTTTAATCCAACGATCGAAGGAAAATCCTTCTATCAAAAAATCACAGGCAAGCCTATGGGGACCTTCCCCATAGGCTAACATTGACTTCGGTAGGTTTTATCTACCGAAGTAGGTGGTCGAAGTATTTTTTAAAGAGACAGTACTTCGATTATCGAATGGTCGAATAGTCGAACGATTTTTACTTCGAATCGTTCGAATCGTTCGAATTCGATCGAATTTAACCAATTCGATGGTCGAAGTACCCAAAAAATACTTCGAAATTCGAAGTTTTTTTAATTCGAATCCTTCACTCGAGCTTCATGAATCGGCCCCCTAAAAGTACAGTGGGCAGAGAGAGGAGCAAACGTACCCCATATACACACCAAATCTCAATGCATGCGGAGAAGAAGGAAAAACAAAATCATCAGCAGGTAGAAAATATGTAAAATAAAAAATTAGATAAACTATGCACAATGTCAGTAGAATAATGCTGTTGTAATTCAGAAATGTGCAGGGTACTATAGCTGGGTACTTACCTATAGTTGAGCTTGTCTGGGCATGGGATCTATCAGATGCCAAGAGAGAAATCAGCAATGCTAGCAATATAGGCATTGTCATTGTTACCTTGTCACAGGTTAGAAATTAGTTGCACATATCAAAGTAACTTTTCAGAAGTTCTGTCACCTACTACAGCTGTCCCTTTTATAAGGATTTTTAAAGGAGGGGACAATTATGAGGTGTCAATATGACCTTCATATTTCACCTATTTGCATCTTGTGTTTATATCTTTCTGGTTAAGATTAACAATGGGTGATATAGCATTTAGCTGTAACATGTCACAGAAGGAAGTAAAGGAAGTATAAGTTTTCACTTGATAAACCATGAGATGCGTTTTTCTCATAAAAACTGAATATGGCCCATTCCTAAATCAATTCCAGAGTTTTCAAGAGATAAACAGCAAAATAAGTTTTTCTCTTCAATTTAAATCTGTCCAGACTTTCCCATAGACTTCAAAGGATTTATCACATGAATCAAAGGATTCATGTGATAAATAGTTATAGCTATAACAGTGTTTCTGCACTAGTGTGACAGAGACATAATCAACCATTCCAGAAGATTCTGTACATTACATTAAGGGCGTTATTTATCACAATTTGAAAATATCTTATAATTTTCTGAAAAATATTCTGAACAGATTTTCCCCTTATTTAGCAATACATTTTCCAGAAAATTTCCTGTGCGGGAAAAAACGCGAAATTTTTCTAATTTGTTTGTCTTTTTTGGATTTGACACCTGAAAACCACAAAATTATTCTTTAATTGCACGAAACCCAGCATAGATTAGGATATCAATGGGACATCTGTCATTGACTTTCTACATGAACTCGGCAGGTCTGAGTTGGAGTAATTTTTTATTCTTACTTTTAACATCCTCGGGTTTAATAAATCCCCAAAAAAAATCAAGTTTTTTTAAAATCGATTTTTTTTTTTACTTTTTAGCATTCAGACTTTAATAAATAACCCCCCTAAATGCACAAACACACTTATGGCACATGTTCTGTGAATTTGGGATTGACCAATGAACTTAAAGGAGACATTTTGGGGCAGATTTATCAAGGGTCAAATTTCGAAGTACAAAAAACTTTGAAATTCGACCATCAAATGAAAAAACTTTGAATTCGATTATCGAATTCAAAGTTTTTTCAACAAATTTGGCAATCCTACGATGGAATAAAAACCGTTTGATCGAACAAATAAATCGTTCGAATCGAACAATTCGAATGATTTTTAGCGATCGATCAAGGATTTCTATTCGACTAAAAAAAACTTAGAAAAGTGCTCTGGAAGTTCCCCATAGGCTAACATTTCGGTAGCTTGAAGTATGAAGTCAAAGTTTTTTTTAAAGAGACAGTACTTAAACATAGAAAGGGACCAGTGAACATCTATAGGGAGCTCCAATAAAGGGGCTATTGTTAAATTTTAGCACCATGTAAAAGCAACACCTTATATTACATACAAATGCCTACAGAATGAGGGTTTTTCATTTATCCTATATGTCTCCTTTAACTATTGCTCATTTTGAAATAATGTAAATGCAAGGTGGCACATTTTAGAAACAAGTATAGATGTGGTACCAAGGTAAGTTGTACTGAGACAGCACTTTTTATACCTTATAGGAACTACATAATGATTATGTGGTATAGGTATAGTATCTATTATGCAGATTGCTTGGGATCTGGGGTTTTCTGAATAAGGGGTATTTCCATAATTTGTATTACCAAACTTTAAAGGACCTTTTTTCAAAGGTTGGATTTTAGTGGTTTTGGAGGTTTTTGAAACCGCGACTAAACTCACAAACAATGAATGTCATGAGATTAAAATATCAGAATAAAAAAGTAAAAATTTTAAATTGTGCTTCCACAATAGAGCCCCCCAACACTTCCTCAATAGCATCAAGGCTGCTTTATTTTCCTTTTATGGAGAACCTATCCCTTGTTCTTTTAGATTGTTGGGATTATTCTTATTTAATTAAACTTCTATATATGCATACATATAACCTTTTCAAAACAAACTGTAGCAGATGATAAAGAAAGGAATTTGAATAAATAGCTAAAATATATGTGCAATATAAGTAGAATATTATAGCTGTACTTTGATGTTATAGTTATACTGCTGTATACATATCTGTATTTACTAAACTCAATAAACATTTCAGTTAAAACATACAGTAATTGTGCTCTTGGCTGCTGTGAACAGTCAACTGTGTGGGGTGACTTTTCACTGCCTATCTATGATCCCAGCAACACTAAGGGGCACATTTACTTAGCTCGAGTGAAGGAATAAAAGAAAAACTACTTCGAATTTCGAAAGTTTTTTTTGGCTACTTCGACCATTTAATTGGCTACTTTGACCTTCGACTACGACTTCGACTTCGAATCTAAAAATTCGAACTAAAAATCGTTTGACTATTCGACCATTCGATAGTCAAAGTACTGTCTCTTCAAAAAAAACTTTGACCAAGTACTTCGCCACCTACAGAACATAAATATTAGCCTATGGGGAAGGTCCCCATAGGCTTCCTAACAATTTTCTGATCGAAGGAACATCGTTCGATCGATGGATTAAAATTCTTTGAATCGTTTGATTCGAAGGATTTAATCGTTCGATTCGAAGGATTTAATCGTTCGATCGAAAAAATTGCGGTAAATCCTTCGACTTCGATATTCGAAGTTGAAGGATTTAACTTCGATGGTCGAATATCGAGGGTTAATTAACCCTCGATATTCGACCCTAAGTAAATGTGCCCCTAAAATGTCAGTGAGATGACAGTTTTCTAGTTTACAGTTAACTCTTAGCTATTTTTCAATTTCCTCAAAAATTCTATATTGTTACAGTCAACTACATATGAATGTATGCCTTCATACATTATAAAATCAGTTACTTAAATAAATATACATTTTATGAATTCATGAATATACATCCCTAGGAGGCCTATATTTTAAAGGTCAAATTTTAGTGGTTTTCGAGGTTTTTGAAACCATGATTAAACTCTATTTTTCTAAAACCACGAATACCTTGAAAATTATTAAAAGATCAGAATATAGAAAATTTGAATGGAAAAAACTGAACGATGCGATAAAAAATATAAATATGTCTAAAACCTGTAAACGTTCATTAGGATCAGTGCAGCTACAATTGACTTCTATGAGACCTCTACTACTTTTACTTGGAGTAGTTTTATATTAGAGTATTAAAAGGCAAATTTACTTATGGTCGAAAATCGAGGATTTACTGCAATTCCATCGATTGAACGATTTTTCTTCGACCAAAAAAATATAGCAAAGCCTATGGGGACCTTCCCCATAGGCTAACATTGACTTCAGTAGGTTTTAGGTGGTGAACTAGGGGGTCAAAATCGAATGGTCAAATAGTCGAACGATTTTTAGTTTGAATCGTTCGATTGGAAGTCGAAGTCGTAGTCGAAGGTCAAAGTAGCCCATTAGATGGTCGAAGTAGTCAAAAAAAAACCATTCGAAAGTCGAGGTTTTTTTTATTCTATTCCTTCACTCGAGCTAAATAAATGGGTCCCTTAGGGGCCGATTCATCAAGGGTCGAATATCGAGGGTTAATTATCGAAGTCGAAGGATTTAGCACAAATTCTGCGATCGTACGATCGAAGGATTATTCCTTCGATCGAACGATTAAATCCTTCGAATCGAACGATTCGAAGGATTTAAATCCAATGATCGAAGGAATATCCTTCGATCAAAAAAACTTAGGAAAGCCTATGGGGACCTTCCCCATAAGCTAACATTGACTTCGGTAGCTTTTAGCTGCCGAACTAGGGGGTCGAATTTTTTTTAAAGAGACAGTACTTCAACTATCGAATGGTCGAATAGTCGAACGATTTTTACTTCGAATCCTTCGATAGTCGTAGTCAAAGGTCGAAGTAGCCCATTCGATGGTCGAAGTAGCCCAAAAAAACTTCGAAATTCGAAGCTTTTTAACTTCGAATCCTTCACTCGAAGTTAATGAATCGACCCCTTAGTGTTTTTAGACTTAGGGGAAGATTTATTAAGGTTCGAGTGTATTTTCGAAGTACAAAAAGTTCAAATTTCGAAGTAATTTTTTGGATATTTTGACCATCGAAAAGGATACTACGACTTTGAATTTACTTCGACTTCGATTCGAAGTAAAAAATTGTTTGAATATTTGACCATTCGATAATCGAAGTACTGTCTCTTTAAAAAAAACTTCGACTTCAATACTTCGCCAAATTAAACCTGCCGAATTGCTATGTTAGCCTATGGGGACCTTCTACAAACTTTTTCTAAGTCTTTACACATCGAATAAAATCGAACAATTTTTATTCAATCGTAGGATTGCCAAATTCGGTGAAAAAACTTCGAATTCAATATTCGAATTCGAAGTTTTTCAATCCGATGGTAGAATTTCAATGTTTTTTGTACTTCGAAATTCGATAAATCTGCCCCTTAATAAATTAATAAATCTCAAATTTGTGGAGGCCTATTTATCAACAGTGATTTTAGAGGGTTTTGAAACTAAGACTTAGGGGCAGATTTACTAAGCTCGAGTGAAGGATTCGAATTAAAAAAACTTCGAATTTCGAAGTGTTTTTTGGGCTACTTCGACCATCGAATGGGCTACTTCGACCTTCGACTACTAATTCGACTTCGAATCGAACGATTCGAACTAAAAATCGTTCGACTATTCGATAGTCGAAGTACTGTCTCTTTAAGAAAAACTTCGACCCCCTACTTCGGCAGCTAAAAGCTACCGAAGTCAATGTTAGCCTATGGGGAAGGTCCCCATAGGCTTGCCTGTGATTTTTTGATCGAAGGATATTCCTTCGATCGTTGTATTAAAATCCTTCGAATCGTTCGATTCGAAGGATTTAATCGTTCGATCGAACGAATAATCCTTCGATCGTTCGATCGCCGGATTTGCGCTAAATCGTTCGACTTCGATATTCGAATTTGAACGATTTTAGTTCCTAGTCTAATATCGAGGGTTAATTAACCCTCGATATTCGACCCTTCTTACATCTGCCCCTAAGCTCACTTTCCTTCAAACCACAAATGTCATGAAATTTATTAAAAGATCCAAACTGAAAGACTGTAAAAGTTGCAGAAATATCGTGAAAACCACAACTTTTACGACTTTTAAGTGACAGAAAGGTGAACCTTTTGTTTAAACAGCAGTGTGATCATGCTTTAAGACCATAAATATATTTACAGTCTTTCTTTAAACGGTTTTTTTTTTTGACGTTTTCTTTTCCTGTTGCCCAAGGTGACTTTTCTATGTTGAAAAGAAAGGTATATTAAAATGATACTTATATTTTCCTATAAATTAAACCTTTTTTCCTATACATCATTATTTGATATGACTTAATTTGTTCATATGTCTGTGCAAACCATTGTTTAGTATTATATCTTCATGCTATAAATCTCAGAACTTGTTTAATTTTGAAAATTCCTCTAAATTAGTGATGGGTGAATAAATTCATTCTGTGAGGAGAAAAAAGAACCCCAATTGCTTCTCACTCGTTCAGCAGTCTCTCGATTGTTTTAACTACCTATTAAATATTTTGTGATTACCATATAGTAATCACTAACCAGTTAAAAGTATAAAGTGCTTAGTTATAAATTTACTTAAATTAAACCTTAATAAAGTTACATTAAAGTGCAAGTGCAATATAGTTCATTCTGTTAATTGTATTATAAATTAAAAAATTGATGAGAAATACTTGATAATGTTAATTATACTTAGCACAAGTTAATAGCCTTACAATACAATGTATTGTCATGTACCTTATGTTTGCACCCACAATCTTAAGGATTAATTCATTAAACATAAAGTGCTTAACAGTGCTGAATAATTAATAATAATAAATGAGGTAGTTGATATAAAGAGGACCACAATTAATAGGATAAATTATTTTAAAAAAAACACACAATGCTCAGGTTAAAAAGTTTTAGAAAGAAATAGAAAATTGGAGGAGGTGGAGTTGTCCCAAAACTGCTACCTAAATTGATGTCTATCCCTGGGACACCACAAAGACAAAGGAGGCAGAGTATCCGGGACTGTGGTCTCATTTTTAAATCTAAATCCTATTCTGAGAAGAGCTGTATAAACCTAAAAAACCACAAATCCACAGGCTCTTGTGAGCTTTAGTAGCAGAGAAGAGAGAGGTAACCGAGCACAGGTTGAAGTTGATATCTTCCCCACCCCTTCTATTCCGTCAACCCAATAGACTCAAGTTTTTTTAAAAGTTAAAGTTAAAAAAGGACTCCAAACACCGACGCGCATTTCACAGTAATAGCTTTGTCAAGGCGTAATTGTCTTTGTGGTGAAAGACAATGTACAGTATACAGGTATGTGACCTGTTTTCCAGAATGCTCTGGACTCAGGGCTTTCCAGATATCTGATCATTCCATAATTTGCATCTTCATATCTTGCTTCCTAAAAAAATATTTAAATATTAAATAAACCCAATAGGCTTGTTTTGCATCCAATAAGGCTTATTTATTTCTAGTTGGGAACAAGTACAAGGTACTGTTTAATTATTTCAGATATAAATTAAATAATTTTTAAGTATCTTAATTATTTGGATTAAATTGGGTCTATTGGAGATGGTCATCCTGTAATTTGTCCTGCAATGGATCCTATACCTTTAGTAGTATTTATGCCTATTATAATATTCTTTGTTGAAAGTAAACAAATAAATGATAACCCTTTTATAATTTTTATCCAAGATCATGGGGCACATTTACCTAGGGTCGAATATTGAGGGTTAATTAACCCTCGATATTCGACCGTCGAAGTAAAATCCTTCGACTTCGAAGTCAAAGGATTTACTGCTATTCCTATGATCGAACCATCGAAGGAATAATCATTCGGTCGAACGATTAAATCCTACGAATCGAACGATTCGAAGGATTTTAATCCATCGATCGAAGGATATTAAATCAGAAAATTGTTAGGAAGCTTATGGGGACCTTCCCCATAGGCTAACATTGGCCTCGGTAGGTTTTAGGTGGCAAACTAGGGGGTCGAAGAATTTTTTAAAGAGACAGTACTTCAACTATCGAATGGTCGAATAGTCGAACGATTTTTAGTTTGAATCGTTCAATTCGAAGTCGAGGGTCATAGTCGAAGTAGCCAATTCGATGGTCGAAGTAGGCATATTCGACCATTCGAAATTCGAACTAAGTAAATGGGCCCCCATATGTAGTTTCAGATCATTTAAGTTCAAACTCAACCTTGCTATCCTGTAAAGTTATTACAATATTATGAGTGAACTGCTTCCATAGAAATATTTTATTTAAGCACAATATGTATTCTCCATTAGGAGCCACTGTATCAACCATATATATATATATATATATATATATATATATATATATATATATATATATATATATATATATATATATATATATATATATATATATATATTTGCATAGATGGGGCACATGCTGTTCCCATAACAATAAGTCTATGCGAAAATACATTAGTCTGATAATGGATTGCACAGAGGATGATTTATTTGGGGGGGGGGGGGAGTAATTATAAAGTGAAATACTGCTGTACAGTGCCTCCATATATATACTTACCAAAAAGCAGGCATATTTTCTGATATATGATGGCAAGTATCATACTTTAAGGGGCACATTTACTTAGGTTCGAATATCGAGGGTTAATTAACCTTCGATATTCGACTGTCGAAGTTAAATCCTTCGACTTCGAATATCGAAGTCAAAGGTTTTACCGCAATTCGTTCGATAGAACGATCGAAGGGAAAATCGTTTGATCGAACGATTCGAGGGATTTTAATCCATCGATCGAACGATTTTTCTTTGATCAAAAAAAGCTAGGAAAGCCTATGGGGACCTTCCCCATAGGCTAACATTGCACCTCGGTAGGTTTTACTTGCCGAAGTAGGGGGTCGAAGTTTTTTTTAAAGAGACAGTACTTCGAATATCGAATGGTCGAATAGTGGAACGATTTTTAGTTCAAATCGTTCGATTCAAAGTCGAAGTTGTAGTCGAAGTAGCCAATTCGATGGTAGAAGTAGCCATAAAAATCATTCGAAATTCAAAGTTATTTTTATTCTATTTCTTCACTCGAACTAAGTAAATGTGCCCCTAAGCCTTTGTTTCCCAAACTGTAGGGACTGGCCCTCCTTAGAAAAGTGGAATGGAAGACCAGTTGTGCTGAGAAATTGGGAGAAAGGCTTTTTCTAGATGCACCTAAAACCCTAGCTTGAAGGTCAGTTACAGTTGAGTATGTATTTACTGTCCTAGATATTATTGAAACTGTGACTGAATGACTATTACACCAATAATTTTTTTTGTATAGTCTTGAATCTTGATCTTTCTTTGGTATTAAACAGATTCAATGTCAACTATTTATATTCATGCCTTACTGCATGCTCTTTTTATACTGATTTTCCTATAATTGTTATAATAATTATAATTACAGTATATAGCATTTTTATATTACATTTTTATATTATTTCTACTATATTTTTTTATTTTGGCATCAAAGTTTTTCCTTCAGTCATTCCAGTTTAAATTAATCTACTGTTTATGGTTTAAATGAAAAATTTACCTTTACTCCATTTATGCCCAGTTACACACATTATCTATAAACATGCATCTATAAAATGTCACATCTATAGAATATACTAGCTCTAATCATAAAATAAGTTTGCTATTTTAATGGAAAAGGTAAAGTAAAACTGAAACATGGTACCTTCAATAATTATGTTGAGATTAAGGGGCAGATTTATTAAGGGTTGAAGTGAAAATATGTGGTCAAAACTCTCAAATTCGAAGTGTGAATTATCCAAACTTGATTTGAGTTAAAATTCGAATTTCAAGATTTATCATACTCTGGCCCTTTAAGAACCTGAATTTGACTATTTTACACATAAAACCTGCCAAATTACTGTATAAATCAATGTGAGAGGTCTAGGAATCAATTTGGTGATGTTTGCAGCCTTTCTCACATTCAAGTTTTTTTCTGAGAAAAAAAATCAAATCGAGTTTTTCTAATTTGATTCAAGTTTTTGGGTAGATTCAGTTAGTCCGAGCTGAGAAAATGAGATTTTGTTAATACATTTTGATTGGTCAAATTTCGAGTTTATGGGAGTTTATGGGAGTTTTAAAAAACTCACATGAATTTGAAATTCGACTCTTGATAAATATGCCTCCCCATGAATGTTTGCTATGTCTTTGTACAAACAATGAAATCAGGTATCAATAAAATTGTGAGTTATAACATTCTTGTTTCTATAAAGTGGAATGTTTTTGAATTACAGTCCAATTTGAGTATCTATAGATATTTATAGATGTACAATATGATTTCTATCATTTATTTGATCAGACAAAAGATATTGATATAACTGATTTTACTAGGCAATTGAGGAACAATTGTAACTGGATTTGTGAAGAAGTGAAAAGGTATTGTATCTTGGTGCTGTACATTGAGCTTTCATGGCCAAATGCATCTGCTGGTTTGTTCTGCTATGAAATCTGACATTATAGGGTGTTACTACAGTGGCCTTTCATCCTATCAACCTATTGTGGGGTTCCTTGTACATTGCTGCTCTTGGATCACCAAATAAAGTGAAATAATGTCCTTGCGATGGTTCATATGACAGTTTCCAGAGGAGGCCATATATTTCAAGAATATAATTCTGCTGTAGCAGTGCTTTTACTTTGATAATAAGACAGCTGAGGGTACAAAGTGCAGTCTTTTAGCTGACCTTAGCTAGTCTCTTATCTTAAGTGATGGGCAAATCTGACTTTTTTTTACATTAGAGTCTATGGGCATTTTTAGCTGCAAAATGTGGTGCAATATTTCATTCATCCCTACTTATCTCAGCTCTTCAGGGTGGTGCCCTCGCTGCCAAACCATACCTCCAAGATATAGTCTGAACTGATGGATAAGAAATGGTTACATTATCATACACAGCAAGCACTTGATCTGATGTCTTGCAGGTCCTGGTGCAGCAATTGCTTTCATTTCTGAATTCTGTCTGATGTATTAGATTAAAAACTCTATACAACAAATAAAAAAAAAAGATGAAAGAGAGCAGCCTTGTCTGGCCTTAGTTAACACAGGAAAGGTTTTAGTCTTTCAGGCCTTCACCAGCACCATACTTATCAAGGTACATCGGATTAACATAGGAACAGGACATTTCCCCCATCCCAAGCATGCACAGAACCCTGCTCATAAACTTATGGTAAAAACAGTCCTCCTGATTAAGACTGACCAGACTGATACTTGATGAAGCGGGAAATTTCCCTGATAAGAATATCTGTCATCCTGTGACCTGGGTTGCCACAGGTCTGATTGGGTGGATGATCTGTCCGGTGATAGCCTTCCGCAAATCCTGATTTTAGATTTGTACGAGAGCTGTAAAAATTAGCAGCTGGTCTATGGATTAGAATAGACTAAGTGCTCACAATTTCTCTGTGCTTGGTAAGAATTTTGTAGTCAACATTTAAAAGAGAGCGAGCTATGTGTGTAATTTTAAATCGCATCTTTCCCCCTTCTGCATATACATAATAATCCCTTTCCTAAATCTATGGGGCATTCTCTCCAACTACTCCATTTCCTCATACAACTTGATAGGGTCCGGACCAATGAAATCTTACAGTGTTAAATATTGCTCTGCTAGAACCATCACTGCATGGGTTCCTGATAGTGATGGGCGAATTTGCGCCGCTTCGCTTCGCCGAAAAATTCGCGAATTTCGTGCGAAATTCGCAAAACGGCGAAAAATTTGCGAAACGGCGCCGGCGTCCGTTTTTTCGAAAAAAAAATGTTGACGTCGGCTAATTTTTCCGGCGAATTTTCGCGGGCGTTTCGCGAATTTATTCGCCTGCCGCGAATCGCGCAAATTCGCCGCGAATTTGCGCCTGGCGAATAAATTCGCCCATCACTAGTTCCTGACTCTCTCAATGGGTCTGATGGTTATGTGCAGCTTCTCTAGTGTAAAGAGACCATGACATGGGCAGAGACATTTTACCCAAACTGGCCTAGTAATAACCAACTCACTCAAATCCATTTATTTTGTTGGAATCTTTTGTGGTCACAGCTTTATTGCACCAAACATAATTTAAACAATAGATAACACATATTTATATCAATAACAATTTATATTAACAACATTGTAAACATACAAATATGAAAAGTGATGTACCATTAACGTATAATCCTCTGCAAGGCCCCTGGAAATGGACCTAATTGAGTGAATGCAATCGTACCAGCCACCAGTCGCTTGTGCCTTCCAGCATGATGGGTACGCTGGATTGCATGCTACCACCAATACATACCCTCACAGAGACCAACGCTCTTAGAGAGGAACACCACCAACCAAGTTCCATTAACCAACTTGGGACTTGGTAAAAACTCCAGCTTCTCAATTAACTCTCCCCATTGCCAGGGACCCGCCACCCGGCTGTGACAATGGGCTATCCCCTCTCATCACATCTTGGTTATTCAATCCAATACTCACCATTCCACGTCAACTTACCTGTGCCCCACTAACCCAGGCCACAATTGTGACAACTAGCACAAAGGGTTAATACAAGGGAGGGAGGGTGGGACTTCTTTTTTCTTACCAAAATGGATGCCCTCCTTAACAGTTAGTGCTATAAGTCTCCTTAAACTCCACCCCCCCAACTACATCACTAAACCCACAACTAATCCCCTGCCAGGCAGCTTTGTCTCGCCCCTGTCATGTACCCTTCTGACAGCATGCACTGTTCCGGGTTTGGCAGACCTGCAGGATCAGCAGTGTTAGTGATACTTTCCAGGTATGATGCTTGTATTTTTTTCAGAGGGTTTTGCCAAAAAACTCTAATGATTTGAGCATTCAAGTTTATTTTCACTGAAAACTCGATCAACTAGAGTTTTCAGGTTTCAAACTCACAAAATCAGGTTTTTCCTATTCAAGTTTTTTCATAAATAAAATATGATACCATTCGAGTATCAAGTTAATTCAATGTATAAAAAAACTCTACCTTTGTTAAATAACCTCCATAGAGATAATTATGTAATTTTGTCCTTCAATATATTACACTTCAATCAAACATGGAGACAAAGGACAGACTTGTTCAGTGCTGGGAAAATTGTGCTTAAAGACCAGTAACACTAAAACTTATTAGGTTCAAAATCTATTCTATACCTCTCTAAATCTGCCCAGCACAATTTGACATATTTCAATTGCTTTATGTGAAAATACCATTAAAAAAATTATCTTCCTGTTCTCAACAAAAGGCAATAGGGCAACTTCAGCTGTGTCAGACCCTACGTGCGTGCTCCACAGCAGCTCCTGACATCACCTCCTTTAACTGGAAACCAGTTGCTGCAGCTTTATGAAGGATTTTTTTAGCCCCTTGTATTTAAACTCAGTGTTATTTATGGCTGTAAGTGTTGGGAGCATGGAAAGCAGCACCCAGGTCAGCCATAAATCCACTGTCAGTCTGCACATTCATTCGCCTGCTTGCAGCACTTAGCTTGCAGCACAGCAATTAAGATGCCTCTCTTCTTTGGAACTTAATTTACAGTAATGTTATAGAAAAAATCGAAGGGATGAGTAAATCCTTTGTAAAGCGGTAAAGCAGTGATGTCGGGAGCTGCTGTGAAGCGTGCACGTAGGGTCTGGCACAGCTGAAGTCGCCCTATTGCCTTTTGTTGAGACAGATATATAACTTTTTTAATGGTATTTTCACATAAAGCACTTGAAATGTGTAAAATTGTGCAGGGCAGATGCATTGTTAGAGGGGTATAGAATAGATCTTGAAATTAATCATTTTTAGTATTACCGGTCTTTTAAAGCCAGATTGATACAGATCAGCTGGAATTCTCATGGAGGCTTTTTGCATTTTAAAGCAGTCTGTGAAGCTGGCTGTGAAGATTTCGGAAACGTTTTGGAAAAGTTTTATTGTACAATATTTCTTTGAGAATTACAAACATAATGCTTCAACCATTATGATATGTTCTATTATTCTGGAATTTGTAGTCCAGCAACAACTAAGTAAAGTTTGGTTGAGCAGTGCAGCAGGGTTTACTACCCCTTTAAAGTGGTAAACCCAGCTGCAACGCTACCCCACAATTGTAATATGGTTAAAATTAGTTGGAGTCGTAGTATATTCATCTGCCCACAGGGTAACTCTGCTTGTGCCCCACAATGTATGAAAAACTGAGCATAGGTATAGATAAAGGCAAACATTTACCCCCCAGATAGATCAGAAAAATATATCAGTTTAAAATACAAGAGAATTTGAGAGGTTTTATTGATTTTTCTTTGCCACTGATTTAACTGCTGCTTGGATTTTTACAATTTTTTTTAACCAACACCTTTTGTACTTTACAGCTGAAATATATGCTAACTAAACCTAATGAAACTTGTTTGAATAAAACTTCAAAGCAATTGTTTTACGAGTGGGGAATTTAAGCACGGACATGTAGAAAGTATAAACTGTAAAACATGTTGTACCATGCTATTTAAAGGGAAACTATAAAAAAAAAACAAATGCTATATTTATATCTATACTTTCCCAGACATGCTGTTTTGCAAACGATAGGTAAGGTTCAGGGTTAGCAATTAGAGCCTGTAAAACTTTTCTTAGCACATTTTTATCTTTGGGTGCATGTTGTTCAAATATAGAAATGTATATTTCCTCATATTAACTTTTACCTAAAAAAAAATGATTTAATACATCAGAACCAGATAGTAATTTTCACCAGCTCTAATGGGCAAAAATATTATATAAGTTAAATAAAGTTGGAGATCTTGCTTACAGTTGGTACATATTTAGTGGGCTTGTCCAAGGCTGAAACCATGACAAGGGGAGTCCTCAATTTGACCCTTTGCCTTGAGCTATCCCACTGGACCCCATTATTATCTTAATGAAACCAGGAGACAGAGTGGGTGTAAAATGCCCACAGCATTTATTCACATTTTATCAAAGAAATAGCACCTTGCCAGCTTAACCCAACAGGCAATAAGGTAAAGCCAGAATTTAACAAGAGATCGCTAATATGCTGTGCCGCCAACATGAGAGAAGTTCACCAGCCCTGCTGCAGGAGTCTGTAGCGAACCGCCGCCGATGTGTTCGCGAACGCCGTTCGCGAACACCGGCAAAAATGCGGACAGTTCGCGAACAGTTCGCGAACATCGAACACCCGCTAAAATCGTTCGACTCGGACGATTCGAACGATTTTTGCCATTCGATAGACCGATTTTAGTGCGATTCGAATGATCGATCATTCGATAGAATGAATTTCATTCGATCGAACGGTAAAATTCTTCTAATCGAACGATCGAACGTTTTAAACAATCGATCGAATAAAAATCATTCGATCGATTACAACATCATTCGATCGAATGGAAAACGTTCGATCTTTAGTTGTCGAAGTAATCGAATTGAAGGATTCGAACTATACTAAGCTTTAGTTTTAGCTGCACTAGAGGTTTGTTGAATTACATTAGAGACAGACTGACACCAGAAACATGTTTTTTTTTGCCATCTAACACAACATTTTTCCTATTTGGACAATTTCCAAATTGCCTAGCCCGAGGGCTGGCCTGTGGGTAAGTTATCCGTTATATTTTCTATAAAGCCATTTGACAGATTCATTTAAAGGAATGTGCATGTATTTGGCATAGACTAGCTACAATCTTGTAACAATACATGCATTGTGCATCTTGGGACTTGTAGTTTTCTTCAATTAAGTGATTTTAGCAGGGATTGTAATTAATGGCACCTGATTGACTTTGAGGTTGGATGTGTGTTAATCAGTTAACTAATAAGGAAGGAAAGGCACGTCTCCTACTAATTGCACTTACCTCTCACTCACTGGGGGTGCTGTGCTTTATTGGCCCTGGAAGGTGTTGCACCTCACCATTATGTTTGTCATGTTGCAGTGCAGCCTGGCCTTGCACCACATATTAATGACGATCTTCAACTGTCAACTGTGGGGAATATTGGCAAATGGAAAGCTAACCAACTACAGAGTGTGTGAGGCTTATCCTTCATTGATATTAACTCAATAATGACTGAAATGCACAAATACCTAAGTCTGTTGGTTGGCTTTAATATGTTGGTCTTGTCATGGGGCTTTTATGTCAGTTCATGAGGCTTTTGGTCCTATTTAACCCCTTCTTCTGTTGTCCAACTTAGAACTCTGTGTTAACTCTGCAAAAAAGGGTTGTTAGGTATATACCCTGAAAATGATGTACCTGCTCTATGTTTCAAATGACATTATCCATGTGTATTGCATTTTTTGAAACCACCTTAGCAAAAGTGAAAAAAGAAACAGACACAGCTTTTGGTTTTGTGGGTTTACTGACAAAATCTCAAACATTTTTATAAGAATAAAATGACAATATGGATTTGTGACAAAACTTTGTTGGTTTGTTGAACACCACATAAGCATTCTTAATAACAATTAAAAAAGTAGCCTATCTGTAACATACAGAAGGAATTGTGGTCTCAACATACATTTCAATATATAACAGCCCCCATTGAGCACTAAAGGCCAGAGCTTTACAAAAGGTTTATAGGGTTACAGGCAAGAATTTCTTGCATGAGATTCATACTGCGCCCCTGTGTCCATGCTGGGCAAGTTTACATAAATTAAATAAGACAAAATAAGTTTGGCATTAAGGAGCCCTGCGTACAAAACCAGAATATAACAATCAATATGATTTATAAATGACACTTGTCAATATGACAAAATGGGCTGTTTGAAAGTATCAGCACATATGAGGTTAGTGCTGGCCAGGTAATGTGTTGGAATAGTTGTTCAATGTAACAACCAACGCTTTGTGCCTTTAAGGCATATCATATACCTGGGACTTGCTATTTAAGTACCACAGGTGGAGGAGGTGATGGAGGAGGAGGAGGAGGTAGTCAGCAATAGCACATATTATGAGTGCTGGGTAGCCAAAGTAGGCCATCGGTAGACAACAATACTTTCTAGTGCAAAGTAACAACCAGCACTTTGTGCCTTTAAGGCATATCATATACCTGGGACTTGCTATTTAAGTACCACAGGTGGAGGAGGTGATGGAGGAGGAGGAGGAGGTAGTCAGCAATAGCACATATTATGAGTGCTGGGTAGCCAAAGTAGGCCATCGGTAGACAACAATACTTTCTAGTGCAAAGTAACAACCAGCACTTTGTGCCTTTAAGGCATATCATATACCTGGGACTTGCTATTTAAGTACCACAGGTGGAGGAGGTGATGGAGGAGGAGGAGGAGGTAGTCAGCAATAGCACATATTATGAGTGCTGGGTAGCCAAAGTAGGCCATCGGTAGACAACAATACTTTCTAGTGCAAAGTAACAACCAGCACTTTGTGCCTTTAAGGCATATCATATACCTGGGACTTGCTATTTAAGTACCACAGGTGGAGGAGGTGATGGAGGAGGAGGAGGAGGTAGTCAGCAATAGCACATATTATGAGTGCTGGGTAGCCAAAGTAGGCCATCGGTAGACAACAATACTTTCTAGTGCAAAGTAACAACCAGCACTTTGTGCCTTTAAGGCATATCATATACCTGGGACTTGCTATTTAAGTACCACAGGTGGAGGAGGTGATGGAGGAGGAGGAGGAGGTAGTCAGCAATAGCACATATTATGAGTGCTGGGTAGCCAAAGTAGGCCATCGGTAGACAACAATACTTTCTAGTGCAAAGTAACAACCAGCACTTTGTGCCTTTAAGGCATATCATATACCTGGGACTTGCTATTTAAGTACCACAGGTGGAGGAGGTGATGGAGGAGGAGGAGGAGGTAGTCAGCAATAGCACATATTATGAGTGCTGGGTAGCCAAAGTAGGCCATCGGTAGACAACAATACTTTCTAGTGCAAAGTAACAACCAGCACTTTGTGCCTTTAAGGCATATCATATACCTGGGACTTGCTATTTAAGTACCACAGGTGGAGGAGGTGATGGAGGAGGAGGAGGAGGAGGTAGTCAGCAATAGCACATATTATGAGTGCTGGGTAGCCAAAGTAGGCCATCGGTAGACAACAATACTTTCTAGTGCAAAGTAACAACCAGCACTTTGTGCCTTTAAGGCATATCATATACCTGGGACTTGCTATTTAAGTACCACAGGTGGAGGAGGTGATGGAGGAGGAGGAGGAGGTAGTCAGCAATAGCACATATTATGAGTGCTGGGTAGCCAAAGTAGGCCATCGGTAGACAACAATACTTTCTAGTGCAAAGTAACAACCAGCACTTTGTGCCTTTAAGGCATATCATATACCTGGGACTTGCTATTTAAGTACCACAGGTGGAGGAGGTGATGGAGGAGGAGGAGGAGGTAGTCAGCAATAGCACATATTATGAGTGCTGGGTAGCCAAAGTAGGCCATCGGTAGACAACAATACTTTCTAGTGCAAAGTAACAACCAGCACTTTGTGCCTTTAAGGCATATCATATACCTGGGACTTGCTATTTAAGTACCACAGGTGGAGGAGGTGATGGAGGAGGAGGAGGAGGTAGTCAGCAATAGCACATATTATGAGTGCTGGGTAGCCAAAGTAGGCCATCGGTAGACAACAATACTTTCTAGTGCAAAGTAACAACCAGCACTTTGTGCCTTTAAGGCATATCATATACCTGGGACTTGCTATTTAAGTACCACAGGTGGAGGAGGTGATGGAGGAGGAGGAGGAGGTAGTCAGCAATAGCACATATTATGAGTGCTGGGTAGCCAAAGTAGGCCATCGGTAGACAACAATACTTTCTAGTGCAAAGTAACAACCAGCACTTTGTGCCTTTAAGGCATATCATATACCTGGGACTTGCTATTTAAGTACCACAGGTGGAGGAGGTGATGGAGGAGGAGGAGGAAGTAGTCAGCAATAGCACATATTATGAGTGCTGGGTAGCCAAAGTAGGCCATCGGTAGACAACAATACTTTCTAGTGCAAAGTAACAACCAGCACTTTGTGCCTTTAAGGCATATCATATACCTGGGACTTGCTATTTAAGTACCACAGGTGGAGGAGGTGATGGAGGAGGAGGAGGAAGTAGTCAGCAATAGCACATATTATGAGTGCTGGGTAGCCAAAGTAGGCCATCGGTAGACAACAATACTTTCTAGTGCAAAGTAACAACCAGCACTTTGTGCCTTTAAGGCATATCATATACCTGGGACTTGCTATTTAAGTACCACAGGTGGAGGAGGTGATGGAGGAGGAGGAGGAGGTAGTCAGCAATAGCACATATTATGAGTGCTGGGTAGCCAAAGTAGGCCATCGGTAGACAACAATACTTTCTAGTGCAAAGTAACAACCAGCACTTTGTGCCTTTAAGGCATATCATATACCTGGGACTTGCTATTTAAGTACCACAGGTGGAGGAGGTGATGGAGGAGGAGGAGGAGGTAGTCAGCAATAGCACATATTATGAGTGCTGGGTAGCCAAAGTAGGCCATCGGTAGACAACAATACTTTCTAGTGCAAAGTAACAACCAGCACTTTGTGCCTTTAAGGCATATCATATACCTGGGACTTGCTATTTAAGTACCACAGGTGGAGGAGGTGATGGAGGAGGAGGAGGAGGTAGTCAGCAATAGCACATATTATGAGTGCTGGGTAGCCAAAGTAGGCCATCGGTAGACAACAATACTTTCTAGTGCAAAGTAACAACCAGCACTTTGTGCCTTTAAGGCATATCATATACCTGGGACTTGCTATTTAAGTACCACAGGTGGAGGAGGTGATGGAGGAGGAGGAGGAGGTAGTCAGCAATAGCACATATTATGAGTGCTGGGTAGCCAAAGTAGGCCATCGGTAGACAACAATACTTTCTAGTGCAAAGTAACAACCAGCACTTTGTGCCTTTAAGGCATATCATATACCTGGGACTTGCTATTTAAGTACCACAGGTGGAGGAGGTGATGGAGGAGGAGGAGGAGGTAGTCAGCAATAGCACATATTATGAGTGCTGGGTAGCCAAAGTAGGCCATCGGTAGACAACAATACTTTCTAGTGCAAAGTAACAACCAGCACTTTGTGCCTTTAAGGCATATCATATACCTGGGACTTGCTATTTAAGTACCACAGGTGGAGGAGGTGATGGAGGAGGAGGAGGAGGTAGTCAGCAATAGCACATATTATGAGTGCTGGGTAGCCAAAGTAGGCCATCGGTAGACAACAATACTTTCTAGTGCAAAGTAACAACCAGCACTTTGTGCCTTTAAGGCATATCATATACCTGGGACTTGCTATTTAAGTACCACAGGTGGAGGAGGTGATGGAGGAGGAGGAGGAAGTAGTCAGCAATAGCACATATTATGAGTGCTGGGTAGCCAAAGTAGGCCATCGGTAGACAACAATACTTTCTAGTGCAAAGTAACAACCAGCACTTTGTGCCTTTAAGGCATATCATATACCTGGGACTTGCTATTTAAGTACCACAGGTGGAGGAGGTGATGGAGGAGGAGGAGGAGGTAGTCAGCAATAGCACATATTATGAGTGCTGGGTAGCCAAAGTAGGCCATCGGTAGACAACAATACTTTCTAGTGCAAAGTAACAACCAGCACTTTGTGCCTTTAAGGCATATCATATACCTGGGACTTGCTATTTAAGTACCACAGGTGGAGGAGGTGATGGAGGAGGAGGAGGAGGTAGTCAGCAATAGCACATATTATGAGTGCTGGGTAGCCAAAGTAGGCCATCGGTAGACAACAATACTTCATAGTGGAAAGCACAAGGCACACTGTTTTCACTTTGACAGTTGCAGAACATAGGCCATTGTTACATGAATGCTCCCACATGAGAAACACATACAAACAGCGCTTGATTAGCATATGGAACATTTGAAGCAACACTGCACTGGTGATAAATACACAATAAAAAGTGTAGTCATGTGTTTGCAATGATTGGAATGCATTGATCCTTACATGTAACATTTTTTGGGCCAAGTGAATGTGTTTGGCAACACTGCAGCATCACCATAGAAATATGTTAGAGCAAATGCACTTTGATGTTTGTAAGTGCTTTTCCAGATGTTATTGGAAAGGGCGCCATTGGATGTAAGATATGGCACACCTTGGTGCTCATAACACCATACGTATATACATATGTTAGAGCAAATGCACTTAGATGTTTTGAAGTGCTTTTCCAGATGTTATTGGAAAGGGTGCCAATAGATGTTAAAATCGCACCCCCCAGTGAAGAGAATGGAGCACACTGTAAACAATGGGATGTGTTGTTTGGGAGTCAGTCCCATTGCTGGGTAACGGACAGAGTGATACCTGAAGCGTCAATAGGGCAAAGTTTGTTACCAGGAGAAAATAGGCAAAGAGGCCAGTGTCAGATGGTAAATGACACAGACTGGATCTAGGGACGTTTGTCCCCTCGGACAGGACTGTGTCCCCTTCCATGCCCCCTTTCCCTCCGATGTTGAGGAGCTTCAGGGGGTGGAGGGGGAGCAGCAGGTGGACCAGGGACTTCACCCTCAGCAGGGCCCCTTGGTCGGTGAGACTGGGCTGCCACCAGGTCCTGGAATCCTCGATGGATGGCCATCCGGGTCTCCCGCATCTCTGCATAGATATGGGCCATCCACCGCCTCATCCTGAGATCCTGGTAGCGCTGCTGGCGTAGCATGGCCTGCATCACGTTGACGAGCCCCGGTTGTGCCGCAGGTTGATCAGCCAGTCGCCGTCCTTCCTCTTGTGGTGGTCCCCCAATTGCTGTGGCAGCAGCACGATCTACAAGAAAAATCAAATATAAATATATATATTGGACATGTGCATAACCCACAACAAACAAAAGGTTACAAAAGGTTCCAAGTTAGATTGGGGTGGTGTTTTAGTCTGGGGGGTGGCATAAACACAACATTACAGTGGAAATCTCATACCAGTCTGTAGCTTGGAAAACATGTTTTTTCTTAGACAAAAAAAATTGTTTTAAAGGACATGTAAACGCTCCCAACAAAAATGTAATCAGTGAACGGCCTCTTTTAAAGCTTCAGACACGTGCTACTGGTTTTTAAAAGGTTAACAGTAAAGGCTGCAGTATCCCCTTAATCATTTAAATGCCTTCTCCTCTTCTAACTCACTCTTCCCCGCCTCAGGAATTTGCTTTGGCTGTTGGCTCATGAGCATGCTCAGTTCTTCCCAGCTCAGAATACTAAACATACCCTCCATTGTAACAGCCACTAAGGAGATATTATTACTGGTTCCCATATAAACTCTGCTTTTGCTGTCTGATCCCAGGGCCGCCATTAGAAATCACAGGGCCCCGTACAACAAAATTTTCAGGGCCCCATCCACACTAATTTTCTGGGCCTGCCCACCCAGCCTAGGCCCCACCCCAGATCCCGCCAACTCCACACTACAGTTTAAAAACAACACAGACAACAGTGCTAAAAATGGTAACCCCCCCACACACAAGTTAGAAAAAGCCATTGGTGATAAGGGCCCCCCCTGCAAGTAAAAAAAATTGTTCAGATACCCCCAAATTTTATGAAATATTGCTTGTGAGGGTTTTGTGTCTAAGGGGGGCCCGGCCATGCTTCACTTATTTGATTATCCGGGCCCCCCTGTCTTCAGCGTACTGCCTGCCAGCTCTCTGTGCACAGAAGCTTTTCTACTATTAAGATTTCCTGTATCCTTGTGGTCCTTTAAGAATAAGTCCCGTTAAGGGGATCCAATCCCAATGCAGATTTACTGGGCCTTATTCTTAAAGGACCAATGAGGATACAGGAAATCTTAATAGGCGAAAAGCTTCCGTGCACAGAGAGCTGGCAGTACGCTGAAGACAGGGGGGCCCGGATAATCAAATAAGTGAAGCATGGCCGGGCCCCCCCATAGACACGTGCGGGCCCATGACAACTGCCCCCCCGATGGTGGCCCTGTCTGATCCTATTTTGTTCTCCTAACCACCTCTCCTCAGCTTAACCATTACTTGCATCTTTGGTGACACACTGACAAATAAAGGAAGAGTTTATTAGTTATAAACATTGATCTTACGTCTGGGGGGCACCACAGGAATCACGGCTGGCGACTGGGCGCGGCGTTCAGCTCGGTGTTCTGTAATGTGAAATAGGACATTAGTAATGCTCTAAACAAGTTCAGGGAGCAATTACATTTGTCACAAACATTAAACATGTCTGTACCTTGAGCTTCCGGGGCTCTATCAGAGTCATCAGTCTCACCCTCTTCCTGGGGTTGCTGAGCAGCATCACCCTGGTCCTGGTCACTGTCCGGGCGCGATGTTTGCGGTGGTCCTGCAATTTGAGTAAAGAAAGAAAAAAGGTATTAAGAGACAAAAAAAATATAGAATTGCAAGTGTACTTGGCTAGTAGCCTGGTGTACAGACCTCTCACATGCTACAAATCTATTTTATTGCTCATTCGAAATACTAACTCCAATGAAATAGCACAGGAAGGAAGATGAAATGGTTAAACGTAAATCTACTGTATAATGGCACAACTAGGGAGATGAAATGGTTAAACGTGAATCTATAATGGCACAGCTATTATGGATGGAATGGTTAAAACTTAAATACATTTGCAATCATACAAGCAGAAGAGAATTATATAGATGACAATACTTGTGTTTTTTGAGTTGTTTAGCTTTTTATTCAGCAGATCTACACTTTGCAATGTCAGCAATCTGGTTGCTAGGGTCCAAATTAGCATAGCAACCATGCATTTATCTGAATAAGAGACTGGAATAGAATTGGGGATGTTCTGATAAGTTAGATGAGTAATAAAAAATCAATGTGTAGAGCCTTTCTTTCTAGACCCACATTTTAAAGCTGAAAAGAGTAATTTAAAAAATAATGAAGGACAAGTGAACAGTTGCTTACACTTGGCCATTCTATAACATACTTCAAAGTTAACTTAAAGGTGAACCACCCTTTAAAGCAGTTTCTAAACATTTGTGCTATAGTGGAGAAATGGTTAATAAATAAATGGCTCCCCATTTTGTCAGTTACAGCTGCACTTAATAACTAGTAATAATAAACAAACAGCAAAGCTGTAAAGAAAAGCACAAAAACTCCTCTAATGCAAAACAGAAGCAATATTTTACCAACAAAGTGATATGCTAAAGGGAACATTAGACATTTATGTAAATAATGGGAATGTGGAACAAAAGGAGTCAGATATTTGTTTCTATAAAAGTCTACTTACGTATCCAGTCTGTGTCCAGTTCTTCACTGCCCTCTTTGGCCAAAATGTCCAGAAGCCGGCGCTCATGGGGTTGAAGTCTGAGTGGAGGGACACGCCCTCCGCCGGTCTTCTGGGCTTTAGCTCTCCTGGTAACCAGCTTTGCCCTTAGCCAACGCTTCAGGTCACTGTAGCGCTTATACACAGTTGTCCGATCCCTGTGTAAAGCGCCCACAGTGTTCACCCTGTCCGTCACCTGCTGCCAGAGTTGTTGGCGTCTGGCAGCATTGATGCGATGGGACTGACTCCCAAACAGCACATCCCATCGCGCTATCACCTCGTCCACCAGTGCTCCATTCTCTTCACCGGTAAACCTTCGGGCCATTTTGTTGGTGGGGCCCTCCTCTCCTCCATCATCACCTTCCTCCTCCTCCTCCTCCTCTCTCCTCTCTGAGGCAGTTGGTGGTGGTGCCTCCATCTCCTCCTCCGAGCTGCTCGGCAGCCTCTGTGGCCTCCTCCTGGGGAAGCCTCTCTCAGCCCTGGGTGGGGTGCGTGACACGCTGCGTGCCCCAGATGGTGGTGAGCGAGACACGCAGCGTGCCCTGGGGGACTCCCTGTGTGGGCTGGGGGACACCCTCCCTACACTACGCTCCTCCCTCCCTCTACGGGACCCCCCTGCCCTACGCTCCTCCCTCCCTCTATGGGACCCCCCTGCCCTACGCTCCTCCCTCCCTCTACGGGACCCCCCTGCCCTACGCTCCTCCCTCCCTCTATGGGACCCCCCTGCCCTACGCTCCTCCCTCCCTCTACGGGACCCCCCTGCCCTACGCTCCTCCCTCCCTCTACGGGACCCCCCTGCCCTATGCTCCTCCCTCCCTCTACGGGACCCCCTGCCCTACGCTCCTCCCTCCCTCTACGGGACCCCCCTGCCCTACTCTCACCCCCACTACGGGACCCCCCTGCCCTACTCTCACCCCCACTACGGGACCCCCCTGCCCTACTCTCACCCCCACTATGGGACCCCCCTGCCCTACTCTCACCCCCACTACGGGACCCCCGACTCTCTACCTCCTCCTCCACCCAGGAACCCCTGTTGGTGACCCCCCAGCCCTCCTCTCTCCCCCATCTACCACGACTAAGATCCCACATAGTGTGGGATCCAGCCGCAGTTGGCACCTCACCAGGGCTGGAGAGACGTTCCCCCTGCTCCTCCTCCTCCTCAATCCTCCTCCCAGCCATTTGCAGGCTTTTTTTTTTCAATTGCTTTAAAACACCTCCTCCACCTGTGCAATCTAAATAGCAAGTGCGCAATCAGGCCGAAAATGCACCTAAAATGGCCACTGGAGGGCTTCCTGTATGAAAAAAATGTCAGAAAGGAAGTGGGGCATAAACGTTCGAATCGAACGATTCGAATATAAGTGGGGCAACGATCACTTCGATTATATTCGACTGCTCGATACGACGGAACCATTCGAATCGAAGACACTATTCCCTCGGTCGAATTGTTAAATCGTTCGATCGTACGAGTTTACTTCGACCTAATCGAGTGCGAACCCAAATTGGCGAACGTCCCCAAACGTTCGCGAACGTTCGGCGGACGCGAACAGTCGAAGTTCGCGCGAACTAGTTCGCCGGCGAACAGTTCGCTACATCCCTGTGCAGGACCTGCATCTGCAGTGTGTCGATGATAGGAAATCCAAGAAGACTGCCCTCTAGCACAAGCAGTAGTAGTGTCTGTATCAATCAATCCACCGTGCAGTCACAGGAGAGAACCTCCTTTCTCCCTCTTCTAAACTTACCTGTGCAGTACTCTGGCAAGGTCCTACCGCTGCTGTGACAAATAAAACTTAAAATATAATATCATATCTGCACTGTTTTGATCCAGAGGAAGGCAAAAAACCCAGCCCAAAGCCAGTGCTAATTATGCTTCAAGAGGGAAAAAATTCCTTCCTGACCCCAATGGTGATCAGAATCAAATCCCTGGATCAAGCAATTCCCATTAATTTAACATAATTAAATACAATACAGACTCTCACAATTATAATGTGTAAAGATATAGAGACCACAATATTACAAAGCTTTCATGAAAACATCCATATTCAGTTATTAATAGATAATATGAGAAAACTCCTGACATTTTACAATTTTGAAATTTGCAAAATGGGGGTGGGGTGGGGTGGGATGTTTCTACCTGCTCAGAAGTTAAGGAAGTGAACTGCTTCTTCCCCTGACATCACTTCCATCTCTTACTCCACCCCTGGGCCTGGCCATCTCCTGCTTTAACTCATTTCTTCTCACCTAAACACAGCTACATCTGATTCTGCACATCTCTGACCTACACCAGTATAATTTGGCTGCTGGTCATTCAGATCCCTTGTCATGCAGCCCCTGCAGTTATTGCTCCAGGGCTTTCCTTTCTGGATTCAAGCATTTGTAGGGGATTTGTGCAAAACTATTGCACTTATCCCTGTAAGAAATCAAGCACAGTGCTTGTGTCTGTGTGCTGTAAGCAGTTACCTAGCAACCAGCTATTCAGTGCAACAGGAAGTGACACAGCAGCTTGTGACTGGCTGGCAGGAAGAGGAAGTCTCAGATACTGGCAAAAGAAGAGTGCCTGGCAGAGAGAACCACATGTTGGACAGAGAGAGAGACTAGAGAGCTGCTGAGAGGCTGCACCAAAGGCATTCATTTGGATCGGGCTGGCACAGAAAAGCCACATACTGTGCCTGGAGGGACAGAGAGTGTGAAAGGAATCCAGACTGGAGGAACAAACAGCAGGAGATTCCTATCTGAGCATCCAAAGGGGCTGGTAGTCGCATTGTATGTCTGAATGTGCTGGATTCTCTGTAAAGCATCTGAAGAGTATTTGGAGTGAGTATCTTGTTTAAAAGGACAGTACCCTAAAGAAGCGCTTGAAGATACAGAAACTGTTTGGTGGAAGGACATTAAAGGACTTTGCTTTCTTTAGTTAGCTGGATAGTTAGCGCAAGCAAATTAGTTAGCGAGGCCCTATTACCACCAGTTAGGAGTGCTGCATGTATTAGGTGCCCATTTTTAGATAAACAGTCATTCAGTTTAACAATACTTTGTGTGTGTTATTATTGTATTCCTAGTGGGGCCACCCGTAGGTGCATTCCCGGATCCCACTAGCTGGAGGCACCGCACTAGTAAGTACCAGGTACCCAGTCTCTCCCAATACCACTGGGGAGTGGCTCAGGTTTGTCCCGTGTCATCAGGTAAGTGCCGCGCGTGGAGTGTTACACCGACAAAAGGGGTGTCGAAAGGGTTACGCATTTAAAATGATTTCATCATGTACTTCTGGAATTCAGCAGCTACAAAAACCAGCAATTACTTTGTTTTGGAATATATCTTAGACACTCCATTGCATGTCTTTGAAAGTACGAAGGGTAAATATAATTTAAAAAAATATAATTTCTATTTATCAAATAAATATAATTATAAAAAATATAATGTTTAACCCAGCTGTAATGGCGTGCCATAGCACCCCCTAGTTTTCTGTAGAAGTTGCTAAAAAACATAATTATAGATGCAAGAAAATTCACCAATGACAATTCTACTGATAAAAAATGTCATTATAAATGCAAAAGAACTGGCAAAATAATGTCTCTTTCATTACATTACACTGAAATGAAACATGGGGATAAAGGACAGACTTGTTCAGTGCTGGAAAACTTTGCTTAAAGCTTCCACTTTGCTTACTAAAGACAGTGGTAGATGGTGCCTGAATTGGTCTGCATTCAATTTAGCATAGGTGGTGTCTTTTTTTTTCCAGTAATGTTTTGTGATTTTCTGGTAGTAGTGGAGTAGACTGCTATTCTGTTTTCATGAGGTAAACTACGAAATCCTTTTTCCAAATTAAATTAAACCTAGCCCAGTATGTAAAGATTATCAACAATTTCAAAGCAGGTGAACTCTTCTATTTTAGCATGGGTGGTGTTTTTTGTTTCTCTGTTATGGTTTTGGAGGTGAACCTTTTATACAGTATGTCGTTTTATTACTTCAGGAAGACAAGAGCAGACAAAGCTGATGTAGGGTCACATCAAAAGTGTGAACACAAAATTGGCAAGCATTTATTATTTTCAGCAATAAGCATTTATTCTTTTACTGGCTAACATAATCATCAATGAATAATCTATTAATAACTATTCCAATGCTCCAATTAAAATGCACAATTTCAAAGCATAGCATCTCTTTCAAGGGAAATATATGTAAAAAGAGACTGGATGATTTCTATGATAGTGACTTGCAGTGACTTGGTTTGCAGGTTTCTAGAAATCCTGTGCAGAAGAGGACTTCTTTCCACAAAACAAAACGAATGACAAGAGCATTAGCACAGTAACTGTCCAAGATGCTTGTGTACCTGGAGGAGAAAATAAAATGTCTGATTCTTACAGAGACAATGACATCAAACCAATATGACTGAATCAAGTGCAAACAGAAAAAGAATGATTTTCACTGGAGGATCCTTTTCAATCAACTGGGCCATTGGCTCTGGAAGACTAGTAAGAAATATTTGATGTTGCTGCACTTCAGCTATGATCACTCTTAAGCCCTTGAAAATGTAGCAAAATCCTGTGAATTTGCTGATGCAGCAGCATATAGAGGTAACAATCAGATTTGACATTGGGTCCAGTATATCAGTTTTGGTAGTTTTCAAGCTGAGGTATCAGTATTGATGCTTAGCTAACATTATGCAAACTCTGACAGTAGAACTGAACCACTTTATATAAGATATAATGTCAAATGATAATATTACATTTTTGGTTAACTGGCCCTTTAAATTGTGGTGTTAAGACACAATAAGGAGGAAAATCTATTTGTTGGAAATATTAAATGTTTGAGAACATTATGTTGCCTTTACTTAGGTGCAATAATAAATACATTCACAAAGAAGGGAAGATTTACCAGAAGCTGCAGACTTAGTTGAATCTGTAATGCAAAAGAAAAGTTTATTACATTTAACAGACTACACCATTGTTATATATTACAGAGTAGATTTTCAACTGCACCAATTCTGCCTTGGTTAAAAAAATAATGGACCTCGTTTAGTATTTGTGAGTACATGTCTAAACTGTAAAGTAACCCTTTATGTTTCACCTAATATTGGTTGTATTTCGCTGGAAAAAAGGCGCTTGCGAGGGGACATGATTACACTTTACAAGTACATTAGAGGACATTATAGACAAATGGCAGGGGACCTTTTTACCCATAAAGAGGATCACCGTACCAGAGGCCACCCCTTTAGACTAGAAGAAAAGAACTTTCATTTGAAGCAACGTAGAGGGTTCTTCACAGTCAGGACAGTGAGGTTGTGGAATGCACTGCCGGGTGATGTTGTGTTGGCTGATTCAGTTAATGCCTTTAAGAATGGCTTGGATGATTTTTTGGACAGACATAATATTAAAGGCTATTGTGATACTAAACTCTATAGTTAATATAGGTATGGGTATATAGAATTTTAATTAAAAGTAGGGAGGGGTGTGTGTATGGATGCTGGGTTTTCATTTGGAGGGGTTGAACTTGATGGACTTTGTCTTTTTTCAACCCAATTTAACTATGTAACTATGTATATTTCATCTACTATTGACTGTATGTTTCACCTACTATTGACTTATATCTCACCTACTATTGACTGTATGCTTCACTTACAATTGACTGTATGCTTCACCTACAATTGACTTTATGTTTCACCTACTATTGACTGTATGTTTCACCTACTATTGACTGTATGTTTCACCTACTATTGACTTATATCTCACCTACTATTGACTGTATGCTTCACCTACAATTGATGGTATGTTTCACCTACTATTGACTGTATGTTTCACCTACTGTTGACTGTATTTTCACCTACTATTGACTTATATTTTACCTTCTATTGACTGCATGCTTTGCTTACTACTTAATGGATGTTTTACCTACAATTGTCTGTATGTTGCACCTACTATTGACTGTATTTGTCACTACTGTTTACTGTATGATCACTTACTGTACTATTGACTGTATGTTCACCTACTATTGACTGTATGTTTCACCTACTATTGACTGTATGTATATTTCTAAATTTATAGTAGAAAATGCTACCTACAACCTATCAAACTTTTTATCTTTTGCAAAAACCCACAAATAGTAAGACACTATTTTTTAAATTTAATTGGTTTGGGAAAAAAGGCGATCAAAAGCAGAAACCTTGAGTTTAGGGCTGGCTCAAGGTTTTTTCCTTCATTGATTTACCCAACGATGATTCTCGAAGGATCATTACTCAGCCCTTAAGTCATTTGTTGTGTCATGCATGCATACATGGAGCCTGGTACTATAACAATGTTATATATACATATATACATTATACAAAAACAGATGGAGACCATTGTATGTAATAGGGATGCACCAAATCCATAACCCTTATTTGTATAATAACTACATTTTAGATTTGGTTTTGACTGTGATTTGAGGGTTTTTTTGCAGCAAAAAAAAAAATGTTCAACCCTGTAAGGAACAATGTTGTATGGGCAGTAGGCCCCTTTTAAAAATATTCTTACTGGTTGGCTGGCTGAGGGGGGTTACAATAAAAGAGGTGTTCGACGACATGTAGGTCCACCGCACAATGTGTATCACATATACTGCACTGGAGATGCTGGTTATCCATTGACCTGGCTTGGTCCCTTAAAGGAGAATTCAATCCCCTAGGCGCAAAAATCCCTCCCCTGCATAGGCCCCCTCCCTCCCCCCCAGCCTACCTTCCCCCCTGGGTAAAAGTCCCTAACTTGTTATTTACCCCTCCTTCTAGGTCTTCTCCAGTGGAGTTCACAGCAGCCATATGCTCCCGAGCACTCTTCTTCCGGTATTCAGCGGCGTTTGGTGGCGCATGCGCAAGTGGAGACATTTAAGGATCTACTGAGCATGCGCCACAAAGTTTCCAAAAAAAGAAATCGGAAACTTTGTGACTTTCGGGCGCATGCGCAGTTGGAGGCATTTTCCGGTACGGAGCTACTGCGCATGCGCCCAAAAGTCACAAAGATTCCAATTTCTTTTTTTGGAAACTTTGTGACTTTCGGCGCATGCGCAGTATATCCTTACCGGTAAATGCACCACCAAACGCTGCTGAATACAGGAAGAAGAGCGCTCGGGAGAAAAAAATGCTGATTTTGCATCAAATCTGTATCAGGTGAAACAAATTCGCTCATCCCTATTTGCAAAATAAAATAAAAAACTTGCTAATGAACAATATTACATAATTGTGACATTTCTTTCTTATTTTTGATTACTTGAATACTGTTTATATCATTTATTTAATACAGCCGTGTGTGATTACTTACCCAGCCTGTTAAATGGTCCCAGTGTCAGATTAAGTGTATTTTCTGTGGTTACATCCAAATCACGGCCCCCAGAGCATGTCTGTAAAACATAAATATCCATTGTTTGTAGTGTTCAGAGAACATTTTAGTTCATACCAAGATTATTCTTGGCTAAGATTATTTTATTTCATTAGGATCAGCTTACAGGTAAGGTTGAATCTTTGGAATACCCTTTTCATTGCCAGTGCATTGATGACTGGGGGTATTGTATTAAAAACATACCCAGACTATTATTGGCTGAAATTATTTTATTTCAATAGGGTCAGCTAAGGGGTAGGGTTGAAGCTTTGGAATACCCTTTCCATTTCCAGTGCATTGATGACTAGGGGTATTGTATTAAAAACAAAGTCTGGGGCTGGCCTAGTAACCCATATCAACCAGATGTTCTCCTTTTCAAATATGTGATCAGTAAAAGCTGTGGATATGCAGCTGAGCGTTACTAGACTTGATGCCGGGATAGGACCAGGGCTGCTACCCCAGGGACTCTCACACCCACTCAGGGCCGCCACCAGAAACCCACTCACCCACCGCCAGCCCCTTTTTCCCCCCACGCGTGCACCATATGCAACAAGGGAGCAACAGCAGAGAGCAGGCAGGGATGGTTCTGGCCAGGGCCTGCTGGGATTTTTCCAGTGTCCTTCCAGTTCAGTCCAACCCTGCCTGATGCAGCTTTTTCGTGACTATTAATAAAGTATTCCTATATGTGCAACAAGTGTATAGTGTGCAGTGCTGGAGGGCTACAGGTTTACTGTCTTTTTGGGAAGACCTTGCAGCAGTAGTAGGATAGTAAGTATAATAATAATAATAATAATAATAATAATAATAATACAGCAGACCATAAATCCAGGCCCACATGTCCCCCAGGCAAAGATGTCACCCAGCAGGCACAAAGCATTTGTAGAGGACTTCTGAAATTTATGTGCATGTCCTAGTGATTTCAGTTAATGTGACGTTACTTCAAATGCACAAAGGTCCCTTATGCCATCTCCGGGTAAACCTGGGGGAATTAACAACTATGTCCTGGACCCCAACTGCTAAATGGTAGTTACACCACTGCATCTAAGGCAATGTTCCTACCTTGGCTGGAGTAGCCCTGAATGTAACTCAATCATTACAAAATACAAAAGAGGTCATTTAAATGTTCCTGGGGTACAAGTGCCAGAGCACTAAGGCATTGTAAAGAGTTAAGGGACAGGATAGAGATGGGAGGGAGATGCCGTTATGTCCATAACTTTGCACACTGCATTCCTCAACGTGAATGATTCCTAATATCTATTTGCAACTTGAATTGAAAGAACAGGTATGGGACCTGTTATCCAGAATGCTCAGAGCTTTTCCGGATAATGGGTCTTTCTGTAATTTGGATTTTCATAACTTAAGTCTACTAGAAAATCATTTAAACATTAAAGAAACCCAAATAGGCTGGTTTTGCTTCCAGGAATCATTATTTATAGCTACAAGGTACTGTTTTATTATTACAAAGAAAAAGGACATCCAGTATTTTAAAAAACATTTTTGTTAACCTGTTTGTGTCCTCAGGTAAAAAGATGGACAGGATTTGAAGAATGTGGTTCCCCTTATTGACCAAAAACACAACTCCATGCAGCTGAAATGACTTTGGATTTATCACAATAGTTTACTAAACTAAATTATTAAAGAGCAACAGCTGCCAACTTGTGCTCCCTAATATCGTGTAATTTGTTTTGTTAATTACTGAAAACTAAGATATTTGTTTTTCTTTAGGTTTTCTCAGTTATCACTAGTGATGAGAGAATTGTTTTTCCACACATGGCTTCACTGCGAAAATCTGCATTTCGCCATTGGCAGATTTGTTTTGAACACATAAAAAATGCAAGAAAAAATTGCCTATTCATGTCTATGCATTTAGAGTGAGATAAAGCTTGAGAAAATGCCCATTGACTTTAATGCAACTGGAGTTAAAAAAAAAAAAATTGTCCATAGACTATAATATATTTTTCTACAAAAAAGTCAGGGCAACAAAAAAGTCGATTATAGACAGTAATGCATTTTGCGACTTTGTCACTGTTTTGCTGAATTTTTGAGCAGTTTTGCAAATTTTCTCTTATCACTTTATTCTATTGATGCAGCCTTGAATGATAGGCAGTTTATTGTATAAATTCACTAACTTTCAACTTCTCTTTTAATTTTTACTGTTGGTTGTACTCACAGGTGAGCAAACGGTGGTCCTGTTGTTACACGCATAGATCTCACAGTGCAGATAGACTTCGTCATGATCCCCGACAAATGCAAACATTTCAAAAGAGAACCGTGCTTGGCTAGATAAGCCATTTTCTGCAATGCTGACAGTGTTATCAATTGTGCTGGGGCACCTGTTCAAAAGACAGAAAACATTACATGATAAAAAGAAATCCAACATTAAGAGGGTTATTTATCAATGGTTGAATTTTAGCATATGTTTAATTTTTTATACCATTCTATAATTTAAAGGACATGTATATGTATCATGTATATAAGTTGGGCATATCTTCCCCACCCAAGCCACATTATTTGTACTGCATATACCCCCTTCTTTTGCCAGCACCATCACATTTTGCTAAAACAAATAGCAGCTTTCACCCAGCAGCCATTTTCCCTCTGACACATCATCAGTAACATTGACATCTGCAAACAGGACATGTATGCTGTAAAGTTTGTGCAATGCAGAATGCAGATTTACACAGGAACAACATACTTTGATTAAAATTTTTGCTGGGGTTGAGCACTGTAATGGTTAAGCTGTGCTCAGGAGAGGTGGTTAGGAGAAAACAATAGGTAGACAACTAGAGTTTCTATGGGAAACATTAATGCTGTCTCTTCATTAGCTGTTACAATGCAGGGTTTGTTTAGTAATATGAGCTGTGAAGAACTAAACATGCTCATTAGTCAACAGCCAAAGCATATTCCTGAGGGAGGGGACTGAGGGGGTTGCAGGAGGATAAGGATTTCTAAGTTATTAAGGGGATGCTGCAGCCTTACTGTTAACCTTTTAACAACCAAAGTAGCATTTATCTAAAGTTATCAAAATATTTTCAATTTTTGTGGAGGGGGTTTACATGTCCTTTGAGAAAAACCTTGAATGAAAAAAACTCAAATCAGCGAGTGCAGGGTTAATAACCCAAAAACTCAATTTAATCCAGTTTTCTGTAGGAAAAATCTGGAATCGCTTGACTTTTACATGACCTCGACAGGTTTTATATGGTGCATTTTCGAATTCGAGCTATTTCCAGCTTCAGAGTTTTTTAACCCTTGAAAACTCAACTATTTTGTTGAAAACACAACTCAAACCTTAATAAATCTGCCCCTAAGTTATGGAATACATATGTAAGAGGGTGACAAAAAGGTTAAAGAGGATGTAAATCCAGCTTTAACATTGTCCCACAGCGCCCCCTAGTTTTCTACAGAAACTGCAGAAA
This sequence comes from Xenopus laevis, assembly GCF_017654675.1. Classification (NCBI taxonomy): domain Eukaryota; kingdom Metazoa; phylum Chordata; class Amphibia; order Anura; family Pipidae; genus Xenopus; species Xenopus laevis. The sequence goes on along the minus strand of NC_054387.1, from coordinate 112,746,081 downwards.
AACATAATTATAGACTGTTTCCTCTATAATGTTCAATTCCCCCTGAATGAGAGGCAAAGAGAAGATCAGGTAAGAGCAGCATGTGCCCCACTCTGGAGTGAGAGGGGTTTGTGCCCCATCACACATACAATATTATGGCCAAATTGTATAGTTTAGATTAGAAAAAGAACCCTGGTGTGCTGCTCAGAGGAAGTGCATGGCTGAAGTGCAGGGCATGTGAGAGTCCCCCTCCAGTAAAGGTACAGGAAACTGATGGTGAAAGTGAAAAAATCAATAGAAGGAAGGGTGACATCCATATACACATATATGTGACTATATTGGAGCTGGGTTTAGCCACAGGTGGTAGCCCTGTGTTTTTATATTTATTCCTGAAGATACAAATCAGTTGTGGTTATTGATGCAAGGGAACCCTGGAGCTATCGCCACAGTCGAACCAGGAGTTAAACCAGGTTTCCCATAGTGGCTTGTGTCAACTGCAGCAGCGCAGTTGCACTAAAACAGTAGGGCTCAATGTCACTTGCGAGCCAAATACCGAAAATTACACAAACTGAACCTAGTTGTGTCTGATTTGCAAGCACAATTGTTTTAAGGCATGGGCTGCAAATGCGTCAGACGCAACTCCCCAGGCAACACAATTCTGCTGGAATCATGAGGAAAACACTGCATTGTGGGAGTAAAACATTCCAGTTTCCCTCAAAATTGCACTTTATTCACTGCACTTGAGGTTGTAAAGTTTTTGCAGTGTTTGACAATCAATTTATGTGTAAGTTATGAACACTGCATGGTATCTGGTATCTTTTTTAAAAAAAAACGTTGGCATCCTGATACCTTACCTGTTTTCGATGATATAATATTTCCTTAGATCATCTGGATTGTTTGATGGAGTAGCATAGCAGTTTTTCAGTACCATAGCATACTGAGATGGATCCGGCCCCTCAAGGAATACTCCAATATAAATCACCGTTTTGGTGTATATATCAACTTGGGTTCCTTCATATGGATATTTATAGTCACTGCTGTTATAAACCGCCATGTGAGCCTTAAACTGTCCAGTGCCATTAACGGAAATATTTGTAGAGCTACAAAGACAATGCAAATGACAGTCATCAAGAAAACATTCATATTCCAGTACAAGACATTTGGAGAAGAAAAATATTTGAACAAAGACGCAAGTAGGGGCTAATTTATTCATTTTCAACTTTGTGATTTTACGCAATTCACAAAATCACAGAAAAAAAAATTGCAACTGAAGAAAAAAGTAACCTTTTAAGTGCTTAACTTTGACAATATATCTCTAATCTCTTTAATCATATATTTACTACCACTCGAATATCTGGGTTGCCTTGTAAATACCAATGTGATATCTGAAATGTAAGATTAATCTTCAATACTTTCTCTGCATTACTCTACAAATGTCTATGCTATATGTAGTATGCATTTTCACTTCCTTGTTGCACTATAGCTATCAATTCTGTAATCCTACAACATGGACCTTTTATGACCGCCTCATAAACTGCTCTACAAATATACTTTGTAGCTCGCTTTATCTCAGTGTTTCTTTGCTTTCATCCTGTGCCGTAGCTGGGTGATCACTTTGTTGGTTAATCCATTCAAATCACTTGTGATTCCTCAGTCCTGTGTGCAGCAGTATCCAGCTTTACTCTCCCTCATATATTAAGATATGTTTGGGGGAGAGCATTAGCTAGGGGGCAAACATTTACAAGGGTGATGAATTAATTCAAATATACTGCTCCTGAAATTAGCCATCTGTTCCAGAAATACTCCTTGGAAGGGCTACTACTACAAAATTACTACCTAAAGGTAAAGTTACTCCCTAAGGTAGTCTCTTTGTTTAATACTCCCATTGGCTCTCATTATTTTATTCATACTGTATCTTCATTCTTGTTCCCATCTACATATGTTAACTCTTTTATACACTATCACTTCTTGTTTCACCTTTCTCTTCCAGTTATTCCCAAACAAATGCACTGTCACTCCAAATCCTCTTCCTCTTACTGCTTTTCCTGGCTGCAGGAGATGTCTCTCCAAACCCTGGACTCTGCTCAATACCAATTGTTTTTGTCCTCATTACTCTTTCACTTTGCTCAGAAGCTTTCAGTGATCTACCCTCTCCAACCTTATTCATATTCTCACTCTTCCTTCTTCCTACCTCCCATTTCTTGTTCCCTTTTCAAATTTGCTCTTTAACTAACAAATCCACATTTATTCATGATCGGCTTTGCACAAAATCATTTAATCTATGATATTGCCATGGAGACTTCATAGTGATCTCTCTTCCCTCACAACCCCAGGACTATTGGATGCAGTGGGTGAAAAGGGATTTCTCCCCTCTTCTTGATGCCAGCTCAAAACATTTCTATCTACCAGCCTTCGTATTTCTACACACCCATAATCTATATGATCCTTTACAATCAGGCTTTTGACCTGCACAGTCTATTGAGACTGGGTTGTGCAGAACTACAAATGATCTTCAGGTCCCCAAATTCAAAAAGGTAAATCTTCTAAATTTTCTTGAACTATCATCTGCATTTAATACGGTTGACCACTCCCTCTTTAAACAAATTTTGTTTTCTTTTGTTATCATAATCAGGTGACATTCTGGCACTCTTCCTACCTTTCTAACCAATTTCAATCTCTGCCTCTTATTATAACAAACCAGAACGTCCAACAAAAGTAGAACCAAGAGCCAAAAATTGAGTATATGATTAAGTGTCCCTGTGCGACACAAAATGTGTCAGGCATTATCCTTTTAGATGTAATGTAAAATAAAGTATTATATATATTATTTTATACAACATTTTTGGCTCTTGGACTCTACTTTTGTTGGACGTTCCAGGTTGGTGCCTGCCTAATGCTGTTTTGTTGTGAATTACTCCCCTATGCTGAAGGTCTGGGGCATGAGCACCCGGACCCAACTGGGAAAGCGGTAAGCTTATCCTAATGATTCGATAGATTTATACTTTTCATGATAATTTGGTTTATTGTATATTTCTTATGATAACAAACCCTCATTACTAGTTTTACTTACTGTAGTGATTCCACAAGGTTTGTACTTGACCTGTCATCAATCTTCCTTTATACCCTTGCTTTGGGAAATCTCATCCATTGATTTGGCTTTCATTGTCATTTGGATGCATATGATATTTAAATGTATTTATCAACCCCTTTATTAAAAACTGAAACTGATGCTCATATCTCTAAATGTGCTGTTGCTTTACTGAAGGCCATGACTATAAAGTGTTTGAACTTCATCTCTCCCCCTGGCGTGTTTCACTCAATGGTTCCCCCACACAAAAGGTTGGTGGTGCTACAAGAGTAAAGGGTAAGGCACTAGTGTTATCTGCCCCTGTTACAAGCTCCTTACATGTACCTTGAACTCCCTGCGCAAACCTCAAAAACTTTCCCTAAGTCAGTCTCAAATGATGGCCCTCAAACAGGTGGGATTTTCTTCAAAGTACTTGTGGACTGAAGCATAGCCAATCTGAAGCATTGTAGGATGTAGCAGGAGGAATATATAAATACTATATACTATATACTATATATATCTCCCAATATTTATATAGACAATACTAGAATACAGTATGTATTTTAAAAAAATCATAGTTGAATGCAGACCGCCTGAAAAAACTTATTTCACTGTTCAATATAAAAAACTAAATATAATAAAAAACAAACATTTAAAAGAATATTAGAAATGACAAGACATATACTTGCTAGCAACACTAAAAAATTACAGTCAATTATAGTTAATATTTATACAAATGATAAAGAAAACACAGACACCATTACAAACAGTATATGAGCTTAGTAACTATACATAAACATAATCATAACAGATAGAAATATTACATTTACCTGATAATGGGATTCAGGGCAGTTGCTAGACTAAGCCTCATATCAAGCGGGTAAATACAAGTTGAAGTCGTTATCAGCTTATCTCTAATAATATTCCCAGGAAGTACAAAGGAAAACTCAAAACTGTTCATGAAAAAGTCATGGGTTCCATTAGTCTGATAAAAAGTAGAAAAAAATAAATCAGTACAAACAAGAGTATAAATAATATAGATATAGAATATATTATCTGGAAACCCAGTATTTCAAAATCTCAAAACTGTTGGTAGTGAAGAAGTCAATCTGTCCTATGTGTATAGTAATAGAGGGAGAATTTTGGCCACTAATTTTTTTAATTTTGCAAATATTCAATGGGGACCATTTACTTACAATCGAATTTAATTTTTTTTCCACGGATTTTTAAAAGCTTTAAAAATGTGTGCTTTATTCATAAAGGTAATTAAAAATCTGAACTATGAGTCCCCAAATACCTTTCCATTCAGCACTACCCTCCTTGCAATACCCCTCCTTCCTCATGGTCTATAATTGTGTAGCTTACGATTGGCACAGGCATTAAGTGCCTCATAGTGATGGGCGAATTTATTCGCCAGGCGTGAATTCATGGCGAATTTGCGCGAAACGGCCTCGAAAATTTGCCTGTGAAAGTTCGCCGGCGTCCAAAAAAAATTGTCACCGGTGTCCAAAAAAAAGGACGCCGGCAAGAAAAACAGGCGCTGGCGTCAAAAACGGGCGTCGGCATCAAAAAACGGGCGTCGGCTTCAAAAAATGGGCGCCGGCGTAACTTCGTGAATTATTTGCCATTTTGCGAATTTAGCTGGAAATTCTATTTTTTTGGTGAAGCGAAACAGCGCAAATTCACCCATCACTAGCCGATCACTTTGCCTATGAGTAAGTGCCCCAACAGGCACAAAACGCGTTAGGTCTTCATGTCGTAATAAATTTTGCTACTTTTTACATTTGTTTCTTTATTTTTGGAGATCCTCACATCCTTTTGGATACAGTGTTTTTGGTCTTTGCACCTTGGGACTGAAGTGAACTGTGAGTGTATTCTCCTTTATTATTTCTATCATATTTTTGTATTTTTATTTAATACTTATTTGTTGTGTGGTACCATAGATATTTGTTGTCATGTGGCAGTAGCACAAACCTAAGTATTTTCGCCCATCACTAGTGCCTCATTCTGGCACGTACACAAGGTTTTGGAACAATGATACGAAACTTGCCTTAATAACTGTGTCCACAAAATGGCACCTGCCTGCTTGTTGTGGTTGTGAATCACAAGCGAAGGAGACAAATTTTAAATAATTTTACATAGTGTAAGTAAAGTTTATTTTGTCCATCTAACATAATAGAAAAGTATTTGGAATTATTTCTTTGGTTCACTCTTTGGCACAGATTACAGCTTGTACATGCCTTTTCTATTCAAGAGCCTTTAAACTCATGTGGTAGAAATTTTTGCCATCTCTTCCCTACATATTTCTTCTAATTCCAGGATTGTAAGGGTTTTTGCCAAACCTTCCTGCAGCTCCCTTACAGTCATATGTGGGTTTGACGCTTTGTTTCTAGCCTGCAGTAAAGTTTTTTTGCTCTTCTAGATCCTGCCTTGACTTCCATAGTTCTTCTTAACTGTAGTGATGGGTAAATTTGTCCCATTTAGCTTTGCCAAAAATGTTGCGAATTTACAGTGAAATTCACGAAACAGCGAAAAATTTGCAAAACGCATTGAAGTCAATGGTCGTCAAAATTATTTTGACGCTCATCAATTTTGACGCCCGCAACAATTTTTTTTCAAGTTTTGTTCAAATGCATTAAAGTCAATGGACGTCCGAATAATTTTGACGAACAGCAATTTTTATGCACGTGACTATTTAGACGCGCACCCAAATTTTTTTGACGTGACAGATTTTTCACTGGTTAATTTTCTCTGCAGTTTTACAAATTTATTCGCCAGTGGTGAAATGTGGAAATTCACAGCGAATTTGCGCTGGGCGAATTTATGGACAGTGGCATTATGGCATTATGGACAGTGGAAATTACAAACTAAAAAAGGATTTGACTATCTTTTGTCAGCCTTTCTCTATTTCGTAGGTATCAATTAGCTTCATTTTTTATAGGAGCCCATGGCTGTTGAGTGACAACTCAAAGTTTGGGATATCGGAGATATTTAAGCTTTGCAGTTCTCAACAGGTGACAAATCCTAATGGGTTTTAAGGCATGATGAGGTAATCAGGGTCAGGAACCTTGCAAGAACAGCTTTTATCATTGGACAAGTGGAAAGGTTTTGCAACAATCACAATTTTTTTTTCTTCTTATGCTTTAAAGTTCATAAAAATAAAAGCTAACGGTGCAAATAAGTTGTTTTTAACACAATGATTCTTGCAGCAGTTATTTCCTACCCTTCATTTACAAAATGAACTAAATATGCAATGTAGCCTGGGGTGCCCTAACTTTTGCATTCAACTGTATAAGGCAAAAGTGTGAGCATCACTTACAGTCAATGTCATCCCACACTTCCCTGCTCGTAGAGTGGACAGAACCGAAAATGTGTTGGTAATATTATCATTCAGGACAGTGAAGCAGTTGCTGTTTGCGAGTATTATATCCTTGACGTCAATGTTCAGAGCCCTCAGCTCACATTTGCGGAAAGTTGTTTTCATGCTTTGCGTTCCACAGCTCACAGTTGGCCTTAAGTCTGAGATAGCTTTAAACAGCAACAATAAATTATTATTATTGTTTTAAATTTATTTCTTTAAACAGTGAGTTATTGAGTTTTGCCCATATCCATTTACCCAAGAACCCTGTTAGTCACCCTGCACCCTTTTTTATTCCAGCACAAAGTGCTACAGTGTTAGCAATATTTGTTGCAGTAACTCAAGCTTATTATAACAAAGTGTCACCAAGTATTTCATGACCTAGTGCCCCCAGAAATATATGACACGTTGATCCCAGTATTTTGCGACAAAGTGCCCCTGCCACAGTCTTATTTTTAAGCAGCCCAACAATGCGCCACCATAGTGCTTGTAACTGGAAATGCCACCATTTGTTAGGTACTAGTTTCCTTGAAAAACTGCTCAATTCAAGGCAACTAAGAAATGTTGCCAGAAGTGCTTGGAGATGATTTGCATTCAGGCCAATGAGCATCCAGAACCACCTTAATAGATTAAGTGATTAATGAAGTAGCTCGAACATATCAACTAAAATGAAGAGCATTTTTTTAACATGATGGTTTTAATTTCATACAGTAGCTTGCAAGCAAGGGTAGACACCTTATTCTGTTTATTGAAACGTATAGCCCTTACATATTCTCAGTGTCCTGTGATTTATGTATACTGCTCTGCTTGCACAAATAAATGCAATACATATTTATAAACTAATGTTCAGATTGTACATACCAGATATTGTCCTATTGTCATTGCAGTAGCACCCATAGGATCCAGAAACAAATCTGCATTCCTCATCAGGAGCACATAAGCATTCACCATTAAGTGAACTGGGATCTAATGATCAAAAACGAAAAACATGTAAGTATGCTGGGATTCGTAGTCCAATGTTTAGTGTAGTACTGTATACAATATATATATATATATATATGTAAGTGCCAACAATGTACCTGTGCAATATGCTAAGGAGCAGGCTGGTGTTCTTATCAGCTTATAAACATGGTATCTACCAGGACAAGCCTTAATCTGTATAGTTGATGAATACCGGCAACAATTTCCTCCCCAGTGAGCACAACCTGTGCGACTGACAATACCATCAGTTGGAGCGGGATGTGATCCATTTAACCACATTGATGCATGGGTGCTACACCTTTTTTCTGGAACACAGAACTCTGGCATACGTATTCCTCCACTTCCAATAAAGCGATACCACCCATTTTTGTCATTGTCACATTTGATATTCACATATAAGTCATTAGCTGTACTTCTCCAGGGTTCATCAAGAACAGAGTGATTGACACATGGATCAGAGCAAAAATAGGAGCTGCCATTTAGAATGCACTCCTTACTACTCCCGCAAACATCTCTGGCACATGGATCAGTTTCACAGTTAAATCCATCGCCAAGGACTCCGGGTGGACACTGACATGTGTAGGTTCCTACATAATTAATACAAGTTGCTGATGGATGACAGCCATTTAGTACTGGACTAGAACACTCATCAATGTCAACACAAGTGTCTCCTTCTCCTTTTGTGTAGCCAGCAGGACACACACAGTCATAGGAGCCATTAGTATTTTCACAATATCCATCAGTACAGTTGTTTAACCACGGGTAGGCACATTCATCAACATCTGAGCATGAGAAGCCATTTCCAATGTATCCATCTTTACAGGTACATTCGAATAGGTCAAGATACGCTTCACATATAGCATGGGCGTGGCAGTCTGAGCAGTGTTTGGTCACTGGAATAAATAAGAAAAATATGTGATATATTTCTGTTACACCACTGCTTTAAGTTAATGATTTTACTTGATCAAGATGATGTCAACAAGTACTTGGTTCAAACCATTCCCCCCCCCCCCCCGCATGTAATGGGACTTCAGATCTTAGGCCCCATCTCATTTGGTTGCATTTGAACACAGAATGGAACAAAGCTTTTCAGGGACTTTCCTTTCATTCAGGAGAAGTTCAACAACTGTTTTATTTGCAAATTGTCAGTCCTCCTGTTCACAAAAGCCTACCATGCTCTCTGACCATCAGATTTTATCATTCCAGAGGGTATAACAAAATGCAATAAAACAAATATCTTGGGGGTTTCAAGTGTGTAGAATTTCAGTCTGTCATCTGTTTACCCCAAAATCCCATGCCTCCTGTGTGTTTATTTAGACTCCCATTCCAATCATACCAAGCAGAACTATTTAACAAGGCATTTTGGGAAAGGACAAAACACGTGCTTAAAGGAATTGTTTAGTATAAAAATAAAAACTGGGTAAATAGAAACATTTTTTCAATATAGTTATCTATCCAAAAATGTAATGTATAAAGGCTGGAATGACTGGATGTCTAACAAAATAGCCAGAATGCTGTTTCCTGCTTTGAAGCTCTCTTGGTTTCCACTGATTGGTTACCAAGCAGTAACCAATCAGTGACTTGAGGGGAAGCTACATGGGCCATAACTGTTTGCTTTTGATCAATTGCAAACTCATTGAAAATTGATGTCCCATGTGGCCCCCCTTAAAGTTACTGACTAACTCAGAGTTAGAGAGCTGAAAAGCAGGAGGTTGTGTTCTGTTCTGTAATGTTAGACATTCAATCACTGCAGCCTTTTTAGATTACATTTATAGCTAACTAACTATATTAGCCTATCGATTTACCCAGTTTTTATTTTTATACTGAACAATTCCTTTAAAGGGATACTGTCATGGGAAAAAACATTTTTTTCAAAACGAATCAGTTAATAGTGCTTCTCCAGTAGAATTTTGCACTGAAATCCATTTCTCAAAAGAGCAAACAGATTTTTTTTATATTCAGTTTTGAAATCTGACATGGGGCTAGACATATTGTCAATTTCCCAGCTGCCCCATGTCATGTGACTTGTGCTCTGATAAACTTCAATCACTCTTTACTGCTGTACTGCAAGTAGGAGTGATATCACCCCCTCCCTTTTCCCCTCCAGTAGCCAAACAAAAGAACAATGGGAAGGTAACCAGATAGCATCTCCCTAACACAAGATAATGGCTGCCTGGTAGATCTAAGAACAACACTCAATAGTAAAAACCCATGTCCCACTGAGACACATTCAGTTACATTGAGAAGGAAAAACAGCAGCCTGCCAGAAAGCATTTCTCTCCTAAAGTGCAGGCACAAGTCACATGCCCAGGGGCAGCTGGGAAATTGACAAAATGTCTAGCCCCATGTCAGATTTCTAAATTGAATATAAAAAAATCTGTTTGCTTTTTTGAGAAATGGATTTCAGTGCAGAATTCTGCTGGAGTAGCACTAATAACTGATGTGTTTTGAAAAAAACATGTTTTCCGATGACAGGATCCCTTTAAGGGTTTGCTTAGGTGCTGAGCTTCAATCTGTCATTTGTTTACCTCAAAAGGTCTGCCCTTTTTTGATTGCACAATGACTCTGGAGTAAACAAGGTTGTCATAAACAGTTATATGGACTAAATATCCTAATTAGGGGCTAAAACTTTGCTGCAAAAGGGCAAGACCTGTGCGGCCAGTCTGCCAGTGAAATAGGCTGTTCTGGTTAATTAACAAAATCTTTAAGTTACTGTTTTTGCTACATGCTGTTACACGTTACTTCTCTCTTGAATACTATGGTGTCAATAAAACTTTTTCTGTTTAAAGTTACCTGGATGTCCCTGCCTTTTTACTTTGAAAAGATATTGCTAAGGCTAACATTTGAGTAAATTCCCACAGTATATTGAGTGATATAATTGAATAAAGCCTTCTTTATATGTATAAAGTGTGTGTGTATAAAAAAACATTAATTGTTTTTATGTTTAGATGTTGCGGAGATCATCTTACCTGAAGTGTTGGTAGCTGAAAGAGAAAACATAATATGTGTTATAATTACAA